>NC_064923.1:513947129-514572129 GCF_023897955.1 Schistocerca gregaria | reverse complement strand
TCTTCAGTCCGGAGACTGGTTTGATGCAGCTCTCCATGCTAATCTATCCTGTGCAAGCTCCTTCATCTCCCAGTACCTATTGCAACCTACATCCTTCTGAATCTGCTTAGTGTATTCATGTCTTGGTCTCCCTCTATGATTGTTATCCTCCACGCTGCCTCCAATGCTAAATTTGTGATCCCTTGATGCCTCAGGACATGTCCTACAAACGGATCCATTCTTCTAGACAAGTTGTGCCACAAACTTCTCTTCTCTCCAATCCTGTTCAATACCTCCTCATTAGTTACGTGATCTACCCACCTAATCTTCAACATTCTTCTGTAGCACCACATTTCAAAAGCTATTCTCTTCTTGTCCAAACTATATATTGTCCATGTTTCACTTCCATACATGGCTACACTCCAAACAAATACTTTCAGAAACGACTTCCTGACACTTAAATCTATACTCGATGTTGACAAATTTCTCTTCTTCAGAAACGCTTTCCTTGCCATCGCGTCTACATTTTATATCCTCTCTACTTCGACCATCATCAGTTATTTTGCTCCCCAAATAGCAAAACTCCTTTACTACTTTAAGTGTCTCATTTCCTAATCTAATTCCCTCAGCATCACCCGACTTAATTAGACTACATTCCATTATCCTTGTTTTGCTTTTGTTGATGTTCATCTTATATCCTCCTTTCAAGACACTATCCATTCCGTTCAACTGCTCTGCCAAGTCCTTTGCTGTCTCTGACAGAATTACAATGTCTTCGGCGAACCTCAAAGTTTTTATTTCTTCTCCATGGATTTTAATACCTACTCTGAATTTTTTCTTTTGTTTCCTTTACTGCTTGCTCAATATACAGATTGAATAACATTGGGGAGAGGCTACAACCCTGTCTCACTCCCTTCCCAACCGCTGCTTCCCTTTCATTCCCCTCGACTGTTATAACTGCCATCTGGTTTCTGTACAAATTGTATTTTACCCGTGCCACGTTTAGAATTTGAAAGAGAGTATTCCAGTCAATGAAAATGATAATCTTATTTTATTACATTGAGTAATTACTAAATAATTTTTCTCCCGGCTAAAGAATTGGTCAAGTTGCTAAAGAACTCCCAAGTTAACATCGTGTTAAAGTGTTGTCTGTAAGTTGTGTAAGTGTCACTAAATCACAGTTCATACAACAGATTCTATACAACGATGAATTATGATGGAAATAGTTATCTTCAGCAAAATGATCATTAAAACCACCGAATATCAGCCGCGCACAACACTGACGTATGTTACCTGAAACAATATTCTTTGCAACTCATGCCTAATTAAATTCGGCTCCATACATCAGCTAGAAAAGTTTGTTATAACGATCGTGCTGTGAGCACTGTTTTTAAAGAATCAATCTGATTCGAATTATTTTCATTAAAATGAGTTCAGAACCACCGGTGTACATTTATTTTTATACATTTGTATTACGTTTGGCATTTATGTCTGCAGAGTTGCATAATTTGAATTTGCCGCTGAGATAATTGTTAAGACTGGGGCAGACAATTGATGGAGACATTCTGTTGTTAGACCAAATATGTAAGTATTTGAAATGCTTATTAAACTCTATAAACTCTACTTTCGTATTGTGCACTATTTAGACTTCATCAAGCAAACATTTGATTTGTTTCTAAGGAAAACGCAGACAAAAACACGATACAAATCGCTATCATCAATGGCTGCACTCCTTGCAGTGGAAAGAAATAATTAACACAGATAATGCTTACTGGGAGAGGAATTAAAGTTACAAATAATTATTCACTCATATTTATAATAATAATGAACTCTATTCTCAAGTAATAATTAACAAATAATTAAAATTTCTTAACTGACCTCAGTTTGATATGTGTCCGCAACCTACAAAAGTCAACCAACAAAAGGTAAAAACAAAGGAAGACAAACGCAGATCATAAAAGGAATTTACAATTATCATTGTCTTTGTATGATACACCTTGATATGTCCAATTACATCATAGAATATTATATAAATAATTAATATTTATCATCATTTTCACCGTTTTTTCATATGTTGCATAGATAATGTTTATAACAGTTAGAGGCATAATTTCCTCTCGTCGCACTGTAGCTAAAATTTATCTCGTGGATGTTACAACAGGTAGCCGTCTATCTGTGGTGGAATATCGTCATGTCTGACTTCTAAACTAGCAAACATAGAAGTGCATTGAGTTGGCAGCCACAGTACCTTGTTGTCTCTGACACCAGAAGCTCTTTCCAATACCATGACACAGATGCCCATTTCGTTGTCCACCATAACAAATTTGCTGGCTGCCAGCATCATTAGTTCCAAGTTCTTTATTGTAATGGCATTATAGACAGACACAGATACCAAACCAATATAGTGCACTATTTCCTACGAATTTTTCAGGTGTGAGAATGACTGAATGGACTTAGTGTGTCTCCAACACCCTGATTGGAAACCACGTGACCCAGAAAGAAAGTATCACATTGCACAAAGCTCATCTTTGATGACTTAACAGTGAATCCAGCATTGTAATATGCTCAAGATGTTACTCAAAACATTCAGTAAAAGTTACAAAATGCCAGGGTAATTACACCAAAACTGCTGATACAAAAAAGCTTCGTCCAAAATTCCAGAAAGGACGGTGGCCAAGATTGTAGTCTATATCCATCCTGCCCCTTAGGTACAACAAAGATGGGGGAAGAATAGAGTGATTTAGACAGTCTCATAATCCCCTCTTCCAGCATCTCATCTATAGCAGTCTTAAGATGCTTAATCCAAAATGGGAACATTTGATATGGTGGATACCTTATGGGGATATTGTCTGTAAATTTTGTTCTATATTATTCCCATTTCATCCAGACATGTTTAGTGTCTGCATGACTACATAGCTGGCAGAGCCAATCAACCTGTTCAGGAGATAAATGACTAAAATCATAATTCTCTCTCTCTCTCAGCAGCATCTGTCATAACTACTCTTATTTGATTCCCGTGCAACTCTTCCTGACAAATGTTTATGAAAGTTTTAGGCATGCACCCTATGGACACCAAAGGAAAACTTGCCTCTCCTCCAATCTGGGATTAGGTCCATATATTGGACATAATTCGCCCCCAAAGTAGTGGGAACTGACAAATTCCAAGCCACCTTGGCTTTAATCATCTTGGTAAGTGGATCTGAACTTTAATGGGAACTTCCCCCAACAACTACATTTCCCTGGAATTTGCTACCCTAAGGACACTCTCCCACCAGTGACACAGGAAATTTGCATATCCAGCTCTATGTCAGATATCAAACATGATTTACCAGGCTCATAGAACTTCCAGAAACCAAAATGCACACATTGGTTCTTCAATGATGCTCCCACACACAAATATCCAAGATCCATTTACAGAATGGAATTTAAGGTGAAATACCCTTCACCTCTTGGGTTATACCAGACTTGTTCTTTGGCTACTTGAAATTCCTCACCAGTTGGCTCTTAACTTGGCACCTATAACATCCGATACCTGATGAGAGTGATCTATTATCTGACACCTTGCTCTCATATGGCTGCCATACTGTCAAGTGGCTGTTGACTCCTTAACTCAATCCCCACATGTGTATCTTCAGTATGGCATATGGCCTGCACCTTCAAAATCAGTCTTCCATCTTCTTGAAGCTCTTACGTTGCTCAATAAAAATGACACTTCATCAATTTCTGGGGAGCATTCCCTTCAAAATATTACAAATTATCTCATGCTCCTGAAACTGTAAGCAGATGTATTTTTGTAATGGCTCATCATGCAGCGGTACACCAAAGTAACGCTTTTCTATGCGCTGATGGCACATCTGTGTAGTCAAAGTTCCTAGATACTGACCGCCTAAATTCCAAAAATTCCTCCTTCAAAAATAGTTTGATCAAAACACCAAGTGGCCATCAGACACAAAAGTTGGTAAAACTACTTGTCACTCAGGTTTAACACTTATCCATACTCCTGTAAATCCAAGAGAATATAAAGTGACCATTTGACCTCATCACTGCACATCATAGGCTACAGTCCCCCTTCCTGCAGCAGTCCTGCTTCAGGGTAAGGCAATTTTGTAAAAAGTCTGAATAACCCACATACGGTTCTTGGCTAGTTCTCTCACTATGCTCTGGTTACATACAAGCTGCCTCCTCCATCACTGATTCAGTGGAACAACTGATTAATGTGTATGTTCTCCTGGGCAATATCTCAGCTTGCTACTGTAACTGTTAGCATAATGCACCACTCACGTCATAATTCTACTAATTTCCAAGTGTGATGGCTGAGTAGTGTGAAAAAAGACCCTTACAAAATAAGCTCTCCTGCCAGCCACTAAAAGCTGGTGACAGCATCACTCACTTCAGTCAGGTACAAGTTTGGTGGGGCCAAAATGCAGTCAGTTGCCTTGCTTAGCCAGTGGCCAGATTGGCCATCCTCCAGGAAATGTCACAATCTCTAATGGATAATCCACACACAAGCTCATCCTTCCACAGCTCTGGAACTCAGGGCAACACCCTCTCAGACATTCTGAAACACAATTATCCACAAATATTGTCTGCTAGGCCAGGCAAAGACAAAAGAAAATGTCCTTATTAAAATTATGAGAATTTAAAATTTTGAAAATTGACATCTGTCACCTGTGCTAATTTTCCATTTTGCACACCAATCACCACTCCTGTAACAACACTCTTCTACCAATGTGTGAGGGCAACTATGATTTTGTCCACAGCAACGTCTTTCTGGGACTCCATTATTAAAGAATCCGTAGAAATACGACTGGCAGAAAATCTGTTAAACCGTGCCAGCAGCTGGACAGTGTATGGAATCCCATCATCTCCATGATTTGTTCAAATCGAACACGACAGAGTGCGTCGACGGCCGTGGCAAACAGCAACGCAGAGGGCGACTGAGTTCCGCTATTCTACCAGCGAGGGCGATGCCGGCGGGCAGTGTGGTTCAACTATCAAGTTTTCAACGCGTGCGCAGAATAGTTACAGTACGCTATATATTGCGGAATGGAGGACGTTTTTCCCAGTCTGCAACGACTCACCTGAAGATGACTGGCAGGCGCCCAGTTGAAATATTGTGCGAAGTATTGAACGACAACCAGCTGCAAGCCCGAAATTTGTTTGAACATTTGTACATTGTTTTGAAGGTATGAGCTATGTGATAGTGCAGATTGCCTTGAATGAGGTTGGGACAGAATGTGTGTTTTTGTGTAAGACTTCCTCTTTCTCTTTTTGTGCCCTTTTAACCACATTTGTTTGTACTAGTATTTGTATGGCTGCTGATAACTGAGTCATTAAGCGTCCATAAATGAGAAAAACACATGAAATATTTTGTTTGTGGACAAAAAGTCAGCCTTTTGATTACCTAAGGATCTATCTCTAGTTTAGAATACAGAGGCATTTCTCTTACTGTTTTAATAGCTGGCTACTCCTAGTCTTTTGTAAGCAATTCATCAGCCCCCAAAATATAATTTTTCCTGATGTAGGACATATATTGTACTATCATGAAAGACAAATTTTCAGACTAAGTGTGCATGACAATAGGATGCAGTTTTGCTTTATTTATTTTTAATATGAAAATTCTGAAATTTTCATTCATACCTGTCTTGTATTATTTTAGTCTTGTAGCAAGCAAGTGCACAACTCGGTGCCCTAAACTCTCCAGACAAAACAAGAAAATTTGTACTGCAGTGCCAGTGGCACACCTAGTAAAAAAGGTGCAGATGGTTTTGGTCTGACAAGATTCATATTGTTAGTGAAGTCCTTGTTCCCTAGATCATTTGAACAATTTCTATCAAAATAATGTGGAAAAAGTCAGTTCAGAGGCTAAGTATACATGCATATTGTCTTGCTAACAATTCTCTGAAAAACTCATAATTATCTCTCTTCTTTTGTTACCACACATTTTTGATTCCTATCTTCCATCTTCTCTGGTCTTGCTTTATTTCTTCAAGAGTGTCACATAAGCCTGGGCTTTAACAAGGTGGCATATTGCACATTTTATGGTCTGATAGCAAGTAATGTATTTTGCTATTCTGTGCATCATTGGTGTGGTGTGTGATGTTTTCTGAGACACTGTTTGTACCAAGAGGTTAAAGGGTTGATGTAGAGCATGTTTACAAATACTACACACTAAAAAGTTGCAATGTGGTAAAAAGACATGATGTTGACAAGAGACAGATCACCTAGTTAAATCCCAGCCTTCCTTGCATACTAAATTTGACTCTAACCCTCTGTTCTGATTTTAGCGCTATCTCTCTGTTTAAAAATTAAAATGTGGACCACTTTGAATCTATATGAAAACATACTAAACTACAAATATAAATCATTCTTTCTCATTTTCCCAGCTTACGAACTTCAAAGTCTTCCAGGCTCTTACATTGTTCTCAAATTTCTTTTCACACTGCACACACTTAGGCAATAAATGAGGTTAGTCACAAAAAGGTCTAGTGACCCCATAAAAGTACGGCTGAATTGATTCAATTACCACTCCACTGCTGAAATTTACTCCTGAGCCACAACTGAAGTGCCCCTTGATAGTGTGTTACAGCTCTACCTTTGCTGAACTGTGATGCTGGGCGAATGTGTCTACCTGCCATGCCCACCAGCGTGCACTGTTGCTGGAATCATCAGTACTCAGACACTGCACTCAGTGTCCTTGCTCCACTGTCACACTGGCTACAGGGCTGCCAATGTAAAGCTCAATGTCAGCTACAGCAGTTACTGTATTAATCAGGGATGTATCCCCATAAACTGGTAGTGAGATGGAGAAGGTATCGCTCATATCGTTACATGAAGCATTTGGGTTGCTTTGCTGCCAAAGAGGCTGGAAGAATTGTATCCATGCCGCTGCGCAGTACAGAGCTGCACCAAGTGTTTGCTAATGATAGACATTGTGGGTGTTGCAGAAAACCCAGAGACTCCGCTGATTGGTATAGGGCATTTTATTGTCTGAATTTTTGAGAGATAGAACACATTAGCAATAGCTGTATCCAGAGGCAAGAACAGTACAATCGATAAAGGAACAATTACAGACAATAAGAGGGTTCACAGTGGGAAAATGACAAGACAGACAGCTCCTGCCACCCAGTCCTGCTCCCAATAAAAACCATGAATGCAGTCCATTACAAGGACATCAATGAGGTGGCTAACGTAATATTGGAAGGTAAACTCCAAGGGGAAACTGTCAAAATTTTGATTGATACTGGTGTGCATATCAGTTTCTTATTTGTGTTTAACAGTGATAAGTGAGCACTAAAACAGCCACATTATCACATCAGTGGACTAATCCAGTACATACATGCTCTTTAAAGTTCAAATTGATAGTAGCAGTAATTACCATTGGGATATGGAAGTTGTGAGGAAGAGAAGGAGAGATTTTGATGTCATTTTGGAGAATGATTTTCTACATCAGTATAGAGGCATGAGAGATTATAGGATGCAAACTGTTCAATTCATTGGGAAATTTCACTGTTTCAGCAGTGATGCCCATACTCCACAGCCACAAGGAGCCCATGAAAGAGCACCATTTCCCAGGTTTCTCTAGAACTGTGGACTACCATTCTCATTGCAATTAATGGTGGTAAGGAAAGAATTCTCTGGATCGGCATCAAATTTGACAGCAGCTGACATCTGTCCTGCTGGCTGATCCAGTCAGCCAGAACAACATTCTTGGCTGGCTACAGGTCCTCGTGAAAAGAAGTGTGAGTAAAGTAGAAGCTGTGAAAACGAAGTTTTATGTTCCTGTGTGACAATTTTGGTTAGTGAGAGGTAGAGACACCCTGTGGAGGGTAAAAATCGTAGAGGGAGACCAAGGGATGAGTACACTAAACAGATTCAGAAGGATGTAGGTTGCAGTAGGTACTGGGAGATGAAGAAGCTTGCACAGAATAGATTAGCATGGAGAGCTGCATCAAACCAGTCTCAGGACTGAAGACAACAGCAACAACATGGAAGAAAATTCACTGTGGTCACTGACAATGCTGCCCTTTTGTAGATGTTAATTTTAAATGATCCCAGTTGTCATTTAACTCTCTGGGCATTAAGATTATCAGAATATGTCTATGATGAGCTTCATGAACTCGGTCGTTTGCAGCAGAATGCAGATATTTTAAGCCGAATAGTCATGGTGGTGCAGGCAGACAATGTTTTAATAGAAGAAATACAAGAATCACAAGAACGAAATGTGAAATGTCAGCAATATGCCTCCCATCTGGATTTTGTTGCAGAGAATGGTATAATATAGTTGCGGAAGAAGCTGAATAGCACTGTGGTGCAGCGGTTATGATACTAAACTGTTGCATGGAGGGTCATGAGTTCAAAACTAATCTGGACTGTACAATTTTAATTTCTATATGCAGTTTGAGTGCATTCTAGCAGTATCCACAAATGTCAAGAATCATTGTACTGTAATGTTCTGTAGCTGTATATATACTGTACGTGCTTGTTCCAGAGGCAGTTCGCTCCGTGCTCTTATATGTGCAAGTGCTGAATAAACCTTCATTAAGTGAAGTTAGCATTTGTCATTCATCTAATTACACCTTCTTCTATATGACATTATTCTGGTGGAGACACCAGATATTGGAACTTGTGATAGCGCACATTATTGATGACACAGTGGCTCCCATCAAGCCTTGACAGAGCCACTGTTTACGTGGGGAGAAACCCGAGTTCGAGCCATATTCAACAGATCGCAATCTACCAGAGACCGAAGAAGAAAAAGATGTTATGATGACAGCAAAGGTGTACCACCACATGAGACATCCTTCCAGATTCTCTGGTGATGATCGCCAAGATCCAAACAAGAGGCTGAAGGTATATGAGCGTGTAGCCAAAATTAGCAAATGGGATGATACTATGTGTTTGGCTAACATATTTTTCTACCAACTCCGGGATGACGAAGATGACCTAGAAGATGTGGTTGCAGGACAACCATCTCAATCACCATTTAGAAGCTCCAGCCATTCACCTAGCCTCCACAACCTGGAAACCTAAAGTGTGGGGCCTTACTTGGAGGTGAGGCTGCCGAAGAGAAAAATCGTCCGCCATCAGTCACTACAAAAATGATAGGAAACTACTTCGATATCCTCAGGAATAGCTGACCAGCTCAAGTTCTTGTGGACGCTGGAGCATCATATTCAGTCATTTTGGAGAAGTACCGTCACCAGTTGCAGAGAACCATATTTTCTGAAGGTGGCTATTGGGAAATATGCGAAACCTACAGGAAGATGTACCATTCGTGTGAGTATAAGTGGCCATATACAGCCCTTCGAATTCATTGTCTTACAAGAGTGTAGTCGTGACATCATTCTTGGATGGGACTTTTGAAAGCGTCTTAGGCAATTATAGATTGTGATAGCTCAAATATTATGTTAGATGAAATGAAATACTGTGGACAGGAAGATGCACATCCGAGTGTGTGGAGACTGTGTGCTGGATGAAGTGATCATTCCAGCAGTCAGCACTAGAAAAGTAACTATCATGTGTCATGCCATGCATCAACCCATGGATGTTGTAGTGGAATGTAAGAGAAGCATACCACTGAAGAATAACTGGTCATCCCAGCCTGTGTCGTCTCATTTAAGAATGGATTCGGTGAATTGTGGATAGTTAACTGTCGGCGAAAACTGCAGATCCTTCCAAGATGCATGTGCATGTCAAATGCCAAGCCATTAATTGAAGAACAGCTGAACATCATAGAAACCTCCCATGCCAAGTCTGTGGCGAAATTAGCACCACCACTACAAGACAAGATCTTCTAGCTCAACTATCACCAGATCTCACTAAGGAACAACAGAAGAAGCTACTTGCTATTCTTCTAGAGTTCTCTGTATGCTTCAATCCACAGGTGAAGATCAAATTAGACAAATCGATGGTGAAGTACCAGATTAGCACTGGAGACCATGAACCAATAAGCCAGAGAGCATACCGTGTGTCAGCATCGGAACTTCGAATAATTCGCAACGAGGTAGAGACAATGATGAAGAATAACATCATTCAGCCTTCGCAGAGCCTTTGGTCATCACCAGTGGTCCTCGTCAGGAAGAAGGATGGCAGTTGGCCCTTTTTTTGTTGATTACAGGAACTTTAATAAGATAACTATAAAGGACGTTTACCCTCTTCCATGAATTGACAATACACTAAATTGTCTGAAGGGGGCTAAGTTTTTCCCAACCATGGACATGTACTCAGGATACTGGAAAATCGAAGTAGATGAGGATGATCGTGAGAAAACTGCATTCATCACGCCTGAGGGCCTGTATGAGTTCAAGGTGAAGCCGTTTGGTTTGTGTAATGCACCAACAACTTTTGAGCAGATGATGGACAATCTTCTATATCACTTGAAGTGGACGAGGTGTCTTTGTTATTTAAATGACATTATAGTGTTCTCAGAGACCTTTGATGAACATATAAAAAGACTGAAGGCCATTCTTAAGTGTCTCCAACAAGGTGGACTGAAACTTAATCCAAGAAAATGTCTCTTTGGAGCAAAAGAAATCCAAATACTTGGACACCTTGTGTCAAACAAAGGTGTGTGGTCAGACTCAGAAAATGTGAGATCTGTAATGGAATTTCCTATTCCTAAAAGTATTAGAGATGTGAGGAGCTTCCTCAGATTATGTACTTATTACTGTCATTTTATCACAGGCTTTTGTATCAAAGCCAGGCCACTCCAAGAGTTGTTAAAAGCTGATACTAAATTTATTTGGGGTGGTGCTCAACAAGATTCTTTCAGTGTGCTGGGAAAAGCTCTGATGACTGACCCTGTACTTGGTCTGTATGATGAGGGAGCACCTACAGCTGCCTGTACATTACTTTTTCTAAAATTTTTGAAAATGCTGGCAAAAGTGAAATCGGTCGGTAATTTGATGGTATCTCTTTATCCGCTTTCTTGAATAGAGGCTTAACATCTGCATATTTTAGCCAGTCAGGAAATGTCCCAGTTATAATTGACTGGTTACACAAGTAAATTAGAATTGTACTAAACGCACAAGAACATGCCTTAATTAACTTTGTTGATATTTCATCGTAACCACTAGGATGCTTTGTTTTCATAGATTTTATTATGGAAGTTATTTCTTTTGGCGAAGTGAGTGACATATTCATGTGCCTGAAGCTATTTGTAAAGGCTAGTTTCAGATACTCAAGGGCATTATTTACTGATCCTGACAGTCCCATTCTATCAGTAATGGATATAAAGTAATCATATTGTGTAGGCTTTCACAGCCGGCGTCCTCAGTAATTAAAACTTCCGGGCTAAGAGGCCGTGGTCCAATAGTAGAAATACTTCTCCCTGACGTTTCGTTGCCAGCTGCGGGCAACATCATCTGAGGTGAGTCTACGACTGACTGCTAGGCACAGAGATGGGGCCCCTCCACGCCCGCACCAACGTGGTGACCAAACCAAAAGTTCTACTGTCACCTCCGTCAACTTGTTAGTTATCTAATTAGTGGATCACAGGATGCTGGGCTGTGATGTTATCCGTGCGTCTGGTAAGGCTACGCATTAACACGGTCCATCAGGTGATAGATTGTGGGCGAAACGCGAATGAGGGTAGCGATTTGAAGAGCAGAGGAAAAAAAGTGCCAAGGCTCGTGCCGAGGGAAAAAAACCTCTGCGACAGTGGGATGGGTAGTAAGAGCAGTAGTGGCTTACTAGCTGCGACAGTTCATGCAAGGTTGGGTTTGTTAGTATGGGTATCATGCATCATACCGTGACGCGATGGCGATGTGTCCTGGTCTGCTGCTGCTGCTGCATTCCTGAAACAGTCCTGGAACAATCAAGGTTCGTTATATATTTAGTGGGTGATTGGCCAAAAATCATCTCACTGTGTGAGGGGTGGGTGTAGCTTGTCTGCATGTTGTGTACGGTACAGCTTCCCTGCGTGTTGCCAGTTCTTCGGCAGGTGTGTTACAGCTGGTTATCCAGTAGTCGTGGCTGATAGGCAGGGGCTCACCTGTACCGTTGTGTTTGCATGCACTTGGCCATAGATGTTAGGTCCTAGCAAGTATCTTTTTTGGTCTGTTATGTTTCCATCTATGGTTGTGGTCGTAGTTCCCCAGATTCAGAATAAACGGGTTCTGCGAGTGTCTAGAGTTTCTGTATTGTCTCGTGGCGAGTTTATGGATTACCTCCGTGAGAGTCTCAATGCGGTATTCCCGGTGAAGATCCGCGATGCATGTGTATCGTGGAGCATTGCTTATGATTTTGAGTACTTTGTTTTGTATGATCTGCAGACGGCGCAGATGTGTGGGCGCAGCGTATCCCCAGACAGGGGCTGCATACGTCATCAGGGGTCGAATAAGTGTCATGTATAGGGACCTCGACACCCGTCTGTTCAGTGTACTACGCCTGTTGAGCATAGGGTAGAGTTGTCTGAGCCTCGCGCTTGCTCTGTTGGTCATGTGTTGTATGTGGTCCCCCCAGAGTAGTTTCCGGTCCAGCCAGACACCAAGGTATTTGACTTTCTCGCAGAAACGTATTGGGCGTGCATGTAGTGTTATTGGTCTACAGTGCCGATGTTTGCGCAGATGTTTCGGTCTTCTTGTGAACAGAACGGCTTCGCACTTGTCGACGTTTACTTTAACACGCCATTTCTCCAGCCAAGGCTCAGCCGCTCTGAGTGCAGTCTGTAGTCGTGACGTAATGTTTGATGGTTTCCAATCTTGCGCGAGGATGGCAGTGTCATCCGCGTAGATTGCCATCATTGTGTTGTGTGTGGTTGGGAGATCGTTTATGTACAGGTTAAACAGTAGGGGCCCTAGGATGCTTCCTTGGGGTACTCCCGCGTTTATACCGTGTCGTGTTGATTGTTTTCCCTGCATGTCAGTGTTGAAACTCCTGTCTGTGAGGTATGAGTGTATGAGACGCACCAGCCCGTCTGGGAACCCTGCGTCGCTAAGTTTGCGTATTAGGCCGTTGTGCCACAGACGATCGAAAGCCTTCTCGATGTCCAGGAACACCGCGCCAGTTGCTTTGTTCATGTTGTATCCATGTGTGATGTATTCAACAACACGGAGGAGTTGTGTTGTTGAGTGGTGATTCCTGAAGCCGAATTGCTCCGGTCTCAGGGTGTCGTTTGTTATGCAGTGCCTAGTGAGTCGTTTTAGTATTACCTTCTCAACGATCTTACTGAGTGCGCTCAGCAGACTGATGGGTCGGTAATTTTGTGGGAGGGAGTGGTGTTTCCCCAGCTTCCTGAACATCAGGACCTTGGCCATCTTGCAAAAGGCGGGGAAGTGTTGGTGTTTTAGTATGGCATTCGTGATATGTGTGAGGTATTCTACAGCTTTATCCGTGAACTCCTGGAGAACACGGTTTTGAATGCCATCATGGCCAGGGGCTTTCCTAGCAGCGGTATGCATTATAGCCCAGGAGACTTCGGCTGTGCTAGCATGTCGGATGTCATCGCGCGATGGTTGGGCTAAAATGCGTGTAACCTCCTGGTCAGTAGCAAGTGTGAACACTGGATCTGATGGTACCAGGTTCGGAGTGAATGACGCTGCGAGTGTGCGGGCCATCAGTTCTGCTTTCTCCTCCGCTGAGTATGCGGATCCGTCTGGCCCTTGTAGCGTTGGGGTGTACATTTTCTCTCTGGTGAAGTGTCGGGCTAGTTGCCACACGCCAGGACGTGAGGTGTCTAGCCCTTCGAGTTTGTTGTCCCACTGTTGTGTTCTGTGTGTTTGGATTTTGTTGTGTATGATACCCTGTAGCCTGTTAATGTGCTGTTTGAAGTACTGTCGCCTGTTACGCTGCCATTGTCTCCTCAGGCGATTCCTCATCGAGATGAGGCCCAGGATTTCCTGGGGCAGCGCAGCACTGTGTTGTTGTGGCGTGCGTTCCGGTATGGTGCCCGCCACTGCGTCCTGGACGGCGTTAGTGAGGGTTTCTTCTGCCTCGTCGATTTGCGCTGTTTCGTTAATTTCGTGTATGGGTGGGATGTGGCTATCGAGCGTTTCCTTGAACAAGGTCCAATTCGCACGCCTATAGTCCAGCATCTTGCGTTGTTCCATGTGCTGCAGTGTTTCCTCTATGTATAGTATTACAGGTTGGTGATTTGAGGGCAGATCGTTTATAACGGTAACGTTGAGTGTTGATGTAATGCCCTTGATGAGGGCCATGTCTAACACATCTGGCCTGTGTCCCCTCTGATAGGGAATGTGCGTCGGTTCAGTCGGCGCTAGTGTGATGTAGTTTCTGCCTAGTGAATGTTCGTACAGTTTTTTGCCGTTGGGATTTCGTATGCGTGAGTTCCATTCTGGGTGTTTAGCGTTCAGATCTCCAGCGACTATTACTCGCGGTGATATGTTGAGTAGCGTGCTGATATCGCGTGTTGAAATGTTTTCAGGAGTGTTGTATACGGATATCAGTGTAGTGTAGGCTCCATTGAACTTGACCCTGACGGCCGTGGCCTCGATTTTTTCCAGTTCAGGGAGCTCTATGTTTGTGTGCTCAATGTCTTTGTGTATGACGATTGCAGTTCCACCTGCCACTGCGTCGCCCGGTCGGTCGGTACGATAGACGCAGTAGCCAGGAAAGTTTAATTGTTTATGCGGTTTGAGCTTAGTCTCGCTCAATAGTGCCACAAGGATTCCCTTGCGCTCTAAGAACGTGGCAAATTCTGCCCTTTTGTTGTAGATCGAGTCTGCATTCCAGAACAGGATCTGTGATAGTGTGCGTGGGTTTGCGTTACGGGGCGGGTGTGGAATATTATCCATGTAGGGGAGTGAAAAGTGTCGAGATGGCAGTGCGTATGATAGCCCAGTACTGGCCGGGTTCGGCGCTCATGAGCTGTGTAATGAGTGTAGTGACGACCGTCAGCACCTTGGCAAGGATATGAGTGGTCGTGTGTTGAGGAAATAATGTTTCCATTATTCGCCCAGGTGATGTGTTGGTGTTGGATGTGGCAGCCTGTGATGCTGTTGCAGAGTTAGCGGCCGCTTGTGCAGGTAGTGGTATGTTGTTAGGGGCGGCGTTTGTATCTCTGTTTTGTGACAGAAGTTGAGGCGCCTGTGTTACTTCTGTGGTGAGGGGGGTAGTAGTGTGGGTTACAGTCTCTATGTCTTGTTGACTGTTTTCCTGTGTGTTACTGGTCTGTTGTTGCTGGGTGGTTTGTTGTGGCGTCTTGGAGTTCCCTGCCCTGTGCCCTCGTGTACGTCTGTTCTTCCTCTGGGCTTGGGGTTCTGGGGGTTTTTGTGTTAGTGCGTTTCCCTGTGTGGCGTGCGTTTCTTCGCAGCACGTGATTTCAGGGAGTGGGGTCGTGTTGTTTGGAGGCAAAGGTGTTGGCACCGGTGCTTCCTGGTTTACAGGTGTTGTCTGTGGCTGCTGTGTGGTTGTGGCAGCGGTTGTTTCTTGTGTGGGTGTAGGCCGCTGAAGTTCCGCAGCCTGTGCCATCCCGCCAGGGCGAACAACCTTGGCAAACGTGACGCCGTTCCTAACTGGGTGCGGCGCCGGCCTTGGACGTGGGATGTCGTTGAGTGCCCTATGTTTTTCTAGTTTACGCTTCAGCGCTTGTTTGTATGCGCTGCACGTCCTGTAATTGGCCGCCTGCGGCCCATTGCAGTTGGCACAGCGTCGCTGGTGTGGTTGTGTCTGTGTACATGTGTTGGATTTGTGATTGCTAGCACATCCGCGGCAACGAGGTGCCAGGCCGCAACGAACGGCCGAGTGGCCGAATCGCTGGCAATTGTTGCATTGTTGTGGGGCCATAGGTGGTTCGTAGAGTTCTACACGTACGTCCATCCGCAGAAAGCTTTTTATCTGCAGGATGTCGCGGGAATCAGCCGTGTTGGCCAACTCAACCATGTAGTGAGGTAGTGGTGCGTGTGTTCGGAACCCTGTCATGCGGGAAGCACTTTTGCAGTCGAATCCCAGATAACAGAGCGCCTCCCGTACTGTATCGTTAGGGGTACTGGGATCCACTCCCTTAATCACGTACTGCTGGGTTTTCTCGTCCAGCGTTCTGTACGTATAGTGTTCGATATTCTGACCTTTGAGGAAGGTCAGAAGATCTTTGTACTCATTGTCTGTGGCAACGTACAGTGAGGCCCTATCCCCAGAGTACTTTGCGTGTAGTGTGCAGTTAGGGTGCCTCCTCGCGAATGTGGTATTAAGGGCACTGAGGTTCCCATAGTTTTGTATAACGACTGGGGGAAAACCAGTCTTGTGTTGTGTGGGCACAGCTGCGGCTTTGAGTGCTTGGTTGTTGTTCGCCATAGTCGTGTTTGTGTCTTGTCTCGTGTTAGTGTTGCTAGCCTGAGGTGTGCTAGTTGGTGTAGGCAACAGCGCCTTTCGGTTGCCTAGCGAGTTTGGTTGCTCGCGTGTTTGTGTCGTGTTTTGGTGTTTGCGTTTTGGGCCCCTCACCTGCCAGGGCCCTGTGTAGTGGTTATTTGGGTCCGCATCCGCCGCCACGGCTTCGGTCTCTTGAGGCTGCGGCGTCGGAGGGACGATGGTACATGATTGCCCAGTAGCAGGCGAGTGTAGCGTGATGTTCAGTGTGGCTGTTTTCATGGGAGATACGTCCGCACCGAAGAGTTCGCTGATCAGCCGGCGCTTCTCGAGCTGCTTTTGCGCTTTCGCGCCAAGCTGCCGATCGTCACCAGCTGGCCCCTTGTCCACGGTAGCGGGCGGGACGCGAGTGTCGACGGGTGCAGTCGACCCTCGCGCCTCTTGCGTTGCAGCCATGCTGCGGGTAACGGCAGGGGAGGTACAAGCGGCGTCCGCCATCTTGCGTTCAGGATTTTTATTAGAGAGGGGGGACGACAATTTTGCTTTTCACGAGCGCGAAAAGTAAAAGGTGTGTTGTTCCCTACTGAAGTGGGAGTTCCCTGCGACCTAGCATGCGCAAAGCGCGGCACCTAAAGGAGGTGCGGGAGAAGAAAAGGCCTGCAGCACGCGGGTGTGATCCGGTTAAGGAGCCCTGGTACTGCCTCAGAGTCCCTAATAGAACGTGATAATCACGCTGGGGGCGTTGGGTAACCGTAGGCTACCGTGGCCTATGAGGAGAAGCTCTTACGCGGCGGACCGCGGTGAGTTGCGCGGCTCTGTGTCGAAGGGGAGCAGGCTCAACCCTCCGGCACTCGGCCGGTTTGCCGCTGGGCGGCTACGCGGAGAGCGGCGGATGCGCGCTCCCCGGGCGCAGCCTGGCGACTGGCGGTGGGGCGCTGGTAGCGGCCGGCTGACGCGCGGCCGGCTGGAGGGGCTAGCGGGCGAGCTACGGCTGCTGGCGGTCGGCGGCTCTGCTGCGCTGCGAGGTCCTCCCCGCTCGGCGTCCAGGCGAATCAACGTCTGACTGCTAGGCCTTTTTTTTTTTTTTTTTTTTTTTTTTTTTTTTTTTTTTTTTTTGCACTTTTCATTCTCCTCCCTGATGGGGAGGAGCGGGCTGCTTTAAGGCTTGCAATGCCCTTTTCAGCCATACTTTTATTGGGTTTACATTAATTTCTTTATTTAACAGTTCATAGTTTTTTGCAGTTCGTTAACAAAAGTGCATTTTCATTGTTTTTTTTTTTTTCTTTTACAATTCCTTATATTCAGTTATATGCTTGTTGTTACTGTCTTATTCTAAGGATCTTAATCTAAATCTTAATCTAAATATACAGTTAGTGTGTACATTGGTACATTTTTCTTAATGATATTTTTATTTATGTATATATATATCTACTTAGTGGTTCCATACTAACTAGGTAATACTTATTGTATGTTGTGTTAGCTGTGCTGTGGTGCAGGCGGTCGACGTACTTGTTCGTGTGTGTGTGCTTGTGTGTGTGTATGTCATGTGTTTTGCTGTGTCGTTGTGTGTTTTGTTTTCCATTTCTGTTTGTATGTGCGTTTTACTGTTCTTGTCGTTCGTCTAGATGCGGGTGTTGTGGCACGTTTTGTGTTATAGGTTCCATGGTTGGGGCGGTTTCTGGGAATGATTTAGTTGTATTGTGTGCCACTGTACACGCTGGTACTATGTATTTACGTTTGGGTATTCTTTTGGTCGGCGGTCTAGTAGTGATTAGGTCTTCCATGTCGGGGCGTCTCTGTAGAATGTGTTTACCGTAGTTCCCTCTGAGTCGGGCAAGTCTTGTCTGTAAGGGTTCTATTTTAGTGATTCGGTATACGTCGTTGCTAGGGGTTAGTGGTGGCAGTCTTTGTATGCTTCGGAGTAGTCGTCTTTCAGTGCTGTAAAGTCGGTTTGCGATTGTTTTGGAGATGCCTCCTAGGGGTGCTGTCGCATATTCTATTAGAGGTCTGATGAATGTCTTGTATGTATGTATCGCCGTCTTATTGTCACATCCGCGGAAACGCCCTTGGATAAGTCTTATTAGGTTTTGTCTGTTTCTGATTTTGTCTAGTAGGTGCGTCAGGTGTGTTTTCCAGTTCATGTGGTCGTCCAGGTGCACCCCTAGGTATTTGGCTGTTTTACTTAGTCTTAGCTGTGTGTCCCATAGAGTTAGTCGGATGTCATCTTGTGATTGTGTTCGTCGTTTCGTCATGTTTCTGTGTCTGAAAAGTATTGTTTGGGTTTTGGTCGGATTTGGCTTTATCCGCCATTTTGCCATCCATGCCTCAAGTTTTCGGAGATATAGTCCCGTCTTTCGTTGGATTGCAGTCGTTCTCAGTCCAGTGCACCAGTATGCAGTATCATCTGCATACATTGCTACTGTCTCGTCAGGTGTCGTAGTTTTTGGTATGTCTGCAGTGTACAGCGTGTACAGTAGCGGTGACAGTATTCCTCCTTGGGGTACGCCTGCTTGTGGTGTAAAAGGGTCTGAACATTGGTCTCCTACGTGCACCCTGCATGTTCTGTTGGTAATGTATGCGTTTATTGTTCTTATCATTGTGGCTGGTATTCCCAGTTGCGACAATTTGAACAGTAGACCCCGATGCCACAACTTATCAAAGGCACGCTCGATGTCGAGGAAAACGGCGAGCGTGCATTTGCCTGTGTTGTACCCTTTTGTCACGTCGTTGGTCAGTTTAAATAGGGGGTCGTTTGTCGAGTGGTTGGGTCGGAATCCGGATTGTGTCGTGGGGAGTAGGTCTTTGTTTTCTGTGTATTTTTTGAGTCTGTCTGTGATGATTCGTTCATATGTCTTTCCTGTGACGTCTATCAGAGAGATCGGTCGGTACGATTTCGGGTCTGTGCGTGGTTTGTCCGGTTTTGGTAGCATTATAGTTTTGCTCGTCTTCCATGTGTCAGGGATGGTCTCGTTTGTCAGGCAGTAGTTGAAGATTATTGCTAGTGTCGGAGTCAGTATGTGTAGTGGTGCTTTCTGTAGGTGTATGCGTCGGATGTCGTTTTCCCCTGGTGCCGAGTTTTTCCCTGAGAAAATGGCATTTGCTATTTCCTCGTGTGTTATTGGCCCTATTAAGTCTTGGTCGTCTTCGGTTTCGGTTGTTGGTGTGTTGAGGATTTCTTGCAGTCTTTGGTCTACAAATCGTCTATAGTCGTGATTGAATTTTGGATCTTGGGGGAATGTGTACACTTCCTGCAACACCTTCCTGAATAGGTTTGCTTGTTCTTTTTTATTAGTCATTGGTTCGTTATTGTCGATTAGGGTGATGCCCGTCTTTTGTTTCTGTCCTGTTAGTGTTCGGAATCTTTTCCAGTAGCGTCCACCTTGTCTGTAGTTTAGTTCGCTGCAGGTTTGGTCCCATTGTCTTTGTTTGTGTTCAGATATAATTCTTTTGATGCGTGCATTGAGTCTGTTCCAGACTAGTTTTAGTTCTGGGTTGTCAGTTTGTCTGATCTCTCTGTAGAGTCGTTTCTTTTGTCTTATGAGGTCTAGGGCTTCTTGTGGGATGGAGGGTTTCCAGTTGTCTACTGTTTTCTGTGGTATGGCTTCGTCTATGGCTTGTCTGAAGGTGTTAACTAGTCTTGTAGTTACCTGTTGTAGGTCTTGGTCATCTGTTATGGCTATTGGGATGGATAGTTCACGTGTTAGGATGTCTTTATATTTATCCCAGTCTGCTTTCGCATGTAGTCTAATGGTCCGTCTGTTTGGGGAGGGATCAGGGGGGATCGTGATGTCTGTTGAGAATATTATTGGCAGGTGGTCACTGGTCATTGAGTCGCCTATCGTGTAGTCTGTGATGCTGTTATCGAGTTGGGGGTTGTGGAGCACGTGGTCAGGGGCTGAGATTCCTCTGTGTCCCACGAAAGTTGGTTGGTATATTGGTAGTCTCATTATTGGTTCTGTTAGTAGTAGGTCATACAGTGTTTGCCCATTGACGTTACGTGTTCTGTCTCCTAGCATCGGGTGTCTAGCGTTCAAGTCGCCCAGGAGTATATATCGCCCCAGTGTCATGATGTATCGTATAAACCTCGTCGGTAGATGCGTACCTGGCGGGTTGTAGATGTTTACTATGATAACTGGTCGTCCGTCGTGTCCCTTAATTTTGATTAGTAGTGCTTCTACGTTCCTGTGGTCTGCTGGGAGAGGGATTTCTGTTGCAGGTATGGTGCTACGGATCAGGGTTGCTACTCCTCCATGTGCGTTGTCTCTGTCTCGTCTGTAGCATGTGTAGTGTGGTATGTGGAAGTTTTTTGTTGGTGTGAGCCATGTTTCATTGAGGCATGCAATATGTATGTTTTTTTCGTGTAGTGTGTGTTGTAATATTTGTTTTTTCTTTCCTGCTCCTTGTATATTTACGAAGGGCAGGTTGGTCTTCCTTTGTTCATTTTGTGTAGCCATGTCTGCTCCCAGGGATCTGTGGTGTAGTTTGTTTTGTGTGTCTTATGTGTGTGCTTGTGTTATGTCCGTTTCGTGTAGATGTTTTTCTGGCTGCCAGTTATCTTTGATGCTGACGTGCATTTTGTTTCCAGACTGTGTTATATGTATTTTCTTTTCCAGTATTTGGTCGACTGCCTGCCCCACCGCTTTTACCACTTCATCTTTCCTGTTTTGGAAGAGGTTCATTAGTACGAGTGTTGTGACTCTTATAAAGTCGTCGGTTAGGAGTGCTTGCTGTCGAAATATATCCTCCTCTATTGGGATGAGTGTGCGCTCGTCCGCCGACCTTATGGGAGCCTGTATCTCTGTGTTGGTTACCACTTTGGGTCTTTGGGGGCATTTATAAGACAGCGCAGAGTGCGCACCTGTGCAGTTCGCGCATTTTACCGCGTTGCTGTCGGTGCATTGCGCTAGTGGGTGGTTCCCACCGCATTTTGGGCACTTTGGTTGTCCGCTAGTGCACTTGTCTGTTGTGTGGTCGTATGCCAGGCATTTTCCACATTGGGCTGCGATGGGGGGTGGGAGGTGGGAGGGTTCTGCCTCTTTGTGTGCGTAGTCTATGACTACGCCTTTGTTTAACATGGTGTCTATAGTGTTCTTATCTCTAGAGATGATACGGAAGTTTTGTGTGGGTGCTCCGTCTCTTTTACGGGATCGCATTCGCCACACTTTATTTACTTGCAGCCCCTGGTCTTTAAGTTGCTGGAGTACCTCCCCTTCCTCTACGTCGTGAGGTATTCTTTTAATTACGACGCTTAGCGCTGGGGGTTGTCGCTGTTGGGGCCGATCCCCTGTGTTCTCCCTAGGTGGCAGTTCCCTTATTACAGTCTTCGTGTTCCCGTGTTTTCTGAAATCCGATTGTAGTCGTCCTGCAATCCCGCCCATAAATATCCTGATGTACGCTTTCCCGTATTGTGTCATCTTTATATACTTAGTGGCGTCCCTAATATCTCTGGATATATATTGTTTATAGAAGTTGGCCAGTTTGTGTTGTGTATATGATTCCGGGAGTTGGGTGGCTTCATATGTTGTGGTAATGTAATTGGTCATATCTGGTGGTGGGCTCCGTGTGTCTATAGTTAGTCTTCCGCTGGCTGGTGATGACGGCGTTGGAGACAGTGGCGACTCCGCGCTGTTGTAGTCCGGCTCTGGTGTCCGGCGGCGTGGTGGCTGGTCCTGCCCCTCAGTTGTCGTCGGGCGTGGTGGTTGGCGGATTACTTTCCCCCTGGGCCCTACATCATGCCAGGGATTGTGGGGAGATGTTTGCCGTGTGGTGCTGCTGGATGCTGAAGCAGCTTGTAGCTTTCTATGGGACGCTACGGTGTCGTGGTAGTCTGGTGTTGTAGGTCGTGAGGTTGCACAGGAATTACTCCCGTTTCGCCTCACATTGTCGGTCGTTTCCATTGTGTTGTGTTGTGTGGTGTTTGTTCAGTGTGGTCGCACGTCGGGGGTTCCGACTCTGCCTCGTTTCGTTGTCACAGTTAGTATCCACGAGTCAGGTCGGTGTTCACTACACGCACGCGGGTTACGTGGCAAGCCTCGCCAGTTGCTATTTGCGCAAGTGCGAGGAAAGCCCCCGGCCCTGGTACGGAATTTCCCTACTCTGGTGGGAGGAGGCAGCGCTGGCTGCCGTGCGACGCTAGTGTATCGACAATTTTGCTTGTCTACCCGCTTACGCTAGGTAGACGAACACGACACTTTTGCTTGTCTGCCTGATTACTCAGACAGACCGACACGACAAATATTGCTCTCTTGGATTGCCCCTTGATGTGGGAGGTGCGGGGGCACTATTCTGCCTTCTCGTTCTTTGCTGTTGATAGAGGCGGCTGGTCACCGCATGGGCTGGCGCTATGTTCCGCGACGGCTGCAGTGTCTCCCTCGGTCCAGTGGGGGGGATGGGGTGGGTACGCGGCGCTGCGCTCGGTCGACTCTTCCTGCTGCGCGGCACACGGTCCGCTCCGGTCGGCACCCACGTCTCGTCTGGGACTGCTAGGCCGTGGAGGTCCTGTTTATATAGAGCACGTAGAGGGGACCACCACTCGTCACGTGTTGTCAACAGTAAAACTATCTCTGGCTGGCGTCATTACTCTCGATCGAAGGTAATCGATTGTCACATCTTTGGTACCAAGTCGATCGCCATATATTATCCATCTTCAAGCCTTCTTCTTTCCTGTTAAAATTATTGTGGTATTTAAAAATCTCTACAGCCTCTCTATACATTCGTGCATAATAATGTGATGTCTTAGCTAGCATGCTCGTCTCACAAAATTTTATTTCATGGTCACCCGTTTCATAAACATGTTCCGCTAAAGCCGATTTGTCCGTGTGTCCCAGTTGACAGTTCCTTTTGTGTTCAGTTAGGCGAGTATTGATACTTCTTTTTGTGGTTCCAATGTAAACCTTCCCACAACTACACGGAATTTTATACACACCAGGAGTTGCTAAAGGGTGTCGTGCATCTTTCTCCGATCTTAAGCATTCACTAATCTTCTTGGAGGATCTGAAGATTGTTTCAACTCTGAATTTGGCCAGCACTTTCCCGATACGGTCCGTAATATTGTGGATGAGTGGAAGAAAAACGTTCCCCACCAATGGTTGTTGTTGTTGTACGTTTTCATGTTTTTTAAACACCACAATAATTTTAACAGGAAAGAAGAAGGCTTGAAGTTGGATAAGATCGACTTTGTACCAAAGATGTGACAATCGATTACCTTCGATCGAGAGTAATGACGCCAGCCAGAGATAGTTTTACTGTTGACAACACGTGACGAGTGGTGGCACCCTCTATGCGCTCTATATAAACAGGACCTCCACGGCCTAGCAGCCAGTCGTAGCCTCACCTCAGATGATGTTGCCCGCAGCTGGCAACGAAATGTCAGGGAAAAGTATTTCTACTATTTGACCATGGCCTCTTAGCCCGGAAGTTTTAATTACTGGATATAAAGTACTTGTTAAATAGATTTGCCACACTATGCCCATCAGTTACTAATGTGTCATCTGCCCTTAGTGCTATTTGCTCCTGTTCCTTTCTGGTTCTACCAGTCTCCCTCTTTCACTATATCCCATATTGTTTTTATTTTGTCCCCTGACATTGCTATCTTCTTATTGTAGTGTATTTGTGTAGATGTTTGAAATACTTTTTTAAATATTTTACAGTATTCCTTGTATTTAGCTAAATCATCATCATTGGAGCTATTCTTGGTCGACAGATACATTTTCCTTTTTGTCTTATAGTGAATCTTTATTCCTTGTGTAATCCATGGTTTTATTATAGACTTCTGTTTAATTTGAGTAACTTTTAGAGGAAAAAAGTTTTCAAACATGGTACTGACATTGTTCACGAATGTGTTATATTTTTCATACATGTCATGAGCACTATAAACATCTTTCCAGTTCATATCTTTGAGCAGTTTTCCAAAACCCTCAATTTTTGGTTGACGGACTAGTGAATTAAGTCATCAGTCATCATCAAAATGGGAAGAAATTACATGTGGTGTCCCACAAGGATCCATCTTAGGGCCATTGCTTTTTCTTGTGTACATTAATGATCTCTCATCAGTTACACTGCCAGAAGCAGAGTTCATTTTGTTTGCAGATGACACAAGTATTGCAATAAATAGTATGTCGAGTGTAGTTCTAGAAAGATCTGCTAATGATATTTTCATGCATATTAATAAATGGTTTAAAGCCAGCTCACTGACATTAAACTTCAAAAAGACTCACTACATGCAATTCAGTACCTGTATGAGATTTCCACCCAGCATGTGCATAAAGTATGAGGAAGAGCAGATAGAAGAGGTTGACGGTCTTAAATTCCTGGGATTACAACTTGATAATAAATTCAGTTGGGAGGACCACACCACAGAACTGCAGAAATGCCTTAAAAAATCTGTGTTTGCAATTCGAGTGTTAGCATACATAGGCGACATAAAAATGAAAAAGCTTGCATACTTTGCCTACTTTCATTCCATAATGTCTTATGGTTTAATATTTTGGGGTAACTCTTCAAGTCAAACAAAAGTTTTCAGAGTCCAAAAGCGTGTAATGTGTATTATTTGTGGAGTAAATTCACAGATGTCCTGTAGAAACCTCTTCAAAGAACTGGGTATACTAACTACTGCCTCTCAGTATATTTACTCCTTAATGAAATTTGTCCTAAGTAATATATATCTCTTTTTCCAACAAACAGCTCAGTTCATACACACAATACCAGGAACAAAAATGATCTGCACAAGGACTTAAAAGCACTTACTTTAGTTCAAAAAAAGGGGTACACTACTCAGAAAACATAAAAAAATAGTTACAAATAAAGATCAGTTCAAAAGGAGCCTGAAAGACTTACTAGTGGCCAACTCCTTATACTCCATTGACTTTTTTTAATAGAAAAAAATGATGTATATATTCATACTATTAGTATTCTTATTTCAGCTTAAAAAAAAAAAAAAGACATGTTCCACTTCCACGAGGATCTCCTCAGCACAGATCTACGGAATGAAAAACTAATCTAATCTAAGAACTACACACAAATGCCACTGGATATGGGATTGGTGCTGTTCTGGTGCAAATTTCAGATGGAAAAGAGAAGGTTATAGCCTATGCTTCTAGGACACTTACACAAGCTGAGAGAAACTGCTCAACTACAGAAAGAGAATGCCTTGCTGTGATCTGGGCCATGTGCAAATTTTGACAGTTTCTCTATGGAAGGCCATTCACAGTTGTTACAGACCATCATTCACTTTGTTGGCTGACAGGTCTTAAGGATCCAACAGGACGAGTTGCCAGGTGGGCACTACGTTTTCAAGAGTACGACAGTACCATAGTGTACGAAAGTGGAAGAAAACACCAAGATACTGACTGTCTTTCAAGAAACCCTATGCAAGATCATCAAGACTTTGATGAAGATAGTGACTGTCTCGCTGCACTCCAGGATCTCTCTGCTGAGCAGAAGAAGGACGCCAAGATATCTCCAATTATGCTTGCCTTAAATAAGTCAGAGGATGTGTAAGGACAATTTAAGGTAGTTAATGGATAACTTTGCAAGAAAAACTTTGATATGTTTGGAAAGAGGTGGCTACCAGTGATTCCTAAACACATGTGCTTAGATGTTCTACAGAAATTCCATGACACACCTGAGGCCAGACAAGTAGGATTTACTAAGACATATGATAGAATCCACAAGAGATTTTTCCAACCAGTTTATTTAGGAGTGTCCATCACTATGTGTCGCACTGTTGAGAGTGCCAGAGGAGAAAGGCAGCTCCTCAGAAACCACCTGGCCAATTCATACCAATTCCACCAGCCAAAACGCCTTTCTGGCTTGACCTCCTCAGATGATGTCCAATCTCTGCTAGTGGCAATAGATGGTTTATAGATTGCACTGATTATCTGACACGCTATGCCATTACAAAAGCGGTGGAAACAGCCAAAGCATCTGAGGTATCCAAATACATCATGAAAGACATTGTATTAAAACACGGTGCCCTGAGGTCAGTAATTATGGATTGAGGGAAAGTTTTTCAATCAAATCTTGTGAGAGAGAGAAATCATTGGTGCAACATTATTCATCACATGATGACTGCCTACCATCCAGAAACTAACAGGCTTACTGAATGCCTTAATAAGACCTTGGCCAACATGCTATCACTGTTCGTCAGTGTTGGGCAGAGCAACTGGGATGAGGTGCTATCTTTCATGATGTTTGCCTACAACACTGTCAAACAAGACACCACAGAATTTATGCCCTTTTTCCTGGTAGATGGGCATGCGGTGACTACAATGATAGACACTGTGCTTCTGTTACATCCTGATGACATGGACGATGACTACATTGGCTAGGTGTTAACCAGAGCTGAGGAAGCTAGGCAGTTAGCTCAATTCCGCACGCTGCAGGCTCAAGAAAACGATCACCGAAGGTATGATGCAAGCCACCACCCTGTTGTCTACCAGCCTGGTGACCTCATCTGGATCTTCACTCCTGTTTGGAAGATTGATCTCTCTGAGAAGCTCCTCAGGTGCTACTTTGGACCTTATAAGGTTGTAAGACAGTTGCTTGATGTTACTAATGAAGTTGAAGATTTTGACCCCGACACAAGACAACAAATGATCAGAGATACAGTCCACATCCTTTGACTGAAGCCCTACAAGGATCCTGCAACCCAGCGTAAATTTGATACTCCAGCGACAGGCAACAGCGAAAAGGTGATGAAGAGTCTAGTGGCAAAAGAAATTCTGGAAATGCTGTTCCCTTAAGGCTGGAGCAATGTCGCAGAAGAAGCTGAGTAGCACCGTGGTGTAGTGGTCATGATACTAAACTGTTGCATGGAGGGTAGTAAGTTCAAAACTCACCTGGACTGTGCAATTTTAATTACTATATTCGGTTCGAGTACATTCTAGCAGTATCCACAAATGTCAAGAATCATTGTACTGGAATGTTATGTAACTGTATGTAATCTGGCCAGAGGCAGTTCTCTCCACGCTCTTGTATGTGCAAGTGCTGAATAAACCTTCGTTAAATGAAGTTAATGTTCGTCATTCATCTAATTACACCTTCTTCTATGTGATGATATACAGGGTGTTACAAAAATCTACAGCCAAACTTTCAGGAAACATTCCTCACACACAAAGAAAGAAAATATGTTATGTGGACATGTGTCCGGAAATGCTTACTTTCCATGTTAGAGCTCATTTTATTACTTCTCTTCAAATCACATTAATCATGGAATGGAAACACACAGCAACAGAACGTACCAGCGTGACTTCAAACACTTTGTTACAGGAAATGTTCAAAATGTCCTCCGTTAGTGAGGATACATGCATCCACCCTCCGTCGCATGGAATCCCTGATGTGCTGATGCAGCCCTGGAGAATGGCGTACTGTATCACAGCCATCCACAATATGAGCATGGAGAGTCTCTACATTTGGTACCGGGGTTGCGTAGACACGAGCTCTCAAATGCCCCCATAAATGAAAGTCGAGAGGGTTGAGGTCAGGAGAGCGTGGAGGCCATGGAATTGGTCTGCCTCTAACAATCCATCGATCACCGAATCTGTTGTTGAGAGGCGTACGAACACTTCCACTGAAATGTGCAGGAGCACCGTCGTGCATGAACCACATGTTGTGTCATACTTGTAAAGGCACATGTTCTAGCAGCACAGGTAGAGTATCCCGCATGAAATCATGATAACGTGCTCCATTGAAGGTAGGTGGAAGAACATGGGGCCCAATCAAGACATCACCAACAATGCCTGCCCAAACGTTCACAGAAAATCTGTGTTGATGATGTGATTGAACAATTGTGTGCGGATTCTCGTCAGCCCACACATGTTGATTGCGAAAATTTACAATTTGATCATGTTGGAATGAAGTGTCATCCGTGAAGAGAACATTTGCACTGAAATGAGGATTGACACATTGTTGGATGAACCATTCGCAGAAGTGTAACCGTGCAGGCCAATCAGCAGCTGATAGTGCCTGCACACGCTGTACATGGTACGGAAACAACTGGTTCTCCCGTAGCACTCTCCATACAGTGACGTGGTCAACATTACCTTGTACAGCAGCAACTTCTCTGACACTGACATTAGGGTTATCGTCAACTGCACGAAAAATTGCCTTGTCCATTACAAGTGTCCTCATCGTTATAGGTCTTCCCCAATCGCGAGTCATTGGCTGGAATGTTCCGTGCTCCCTAAGACGCCGATCAATTGCTTCGAACGTTTTCCTGTCGGGACACCTTCGTTCTGGAAATCTGTCTTGATACAAACATACCGCGCCACGGCTGTTGCCCTGTGCTAATCCATACATGAAATGGGTATCTGCTAACTCCGCATTTGTAAACATTGCACTGACTGCAAAACCACGTTCGTGATGAACACTAACCTGTTGATGCTATGTACTGATATGCTTGATGCTAGTACTGTAGAGCAATGAGTCGCATGTCAACATAAGCACCGAAGTCCACATTACCTTCCTTCAATTGGGCCAACTGGTGGTGAATCGAGGAAGTACAGTAAATACTGACGAAACTAAAATGAGCTCTAACATGGAAATTTAAGCGTTTCCGGACACATGTCCACATAACATTTGTGTGTGAGGAATGTTTCCTGAAAGTTTGGCCGTACCTTCTTGTAAGACCCCATTTCCAGCAGAGTGGTAATTCTAAAAAAGTTGCAATTACATATAATAGCTCGGTGCCAAGGCAGTTTACAGCACTTTCGTACTTGACAAGCTTCCACCTGGTGTAGAGTGTGTCGAAGTCAAAGGAGTGGTGTGCCGCCTCAAAAGTATCTGGGAAGAGGTGCAACAGAACAATGACAAAGCTACCACTAAACAATTGCAGTGTGGTAACAAATGAGTTGTCCATCCCCCTTACAAAGATGATGATTTGCTTTTGCTCTGAAATCCAGTCATTGAAAAGAGGAAAAACAAATAAATGTTCACCCCCATAAGAAAGACCTTATCCAATCTTATGTCTAACACCCCTCGTCAATGCCAAGATTCAACTACCAAACGGTGCTGTTGTTGTCTATTTCTATAGATTAAAACTATGCCACAGACAAGTTCTGCCACCCCCTGTTGCAGCTCCAGGCCTATCCCAAGGAAAAAATGCTGTAGTAAACAAAATAAAGAAAAACAATGATGAAATGGCCTCCTGCCCTCCTATGTTATGCTTTAAGAAACAAACATCTAAATGCTTTGAGATCCTGAGATTAACTGTGCCTTATTTCAGTGTAAATCTTTGCTAACTATGGTTTTATGAATTCCGGGTAACTATTTATCATTATCAAGTGTTCTTTTATCAGTATGAGAAGACTAGGTTGCAAAGGCATTCTGTTCCATTGATTGTCACGCAGGAGATTTTTCTGTAAGTTTTTTTAATGTTCTGTGCTGCAAAAGAAATTGAGCAGCAGGTTTTCAGCAAGATGATGTCTGATGGTGTTTGGAGGAAATGTTCTGTTGTGCTCTGCACAAAGAAACAAGATGTAGGGTAGGAAATTCTCAATGATTTGTTGCTGTAATGTGCTGTGCCTAAGTTAGTTTACTATAAGGATTAGTAAAGTGAAGAGAGAAGGGACTCCACCATAAGTGATTTTTAAAGGGTGAAGATGAAATAAACAATTGTGCAGTGAAGTGAATTGGTAAAACTGAACTGTTAACATGCCAGCCCATGACCAGTAAACATAAGTGAGCTATAGTACATCTGATCAGATTATGAATGTAGTAAAACATAACCTAATAGTTTCCTCAGTGTAGAACCAACAAAATAGTGGGAAGATAGTTTTGCTAATTAGTTTATTCTGTGTCCAATAAGAAATTTTACCCTGTACTACTTGAATTTTCTATGTAAGAAAAGTTTTTACAGCCACGGTCAACTGTGGACAGCCATTATTCAGTATTGGAAACTAACTGGAAACACGAGCAAGAAGCTACCTACCAACACTAGATCTAGATACACTTGAAGAGGCCGCCAAACACACTGTCCTAATGATATGTCATCATAAAGACTATCTTCAAAGCAATGTGGGATCAGTGTTCTAATAAGTTAAAACTATCTTCAATGAAATTCCATTACTAAGAACTACCCATTTCTCTTTACACACAATATATCAGTGGAAACAGTAAAGCAATACATTGTAATTATTTGAAGTATATGACCCAAGGAGTTTTCTTATCTTTGTTTGAAGCAATACTAAAAACTAAATCAGACAGAGGTATTTCATATTTGCCTCATGGTTGTTTCATGTAGCAAAGAAAATGGTCTACACTTGACCACTATTTTATCATTAAGCACATTTGAGACTATAAGCTATAGTCCCACCATACCTACCTAACAGCTGAGAGATCATTATCCAAACACTGAACAATCCATACCGTAATATTCTGTCAGTAACCCAGTTCAAACAGTTGAGAGAATAATATTCTACTATTCCACAACAATCCTGTCAAATCTGCTGTAAAGTTATAAATGAAAGGAAGAAATTATAATTGTGAATCATTATTCCATACAGTCTGACAAATGAAACACTTGAGCCAGATGACGCTTGCTCTTGCTAGGTGTGGCTGCACTGCAGCCATATTGGCCCACAGTCAATCAGAGGCCAGACGCTGATGATTATGTACTACTGGGCCCTGCCTTTCAAATGCTTGTATAGTTGCTGCACATAGCATGACTTCCCACATAATGACATTATCCGCTCTACTGTTAGTTGTAGCTGATTGTAAAATATTCAATCTGTGTTCACACAAAATGAGTCACTGCGGTCTGTTGAATGTTACCCCCAACCGAACAGTGATTAAAACCTAGTAGTGCAGAGATAAATAACTTTTCCTCCTGCCTTTTGAGTTATCTGTTAGCCCAATACCACACCATTAACCTACTCTGCCAATGAAACTGTTTCTTTCTGTTACCGAGAGAATTTATCCCCCGGAACATAACAAAAATTAAATTTTGGCAAATTAGCCACATCATCCACCATCACAATTAAAGTTTCCTCCCCAACACCAGTACTCTAAAGCATTCTAATTAGTAAAATAATGTACCATAATGCTTGTTTACAGGAAATCATAACAATTAATTTGCCTCACTGTGTATCTGTTAGCTGTGAATTTAAACTAGTTCTTCACTATGAACAAAAACTTGGTCGTTATAACCTGGCAGGTAAAAGAAAATGATGTGAATAATTCAAAACCTTTAATTGACATTTACCATTGGTTTTCAAGCCATTTACCTACGCTTTGACAGCAACATGGTGGAGACACATATTTAAACATGACTGGTCATTTCAGCATATGGTGTGTCTGCATGTGGAGGAAGATTGGTTCTGGCATCTGAATGGAAGGTACCTAATCATTAATCGATACTCACATTCCAAAAAACCTTTCAAACCTGTCATTCTGAACTCATTGGCCAACCTGTTCATCGTAAATATTTACTTGATCCAATCCCTATTTTGCTACCAAATTACTTACAACCGACTTTGAAAATTTGGATACTACAAGGCTTATTTTGCAGTCCAATACCATTCTGTAACCCAGGATAAAATAATTCCTAATAAGATGTGTTTCAGTTTCACACCCACAACCTATTCTAATACTTCCCTCCCTTAACAATGCTCACACTTCACTGCTAGAGCCAGATTGATCCAGCCCTGCTCTATTAAATTGACAGTTTAAACAAAAACTATTATTAACCATTTCAAAACTCCCATACTGATTCTCAGATGCAGTTACTATCTTTCCAGTGACTTTATCAAATGGGTACTATACTTTTTTCATTGATCAACAGTATTAAAAAAGCAAATCTCAACACAAACTTTTCGTAACACCACAGCACTCACATCAGGCTTGCATTTTTGTACTTGGTCAGAGATCATCCTCACCAGCCACCCCTGCCTAGAGAAGCAGAACTTTTTGTTAGCATGACATTTATGGTGCCATATGTGCCCTTTGAAGACACAAAACAGACACTGGTCCTCCTATTAAGGAAGCCTCTTGCAGGGCAGCCCGATATGTTACCACACTACATCAAGCAGAGGACAGCTGGATAGTGATGCCAACTTGTTGTGTTTAATAACAATCTTGGCATTATATTCACAGTGAATCATAATTTCAAATTTACTCTAGTAACCATGATGTAACAATGACGCTCAACCTACCCATACCCATTGACTGTACTGGATAAAGTACCAAAGTAATACTCAAGAGAAGCAGTGTGTTTATCTGACATGTTCCACACCCAGGAGGACCCCCTCTTTTGTGGGTCTATGGAATGAATAATTAACCTAATCTAATCTAAGCAATAACTATGAACACTACTACCCACAGTGGCAATTACTTCACTGACAACTTTTGTTGTGTTACATTGTCTTGGAGTTTACAAGCAACCATTGACTCTGCCTCATTATGCCATTTCAAATTTGGTAAATGCTTCCTACCCAAATTGGAAATAACTCTCACTGCTCAATCTTATATAACTGGTCTTTTCTAGAGTATATCTATTGCAATTGCTGAGCTCATCCACTGTGTACTTGGAAACTCTTCTGTGAGACTAAAGTAAAAGTTAAACCAACACAAGACTAGTGCCATGGTCTGCCAATATGTAACGGGTGTTAAAAAAGAAACAAGCTGGAGTCTGGAATGTGCAAACCGGTGACAGGAGGGTAATTTCATGGCATGTGTAATGAGGTGTGGTTCCGAACAGAGCATGGAAGTTCACAGCCCATCGCTAGAGGGCACACATGCACATCATGTGACTATACAGAGCTAGCAGCAGCACGCATCAATCATCCAATGCTGCCAATTTCATTGCAAACAGTGACATGGAGGTATCAAAAGAAGAGCAAAGAGATGTTGTTCATGTTCTGACAGCAGAAGGCGTAGGAGGAACGGACATTCATTCATGAGTGTCACAAGTGTACAGCAAACACTGCATGTCCCTTGTAAGGGTCAAGGCATGGCACAAGCACTTCAGGGAAGGACGGGTGTCGTTAGTCAATGTTGTACAGTCTGGAACACTACACTGCATTACCAGTGACATTGTCCAGCTGGTGGATGCACTCATTACCCGGGACCGCCAAGTGACAGTAAAAGCCATAGCCGCCATGGTCGGATTGAGCATCAGAAGTGTACACACCATCATGAAGGAACGACTGCATATGCACAAAGTGTGTGCCCAATGGGTGCCCCACAGTCTTCAACCACACCAGGGAGCGTGTTAAATGGCCAACTGTCTTGCTCATCTGCAGCGCTATGCTTGGGAAGGGAATGTGTTCCTAGCACAAGTGGTGGCTGGAGATGAGTCATGGTGTCATCACTTTGAATCAGAATCAAAACGACAAAGTATCCAGTAGAAGCATCCAGGGTCACAACTACCAAACAAAGCAAGGCCATTCATATGAGTGCAGGAAAGATTTACTGATGTTCTTCTTTAACCAAGATGGCTCTCTTCTGATTTACTTCCTGCAGTGCGAGACAGTGAATGCCCAGCGTTACTCGCAAACCTTGACCACACTTCACCAAGCGATCAAATCAAAATGACCAGGCCATCTCACTGGTGGGGTCATTCTGCTCCATGGTAATGCAAAGTCTCGTATGGCCAACGCAGTCGTGGCACTCCTGCAGAAATTCAAATGGGAGGTTCTTGGCCACCCTCCATACACTCCGGACCTCTCTCCCTGTGATTATGCCATTTTTGGTCCCCTTAAAAAGGCTCTGAGGGGCAAACAATTCACCTTGGACAATGACACCCACCTGTATGTGCGGAACTGGTTAACATGACATTCCCAGGAATTTTATGAGACAGCCATTCACCACCTTGTGTCACAGTGGGACAAGTGTCTTAGCAATACCTAAAGATTGGAACATGGGAATTATCTGCCTGTTACATAAAAAAGTCAACAAGTCAGCATGTAGCAATTATCGTGGAATCACTCTCTTGGATGTAACATACAAAATATTTAATAAAATTTAAGCCTCCAGACTTTTTGAAGGGTTGATAAAGGGATGTTGGGGGACTATCAGGCTGGATTTAGGAGGAACAGATCACGATGGATCAGATGTTTTTAGTAAGACAAGTTCTAGAGAAGTTTTATGAGTATGACGTGCAACTACATCAGCTGTACATTGATTTTAAGACATCATACGACAGCCTACACAGGAAGAAAATCATACAGAACATGAAAGAATTTAGAATCCCACTAAAACTGACAATGAAAGCAACACTGTGTAAAGTAAGAATAGAGCAAGAACTGTCTGGTGAATTCCTAGTACAGAGGGGGCTACGACAGGGAGATGTAATCTCTACAATGCTATTTAACTTAGTTTTAGAAAATATGATGTGGCAAATGCCAATAAACCCAGGAGGAACAATACTCAATCGGCAAGTTCAAGTTGTAGCATATGCGGATGACGTAGCATTACTGGCAAGGACTGTAAGGCACTAAAGAGGAACTACGGTGCGTTAGAGGAAGCAGCAGGCGAAGTAACTTTAGAAGCAAACATAAACAAAACAAAGTATATGGTGATGGGGGAGTACAATATAAATGGACAAAATAATTCAATAGTAATGAATGGGAAAGAATATGAAAGAGTGAAAACATGTAAATATTTAGGTTCTGTAATAACGGAGGACAGTAAAGTAGCAGTAGAAATTCAAGAAAGGATAGCAAGTGGAAATCGTTGCTATTTTGCCTTGCAGAATGTATTTAATTCCAGGAATGTTAGTAGGAATACAAAAATCAAAATATACACGACCATATTAAGACCTGTAGTAATATATGGATCATAAGGCTGGGTATTGACATTAAAGGAGGAGAACTGGTTATTGAGATTGGAAAGAAAGATACTGAGAAGGATTTTTGGAACAGTGAGAGAGGAAGATGACTGGAGAGTAAGGACAAATGTAGAACTACAAACACTTTTTGGACAGAATTGAGCAGGAAAGAATAAGATGGGCAGGACATGTACAGAGAATGCCAGAAACTCGGAGTGTCAAGAAAGTTCTCATGGGAAAAGCTGATGGGAGATGAAGAAGAGGTAGACCCAGAAAAAGGTGGCTGTACGACCTGGAAGAAGATCTAAAGGTGATGGGAATAAGAAATTGGAAAAAGGAAGGCGATAGACAGAGAAGAATGGAGACAGGTGATACAGGAGGCCAAGGTTCTTCAAAGACTGTAGAGCCAACCAAGAAGAAGAATAACATCAACAATAACTCACATATTGTCATCAGTACACAAGAACCTTAAAGAAGTTCCATAAACTCACATGTACAATCTGATTACTTGCTCTTGCTTGCACAGCCAGGAACGTAGGCTGATAAAAGATTAACTGAATAACTGGCACTTTCCAGTGAGGGTTTCTGGATCCAACAATGTCTGAAGCTTAAAGTATGGCACCTGATCACAATAAAGTTTATGGCCATTTGCTGTTCATTGCTGAGAATAATGCTTCAATGTTTCACTAGATTTCCCCTCTTTGGTATTGGTACTGCTCACAATGGAGGTGCTGGGATAACAAAATAGGGAAATACAAACAATGAAACACAACAAGGCAGACAATGAAGCATTGTAGAGAGCCAGTACTTTTGGAAAGCAAATAACACAGATCATAGACAGTCGCTAGGTGGAAGGGAGTGAGGGGAGGACTCTTTGCACACTCCCCATATGACCCCTTGGAGGCATTTGCTGCCTCCTGTACATGGTTGTCTTAAGTCATTTTCCTTCCATACAAGTGACTTGTACGTAATTATGATCTGTTTGTATAGTCACTTTCAGCTGTTTTGTGTCTATCACATTCTTGGCTACAGCTACATAGCTTAAATTAAGAGAGGATTTCATTAGTTTCCACTTGAGTATTACACTTCTTCTTGTACAGTTTTTTCAGAGCTACCCAGTAATTTGAGCAACAGACAGCACACGAAACTTTAAAGCCTTTTGCACACTTGTATCATCATTATTTAAAACAAAAGCAAGTTCATATCTAGAAAAAATGCCAACATTTTGTCAGAATATAAAGTGCAATCATGTAAAGTTTAGCGCACTGACAATGGTACACCACAACCACACACTGATGAGTCCTCCTGCCAGAGGTGGTGATTGTGTCAGAGAACAGAGCCCTATTCTTCACTGTGTTAAGAAATGTGAATAAAGGCATGTTCACGACATCAGAATTTTTGGCTTAACTAGCATGTTATTTTTATATCACCAGCCACACATTCTTCCAGGCATATAACTCTTCTCTTCAACAATGAGGTAATAGTTTCCAACTGGTAACACACTATTTTCATCCCTTGTTGATGTGTCTACTTCTCACTTTCCTGTATTCTCAATTGACCTGGTATCCAGCATTATGATACTTCCTTCCATTGTCACTGTAGTATTTGAAGAGTGTATCAACTGTTTGTAACATCATCTGTTGGCTACATTTCATGAATGGCACATAGAACACTTAGAGAATCAGAGCATACAAAAAAATTATTTTGCAATTGCACTGCATCTGCTACAGTGCCTTTAAGACTGTATAGTAAATAATTGTTGAAGTTTGTTGTTCATCTAAAAATTTGTAAAAGGCCTGTTGAAAATGAAAGTCTGGTGTACAAAATTCCTTCTAGAATGAGATTTTCAATCTGCAGCAGAGTGTGCGCTGATATGAAACTTCCTGGCAGATTAAAACTGTGTGCCGGACCGAGATTCGAACTCGGGACCTTTGCCTTTGCGAGTTCGAGTCTCGGTCTGGCACACAGTTTTACTGCCAGGAAATTTCAAATTTCCTTCTACTTCACTAAATTTAAAAACAGCCCAAGTCTCACAACTAACCGTGGAGGATATTTAAGCCAACTACACTGCAGAGTTAAAATTCGTTGTGAAAACAATCTCCTAGGCTATGTCTAAGTAGTTTTCTTAGCAATATCCTTTCGTCCAGTTGTGCTAATCCCAAAAGATAGGTAGAAGAAGTTTAGCAAGTTTGGAAGGTATGAGACAAGTACTTACAGAAGTACTGCTATGAGAGAGAGTCATGAGTCTTGCTTGGATACTTTAGTTGTAGAAGGCTTTCCCATGAAAAGCAAAGGTCCGAGGTTTGAATCCCAGCTCGGCACGCAATTTTAACCAAGTTTCAAGTCAATTCACACCCCACTGCAGAGTAAAAATTCATTCTGAAGGCATATATTCAGGTTTTTAATTTTCTTATGAATTGCTTGGTATTTGTCATTTCTTGATTTATGTTAAATGAATTATCAATGAATGTCTTTGCACCATAGAACGTAACTCCACTCTGAAGTGTAGACATGGAGGCAAAATCTACATGAAAATTATTGTTTTGCCTTGTATATTGACAGATAACTGAAAATGACTTTTGTCAACAACAACAAACCATGAAGCAGTAAATTTGGTGGGAAGTGTGTGTTTTAAGAATTTCAAGATCCTAAAAACTGCTTTTCTAAGATGCACAATTATCTATTTTACACATTAACTCACAATCTGCTGAATAAACAAGCCATGCCTGGCAAAGCCAAGCCCAAAGCCAAGGTTGTGTCACTAAGAAAGTTTATAATTGCCCAACGACATCTCATGATCATCAGAAAATGATTCATGCAGGCTAAAAACGAGACTGGGCTCATCACTGACTTTTGGAGACACCGACATGCAATGTTCTCCCCACTCCAAGACTAGTATTATGCCCACAAGCACAGTCCATCAATGTGACCCTCTGCCATTAAAGCAAGACTGCTCCATGCAAAGAAGGATGCCAGCAATGCCACACCACTCCAATCCACCAAGCAGAATTGTACAAGCCACACAAAGCCCTTACTTGGCAAAAAAGCACATTAGCACACTATCACCTTACCTGTAAGGCCCTGCACCACCTGAGATGTAACAAGCTGGAATAGCTACACTTGCTACAATTCTACTTTTTTTCTCTTTTATTGCATTGTACATGTAATGCATATATCACGTATACACAAAATTGTTGAATTCTTACTCATTCAGTATTTTACTAAATTTTATTTATCACAATATAATTTACTGCCTGCTGGTGATAATGGTATGCTTACTTATTGTATAAACATTTTGTTTGAAGAAATATTCAGCATTTAAATACTTGCCTCCCATTTGCATCTCAAAATTCAATACTGCTAAAAATTGTTTCAAACAATCCTGTCAGAGGAACATCCACAACTGTACAGCATAATAGACATGGAAATCACCACTTCAGTGGTAAAGCTTATATTTTAAAATTCACAACTGGTTTAAGGTTAACAAATGCCAATCAGCAGGTGCAATTACTTAAAACAAACAAGAGAAGTACATTAAAAAATAATCTTTAAATATGTTTGTATGCATAAAATAAATCAAATGAGGATTCTAATTTATAAAATTCTGACAGTGGTTGGGATAGATGTCGTGAAAAGTGAGAAAGGAATAGGTCACAATACCAAGGTGACAACTGATAATACGTCTACATCTACATGATTACTCTGCTATTCACAACGAAGTGCCTGGCAGAGGGTTCAATGAACCACCTTCAAGCTGTCTCTCTACCGTTCCACTCTCTAACGGCATGCGGGAAAAACGAGCACTTAAATTTTTCTGTGCGAGCCCTGATTTCTCTTATTTTATCATGATGACCATTTCTCCCTATGTAGGTGGGTGACAACAGAATGTTTTCACAATTGGAGGAAAAAACTGGTGATTGAAATTTCATAAGAAGATCACATCGCAATGAAAAACACCTTTGTTTTAATGATTGCCACTCCAATTCACATATCATGTTGGTAACACTATCTCCCCTATTTTGTGATAATACAAAACAAGCTAGTTGTGTTTCACAAGAATGGTATTTTCTGAAACCATGCTGACTTTGAGGTACTTCATAATGTACGAATACAGTACATGTTCCAAAACCCTACTGCACTGTCCGCCACTCCCAACATACCTCCCTACCCCAGCCTCCTCAGCTTTCCTTCTCTGGCATTATTAATATAGTTGTCAGTAAGCCATAATGCAAACTGGTGAGCAGGCCGATGTGGCCAAGCGGTTCTAGGCACTTAAGTCTGAAACCGCGCGGCCACTACGGTCGCAGGTTTGAATCCTGCCTCGGCCATGGATGCATGTGATGTCCTTAGGTTAGTTAGGTTTAAGTAGTTCTAAGTTCTAGGGGACGAATGACCTCAGATGTTAAGTCCCATAGTGCTCAGATGGTACTTTTCGTGTATGGGATGTTTTTCTGTGTTACATGGGTTGGCTCTACTTATCCTCTTGCACAACACTGGAAAATTTTTGGAGTTCATTTGTGCTCTGTGCACTAATCATGTTACATGTGTGGAAGTGAATATTGATGTTTGGTTTGATTTTAATTATAAACAATTTCAAACTCCAGTCCATCATCCCCATCACCAAATAATTTTATGAGATGCCAGTTGCCAAAGATTCTTTTTCACAGTAGTTGAGATAATCATTTTGAGAGACTCTGCAACTGTTTGGAAATTAAGATAATCCTTGTACTTAGTTCTGTCTCAGTTGCACATTTGGAATTAGATTACATGTTTCAGTCACTCTAGACCATCTACAGATTTAAGTAGCAAGCTGTATTGTCTACTCGGGACTCCATATCAGAGAATTGTGTTTTGCAAAAGTACACAGATATAAAGATGATCCAGAGTGATCGACACATGTGAGCGGACATGCCCTTGTATAAACTGTGCCAACCACAAGTAACATTGTCTTGTACCATTCCACTGTTGTTTTACAGTTGCGAGCCTGTACCTATTCCTTCATTATCGCTTCAGCTAATATATAAGCTGTTTTTTCATGTGTCCAAGTAAGTATCAGTAATATGAAATAGAGTGCTACATGAGAAAAATTTACGATGCACATAAGAAAGTGCCAGAGATTTCGAGCTGGCAGCACGATCCCGCATTGAGGCAATTGTGTAAGAGATAATTAGTAACTGAATAAACATTTGGCTGATGTAAGTGTGCTGTTTAATGCTCAGAGTGCATCATTATGGTGGGGTAACACTTTTACATGGCAACAGAGTGATACAATGAAAGTTTATTGTATTATTGTTTAATTAAACAACAATTTAACTCATATAATTTAAGTTTAACTGAACACAACCTTCCGAAATTCCTTAACCAAAGATGATGAAGTAAATATTCCAGAATTCAAATCAAGAACAGCTGTCAACATCAGTGGCATGGAAGTAGATATTCTCGTAATGGTAAAGCAAATTAAATCACTTAACAAAAGCAAGTATTATCATGTCACAGAAGATATGATGTGAGTTACCTAGATATAGTTTCTAAGATGAGCTGCTGGTTAATCTCCAAGGCAAGTTGATGATGGCTTAAGGTCTCAGCTCAGGTGGGCCAATAACAGAAACAACCAATTTCTAAAAGCCTGCCCACATAAATACTGCATCCTTTAGCACTCCCTCCCCCTTTCCTTTACTATTAGAGTACTTTGATTAGGCATTTGCTTATACATTTGGAAACTAGTACATACAATATTAAAGCTAAAGGCTTCAGGAATTAAGATTTCAAACGATTAATCCATCCATCTTCCCAAAAATGTGGAATTGTGCATCGAATTAGTTGCCCATCTTGTCATACAAGACAATGAATTTATCAGAAAACTAGGCTATCTCGGATGCATCTGGTTCAATATAGTGAAATACTAAGAGTTGCAAGATCCATGGTAGTATCCTACTGCCAGAATTCAGACACAATAAGGAGAACTGTTGCTTAAAACTAGGTAAGTCATGTATACTGGATAACATGCTACTAAAATTTACCAAAAAATTATTTGGCACAGCTAAATAAGATATTTGTGAGGGCCCACACCTTGGAAAGTTGTTGCAGATGCATGCAATACCAGAAAAGGTTGCAAACCATTGATAGTACAACACTGTCCCACCTGCTGTTGCAATTGTTATGTGGTAAGCCTGATACAGACACACACTGTTTTCTATTAAAAAGATAGGATGAGAACCATGAGACTGCTACTCCTGTTATCTCACAATATATTAACTTTTGTATAAGGACGTCATGCTTAACGCAATCAAAGAGAGAGAGAGGGGGGGGGGGGGGGCAATGGCTCTGTGGCGGTCATGTTTTTGCCCCATTTTGGGTGGAATGTTCAAACTGGTCATAGTGGAGTGCAAAGTCCGCAGAAATACTTCTTTCAACGAGACAAAAACGAGATGAAATTACAAAAAATACTCTCATAGACATTTTCTGTATGATTGGATGCTTACTGCATCAATAATACACACTCCTAGTAGTACAGTTTCATACATGTAGAAACTATTCAGCTCCTAGATATTTCTGTTTTGAAGCTCATTTGGAAGACAAATCATTGCGGTAACAAGAATGTAAACTATGGATATAGGTCCTGTAGGATCTGGTTTCCATATCAAATGCAAAATGTTTAAAAATATAATGCACATTGCAACTGACAAAATAAAATCGTAAGCAGTCGTTCACTTGTGACATGCAAAAAGCATTCATAAGATGTTCTCACATACTGAATGCTTCTCATGGGTAGCTTCACCATTAAGAAGCATTACGGGTATCAGGCAATGTTAAATGCACTGCAGTAATGAACAAATATAACAAGGAAACTACCTCTATCCCACAACAAATATTACTGACTCAATTCAGACGATAAATCTGCAGACTTGGTATGTCACAGATAGAAAAAGTTTGCAAAGATGATCTGTTCAACAAAAAAATTTCCAGTAAATAGTGCTGAAGTATCCAACTACAAATGCAAAAAGCATTTGCTAATAATTTATCCATGTCAACAGTCAGGCGATAATAATACTGAAACCCAAACAATGCTGTGTTCTGGTTTGCAATAAAGCTGAAATTAACATCATAAATTTGGATGATCACCACGAAGTGTTTGATGAAACTTTCCATTACTGCTAAGAACTGGCACATACAGGCTTCATAAAAACTGGTGGTGATAGGCAAAAAAATTTAAATAAATATAATACATAAAAAATCAATACATTGTAATATTTGTTGGTGCAATGGTGTTTACAAGGAAACAAGAACAAGCACCTAAAACTAAGAGTTACTGAAGTGAAGTAAGAAACAAACAATTCTGGTTACAGGCATAACCTGTATATGCTATTAAGGAATTAGTAGCTGCCATGCTTTATAAGAGACTGTAAGAGGTAAGGTGTTAACAACACAAAAGTGTGTTAAATTCAGGTTCCTTTCCTATTACAATTGGTTGGAATTGCCAGTTTTTATAATTTAGCAATAATTCCTCAGCCTATTTCTAAATTAGGTGTTTCTGTTGGATAATGCAGAATATATTTCTAACAATTTGTCATCACAAAGATGACACTAGTAAAGCATTAGCATTACTCAGGTGTATAGTACTGTAAAGTGCTTCTCAAACTTTGTAGATGTCTTTAAAATTTCAGACTATGTACAAACCTATAATATACAGTGCTTTCATATCCTCCTGGGCTTACCTCAGATTGGCTGTGTCCTGCATTCAAATGTGGGAGTTTCAAGTCACTTCGTATTGACTGGACATTACAGAACGCAGCAAGGAGATATAAATTGGAGACACGAGTTCATATAGACAATTTTCTATTGGGTCTAGTACAAATCATGAGCATACCCTCTCTTTGCCACAGAATATGAATATTCAAGTTGCACCCATCAGTGAAGAATTTCATCACCCAACTGACCTTTGCAGTGCATAGCTTTGAGGTGGCCTGGAATTTTAGTAAGCTGTTCTTCTCATTGCCATCCTGTGTAGTTTCCTATCCACATGGCCTTTATCAACAGTATTGAATTAAATTAGATGCATTGGTCCATAGACCCCACAGTTAGGAAAAAATGAACACGAGTACAGGTCATTGTTCACCAGACAGAGAAAAGCAGCGAAGTGCAGACTGGCATGCAGAAAGAACTGTGTGTACGTGCTTCTGAGCTGCTCAGTGCTTTTTTCTCTGGGTAGTGACATGTCCTCATTTTCATAAGTTGAGGCAGGTTTAGCCTCATTTAGCACTTCTTGTCTTATTTTATTCATATAATGGAATCTAATATTGTTCCCAGACAGAAAACACTGCCTCCCCCCCCCCCCCCCCCCCACCTTAAAGATTTTTTAGTGAAAGGCAGAAAGAGGAGGAAATGCAGAACATAATGAGGCATGAATGTATAAATGTGAAAATACATGACATTATTCAAACAACAGATGAGGCAATTCCTGAAATATTGAATTGAATTGTCATGGGTGACTATTGGCAGCAGGAAATTCTCTGAAAATTTCAAGTATCTCAGGCCTCAGTAAGAATGTAGGCAATAAAAGCAAGGAAGTAAAATAGAATGCAATACATCTATTTGTCAGTAATTAAAAACAGACATCATCACCCTTATTAAGGCTTAAATTAAACCACAAAAACAAAATACATTGCATAAACAGTATACACATATACTGTAGATTTGCTTGGTACAATAACTGAAATTCATTTTCACTATACACAAGTCAATTAACAGTATGGAATTATGCCCAGCATGACACTCATAACAAGAAACTAGAAATAGGTAAACATAAAAAAGAAAAGAAATGCTAGTGTGATACTTAATCCCAAGCACTTAGCATATTTTGAAAACAAATGTTGTAGCAGTAGTGAAATGTGTGTGCGACAGAATTTACTAACACAAGCCACTGTACACCCTATAACTCTATGCTAGCAGTAGTGTTTGTGCTATTGTCTAGGAATAGGCAGTCAATAAGAATGTGTTCAGTATTAAAAATAAATCTTCTAAAGCTTTAAAGAACAGTGTACTTGCCAATAGAATTCTTCAACAGAACCAAAGGCAAAAATTTGGAATGTTGTGAAAAAGGAAACAGGGCAACCGAGAGCACAGGAAGACTGCATTTCTGTCAAACGCAATGAAAAGTTTGTTAACAAGAAATCAGAAGTAGAAAACATTTTTAATAATCATTTTTAAGTGCTGTAGAGAAAATAGGCTCCAGCTATTCATTAGAAAATGCAAGATAGTATATAGAAGAGGCAGTAACTATGCAATTTGATAAAATTGAAATTCAACCCACCTCTCCTACTGAAATTAGGAAAATAATAAATTCACTCAAAAGTAATCGCTCACATGGAATTGATGGCATTTCCAACAGAGTACTAAAAGCTTATTCCCAACAAATAAGTAGAATTCTCAGCCACATATATAGTAGCTCACTGGAGCTCTCCAGATAGACTGAAATACACTATTGTTAAACCATTGTATAAAAAAGAGGATGGATCTGATGCTAACAACTACTACCCACTTTCACTTCTGACAGCTTTATCCATAATTCTTGAAAAAGTAATGTATTCAAGAGTAGCAACACATATTTGTAAAATTGAAGTTCTAACAAAATGTCAGTTTGGTTTTCAGAAAGGATTTTGAACACAAAATGCTATATATGCTTTCACTGACCAGACATTAAATGCATTGAATAACTGAACATCACCCATTGGGATATTTTGTGATCTCTCAAAGGCTTTTGATTGTGTGAATCATGAAATTCTTCTGGATAAGCTTAAGTATTGTGGTATGGGTGGGACAGTGCACAAATGGTTTCATTCATACTTAACTGGAAGAATGCAGAAGGTTTAAATTAACAGTACAGATAGTCTGTAAAAACCAGCAAAGTCCTCTAATTGGAGAGATATCAAGAATGGTGTCCCACTGGGTTCAGTCTTGGGACCCTTATTGTTCTTAATATATATTAACAACTTGCCACTCTGTATTCATGAAGATGCAAAGCTAGTTCTTTTTGCTGATGATACAAGTATAGTAATCACACCCAAGAAGCAAGAATCAGCAGAGGAAATTGCAAACAATGTCTGTCAGGAAATTATTAAGTGGTTCTCTGCAAATGGACTCTCGCTAAATTTTGTTAAAACACAGTTTATACAATTCTGTACGGTAAATGGCATAACATCATTGATAAATATAGACTATGAATGGAAGTCTGTTGCTAAGGCAGAATACTCAAAATCTCTGGGTGTGTGAGTTGATCAGAAATTGAATTGGAAGAAAAACATCAATGATCTGCTGAAACGGTTAGTTTCAGCTACTCATGCTATTAGGGTTATTGCAAATTTTGGTGGCAAACACATCAGTAAATTAGCCTACTATGTCTATTTTCATTGACTGCTTTCATATGACATCATATTTTGGGGCAATTCGTCATAAAGAGAGGAAGTATTCATTGTACAAAAGCATGTAATCAGAATAATAGCTGGAGCCCACCCAAGATCACCATTCTGACATTTATTTAAGGAACTCGGGATATTCACAGCACCTTCACAATACATATATTCACTTATGAAATTTATCATTAATAACCCATCCCAATTTAAAAATAACAGCAAAGTGCATAGCTACAACACTAGAAGAAAGGATAATATTCACTATTCTGGAGTAAATCTCACTTTGGCACAGAAGGGGGTGAATTATGCTAGCACAAAAATAATTGGTCATTTCCCAAATAGTATTAAAAGTCTGACAGATAGCCAACCAACATTTAAAAGCAAATTAAAAGAATTTATGGATGACAATGCCTTCTACTCAATAGATGAATTCTTAGATATGACGTACTAACTGTGGAAAAAAATTAATTATTTAGTGTAAAGACAACTTATGTTAAAGTGACATGTTCCACATCATTATGAAATGTCGTATTCATGATCTATGGAACAAGGATTAATATATGTATGTATGAATGGGCTTAATTTGACAATGATAATATAGTGCTGCTATGCACTTACGACCCACTATATCTCAAACACACTATGTTTCTGCCTCTGCACACAGATTAGGTGGCAGAAAAAGTACAGGAAATTACAGCAATTCCTAACACTTCTATTCCTCACAAAGATAATAAAGCCATTAAAAAAACAGGCAGGCTTCTTGGTAAATGACCCTTTGACTTCAGACTTAGAAAATTGCTAACATCTGCAGTGGTGCCACTTAGAGTAGTAGAAAAAATGTAACCAGGATCTTGCTAGACTCAACTAAAACCTCTGAACCTCTAGACCAAAGAATTTTGTTAAAGAAACTTGACATGCTTAAAATAATGACGATAGTAAGGAAATGATTTCTATCCTACCTAGAAAACAGAATGGAATGGATTGAGATCTTTCATACTACTGAAACATTCAACTGGAATGGGAAAGCATCTCTCAGATAGAGAGAATTAAACACAGAGACTGGTGTCCAGTGGGTACAATACTATTTCTAGTTTACATTAACAATTACACATTATGTATATCACTGGCAGAAACAATACTGTCCATAGATGACAGCAACTTCTTAATTACTCTTGAAGTAATAATTGTACCTACGATAGTGCAAACATAAACAACAAATAAAACAGCTGCACAGATAAACTGAAAACAAAGAAGCCTGATCTTGTAAATCTGAACATAAATTATCTCAGTCCCAAACATGAAATTCTTTGCTGTGTATGTTGATAAGTAACTGATACAGGACAGACACATCAAACACATTGAAAATGTAAAGTATTAAGAAGGTTTTTACTTGACATCTTGGATATTCGGGAATCCAGCCGGATGTTCGCGTCGTTCTCGCACGATATTTCAACAGCGTGCCTCGCTGTCTTCTTCAGGTGCTACCTGAGACTGGTCCTTGGGTCGATCGAGTCCAGTATTTATGCGTGGGAGGAGCGGGGCATTCCCTAATCGGTCCGCGCCGAGTCGAGTGTTCCATCTGAGGTCCGCGCCCACCAGACGCGGCTACATTGTCCCTCTCTGGTGGCCGGTGTTCCCTCCGCCGTCCGCGCCCGGCCTGGCCGTCTTCTGAAGTCGAGTTCATGACCTGGGGTGTGTCAGATCTGGTCTCTAATGTCCAACACCTTGTCTCATGGCTGTTCCCTAGGTCTCCACTTATATTTCTTGCTGAATCCTGGAGTGTCCTGCGTTGAGTTTTCACAAGCTCAAGCGCAGGATTCCAGGCAGTGCTGATTTGGTATCCCGAGTCACGGTTGATTAGATTGTCTGTGACCTTAATCTCAATTGCTTCTTTAATGACACTGTCCCAATATCTTGAGGTTTTTACTTGTCTGGTGGAAATGGTGTTGTCATTCTCTGATCTGATGGGACATGAAACGGCATAAGTGATGAGATGCAACCAAAACACTGTCCTTCACCCCAGAAAAAGAATCAAAACTGAAGCACGAGAAATAATTTGTTATAAGTTTCACATAATGCAACTCAAATGCACTACAACTACCTAACGTTCCGAGGCAGTGCATGCATAGCAGAGGTTTAGCTGGCCATAGCATGGCTAAATTTTAAGCCCATAATCTTTCTTCATTTTCAGATAGAATACCTTCAGGTGAAATCTGACAAATCATTTCACCAATTTCAACTTAATTTTGTGACAATCAGGGACTGAACTCCTTGGCTTTGATCAACACTGAAATTTATCAATGACCAACTGAAATTCCTAAAAATCCCTTCAATTAAAAAAAAAAAAAAAAGAAAAGGGAGAAATATTCCTTTGAGGCATGGAGAAGGCTGTCTTTATCCTATCTGAACTGCTTCAAATCCACAAAAGTGCAATAATCTTTGGTTTTCTTGATATATGAAGCTACTACATTCAGGCTCTTATCACATAGATTATCAAACTTCATTGCCCTCCCTATAATATACCCGGCAATATAACATAATGCACTACTTTCAGCCTTACTTAATTCATTGTCTGAACTGATTTAATGCTTTTTCCAACCTTTTGGGAGCTTAAATACAGGCTTAAATACAGGAGGGGCATTTAATGGAATGTTGGTCAAGAAAACTTGAAGGGTAGACAGAATCACTCTTGTCATAGGATCCTTTCCCTACATGCATGAAAGACTTAGCAACACAAATAGTTTTCAAATTGTTTTTCAACTGTATTGCTATGGAGACCTTCTGAATACTTCTAACACAGGAGAATAAATTTTCTGTGCAATCTTGAGTTAATCTAGCTGTTAGAAAAAATTTGTAATTATTCTTGTGCAAAAAGATTTCCTGCAGATCAGGTAAACTATGTGTGGACAGTCTCACATCACTTTCTACTGGTTGCCAGTGACCAAATATTCCACTTTCAATATGCTTAGATATCTTTGTAACTTCATCCAGCAAAGTGTCGTCTCCTTGTATCTTTCTTGATAGAAGGAATTGATGCCAATAATCAGATGTCTGAAAGTCATTGCGGAAAACCACTTGTCAACTATCTCAACGAACCATGCTATTGTTCTATGCTTGGCAATATCAGTTTCAGAGGACATAAACTTTAGACCACAACTGGTTTCATGACTGAGAAAAGTACATGCCCAGAAACTTTAATTTTGCTAAACTTTTTTGGTTCTGTTACATCTGTTGTTAGCTTGGGAACAAGTTTCAAATCATTATCCTGACTGAAACAATATAGTTCCTTAATATGATTACAGTCAACAACTGTCGAAGGCAACTTATACTTATCCCTTATCCTCTCAGGAATGTTTATAACAGTGTTGGAGTGTAAATGTCGTCAAATTTTTAAAAAAGGTTTGGCGCATCTGCAGTAAAGTATTTTCTTCCAGCTGGGTCTTCAGGATTTAAAATATAATTCTGAATTCCAGAGTGTCTCCACATACTTTGATTTGCAGCACCCATATTTGATGTCACACACTGTATGCATAGTCCTATATGTTCACTGCATTTAAGTACGCTTTGCAAAATAGTATCACACAAAACTTTTCTGCTTCCATTAAAATGATATGGCACTACTTGAATCCATCTGGAAGAGATATCATCCAAATGAAAAACATAAGCGTGTATGGAACACTTTCAAGGCATGGAATGGTAATATAGCCAGTACACTCATCTGTTCCCACATCAGGTTCCTTGCTTGGAGTTATTGACATTTTATCAAGCAGTAGAAGACAGTCATATTCTTTTTCGTTCACACTCTCAACTTTTTCTCCGAAAAATGTGAAAACTTGGTCTAGAATAACAGAACTGAAGTTTACTTCTTAGTGTACACTGAGATGGCAGTGAAACACCTAAACTAATTAAAAAATGAAATCCTTTGCCACCATATGCAAATTTCAACTGAAGAGACTTTTTCACACTCGCGGCCAATTTCACATCCTTCTTATTTAAACTCCCCTGTGGATTGCCATTAAACAGTGTTTTTAGTTCATGTGGAAGAGAGTGACACATACTGTGGAGTTTCTTTTTTAGTTGTGTATTCCTCAAAAGATATCTGACCTTCTCAAGATCTGAAATCTGTCTCTGTGGTACCTGAATGTAGCCTAATTTATGTAAGTTTGCTGCGAGTTCACATTCTACTGGTGCACTGTCTTGCACACTACACATGAAATCTTCATCACACTGCTGCTGGATTTCTGCAACAGTCTCTGTTGTAGAACTACTGCATTCATTTTCTTGAGGAGGATACTGATGGCATAGTTTAATTTTCCTTCTTTTAACCTTTGATATGACATGAGAATAAACTGTTGGTATGGCATTGGACCTGAGTTTCCTCTTGCCATCGACCCTCACTCTCTCCCAGTGGTCATCAGTGAAATTTTTCTACAATAAAGAAGCAAAAGAAAAGAACCTGCAATAAATTAATATCTGAACAATGTTTTTACACAAATGTACTAGAGAGAAAAGAGAAACAAACTCAAAAATCTGTTGAGCTTCCTGCCCAAACAGAAGTAACAATAAATTGATAAACACACAGTCAAATCATCTGGAATGACTAACTGTATAAACCAAAAGGCATTTGTGGAAACATTTAGATAGGCCCTCACTGTTAAAAGCAAGACATAACCCAAAGAGACATAAGTATGGGGCGTTTTCAGCTTAGAAGAATCTATACACATCTGCTATATAAGCACATTTCAATTCTATGCTTATAGTAATTAGTTTTGCACACAATCAATACATAGACCAAATGTCACATCTGTCTTGCAGCTTGTGTTCTATGCAGCTGGAAAGCTAAAACTACTTAAGTCACATAGATAAGAGTAGTCCATCAGCTTCCACAAGGCTTTTGTGTGATATACATCATCCTTGTTAACTGCAACAGCCCACTGCTTTCTTCTTTCCACATTCTGTGCAAATACTAGCATATGAAAACCACCTTTGCCTCTGTTGGTACATCCGAAACCATACAACACGGCATCATTTCTGAATAGCTGCAAAATGAATTAAAGTAGGCTGAGTACATATTGTACCACTGCTATCATGCTTACTTCAAAACAATACAGATTTCATCACAAAATACTTTCTTATTTGAACTCTTATTTAAGCTTGCACTTGTACATTTTGTGCAAAATGGTGTCCAAGTAAAGTGCAAATACATACAGAGTGCATAAAAAATTTGTAAATAACTCAATTGCCTTCTAATGGTTTCCAAAAGTCTTCAAAACAATAATAAAACTCTGAAAAATACTGCGAACATACTAATCGTGAGAGACCTATCACATAAACGTGGTGTCAGCATGGCTCAGTCAATCACGTACAATTTCACCTATGGGTACTCTCTCCCTGTATATAGGCTCTGTAATGGTTTGTGCTTATGTTATGCAAGTTCACAAACTGTACACTTTGAACATAACTTTGCCTTACTGGATGATGGTGAAAATTATGTAGATGTCTCAACATATCAAAATAATGCAGACGTATGACAAAGCCATTCAGTAGTAGAATCAGACAATAAAATATAGAGGAATAAGTAAAGGACTGATACAAGGCTGCAGAGGGCATAGTGGTTAACTTTGAGATGAAGGGGAGTGTGTTACATACAAATGCAAAAACAGTGATGCATTAGTAGCACAATAGCCTGCTAGTTGTGTGAAACCAAGGTTCAGCCACATTAGAACACAGAGTGATGTGCAGATGACTGCAGTTCTTTAACATTCCGCAGCACTGGAAAATCATTCACTGCATCCATTAACTGCGGATCTGATCTTACACCATCTGCTGAAATTATATGGGTAGATAGTGCACTTGTGATACCATGAAACTGTGCTGTCAGATTTACATTAGCATCCCTAATATGAGTTAGCCTGTTTCTCAGTCATATTGCATCTTTCTTCATCATACTTGAACAAGAGTTAAAACATCCAGGTATACTAGACATATGTTTGGCTTTTGCCTCATAAAGGTAAATCAGCAGAACGTTAAAATGTAGCTGGAGCTTTTTGAAGGCCAAAGGGCATCCTTAGGCATTATTAACGCCCTGAGGGCACAACAAAAGCTGTCTTTACAGTATCTTTCATAGCTATATAAATTTTATATAATCCAGAGCACATGTCCTAGTTAGTGAAAAATTTGCATTTTGCAAGGTGAGCCAAAGTGTCATCAATCCTTGGAAAGGGTAAGTATCCAATTTTGTCACATCGACTGCTCTGATGTCCTTTGAAATGTAATAAGCCTTTCCTCCATCCTGGTTTTCTTTGGGACAGCTGTTCGTTTGCCCCATGCTGCATGCCAAAGAGTTGGTGATTACTGTAGGAGAGAGAGAGGCAAGTAGTGTGTGATAAGCTTCATTTACTTGCCTCAATTTCCAAAGAGAAATCCAAATCAGTAAACAGTATGGATTCAGGCCAGGTCAGATCTGTACAAAGAGGCACCATGATTAAACCATGAGCTATAATGGGCAAGTTGCGACCTGTGGCATCCTTAGGTCAGCTCCAGTCATGATGCTGGGTGATGAAGACGTGTGTCAGACACGGCTGCAACTTGGTGTTGCAATCACATGGTCACTGCCAACTTTGGTACATGGACTAAACTTAGCATAGTATCAATGGTAAACAATACTGGATTCCTCCCCCCAACCCCCTGCCAAACCTCTTACTCATTTTCACACTCTGGTGCTGCTGGAAACTACAGTGTATGTGTGTGTGGGGGGGGGGGGGGGGGAGGGGGAGGGGGGGGAAGGATAGGGTTACGTTCTGGGGCATGGTTGCCATTGAGAATACAGGAGCTGGAACTTCAGTCAATGACTAGCTCCTGCCCGTACACCGACATTCGTCTTATGAGTGGCTGGGAACACTGGCTGGAAATCCAGTCATGGGGCAGCCACTTAGGCCTAAGGATAGGGCGCATCTTCCCTCAGTGCTGGAGGTGCCATGGTGACTAGAGGGTCCTCAGTGGCCAACCATAAGGCAGCAGGGTGAAGGTAGCCCCCCTCCTCCACCTGCCCCTTTTCTCCCACAGTTGGGGCTGCGGTGACGCTGATGGCACTGCATCAACATCCCTGGGCTCCATGTCCAGGGCCATTGGTCTGGAAGGCAAAGGAAGCTGAGCCCGCAGGGCCTTTATGAACACCAAGCATGCAAACATAAAACCTGTGGCAATATCACACAGCCCACTAAAATGAAGTTGATTTTGATGCTGCTTTTGCAGCATGGTGGGACCTGGTAGAACATGTAGTGAGCAGCCCAAGACTGGTAGTAACATGCTGTTCCCAGTGCCTATGTCTACCAGAAATTCAGAAAAATACAAAATCATGCACATTATACTTAGAGCGCTGCAGAGGGAGGGTCAACTGCTGCGGAGGGTGCAGGAGCTGAAGCAGTGTCCTGGGTTGGTATCCATGGCAGAGCATGAAGTTACATAACTGCGAGCACTAGGATGAGAGAGAGAGCACTAAAAGTTGTTTCCATGCATAGGAGGTGCATAACTTGTTCATCTGTTGTGTGAAAGCTTCACTGTTGGATTGCAGGTGAAACAGTGTGGTCCTAACATGCTTGAAGCCATTGAGTCAAAAAACTGCTCAAATTTCATCTATGTGAACTGTGTTTCATTGTCCAAAACCAACACTTCTGGTAAACCTTTGAAGCAAAAGATTGACATCAGTCTTGATAGTGCTAGCCGTTGTGATGGAGGGTACAGGCCCCACAAACAGCAACTAGCTAAAGGCAACTACAACAAGAACCCAACAGGAGTCTCAGGAAGGGACTCCACGTTGATAAGCAGTCTTGGCAAAAGGGTGCTGGGCTTGGGCCAAGCAAAAAATTTTTTTTGGGAGAGAAGCCTGATGTTCCATGCATGTTGGACATTGTGAGGCTAATTCTTCTATTTGAGTGTCCATGCCAAAACAAGTGCAAAGGCATCAGGTGAGCTGCTTAGTGCATAAATGCCGCAATGGCTTCAATGGAGGATGTAGAGGACTTCATTGTGAAGCAACTGTGGCAAAAGCACACAGGATTGATCATTGTCTGTTTGTAAGCTGAACCACTAAGCTGTGCCGAAACACAAAAAAATGGTGAACTATCAGATTGCTAACCTGCCTAAATGTACGTGGTCAACCAGTTTGGAGGTAATGTAAAAGACTCTTGAGATTGGGATTCACAGCCATTGTCTGAGCAGCCATCAGTGGATTATGGGAAAAGCATCAAGTGTTTCATTGTCCTGGACAACAATATGAAAGCAAGTATCTTCTCAGACACAGAACACTGAGTCTGTGCAGACTGGTAGGTGAGAAAGAGTGTCCATATTAGAATGCTTAGTCGTTGGCCTGTTCACAATTTCCTACTGATAATTGGAGAGGAGCAGAGACAAATGCTACAGCCTTTGAGCCATGTATGGAGGGACCAACTCTAAAGAGCTTAATAATGAGTTGAGAGGTTTTTAGCCATCACCAAGTAGAATATCCTGCCATGCATGTATTGATGGAATTTTGTCACGCAGAGATTCCTTCTCACTCTATGTACAGCTGTCATGTGCTTTGTTTAAGAGTTTGGGTGGAAAGACAGCTGGCCTTTCCAATGATCCAACTTTGTCCAAGAGGATAGTGCCAATCCCATAGGAGAATACACCAACCACCAGCAAGACTGGCTTAGTGGGATCAAAATGTACTGAACAGCGATCCTCCAGTTTCTGAAATACAACTTGACACTCCCTAGCCCACTCAGATGGAACATTCTTTCATCAAAGATGATGCAACAGATCTGCAATCTGTGCAGCACGTAAAATGAACTGAATGTAGAGACTGAATTTATCTGATGCAGTCTGGAATTCGCTAACATTTTGGGAAGCTGGAAGGTCCTGGATGACAGTTAAGTGTGAGGATGATGAGTTGGTATCCTGACTGTTAATGATGTGTCCCAAATACTCACTTCAGCCTGGAAGAAGAAGCACACTTTAACCAAGTATCTAAGAGCACTTGAAACAGTTTCATGAGACTGTAAAGATACTCTTTTGGAGTATGACCCAAAACTATGATTTGTCCAAACGGTTCATGCAAGAAGGAACTTTATCAGTCATTTGTTCTAAGTAATATCAAAAAATTGCAGGTGTAGATGCACTGCCAAAGGGTAACCTCAAAAACTTAAATAACCACTTGTAGGTGTTATCATAAAAACTTGTTGGGGAACTGCAAATAAGCACCTTGGAAATCAATACTGGAAAAAAAGTGACCTGCACCAAGCCTGTCCATAAGTTCCTCAGATTATAGCAAAGGAAGAGAGTCACTCACAGTCTGTGGATTTAGCTTTGCCTTGAAATCTCCATATAGCTGTAATTTGCCTGTTGGTTTCTTTATAATCACCAAAGGGATGTTCACTGAATGGCTGCAGCAGAGTAAATCACATTGTTGGCCTGCCAAGATACGACTTCCTGTGCCACAAGATTTCTGACAGCTTGAGGGAGAGGCCATGTATGGAAAAGCTGAGGTTGTACATTATTGTTCACGGTTATGTGAGCCTCAAAATTGTTGTCTTTGCCTAGACCATCTTGGAAAATGTCCCAGAATTGAGCTACATTGGATGAGGCACAGAAGAGTTTACAGAGAGAACATTATCTTGGATGTGCAAACCAAATTGATCAAAACAGACAATACAAGAAATGTTTGCACTTTAACATAAGCACAAAACCATGAACAAGAATGTTTATCTAACTTTACAAAATTTGGCAAATAGGCTACAAACACCTCGTACAGGAATATTATGTCCATTGAAAACAAAAAGTGTTGTGTGTGAATTATGTAGCTTGAACTTGCCTAACAGTTCTTGTGTGCTTCTATTTTAAAAGAGTCATTGGTGCACCAATATCCAATTGCATACATAGATTGTGTTTGGCAATCTGCAAAGTGACAATTTATTAGTGTGATGCTAGATGTAAGAAGTTTATGACTTCTTCGCTGTTGCATTTGACTTCCACTAAGCAATGTTAGAATTTCTACTTGGCCTTGAAAATATTGCATTAGCATCCATTGACTGGTACATTGGAGAACAGTGCCTGATGGACTTGCATTTATGCTAACAGAGAGATCGAACATGTCTGTGCTTATCACAATGGTAGCACTTAGTGTCATGACAGAGGCATGTCTGTTAATTATGTGCCATGGAACACTGAGGGTAGGATTTAACCCTGCTATTCTGCTGCCTAGCACCCTGATGTTGTTTATGATGCTACTGCGGCTCAGATTTTTTCCACCACAACATGTGAACGAAGGTCGCAATAATACCTGAATAGCACAGCACAAATAGGGGCAGAATCAAAGTCCACCACTGCAGTATCATGTGTCTTGCTGCTCCACTAATTCCAAAACCTATTTAAAGCTAGGATCACAATACTTAAGAATCTGTTTGTGTATGTGAGGATCTGACACATTTTGAGTAATCACTTCCCTAATCATGTTACCACTTTAGTAATATCCCCATTAACACCTGAATTTGTAATGTTGTGTAAGTCCTTGTAAGTCATCCACCTACTTCTTGTGTGTCTGATTTGGTTGCCTACACAAGCAAATGAATTTATAATTTGCAGCTGTCACAGTAATCTCTTCATCATAATACTTGTCTTGCACGGCAATTGGTTCATCATAAGCAATACTTTCAGGACTGCACTGCAAAAAGTTGGCAGGCCAGCCAGTACACTGAAACACAAGCTGTTGCAAGAAAGTATTCGTGCCTGTTCCAACCTTTAGTGTGAAGCGCCTGCATGTGCAAGACGAGCTCTGCACGGCACTCAAATCATTCCTCTTTTTGAGAATCAAATGCAGAAAATGGCAGTGTGGGAACAGGTGCTGGTGGCTGTGGCAGTGCTGTGGAGTGATGCTGCTGTGATTGTTTGCATGGCTACATGGCTAGAAATCTGTCTACAAATTCCATAAGCTTCTGTATCTGCTGAGCACGCAACTACATAGTCTTGAGTTAATGACAGTTCTTATGGAGTACTGGCTATTATCAAACACACCAAAATAGGACACTAAAAAAATAGAGCACAACCAATAAGCTATGCTGGAAGTCACTGTACATATCATACTCCAGAACAGCACAAGAAACACTATCAGTTGCAGGGTGAATGTTCTGAAACATGCACACAGTAATGTTAGTACACAGAAACAATGTGACAGGTGAGCGCAGCAAATGTTCACCATTCCACAAGAAATACACACACAATAAATACTCTTCTTGAAACATGGAAACCAAAAACAGCAAAACCAGTGTTCTTGTTGCCAATGTTCTACACTGATGAGAAGCATGACCCAGCAGCAAACAAATGTAGTTTTTCCTTATCGTCATACGTGCAGCTGTTCCATGGTGGGTGCAAAGGAGTTGGTGGTTATCATGACAGCGAACAAAATAAAAGACTCACAAGCAGTGTGTGATAAACTATGTTTACTTAACTCTGTTTCTAATGACAAGCCCAAATCAATAAACAGTACAAATCCATGAGCTATGCCAAGTCCTTATGTACCCCAGTAGTAGCTGAGTCTGAGTGTTGGTGCATCACAATCAGACTGTGAGCTAGACTAGTTAGGTGTGATGTGTGGAATCTTTAAGTTGGCTCTGGCCATGGCAATGGCCGCATGGACTAGTCAGGACACCTCGTGGAGGTGGCCGCAGATTGGCACTGGTATCACATGGTTGCTGCCAACTTTGGAATGTGGACTGGTTTGACATGGCATGGTATCAATAGTGAATGATTCCACAATTATGAAATAGCCCAGGTACTGAAAGAAGATTGAATCATTCCTGCTTCCAGCAAATCTGAGATATTTTTCTGTACTACTGGCTGCAAGTGATACGGTAAGTGTATGATTTCTGGGCTACAGGCCCAGCATCACCTGTAGGGATCTCACAGTATATTAGGCAGGTTGCCAGAAGTTGTTTCTTTTCCTTAAACAAAATCATAAATTCAGCTAGAACATGGTACAATACTTTCAAGTCTTCCTTACACAGGTGTTCAACTTTGCTTTCAGTTTCTGCTTTTATAGATGAAATGTGCCCTCTTCTGATGTACGTATCCAAGATAAACTGCACTCCACATGTGTCTGTTTACTATATAAAACTTCATTTCTTGTTACTGGATCCTCTATGGCAAAACCTCATCATAAAAAATCATTCTTCAGCTGTATCCAAACGATTTTCCTTGTACTACCATTATTTTCTAGGTTTTGTTTAACTTCAACGCTATGGTATGTGGTTTAGTGGGCTGCCAGAAAATGGCCACGTGTTCTGGACTCCCTCACATCCTTATAGTGAGAACACAGTCAAAATGGTGAACACTTACCCCAATTTGTACTTATTGTGTTCAAAAGTTAACTATGCCCCAAAAACGGCTCAGAAAACTGTTGCCTAAAATGGCACTGAAATTGCGGTCATGCTTCCAAACTACTTCAAATGTGAACTCACTTTCATCTATTTCCAGTTCCCCAGTTTGTGAACTTACTGGGTAAATTACCTTTGTCCCAATCCACTCAGTCTATTATGCAGCAGTTTCAGTTCTTGACTCTGAGTAGATTTTATGGACAAAACACTTATTCGTGCACTTGTATCAGTGGTAAAAACCTGTCTGCTGTTGATTTTACATTTCAAAGTTACTTCTGCCAACTGAACAAGTCCCACTACTCTTACTGGATTTGTTTTGTGGAAGAGGAGTGAGGGTCAATAGCAGAACTGCTCCCATTCTTGTTTCCTGTACTTGCATTCCTTCAAGCATCTCAGTAATATGTTTGGTTAGCTGAGCAATGCTGGGGAGACCAGCAATTTACTCTTTTGTGTCCAATCTTTCTACAACAGGCACATGCCAGTGCCAAATACTCAGTAGCCTTGTGACCTGGGAATCTGTGACAAGTGCAGCATACTTCAGCTGTGAAAGCATGTCTAACATGGTTTACCCTGGTGGAAGATTGAACAAATTGCTGGGTCTCCTCACGCACAAATGAATTGTGGGGGCTACCTTAGTGTGCTCGGTGAAGCACGCTGACTCTCTGCACCTATCTGCGAGTCAATACCACGAACAAATAAATCTACACAGAGAGCTTCTGCTTCACTGGGTAGTAACTCAATCCTTTCATTACTTTCTCCTAGTAAATATGAACTACGTGACTCAGCTCTTATTCGGTCAGTAAAGTGCCCTAAATTCTCTCTGGAGTTTTAGCACAGCATGGAAAGTTTGTCTCTACAGTAGCTAACACTATGAATATTTCCAAATCCACCCACTAGCCCTTTTGCAAGGATGTCAGATGCTATGGTATGTCTCAGCCCATCCACAGAATTTGCATAAGCATGTGCCTCTCCTTGCAACTTTAGGTTGGTGACTCCTACCAACATTTCATCACTTTATGTGGACAGTTTCCTTGATTAAAGTTTTATGAAAGTTTGGACATTTTTGCCTGGTTTACACATGAAGGTGGGAACCAGCCAACCCACTGCAACAGGCTAGTGAAATACTACTGCCTGTTGTGGCCATCAAGACTAGCAAACTTGATGCTTAATTTGCAGTTTATTGGTCTTTGTAAATTGAGGTGTGTATCTCTTCACTGCAGTTATCTCCATTAGAAAGAAACTATTGGGCTATTTGTGTATCAGTATCAAATGGTCAGGTTAATCAAACCTATGATGTGGCTGAAATGAAAATATATTTGATAACTGTTTAGTCCCCCTTAAACATCACAACAACAACTTGATAACTTGTGACTTCTGAAATTTTCCCGGCGTATTTGTTCTTCTAATAATTTCCGGGTATGCAGCCGGATCCCGTCGACATTCTGCCACGATATTTCGGCCCAGAGACGTCCGGCCATCATCAGGTGAGTACACAACTACCGAAGAGCCCAGGTGCAGTCACGGTATTTATACCGATTCTCGCGCACATGTTGACATGCGCGGCATAGCCGAGTTGTACGTGCTGCCCTCGGTGGTGAAAGTAAAAGATCATCTAGTCATTGAGTATCGAATGACGCTGTCTATTCCACTGTGAATGTATAATTTTAATAACAGGATTCCAATTTTTATCCAGTTGAAAGCCGTTGTCACGATTTATAAGATTATCGGCAAGACGTATTTCCACTGATTCCTTGATTACGGAATCCCCAAATCCGGAAACCGGAGCTAAAATTTTTGTTCTATTGTATTCCATTGAATGTCCCAATGAAATACAGTGCTCTGCTACTGCCGATTTTGACGGTTGCCACAGACGGGTGTATCTTTCATGTTCTGTACATCGTTCATGGACAGTTCTTGTCGTCTGGCCAATATACGCAGAGCCACATTCACAGGGAATTTTGTAGACGCCTGCTTTCTTCAGTTGCAAATCGTCTTTAATGATGCAACCAGGGCCCGGTTCTTTGCTGGTGGACGGAAGATAACCTTGATTTTATTCTTCTTCAGTAATCAAAAATAGGCCGATTACTGAAGAAGAATAAAATCAAAGTTATCTTCCGTCCACCAGCAAAGAACCGGGCCCTGGCTGGATCTTCACACAAAGGTGAACAATAATTACAATCAGGTGTCTAAATTTGTAAATACAAGTTTTAACATTTGTTTACATTTGGTACACATATTTTCACATAGAAACTATATTTCATTATAATGAGGAAAGCCAAGAGCTGAACATGAAACTTGATAACCCCGGACATAAGATAGGACCTTCAGACTGATTGAAGATGTATATATTTTTAATACTAGGCACTGACCCACTGATGCTTTGTGTGTGAATTCTACTTATAGATGTGTATATTGCAGCGATTACAAAACTGTAAAACACAAGACCATCATGTTTTGGATATTAACATAAAATGCATTTCTAAAATTGTGCTAACATAAAGGATCAACAACTCTGTTCATTATTAATTGTTTCCATCACAGTTTTCAATTTCAGTTTCAATTTATTGCTCATAACATGTAATTTTCAACTAAGTATAAAGTTTTTACAATTACAATTTTTTTGTTTACATTATTTCTTATTACATTATAATTCATGATAAATTCAAGTTATAATGGCATTTTGGAGAAGCCACTGCTTTCCCCCCCCCCCCCCCCCCCTTTCAAAAGTATCCTCTGTCAGTACCTTAACTTCATTTGGTAACAAGTTATTAAAATCAGCACCTTTGGCATAGGGGCTTTTTGATGTTAAAGTTAATCTTCTGTTAACCAAATGAAAGTCTTTGCTATGCCTTATTTCATAGTTGTGGATATCCATGTTTCTTTTTGTGATCTAAGTCTCTTCTTTCACTAGCATTAAAGTTTCTAGTATATACATGACATGAACTTTGAGAATATTGTGTCTAATGTACCTGGTTTTACTTTTGCTATGATTCTCAAGGCTCTCTTCTGCAGTATTAAAACCCTTTTCATATTAATTTGGCTTGTCCCACCCCACAGTACTGTTCCATAAGACAAGAAAGGGGTACATTAGTCTATAATATACATTCCTTAGGGTTTCAGAATGAAGATATGGTGATAATCTTCTTAATGCATGAAGACTGGGTGTTATTTTCTTACAGACATAATCAGCTCGCTGCTTCCATGGAAGTCGATCATCTATGCATAAACCCAAGAACTTACAATATGTACAGGTTTTTGGTAGAATTTCATCAATCACAGTATTTTGGATGTTTGGACCTCTTGGTTTAAAATGAATAATTAGGTTTTATCTATGCTTACTTTTAGGTTGTCTCTTTCAAAGTGAGCTCTTGCCTTTTCAATAAAGTTATGTATCTCTTCAACTAGGCTGGGCTCACTGTCTGCATAGCAGACACCAGATGTATCATCTGCATACATAGTGATCAGTTGCTTATTGTCAAGAGAACTTGGGAAATTATTCACAAAACATATGAATATGGCTGCACTTAAAATGAAGCCCTGAGGAACACCAAAATGTATATTTCTTATACTTGGCCTTCTCCTCTCCAGTGTTTCTCCATTAGTGTATATAATTTCCGTGCACTGCCGATAACTTTTAAATATGTTTCTAGCAATTGCATGAGTTTTCCAGCGACTCTACTCTTCGCAATTTTTGATTAGAATATGTTATTATGTACTCTATCAAAAGCCCCTGAGAAGTCCAGGAATACTCCTGCTGCTTGGAATTTTTCATTTATTTTTTCAAGTACGTGGGCGACAAATTGTACTGCTATGACATGGTAATTCGACCTCTTCTGAAACCATGTTGGAAACCACTTAATATGTCATCATTGTTGACAGGCATCTGTAGTTGCTTATAAATTCCAAACTTGACAGGCACTTTCAGTTATTTAATACATATTCATGTGTGCTGTCTCTCCAGAGATTATAAAGTTAAACCAAAATACCTTGATATTCTACTGAGGGAGGTTCCAGACATTGTCGCACTATTTTACAAAATATTGATGCATATGGCCGTCGGATGACTGCTGCACTGAATTATACCTGTATTTCAAAAGAGTGAAGAACTTATTGTACTTGAATTTGGACTGGTCATTCGTCAATTTGTTCAGTTCCTTTATATTCAATTTACATGTTTCCTATGCCTCTGGCAATCAAGTAAATTTGTTAAACTAAAAGTTGTGTAATTAGAAAATGACAAAATATGTACTATTTTGTGGGATGGGAATTTAAATTAGCACATGGGAATTCCCATTTTTTAAAATTTTATAATTGGCATAATTGACAAACTAAGACGCTACTTCGGTAAAAGTACGCATTCTTAGAAACAGAAAAATTAGGGCTACTAAATTGTAACACCAGATTTTAGAAATAATTATATTTTAAAATTGGATCACTCTGGAACATAGAAGTTTTAAGTATGAATAATTTTTGGAGAACTAAGTGTGAAGAAAAAGTAAAACTTTGCTTGAAAGAGGAGAACCAGGGCTTTCAAATAAACTATATTAAACAATTTTTGATAGATGTGGAAATCATTGCTTCAGTTGTAAGGTTTTAAATTCCTAACTGGTTGTGGGCTGACAAGAGCCAATAGTCAGGTGCAATGACTGAAAACAAGTGCACATAAAAAAGAAATAATCTTTACATATGCTTGTGTGCATGAAGTGGCACATATGTGCTCTGTGCTTGCTTGTGGTCATCTCCTCCATCCTATCCAGTCTCGCAGCACTCAGCATTGCACCAAATGACATAGGTGTTCTGGTTCTTTATACTATGACTCTTCTCTTAGGCAGTTTCTCTGTTAGACCATCAGAGAGTACACCGCTAGTTCCTGCTACTAATAAGGCGAGTACATTATTTGATTGTTACATATTTTTACGAGATGCAGACAGAAGCGACTTATTTTCAGTTATCTGGATAGTTACTACACTACTCGCCATTAAAATTGCTACACCAAGAAGAAATGCAGATGATAAACAGGTATTCATTGGACAAATCATACTAGAACTGACATGTTATTACATTTTCACACAATTTGGGTGCATAGATCCTGAGAAATCAGTACTCAGAACAACCACCTCTGGCCGTAATAATGGCCTGATACGCCTGGGCATTGAGTCAAACAAAGGTTGGATGGCGTGTACAGGTACAGCTGCCCATGCAACTTCAACATGATACCACAGTTCGTCAAGAGTAGTGACTGGCGTAATGCGACAAGCCAGTTGCTCGGCCACCATTGACCAGACATTTTCAATTGGTGAGAGATCTAGAGAATGTGCTGGCCAGGGCAGCAGTCGAACGTTTCCAGTATCAAGAAAGGCCCGTACAGGACCTGCAACATGCAGGCGTGCATTATCCTGCTGAAATGTAGGGTTTATCAGGGATCGAATGAAGGGTAAAGCAACGGGTCGTAACACATCTGAAATGTAACATCCACTGTTCAAAGTGCCATCAATGCGAACAAGAGGTGACCGAGACCTGTAACCAGTGGCACCCCATACCATCACGCCAGGTGATACGCCAGTATGGCGATGACAAATGCACGCTTCCAATGTGCGTTGACTGCGTTGTCGCCAGACGCGGAAGCGACCATCATGATGCTCTAAACAGAACCTGGATTCATCCGAAAAAAATGATGTTTTGCCATTCGTGCAGCCAGGTCTGTCGTTGAGTACACCATCGCAGGCACTCCTGTCTGTGAAGCAGCATCAAGGGTAACCACAGCTGTGGTCTCCGAGCTGATAGTTCATGCCGCTGTATACGTCGTCGAACTGTTCATGCAGATGGTTATTGTCTTGCAAATATCCCCATCTGTTGACTCAGGGATCGAGACGTGGCTGCACGATCTGTTACAGCCTTGCTGATAAGATGCCTGTCATGTTTGAGTGCTTACTAGGTGCAACCTTCTATTTGAAAACAGTCTAGTGTACAATACCGCTGTTTCTATTGACTGTTGTATCGACCCTCGTATCATACAAGCTTTTGTTTGGTTGGTTAGAACAGCTCGGTGTTGGTTAGACCGTCAGTGAGAGAGCACTTCGATTTCCTGCTGCTAATGAGGTCGCATATTTTTACGAGCTTCAAACAGGAGTGACTGCAGTAATGGATACAAACTGTGATAGTTATGTACATATGCGAGCTGTGTTGGCGACCCTTTACTCACAGCTCCAGGCTACTTTGGCTTCTGTCACACAGCTTGAGGTTGCTGCCAAGGGGCGTCACTTTGGGGGATCGAAAGCGGGGATGCGAGGCACGTCCCACGTGTCCTTCGTTCAGTCCACTGCTGTGGCCACCCTGGGTACTCCCTGCACTGAGGTTTACCACTCACCTGTGGTCGAGTGGGAGGTCATTCCAAAGTCTGGCAGCCAGCACAAAACTTTTCCATTGTTACCACCTCTCGATATACTACAGCATCATCCGCAAAAAGCCTCAGTGAACTTCCGATGTTATCCACAAGGTCATTTATGTATATTGTGAATAGCAACGGTCCTACGACACTCCCCCGTGGCACACCTGAAATCACTCTAACTTCGGAAGACTTCTCTCCATTGGTCTGATAGTCCATATGCTCTTACTTTGTTCATTAACCGACTGTGGGGAACTGTATCAAATGCCTTGCAGAAGTCAAGAAACCCTACCTGGGAACCCATGGCTATGGCCCTCTGAGTTTTGTGGACAAATAGCACGAGCTGGGTTTCACACGATTGTCTTTTTCGAAACCCATGCTGATTCTTACAGAATAGACTTCTGGTCTCCAGAAAAGTCATTATATTCGAACATAATACGTGTTCCAAAATTCTACAACTGATTGAACGTTAGAGATATAGGTCTATAGTTCAGCACATCTGTTCGACGTCCCTTCTTGAAAACAGGGGTGACCTGCACCCTTTTCCAATCCTTTGGAATGCTATGCTCTTCTAGAGACCTACGGTACACCGCTGAAAGAAGGGGAGCAAGCTCCTTCGCGTACTCTGTGTAAAATCGATCTGGTATCCTATCATGTCCAGCGGCCTAACCTCTTTTGAGCGATTTTAATTGTTTCTCTATCCCACTGTCTATTTCGATATCTACCATTTTGTCATCTGTGCGACAATCTAGGGAAGGAACTACTGTGCAGTCTTCCTCTGTGAAACAGCTTTGGAAAAAGACATTTAGTATTTCAGCCTTTAGTCTGTCATCCTCTGTTTAAGTACCATTTTGGTCAGAGTGTCTGGACATTTTGTTTTGATCCACCTACTATTTTAACTTAAGACCAAAATTTCTTAGGATTTTCTGCCAAGTCAGTACATAGAACTTTACTTTCAAATTCACTGAATGCCTCTCGCATAGCCCTCCTCACACTACATTTCGCTTCACGTAATTTTCATTTGTCTGCAAGGCTTTGCCTATGTTTATGTTTGCTGTGAAGTTCCCTTAGCTTCCGCAGCAGTTTTCTAACTTAGTTGTTGTACCACAGTGGCTCTTTTCCATCTCTTATGATCTTGCTTGGCACATACTCATCTAATGTACATTGTATGATGGTTTTGAACTTTGTCCACTGATCCTCAATACTACCTGTACTTGAGACAAAACTGTTGTGTTGAACCACCAAGTACTCTGAAATCTGCTTTTTGTCACTTTTGTTGAACAGAAAAATCTTCCAACCTTTCTTAATATTTCTATTTAAGGCTGAAATCATCGATGCAGTAACCGCCTTATGATCGCTGATTCCCTGTTCTGCATTAACTGTTTCAAATAGTTCGGGTCTGTCATCAGAGTTGCCACCCTGTTCCAGAGGAAGCTTCTCAGCCTGCAAGGTCTGGGCATGCACAGAGGGTGGGTTTGCTGGTAGTTGGGAGCTCCAATGTTAGGCACGTAATGAGGTCCCTTAGGATTATGGCTGCCAAGGAGAGGAAGGAAGCCAGTGTGCACTCTGTATGCATTCCGGGGGGAGTCATTCCGGGGGGAGTCATTCCGAATGTGGAAAGGGTGCTTCGGGTGCTGTGAAGAGCACCGGGTGCAGCCAACTGCAGGTGGTGGCTCATGTCAGTACCAATGATGTGTGTCGTTTTGGATCAGAGCAGATTCGGTCTGGTTTTGGGCGGCTAGTGGAAATGATAAAGACTGCCAGTCTTGCTTTCGAGAGTAAGGCGGAGCTCGCCATCTGCAGCGTTGTTGATAGATCTGACTGTGGTCCTTTAGTGGAGGGTCTGAATCAGAGGCTCAGGCGGTTCTGTGACCGTGTAGGCTGCAGATTCCTTGACTTGCACCATCGGGTGTTGGGTTCCGCTTAATAGGTCAGGAATCTACTACACACAGGAGGCAGCTACATGGGTAGCAGGGGCTGAGTGGAAGGGACTGGGCGTTTTTTTAAGGTTAGAGGGTCTCAGGGAACCGCAGGAGGGATGTCCGTCTAAAAGTGGGCAGGTAAAACACAGTAATGTAATTGTAGAAATGATTGGTATTGTAGTTGTTAATTGTCGTAGCTGTGATGGGAAAGAACCAGAGCTCCAAGCCCTAATAGAAAGCTCTGAAGCTCAAATAGCTGTAGGCACATAGAGCTGGCTAAAGCCGGAAATAAGTTCAGTCGAAATTTTTTCAAACGATCTAACAGTGTTTAGGAAAGATATATTAAATATAGTTGGGGGGGGGGGGGGGGTATTTATTGCTGGAAGAGGTAGTTTGCCTCATAGCAAAATTGAAGTATATAGTTCCTGTGAAATAATATGGGTAGAGTTTATACCTGACATTCAGACTAAACTATTAATTGGATCATTTTACCAACCCCCCCCCCTCCCCGAATCAGAAGATATAGTTGCTTTGCTGAACAGTTCAAAGAAAACTTGAGTCTTATTTCAAATAAGTACCCCGCTCATATAATTATAGTTGGTGGTGACTTCAATCTACCCTCGATACGGTGGAAAAAATTATACTTTTAAAGCCGGTGGCAGGCGTAAAACATCATCCAAAACTGTTGAATGCTTTCTCAGAAAATTATTTTGAACAATTAGTTCATGAGCCCACTCGAAGGGTAAATGGTTGTGAAAGCGTACTTGACCCTTTACCAACAAATAATCCTGGACAATTACTGAGTATTGTGGTGAATACAGGGATTAGCGACCACAAGGCAGTTGATGCTAGGCTGAATACTGTAACACCTGCTGTAGTCGTCATCGTCTTCAGTCCTGAGACTGGTTTGATGCAGCTCTCCATGCTACTCTATCCTGTGCAAGCTGCTTCATCTCCCAGTTCCTACTGCACCTGTACACCCGTAACACCTACAACCTTCAAAAAGAAACAAAATATATCTAATTAAAAAAGCTCATAAAAATGCTCTGAACGCCTTTTTAAGACAGTCTTCCTTCCTTCCAATCTGATCCCTTCCAATCTGATCATGTAAGTGTAGAAAAGTTGTGGAATGTTTTCAAAGAGATAGTATTGACAGCAATTGAAAGATTTATACCACATAAATTAATGAGTGATCGTACTGGTCCCCCATGGTACACAAAACAGGTCAGAACTTTGTTGCAGAAGCAACGGCATTCGAAATTTAAAAGAACGCAAAATCCTCAAGATTGAAAAAGTTTTATAAAAGTTCGAAATATGGTGCATACTTCAATGCGAGTTGCTTTTAATAATTTCCACAATAAAACTCTGTCTCGAAATCCGGCAGAAAACACAAAGAGATTCTGGTCATGCATAAAGCACACCAGTGGCAAGACGCAATCAATATCTTCACTGCATGATAACGGCGAAGTCACTGATGAAAGTGCCACTAAAGCAGAGTTATGGAACATGGTTTTCCAAAACTCTTTCAGCAAAGAAGATGAAGTAAATATTTCTGAATTCCAATCAAGAACAACTGCCAAGATGGGAAACATAAAAGTAGATATCCTCAATGTAACGAAGCAGCTTAAATCACTTAATAAAGGCAAGGCCTCTGGTCCAGATTGTATACCAGTCAGGTCCCCCTCAGAGTATGCTGATAAAATAGCTCCATATTTGGCAATTATATACAACCACTCGCTCACAGAATGATCCATACATAAAGACTGGAAAATTGATCAAGTCACACCAATACCCAAAAAGGGAAGTAGGAGTAATCTACTGAATTACAGGCCTATATCACTAACGTCGATTTGCAGTAGGGTTTTAGAACATATACTGTATTCGTACATTATGAAGTAGCTCGAAGAAAATGATTTATTGACACAGTCAGCATGGTTTCAGAAAATACCATTCTTGTTAAACACAACTAGCTTGTTTTGCATTATAGCAAAATAGGGGAGATAGCGTCACAGATATGATACATGAATTGGAGTGGCAAGCATTAAAACAAAGGTGTTTTTCATTGCGATGGGATCTTCTCATGAAATTTCAATCACTAGTTTTCTCCTCCTATTGTGAAAGTGAAGTGTTGCAGTTTAGATGGAGGGCAGGAGAGAAGGTGCGGAGGGGGAGAGGGGTAAGTAGTGGAAAGGAGAGATATAAAAGAAATTAAAAGACTGGGCATGGCGGATATCATGTTTGGCAACGTGTTCAGTAGCAGGGTGGTCCACTTGTTTTTTGGCCATAGTTTGTCGGTGGTTGTTCATGCAGACAGACAGCTTGTTGGTTGTCACACCTACATAGAATACAGCAAAGTGGTAGCAGCTTAGATTGTAAATCACATGACTGGTTTCACAAATAGCCCTGCCTTTGAGGGGATAGGTGACGTTAGTAACCGGACTGGGGTAGGTGGTGGTAGGAGGATGTCTGGGACAGGTCTTGCATCTAGGTCTATTACAGAGGCATGATCCATGAGGTAAGGGACTGGGAGCAGGGGTTGTGTAAGGATGTACAAGTGTATTTTGTAGGTTCGGTGGACATTGGAATACCATGGTAGGATATCCCTCATCTCAATGACTGCTTCAGAGCCTGTGCCATATGGATCCTTCCTACCAACACCAGCTTTTCTGAACTGTGCAGGTGGGAACTTTCCATGCAATACGTCCTACATTCCCGTAACCCTTCTGGCCTCAACCTTCGTTAGTCACTGTCCTCACCCATCCAGCCCCCTCCCTGTTCCCATTCCAGCACTACACAGCCATCATTTCACCACCACGCCCAGTCCTTTAATTTCTTCTTTTTATCTCTCCTTTCCACTACTTACCCCCCCCCCCCCCTCCTCCTCCCAAACCTTCTCTCCTGCCCTCCATCTAAACTGCGACACTTCACTGTCCGCCACTCCCACCATACTATCACTGCCCCTCCCCGCACTAGCCTCCTCCTCACCCCCATCCAGTCGCCATTCCCATCATGCACTGGTGCTGCTGCTCACTGTGTGGTTTCAGCTCTCTGAGTCTGCAGACGTGTGTGCAAGTTGTGTTTGCACGAGTATTTGTGTGTATGTGTGTACTTCTGACAAAGGCCTTAATGGCCGATAGCTTTAGTTGTGCCTATCGCGACTCAGCATCTCTGCTTTGTAGTGAAGAGCAACTTTCCTTCTCTGGTATTGTTACATTCCATCCTGAATTTTCCATTGTTTGACAACTATATTAGATACTTTTCCCATAGATAGCACCCTATCTCAATATAACAAATTATCTCTAAAGAAATTTCATGACATAAGTATAAGGTATATTTTTAGGCCTTTGTGACCCATATAACGATTCAATTGAGTAATTTCAAAGCAAGCTAATGAACTCTACCCTGACATCAGCTCCTGCAGAAATCTGGAACTGCTTTAAATTTCTGGCGGCTGTCAATAACTTAAATAAACAGTGCTCAACAAATATGCTGTCCATAATGATTGTTTTCAGTACAGTAATTTGAGTGCAAATCAATAAATCCATAAATCTTTACACAGCTTCCAAGGCAGAAGATCCCATTAGATTGCATCAGCTTTCCATGAGCAAGCTGATCTGTCTTGCTTTGAAGAAATATTTGTGAAAAATTTGTTGAATTGTGTATATACTTGAGGTCAGCACCAGAGAAAGGTTGCCACACAAGACCTGTCATACATAATGTATCACTCAAATTGTCTTCTTCACACTTTCAGATGCTTTTAAATGAAGAAATTTTGGAACTATTTACTAAAACTACCACTGTGCAAATTAAAGTCTGCAAGACTTCGCCATACAAAAACAAAATTCAAAGTATGGGGGAGGGGTAGAATGATAGTACACAATTAAGTGAGTTTAAAAATGTGTGAAGTCTTTATGTTAAATGTCCAAATTACAGTTCATTATGACAACAAAAACATAAAAAAAGTTTTGCTCACTAGCATACATAGAAGGCCTCCAACCAGCACACTTAATAAATAGAAACATTCTACTGCAAAAATGTGAGGTTATACTTAAGCTTTATTTTATTTTTAATGAAATGCATAGATCAAACACTTAGCAGCAGAACGCACTGATAGTTACATGAGGGGGGAAAAAAAAAGAAAAGATCAGTCTGATTAGAATAGTGTGCATAATTATGGCCATCAGATTCACATTAATTCATGTTAATCAAGTACTCTGACTTCCTCTTTGCCGCCCTGATCAGATATGAAATAACACACACTTTATTGTCACAGATCCTGTCAGTTTATGATTGAAATTACATTGGCCGACCCATGCCGCGGCCTGCAGGAGCATCACCACCACCTGATTTAGGATTTTTTATGGTTTCATCTACAGATAAGACAAGGCAAGCTGCTTCACATGCAGCTGTTAATGCGTTAATCTTGACAACAGCTGGCTCCCAGACACATGCTTCAAAGTTATCACTGATGTCTTCATTGTTGATGTCCACACCATACCAGCAATTACCTGTTAACATTTAATTGACAATTATTTTAGCTATGCATGTCAATACTGTAAGGTCAGCCCTAAAGACAGAATCAGTACAGAGAAAACTGGTTTTTCATCTTGCCTATGTCAAACTCCTGGGTATAATTGCCTTTCATTATAGATGGGGACACACTGTAGTGTGGCTTCAGTTGCCGGAGACTGCAGTCGTGTGTGTGTGTGTGTGTGTGTGTGTGTGTGTGTGTGTGTGTGTGTGTGTGTGTGTGTGTGTGTGTGTGTGTGTGTGTTAGACGCTGGCGAAAGGCTTATTTGTGGTCGTGTTTTTGTTGTGCCTAACTGCGACTCAGTATCTCCGTTATATGGTGAGTAGCAATATTTTGTTTATGTTTTACTGAAGTTTAGTCAATGTATGACAGTTTCAAATAAATTAAAAAACTGTTTAAACCATTTCAACATATTTCAGTTCAGCCATTGTTCCAGAGAATGCCTCAATTATATTTATTGCCCTCACATTTGACATTTATCACATTTATTACTGAAGGAAAAAACATTTGACATTTATAACATTTATTACTGAAGGAAACAACATATGTTAAATCCATTAAATTTAATTAATTAAAGAGAAAAACACTGTCACAACTTCATAGTTCTATTCCAAGACATTATGCTGCTGATCCATCGATACTTCATTCTGGAGTGAAAACAAGACACCCTGAGTCTATATTTTAATACAGAAGATGAACTGCTTTCACAGATCACGAGACATTTGACAACAACATATTTTCCTGGTATGAAAAGTTACTTCTCTCTAAATTGGGGAGGGATTTGTATCCCTATAAAGTATCAACATGGTAGATGCCTGTCTTTCCAGGTACATACAAAACACTGCTTTTCATGCTAGCATTAATAGAATTCATCTTTGTCATTAAAACAAGAACCTAGAACTGTGAACACCGACTGGCATAGATCTGAATACTGGAAATGTCTACTTAAATATTTAATCAATATTATTTTTATTATTTTATTTGTTTATTAAGTTTGTGGTGAAAGCTGTTCCACAGCTCGGAGTTTGGGTTAGGTTTAAAGGTGATAATTTGAAAACTGAAAGCCAATGAATGTACTCCCATAAAGAAGACATCAGTCATACTGCTCATGCAGCATGCTTCAAATTTCATGTACCATATTGAAGGCTGTGATGTTTGCCTGACCTAACGTATCTTGTGCTTGAATTGGCCGATTGAAGCTAACCATTGTTTGTGGTGCAGAAGTGCTGGGAAATGTGTCATTGGCAACTAAAAATATTACCAAAATTAAAGCATTTGGAATTAGGGTATTTTCATTTGTCATTACATACATGTGCAGTTCTTTACCCTGGAAACCAACAGCCATTTTATGACAAAAAAGCAAAATTATTACCGATAAATAATTGTTATAACAGCAAATAAGATAAAGTAGATACGAGCCCAATCACACATTTTAAATACAAGGTGCGACAATAAAATAATGATACTTATTTTCTTTGCAAGATATGGCAACCCAGCAGGCTTGCGTAGGCACAATATCTTTGACCTTGGTCTATAAGCTCCTTCAAGTCCAAGCAGCACATCGATGCAACTGCTCAGTCGTGAGTTGTGCTGTAATAAGTTAACACTTGTTTGTGTCTCTCATCACAGAAATGGAACTGCATAATATCGTGCAACGGTATGCCATTTCTTTCCGAGTTAAATTGGGTTAAAACGCGACAACTTACGGTATGCTACAGAAGGCTCCTGGAGAGGATGTTATGTCAAGAGCTCAAGTTTTTCGTTGGCATAAAATGTTTAGTGAAGCAGAATGAATGTTGAGGATGAAAACCGCAGTGGACGACCATCAACCTCACAGCCAGATATCATCTTAGCCAGGGTGCGTGAACCCATATGATCTGACCAAAGATAATCCATGAAAATGATCGTAGAAGAACTGAACATCAATCAAGAAATGGCTCATCTAGTAATAACTGAAGATTTTGGTGTAAAAGTGTACATAAAGGTTCCGCAATGTACAGAAGCTACCTGGAAGCTACAGAAACAGATTGTTCTATTTGATCATTTTATGGGGACACACAAAGCAATACTATGTCAAAACAGGAGGCTGTGAAACAATATGCATGGTTTTCACAAAAGGCAGGTGACACATAGCATTTATAAATTCAGTACGGCATCGTTTCAAGCAATTACAAAACTCTCTCAAGATTTTTTGTCCACTAAAATAAAACACAGGGCGCGGGCGAGGGGCGAAGACGGGCGAGGGGCGAAGACGGGCGAGGGGCGAAGACGGGCGAGGGGCGAAGACGGGCGAGGTTGCACACACCCTCAGGAAATTGAAGAAATGACTTCATCTTGGTCGTCACTACGAAAATGCAAATGAACTTCTCCTCCTCCATGACAAAGCATGACCTCACACCCAAGTGTGGGCAACTGATAAGAGCTCACAAAGGTTCACTGCACTATTCTTACTCATCCAAACCACAGCCCAGTTCTCATATCTTCCAACTTCCATCCACTTGGCCCAATTAAGGATGCATCCTACAAGAAACAGTAAGTCAATGATGTGGAGGTTACTGGAGCAGCAAGACGCCACCTCCAACGTCGACCAGTAGGGTGGTAGCAGATGGGCATACAGCACGCCCCCTTCCCTAGTTAAGGGGCGTAAGGCCATCACACTGAACGGAGATTATGTTGAAAAATAGGTTTTTTTAGTCAAAAGTGTTGCAAATAATTAAGTGTATTGGAATCATGACTGAAACCAACCTGATTTCAGAAAAAAATGTTGCATTACTTATTGTACGTCTCTTGTATACTGTAATACACAATAGTCACAAAAGGTGATAGGTTTCAGCTACTCACAGCATCAATCTTGAGTAAGTGTATATGCAGAGAATTATGTATATATTATGAATTAAGTCCAAAACACTGCTTCTATTTTGAGGTGTTTGTTTAATCACAACAGGCCTGTTTCAGCATTATCGCTATCATCAGTCAATCTGAAAGAAATGGTTTTATTATTTACTATTTCCTAGGGCCTACTTGTCATATATGAGATTGATAACCATACATTTATGGAATTCTTAACTTACCTGTAACATCGCTGGTTAGCAACTTAAGTGTTTTTCTTACGTGTTTTAAAGGTATTTGATGACAAAGCTTTCATAGGCTATATTTGTTGGAAGTTATAGCCTGAATTTTATTTTGTGTAAGAGAGAATTTTTTGTTTGACGTTTAACCAACGATGTTATACGTTTACATCAGAGCAGTTACTTGTCGATTTCCCTTAGTTACCATGTTGTTTATTTTTATCTGTGAATGTGTGGTTGGTTTGGCTTAGTTTATGTCTTTGGTTGTTTGTTTTCATAATCGATGATTTGAATAAAGTTTTCTATATAGATGTTTATGTTTTAGATCTAACTGCTAGTTGAGTATCTGTTGTGGTTATTTGTGAGCATGTGTGTAGATTTTGACCTCTACACTAACGTCCCAGTCAACAAAACAGTAACTATAATTGAAAATAATTTACTACAATATAGGAAAACTTCAGTAATGGGCACTATGGAAATTATAGAATTACTCACATTGATACTACATCAAAATTACTTCTTGTTTAATGAAAAATTCTACACATAAACTGAGGGAGTTGCCATGGGAGCAAGCATTTCAGGAATTATAGCATATATATTCTTGAAGTCATTAGAAGAAAAACTTTTCGCCAACGTAAGTCAATTACTTTTAAAAAAAAAAAAAAAAAATTAAAAAATGTTTATTACTATAGATATGTTGATGACACCCTAATGCTACTTGATGGAAATACCACAGACATCCAGCTAATACACAATGCACTAAATGCACTACAGCCAAATACTAAATTTACTATGGAACTAGAAGACAACAAAGCGATAAACTTTCTAGACCTTACCATAAAAAAATGTTGAAAATACACACACATTCGATATATACCGAAAACCTACCACAACAGATAACATTATACATGCTACTTCGTGCCACCCAAAAGCAGATAAATACGCCTACTTTCATGTCGTGATCAATTGGATAACAAACCTCCCACTAAAACAAGAATCAGTACATAAAGAAATAAACATTTTAAAATATGGGGCACTACAGAATGGTTATCACCAAAAATTGTTTCAACAGATATATGACAAAAATACCACATCATTAAAATCAAAAATATGTAATGAAATAAAACTTCAGCGAGAAACACAAACCAGACAGAAATTCACATATATACCAACAGCTTAAATAGGCAACATATCAAACACACCAAACACAATGTTAAAGAAAACAAACATATGCCTCTTAGACCACACTAAAGAAAAATTAAAAATTAGATTGGGAAAAATTAAGTTACCGTAACACTTGAATCCAGGTATATACAAAACTCATTGTAAAGATTGTGATAAGTTCTATATAGGTCAGACAGGCCGGAAATTTAATTTCAGATACAGAGAACACACTAGAAACATTGAACGCAACCCATCAACCTTCTTTCAAAACCTACAGATAGAACAATATACCACAGACAATGTAGAAAAAGCAATCCAAATTTTGCATATAACACCTAAAGGTTGCTTACTCAATATTCTGGAAGAGGTCAAAATCTACACACATGCTCACAAATATCCACAACAGATACTCAACGAGCAGTTAGATCTAAAACATAAACATCTATATAGAAACTTTATTCAAATCATCGATCATGAAAACAGACAAACAACCAAAGACATAAGCTAAGCCAAACCAACCACACATTCACAGAAAAAAATAAACAACATGGTAACTAAGGGAAATCGATAAGTAACTGCTCTGATGTAAACTTATAACATCTTTGGTTAAATGTCAAACAAAAAGTTATCTCTCAAAAAAAATTATCAGGCTATAACTTCCAACAAATATAGCCCATGAAAGCTATGTCATAAAATAACTATAAAAGACATAAGAAAAGCACTTAACTGACTAACCCACAAAGTTATAGGTAAGTTAAGAATTCCATAAATGTATGGTTGTCAATCTCATATGTGACAAGTAGGCTACCGTCTGTCCTAGGAAGTAGTATATAATAAAACCATTACTTTCAGATTGCCTGATGATGGCAATAGTGCTGAAACAGGCCTGTCATGATTAAATAAACATCTCAAAATAGAAGCAGCTTTTTGAACTTAATTCATTATGTATTTACAAGACTTAAATCGAGCTGCGGACCCATTGGAAAAAAGATTATGTATATTTTGTTCAGTAGATCATCTGCCATATTCCAAAGCAAAAACATACTACTGATGCAAAACTAAAACCTTTAAAGGAATATTAAATATGTTCTTACATGTTAACCTGCCATCAACACACACACACACACACACACACACACACTCTCTCTCTCTCTCTCTCTCTCTCTCTCTCTCTCTATAAATATATGCATCCAGGTACAAATATACAAGCAACAATCTGTTAAAACAGCCAATGAAATTCTGTATGACGGTGTCAGTGTAGAATCTTCTCTATAAGACTGAAGCACATATCTTTAAAAATAATTACAGAATTTGGGACATTCTGATCAGAGATCCATTGTCTTGTGAGAAGCAAACAAATTTATTTAGAAAGTACATTCCTCACTCAAACAACGATCACTTTCAAGTGTCTCCTATCTAATTAAGTGCAGTATCCCGAACAGCACTTTGTTAGTTTCTACCTATCTAGGCGACGCCATATTCCTCTGCTTCACATCAGGGCAACAGACCAATCCGCAAAAGTACTTTTCCTTTGGCAATGAGAAAGCTATGGTAATTGAAGTATGAATTAGAAGATATTCCACTATTCACAGGCTTGGCACTTTATAATCTCCACTTATTGCCCCATTAAAAGAATTTTATGTCTGGAGAAAATCTCAACTCAAATAACTAAGTTTTTATTATGGAAGGGTATTTTGATGGCCTTCCAGAACCTCTCTCCACTTCAGGGATAAAGCCAACTCACTGGAGAAACACTGCACACAGATCTGAAGGAGAACTGTGTTGAAAAAAGTGCATTTTGACCTGTAAACCAATCTTTCCTTGTCTCACATTGTAATCTATAGAACAGATACCTTGTGCATGTTTCTGGCGCAGTTTGTTGAGAATGTTAGTTGCATCAAATCCAGCATTATCACACAACTGTCTAGGTATAACCTCCAGAGCCTTTGCAATAGCGCCAATCAGCAATTGTTCTTTTCCAGCAATAGTACGTGAGTAGTCACGTAACGCTCGACTCAATTCCATCTCGATTGCACCACCACCTAAAAGGATGCAAAAATATTACACTTGTTGCCTGTAGTCAATATATACATACTATAAAATATATTGTCATGAAATGTTCATCTCACCTGCAACTACAGCATCATTCTTTATTGTACGCCGGACTATCATAATGGCATCATGAAGGGATCTTTCAGTCTCTTCCATGAACTGTTCTGCACCACCCCTCAGTACAATTGTACAAGTCTTTGCATTGGGGCAACCAGTAAAAATGTTAAATCTAAACAATAAAAATTATACAAATTAACTATTAAAACATCTATACAACCAGTACTAGTTTAAACTCCATTTAGTAACTACCATCTACAGGATCAGTTACTGACTGCAACATTTGTCATTTTTGTTATGAGTTAACTTATACACACATCAAACTTGGTAAAATACTAGTTATATATGCAATTTTGCTGTTGATTTAGATTATTAACTCCAATTTTGTGGAGACTTCTGTCCTGGACACGCACAAGAGTAACTCCATGGCTACAGCCCTACAAAATTTTATAACATGTTTCAACTTCAAACGTTTGGCAACAGTCTAGTCTCTTGTAAGAATCCCAAAAGCACTGCAAATGCAAAAACTACTGTTTGTATGGTATATCCTAAAAATTATTGATGGATTCAGATATACACTTTTGTGTTTTTGGAAAGCTTTTCATTTAGTATTATTCAACACATTTAAAGAACAAAGCAGTGTTAATGCACAATATAATTTGCCACATTTGTTTTATAGATTCCTTAAAAGGAAAAACACTGAAAAGATAGTTATCAATAATTATGAAGATACTATAATAGTACAGATCAAGAAGTTCAACAGAGAAAACACCCAAAATCGAGGCAATGAAGCCAGTACTAAAGTTAGAGCAGATAAGGGGTCTCTCGGGGCTTATCCACAAAGAAATAATCCCTATCAGCACCCAACCCCTGCCAACACAAAGGTGAATTAACACATCAAAGAATGTCTTCTAGTTGAGAGATCCAGAACAGTAAAAGTGAGAGGACTAAAAACATAATGACACAAGTTGGACTGAATAATAATAAAAACAAGATGAGGAACATATGTAAGGCACCAGGTGCTTGTTCCTGGGGCTCTGCATGTGAAGTCCCAGCCCTGATTCATTATAGTCAATATGTTAAAGAGCACCCACTAGTCAACAGAGTGATAACCTTAAAATGGAAAATAGGGTGCAGCAGAAAAAGAGGCAAACCACATCCAGTAGCAACTCAAACACAGTAAAAAGAGGGATGAAAGTGGCAGCTGCCAAAGGAGGTGCGACTGAGGGTTCCCCCAGACCCACCATGCAGCACGAGATGCTCCACAAAGATTCCAAGACTTACCAAGCGGGAAAGCGCCGGCAGACAGGCACATTAACAAAACACACAAACACACAAACACACACAGAATTACTAGCTTTCGCAACCGATGGTTGCTTCTTCAGGAAGGAGAGGGAAAGACGAAAGGATGTGGGTTTTAAGGGAGAGGGTAAGGAGTCATTCCAATCCCGGGAGCGGAAAGACTTCCCTTAGGGGAAAAAAAGGACAGGTGTACACTCGCACACACATACACACACATATCCATCCGCACATACACAGACACACCATGCTGCAGTAGTTTCCTTGATATTGCATAGTTTATTAGAGGGAGCAGTAGCCCACCACATGATGTTTCATCTCTGAATGAGCCGAGGCCTGAGTTGCAACTACAAATTGAAACCTGGGATCAGCAAAGTGAATGTGGGGCAATAATCCCTTCTGTAGCCAAGCAATCTGTCAGTTCACTGCCTGGGATACTTGTATGACTTGGGACCCAAGAAAGATGACAGAACAGGTAATGCGATTAAAGTCAGAGAGACCACGAACATTAGATAGTACATGGTGATTAGAATAACAGTAATCAGTGACCTGAAGACTACTCATTCAGTAACTACAAAGATTCAAATCTGGTCAAGGTAGGCTTGTTTAATAAAACACACTAGAAGTTTCAAGCAACAAATGTTTCTGACTGGCAGGAGATGTAAAAGTGTATCCTGTCTTATCCATGGTTTTAGAGACACCAGTGTAAATCATGGAATACCCTTATACACTTGGAGAACTGAAAAGAACAGAAGCCAAAACATCACAGTAGTGACTGAACATTTAGGGCCATGGAATAGACTGGTCGTAATTAAGGGTCTGAGTACCAAGAGGAGAGAGGGGAGGGAACAATGGGAGTACATTCTAAGGATGTTAGGCAGAGGTCCCAGGAGACAAATTCAAACTAGTAGAATCACACAAAGGGCAGGTGTCAGGGGGGTCAACACCCCTTGTGTGAAAAAAAAAAAAAGTGACAAGTTGGATGGCGAGGAAATCAACAAATGATGACTGCATAAATGAGCAACTGTTGGTACCATTAGAACTGAAGGGGGTAGATTCCTGCTCCAGGAAGGAGATTGCGTACAGGATTAGTCCAGAAGGAACTAGAAGCAACCTACCATCACCATGATGATGAAGTGGGCAAAGAATTTCAAAGCTGAAGGTGCTGCAGAGCGATTAACCTGGCAACCATAGTACCACCAGGCTGAGACCAAGGGCTGGTAAACACAGAAAACTGTAGCATGACCTACACCCCAAGAGGTGTGGGCAAGAAATCAGACAGTGTTAAGCTTCCACATGCAGCTGATTTTTTTGCTGACGGATATGGGGCAGCCAAATTAACTCTTTATCAAAGACAGAAAACAAAACTGACTGTGCACCAACATCCAAGTGCTGGGTACCCAAATAGAGTTTGGGGTCAAGATTGACTTCAGTATGGTGACAGAAATACTTGAATCACATTTTCTCAGAAGAGAATTGGAAATTATGGGAAAGTGGCCAAACGGCGGCTCTTTAGCTGGAGTCTTGGAGCTGGTGTTCAGCTGAGGCCTTTGAGTGAAAGCTGCACCGAATAGAAAAGTTGTCGACATACAGTGTGAGGGTGACATGCCACACACAGCTGATACCCGCAACACTAATGCCAGTACCAGTGGCATCGACAGTATTAAACCAGGGGAGCCACATCAACCCCCTTCCTGTTTATGAACCTGATTGAGCAATCTTCTTGGCTATCAACAGTAGTAAGAGAAAGGAGTCTCAAGATCCTATTGTAAATTTGCATGTCAAATTTAATTTAAAGTTTGTGTTAAGTATTCTATTTCACACATTCAGTCACAAATTTCAAAATTTCAATGTAAAAGTTTAGAGCAAAATTCAAGATGTTAAAATTAGATGTGATGAACAGAAGACAGCTTTGTTCACTCCAAACAAGCAGATAGAGGATGTTAAGGGGAGAGTACATGAGAATGGAGAAAAGTAACCTCACTATCAAAACAGCTAAATTCAGTAGAAACTGTTCTAATTCCAAAACCACTGAGTTAGACACTAAACTCCATGTGCTGTCTACTGAAATAACAAGTAGTTTGTAAACCAGAAATCTGTGCTAGGTCAGCAATATGCACCTTTTATTTCAAGAATATATAGTGCATTGAGTGATTGTGTTCCAGGGGCAGACTGGCAAGCCTCTGAAATTGGTATGGGGCCACCACTACAAAATGTCGTCATGATACCCCAGGCCAAGCATATGTTGCCAGCTTCTGAGAGTGGTTTGACAGGCAACTGCTTGCTTCACAGGATCGAAAATTCTATTAAATAATCCCTGCGCAGTTGATGTATTCTTAGTAATGATCACACAGGTTTAGCTGGAGGACAGGGAACACAATGGGTGAATGGGATTGTCATCTTACACTGCTTGTTTCGTTAGAGCCTGTTGATGGGGGTACAGCTGGACACTTAAGCACCATGCACGATGAGGTACGATATACTGATTCTACAGCTACACCTGCACCTGCAAGTGCGTTCTTAAAAGAGGGAAACTAAGGAGCAGAAGTCAACGACACATTCTGTGCAATCTGTCTGTAGCTTCAAAGAATGGTTTACAACTGTGCCATTATCTGACAGCAAAACTGCTGCTTCAGCCAGCCCCTTACAGGAGAAACAAAACTATGACGGGGCATTATGGGCAGACACTGAGTCTTATTTGGTGCTGAAGCAGAGATTTTTGGCACAGTACTGTGGGCTAAGCCACCAACAGCACATGTTAAGTCTCTGCTGATGACAAGGCCTCATTACAACTGTAATTATGTGATGTTGCTGGAATTATTCTAGCATGAAGTCTCGTTAGCACATCACCTAGATCAAGGCTTCCCAACCTGTGGTCCTCAGACGCCTTAGGGGTCCGCCGGCTCTTTCTAGGGGGTCCGTGGCCACCTTTCACCAAATCGTGTAAAATAATGAGTAAAATTATTGAATAAAAATGTGAAAATCTAATCTATCACTTTTTTTTGCATGTAAAACAGGTGTACTTTTAATTCAGGTCATATCCCCAAGCAACCTTCGCGTTTCCTAATTGAGAACATATGCACAGTTTAGTGCCGGAGAATACAGCTTCTCTGATCCACTGTTTAGCAACAATACGGGGATTGTTTGTGTGTCGGCTCATGGTGCTAGATGCGCTGAAAGCTTTTACGCATGCACGTATGCGGCCTCAGGCATCATTAAATGTTAAACTTGCTTTGTCAGTGGACTAACCATTTGATAAGTCGATTTGTGACCAGATTATTACTTCTAACATGGATCGGTGGCTGAAGTCAGAATCATTGAAGAAGGGTGCAGTTTCTCCATCGCCTTCACAACAAGGGAAGTTTGCAGTTGAAACGAATGAGAAAGGAGGACGACCAAAAGAAGACTTTACATATATTTGAACATTTTTCTTCGGATTTCACAACCCCCCCCCCCCCCCCCCCCCATTTTTTTTCCGTTTTCCACAAAATTAGCATCTTTTGGATGATCAGACACACTTATTCATACACATTTAACAGTTGCCATGTTAGTTACCTGAAGATAGAGTCTTTTAAATTGATTTTTTTTTTTGGGAGGGGGGAGAGGGCACTGATTACAGATATAATAATAATAATAATAAATTAAGAAATGTAGTAGAACACTACCCAGCTCACAGAAGAACCAAATGGTATGAGGCTAATCAGCTTGTGTCAAAGCTCTTACCTGAGACTAATGTCAACCTTCTTTAGGAAATTCCTAAGAAAAGCTAAAACATGAATAACACCCAGTCCTATGTTAGGAGAATTTCAGTTATATCATGTGGTTATTTCGCAAAAAAGTACAATGGAAATTATGAATGTGAAAGTAGTAAGGAACGGTGAATTTGATTCTGATCATTACCTCTCTAAGATTAAAGTCAAACCCCTACCTAATACAGAACAAAGAAAGTAACAAAGGTTAATAATATATAATACAGTCAGGCTTACTGTAACAAAAGAATCTATTAAAAACTATCAAGACAAAATTAAAGTGGCTAAACATTGCAACTGGCAAGAAATATCCAAAGCAATTAATAATGCTGCACAGGAAATATTTAGAACAACAAAAACTAAAAGGAATGTACAAAGAAGCAGTGAAAGATAGAGAGAGAGAGAGAGAGAGAGAGAGAGAGAGAGAGAGAGAGAGCCAAAAAAATGGGAAAAATGGAAATCTCAAAGAAAATTGAAAATTATGAAAAACTTAAAGAAAAGGAACAGCTTGATTAATCAGAAATACCAAACTCTGGATGTCTGCTTCAAAAATGAAGATGGCAAAATTGGGTTATGCAATGCCGAAAATTGTAAAGTACTAGTAAGATATTTTCATCAGCTTCTGAACTGTTCTGAACTAAGTCACACATTGGAATTCTCATATATTAATGAAAATTTGAAAGAAGTTTTACACCAACTAAAGAAGAAATTCAAGACCTAATTAAGACCCTCAAAACCACCAAAGCTAGTGGAGAAGATTCTATTACAGCTGAACTTTTGAGTTGGTTCTTGCCAAGTATAGCAAAGGAGCTAAATTTACTCCTTAAAGAAATCCGGAATACAGAAAAAATTCCAGAGGAATGGGAAGTAACCTTGATACACCCTCTCCACAAAACAGATAATAAACAACTACAGAGGAGTCTCTTTACTGCCAGTAGTGTATAAAGTATTTTACAAGATTTAGTTAAGCAGAATAGACAACACTAGACAGTAATGTTGGTGAATATCAAGGCGGCTTTGGGAAAGGAAGGTCATAATCAGAATAAATATTTAATCTCAAATCAGTAATTCACCACAGATTACTTAATTCAAAGGATATTGTTATGTTCGTGGATTACAAAAAAGCTTTTGATTCTGTTGACAGAGAAACTATAGATAAAATAACGTATTTACTCAAATCCAAGCCGCACTTTTTTTTCCAATTTTTGTAATAAAAAAAACCACCTGTGGCTTAGAATCGAGTGCAAAGTACGCGGAAGTTCTGAAAAATGTTGGTAGGTGCCGCTACAACTAACTTCTGTCGTCGAATACATGTAATGCTACAAAGGCATGCTTTGCAGGCACAAAGATAAATAATAAAGCCAAAACCTCTGCGTCATTAAAAAAAAATAAAATAAAATAAAAAAATATGGTGGACGATGAGCTGTTTTTCCTTCACCCCGAGTTTTGACCACTGTATTTTCATACATTATCCAACAAAGTAAATACAAATTCCGTATTGTTCATTTTCGAATGTAGTAGCATTTCAATGTACTACGAAAATCCGACTGGCAAGACTGACTGGGATGTTTGTCAATATGGCCAACGTATGTTCTGAATTTTTTTCCTACCTGTGAGAAGAGATGGTTGCTAATAGGAACTTTTATGAATTGTGAACCACATGCAGTATTCTCTCCACCATTAGAATAATATGAATATAAACATTTTGCCATGTATTCTTTCGTGTTTGCTGCTATCTCATTTAAATCCTGTCTGCCTAATAACTAGAGTGAGACAACAGCAAACGCGGAAGAATACACATATCATGTCATGTTTATATTCGTAATTGTATTATTCTTATGCCTAATAGTGATACAGTTAGAAATGAAGCACCGCAATTTACTAGATTTTTAAATCTAAGATTACTCTAATTTCTGTGCAGAATGTGATGTACTAAAGAAGCGTCTGCAAAAGGTTTTGAAACGGAGAAATTTTTTCGCTAAACTCTCGTTCAGATCATCATCTATGGTACACAGTCTATTATTTGGTTCTTGTTGATCATTATCAAAGAACGCAGCAATGTAAGTAACAACAAATAGCAGTCTCTTGCCATTATTTCGCTTATGAGACAATTCCTCTCTTTTTTTTTAATAGTAAGCGGCGGGAGCGCGCACAAAAGCAAGACATGCCGCGAGCGGCGACAGTCCATAAACACTCATTATCAGAATGCGACAAACAATGCATGCCACAGTACAGTAATGCATTTTCAGCTTAGAGTGACGTAAACACCTATAACAAAGGGAACACCACTTATCAGATCAAAGTAAAATAAGCAATCAATTCAAACCAGATGAAGCATGTGAAAAAGGAAGGGTATCTGTATAAATATGGACGGTTCGCCTGACTCATAGCAATGGCTATCTGGTAAAGCCTAACTGCTAGGCTTACGACTGGAACCAAACTACTGTAGCTGTACAGTCATTCATTCGACCTAAATTGTGTCTCGTATTACAATGGACCAACTTTGTTTTGATTTGGAGGTGGCGGCCTAAAACTTTTCTCTCCCCTTGAATTTTGAGTCTCAAATTTCAGGTGCGGCTTGGATTCAAGTAAATACGGTAATTTGAATACTTTGTGCAAAGTCTAAACTAGCAAACCTAATCCATGAAAAAGGAACAGTCTGTAAAGTAAAATTCATGGGAGAAATTTCACAGCCTTTTAAAATAAAAACATGTGTACAACAAGGTGACAGCCTGTTCAATTCTTTTAATAGTGTGTTAGAGAAAACAGGAAGAATTTGGAACAAAAAACTTACTGAACCTAACATCTCACCTATTTGGATAGGAACAGGAAGCAAAAATATCAAAATCAACTGCCTTGCATTTGCAGATGATTTTGCTGTCTTTTCTGAAAATGTGGCATCTGCTATAACACAAATAATCTCCTGGAAGAAGTTACCAGCAGAACTGGCTTAAGGATTTCTCCAGAAAAAACAAAATTTATAACAATCGTTACGGATGCTCCAAAATTTCTGGAAACATATTGGCCAAATAGAGAGGGTAAGAAAATTAAAATATCTAGGGGAAATAATCCAAAAAAATGCTTTAGAAAAATCTGCAAGAGGGGAAAGGTTGCATAAAATGGGGAAGCATATGGTATCACCAAAGCCATCTATAATTAAAAGCGCCTATCAAAAAATGCAAAAAATAAGGCATTACAACACAGTAGTGAAGACAGAATGCTTATATGCAAGCGAATGCTTAATTCAACTATATGCTTAGTTAAACTATAATTTAGATAAATTAGAAGTACTAGAAAGGTGAATTATAAGGAAAATATTAGGACCACAAAAATAAAGCAGTGTTGTAAATTATGAAGCAATGCTGAAATATACCAAAATATACAAAATATTTCAAACACAATGACGAAAAGAGGGCTCCTCGTTTTTGGACATTATTTCAAATGCAAGACAGCAGATTAACTAATAAGATTTTCTAATATTTGTGGGGTAAGAAGCCCACAAGCTGGGTAATCCACACAATATCCACCAGTTCACCAAAGCAATTAAGCTACATCCAAACATATATATACAGCTACAGAAATATGTAATTATTGACACATGTTCAATTACCCGAAAGGTCGTAAATGCAATGTAACATATACCGTACAGTTAAAAGGAAGTCACGCCTGATCAAGGTCCGTGTCGCTTTCCATTTTAACCAGACATAACGTCAGAGAAAGAAAAGAAACAACAACAACAACAACAACAACAACAACAACCAAGTCGTAGCATAAAAACGGGCTGTTTTAATGAGGATTCTGTAAGTGTAATGGTATTACTGGCAACAATGAATGTTTGTAATATGTTTCAGGTAGGTAGGTCATTAGCTGTAATGGGGTGCTGAAGCGGGCCTTGCTGTGCTGTGGCTGTGAAGGCCTTTCACAAAACCATGACTGTGTTGTTGCTGATGCTAGACAAGAATACTGCAGCTTAGAAGGAATGATCCAGCACCACTGGCATAAGCCATCAGCTTGTTAGTAAAAACCTTTGGAACGACAGTAAGTGCACTGGAGCTAAAATCACCAGGAAGAATTAAAAGTTGTTGCTAACATAAACGAATACAGGACACGCAAAAATGTTGCAACCAACAGTCCAAAGTCTTCTGTGAGACGAATTGCTGCAATAGTGGGAACATCCAGTGATAGCATGCACAGAATTTTATGCCTTTATTTAAAGTTGCAACTGTATAAGATTCATATAGTGCAACAGTTAAATGAAAGTTCTCATGGGAAGCGAATGACTACTGAACTGTTGACTAAAATAAGGACTTCTTAACTTTCCTATGGATGAGTGAAAAGGCACGTTTCATCTCAGCAGTTATGTCAACAAACAAAACTTCTCTTACTGGTGTGAGGGTAACTGCCTTTAACTCCATCAATGCCCCTTACACAGCCAAAAAGCTGTCCCTTCAATGGGCATAACCGACTCCACCTGTTCTGTGGATGAACATGGACGAGCAACTAGTCGCATCTCAGTTGTATGTTGTTAAAGTTGACATATTCCTTGCACCTCAACTTTAAAAGTTTCCTGAAAATGAGTACAGGTTTCAGCAAGATGGCACTATGTGTCACTGTGCTCAAATTTCAATGGTGGCAATGTTCAGAGTGTTTGGTAACTGCTTTATTTCAAGGAATGGGTACATTTTGTGGCCTCCAGAATCTCCCGAGTTGGTCACAATGGTGGCCACCCACAAGATATGATTTTCAGGAAAAGTGCATGAAATAGAAATATGAAAGGATTTTGTTGTTGAGTATGGGAATATTTTACCATCTGATAATAGGCCTCTTTTTCTATCTGCACTTGACCATTTTTCTGTCACAACCTGCCATTTTCATCTTCTATAATAAGAGTTTTCTAAGTGAAATGTTAGCTTTTGAAAAACCTAACCAGTAACCAAAAACAGCTTTACTTATAGAAAATAAAGCTTATTTCAAACACTCTCTGATAAAATAGTTCGAGATACAGTCTGTATGAAATAGTATTTATTAGGCAATTTTATACTTTGAGGTAGAATTCAGACCTATATTCACATTTATTGCAAATGCATATTTTTCAGATCACTATTTACACCAAGTGCTATCATCAAAGGGGCCAGAAATTGATCAGCTTAGTTTCATATCATATTGTCATGACTGAACAGGAAAGGTACAAAATACAAGGACTGTAAATAATCGATAAGTATTGGTTGTCACTTCCTTGAAAATGGGACAGTCAGACTTCTCAGAGCATAATTTTATGATAAATTTTGATTTCAAGAAGAAACAAAGCAATTCAAACACGCCTTCAACACGAATACTAGAAAGAAAAATACAAGTTTACTACGTGAACAATTAAATATTACCTTAAGAACACTGAATTACATAAAAATTATTCAAAAACAATATTTCATCTCATCTTACTTAATACCACACTGGAAAGTTCTGGGTTGAGTAACTGGTATACATGAGGTGCTGGTGCTCAACAGCACATTGATGACAAAAGTGAAATCACTATCAAGTTTTCAATCAACATCTTTCTGCACAGCTAATATGCGCATGCATACAATGGAGGTGTTCGTTTCTGGTAGTCTGACAGCTCTGAGGAAGAACACAAATCTTTGGTAAGCTTTCTCACAATCTTGTTTAGGTGCATGTCAACCTCTCAATGCCTCAATTGTATACAGTGAATGGTTGGTTACCTTCACTCCTTCCTTCACCTCATCTTAATTGGGACACATGAGAAGACATTGTTTCAGCTATGGGTCAATGCCTGAAAGCTGTGCGAGCATGCCAAAATAAATGTAAACATGTAATTAAATATTACACAAATTATTTTATTATCGAGAACCCAGCTTCTCACTGTAAGGTTTCACTGTACAAGCAAAAATTATTTTTTCACTGTCACTGTGTTACTGTATTTTGTTGGCAAAAACTTGTGAGATAAAATTCATGAATTCCATTACAAAAAAAAATGAATAGATGAAACTTCTTGGGATATTAAAACTGTATACCAGATTGGACTGAAACCCAGCAGATGAGATACTGGCCGAAGTAAAGCTGTGAGGACGGGTTGTGAATTGGGCTCGGGTAGCTCAGTTGGTAGCGTACTTCCCCACAAAAGGCAAAGGTCCTAGGTTAGAGTCCCAGTCCAGCACATGGTTTTAAACTGCCACGAAGTTTCATATCAGCACACTCCTCCACTGCCATGTGAAAATTCATTCCAGGGATATGAATACATATATTACCTTTCACCGCCTACTTGTCTTTCTTCAAAATACTCGCAGCTGCCAAGAACTGAATCTTTCAAGTCGTGAGCAGTTGTCATTACGGAACCTCCACAAGCCTTCATTGTACGTTTCAGATCCTCTTCTGGGACTCGTCCAGCACAAAACATGTCTCTGAAAAATTGAAAACCAGGTTAAGTTGCTATTGTGAATTGTGCAGTTTAGAGTGTTGATCATACATGTCTTGTCTAATTAACTTTAAAGAAGAACAACAAATCATTGCCTTTCAAGAGTAGTGTCCTATGTGAACAAGACTCACTAATCAGCAACAACATTTTGCCTACTAGAAACACAAGTTTAACATCATCGCAGGAGTGTTTCTGTGGAATTTGGACATAAATCCAGGTTTATGTCTCACAATTGATTAATTGAGAGGGGTTATGGGCTCAAACAGTGAGGCCATCAGTCCCACAATTACAAAGTTACTCACATAAGAAACAGGGTCCGCTAAAAGTGGACGAATTCAGTCAGGGGAGTCATATTATAAAATAATTTAAAACACACATAGTAAAAGGCATAAAAAGCTAAAAACTGAACAAAAAAGAGCAGCCTTTCCATGAGGGAGTGGTCATGGGGTCCCAAACCGAGAAGACATGAGAGGTCCCAATCACAACCACCCTGACCCAGGTTTATGTCTCAGTTCAGCAAATACTTTTCATTTGACATTTAAATGGTTTTTTTTTTTTTTTTTTGCTAACATCTCTTACAATGGAAACTGCCCATTGCATCCCTATTAGATGTATAAAATGACCCAGTGGACAGTCCATCAAACTGAACACAGGTCAAGCATGAAAACAGGAAAAAGGTGTACTGGATTGGGGGGGGGGGGGGGGGGGGTAAGCAAATGATAGAAGGAGAAGTAGTGCAATACAGAACAGCACTCAAAAGTAATGGAGTTGTGGTTATGGTGTTGGACTACCAAGCAGGCAAGGCATGTTGAAATGTTGAAACCTCCCTCATGCCCATTCTTTTTTCTGCTGTTCACTTTAGTCAAAGTTGTGCCTCTGTCAGGGTGTAACGTTCATTTGTTCATTTGCAACAGCGAGATGTAAGGTACAGACCTGTAATGACAGTTGATTCTGCACAACTACTCTATTAGCAGTCGAAAGGAAGTGGCTTCTAAACAGTAACTGCAGATGTTTGATGACAAGGCGACAAGTCAACTGAATCCTCCACTGGAAAACACATCTGGTGTATCATACTGGCATTAGTGACAGTATGTGTATCATATGATAGGAATCTCTTATCGGAGCACCTGATTTGTATGACTGGTGAGTGAGATATCCCTCCTTGCCCAATACTGGTGTTCGTATGAATGTGAATGTGACCATTCCCAAGGAAATGATGAAAATATAATACATCTACATTGATAATCCGCAAGCCACCGTACGGTGTATGGTGGAGGATACTCTGTTACCACTACTTGTAATTTACCCTCCAGTTCCACTCGCAAATACAGTTAAGGGAAAAATGACTATATGTAGGCCTCAATATGAGCCCTAATTTTTCATATGTTACCTTTATGGTGCTTACACGCGATGTATGTCGCAGCAAGAGAATCGTTCGGCAGTCAGCTTCAAATGCCAGTTCTCTATATTTTCTGAATAGTATTTCTCAAAAAGGATGTCACCTTCCCTCCAGGGATTCCCATTTCAGTTCCCAAAGCTCCGTATATTTACATGTTATCCGAACCTACCAGTAACAAATCTAGCAGCCCTCTGAACTGTTTCGATGTCTTCCTTCAATCCGACCTTGTACAGATGCCAAACACTTTAAGAGTACTTAAGAATATGTTGCACTAATGTCCTATATGCAGTCTCCTTCACAGATGAACCACTCTTTCCTAAAATTCTCCCAATAAACCAAAGTCAATCATTTACCTTCCCTACCACAATTTTCACATGCTCACTTCATATTGTTCTGCAACATTACGGCTGGTTAGTTTGTCACATAAGCTGCAACAGTTTCACAATCTCTCAGTTTCTCTGTGCTCTGTCAAAACATATGCTTGTCACATTTTTAAAGATATGTTCCGTTTTTGTGAGACATCTATGTGGTATCTCACTTGCTTTCACTATTCATCATATTTGCTTGCGATGGTAATGTATTCTTACCATACGACTCGTATGGTAAGAGTATGTATGACAACTTCCAAGACTACAGAAAGAGAACAGAAATTTCAATGACCAGACAGACAGTTCGCAATGTTGAAGGAGGGAGGGTCCAAGGGGGGGGGGGGGGGGGGGGGGGGGGGAAGGGCGTGTGGGGTGCATAGCTACAAGGGACTCAATATAATATGAACAAACGGAAGTGCAAATACAGATCTCGTGTTTTGTGGTTCTGTTCTAAAGGAGATTGTATGGCACACAGAGACTTTTTGTTTTTATTTAATCGAATTTTTATGTTGTTCACAAATTGCAACACCTTCTAAGCTTTTCACACTAATTAAGGTGTGTGGTCTCTTCAGAATGTAATTCTGACAAAAATGCGATTCTGGTAGCTGGAGTCCAAAGCTTTTGTTCATTGCACCTTTTGCACTCTTGTGGAGAAATTTCCATAGCAACTTTCATCCCCTAACAAATATTTCTTTATATCTAACAGAGAAGTGAAATACCAATTTTCATAAATTTAGCTTCAAATTTTTTAAATGTAATTAAATAGTTTCTTAAACATTTTCATCCCCTATTCCACTCCCTTTGGGTCTGAACTTCCAGAAACATTGAAAAATCTATTTTTTTGTTTCTAATCGAGAACTCAAATACCAGTTGTCAGAGATGTGGCCTTAAAAAATCCTTTAGTAGTTCTTTAGAAATTATTTCCAAGAAAACACTTATCACTTGTGTGGTATCCCTAGATGTGCAGAACTGAATATGGTGCATCTTTTTAAAATTCAGAGCGAGATCATTTGCAGAGAACTAGTCAATGATACTTTTAAAAACACTGTTTACTACTACTTCTGTTTCTGTGCATATGCTTGGATTGATTACAATACAAGAGTCATCTGCAAAAAAGATCATTTACATATGTACGGAACAATAGAGGATGCAATACTCAAGTGTTTGGGAAGTCCATACATTTCTCCCCAGTCAAAATAATGTCCCTGGACTACATCGATGGAATAACTTTCCGCATTCTTTTGGTTAGATATGACATTATCCAATGGTTGGCTATATATCAGTGCCATGAAACTTCAATTTATTGAGGAGAATATTGGGATTCACACAGTCAAATGCTTTAGATAGGTCGCAGAAAATGCCAACCTTCAGTATTTTATTATATATTGCTTGTAAAATTTGGCGAGTGGACGTGTAAAGCATTCTCAGTAGAACAACTGTGATTACCTGAGGATATTATTGTTGCTCAGGTGAGTTTATATTCCAGAATACACCATCTCCTCAGAAATTTTAGAAAATTATGTCAGCAGTCAAACAGGTCGGTAGTTATTGACATCTCTCCCATCATCTTTTTTATAGAGGAGTTTGACAATGGCATATCTCAGTCTCCCTGGATTTTTAAGGTGTTTTAGTTGTAAAGATGGGTACAATAGGAAGCGGAAACTGTACTCATCACTGACCAACACCCAGTACATACCAAGGAAACACAACTTCTAAGGAATGTAAATGTTGTGCTCCTTCTTCCAACAAACATCACACATCATCGACATCCTCTGGACCCTGGCATAATACACCCAGTTGAAGCCAAATAAGAGTAGCAGTTGTGCAGAAGTCAACTGATCATCCCTTGGGAGAAAGGAAGTGAACAGAGACAGCATTCTACAGGCTATCATTATGTTTGTTGCTGTCTGGAATACTGAAACAACGGACCACCTTATCATTGTTTCAAAAAACTGGCTGTGGCACATCAGTTGCTGTTGAGGACAACATTGTTCCAGGAAGAGGTTGGAGTAGGATTACTCATATTTCTGAAAATGTGATAATTCAATTGCGTGGTTTGTTGCAATGTAAACGTACTGACTTCCAGAACCAAGATTGATGCAAGTGAAATTTGTGAAGTGCTTGTGAAGGAAACAACAACGATAAAAAGGAGGCCACTGCACCAAGTTTCACTACTGCTGTGCAAGGTATAGGTATCACCAGAGACTCATAAGGCTTTTGTTATAATTTAGGAGTAAGGGGCCACAACTAACCAAATATTGTAGGCATAAGAATATGTTAAAGAATGCTAATTTTGTAAGTAAAACTTAAAAGGGACCTAAGAATGTAAGGCATGCAGAACTGGGGCATCCGATTGTGCAAGAGAAATTGCAAGAAGTAATCAGAAGGAAGGCATTGGAGGTAAAGAGGAACTTTATTAGACGAACTGCTTCACAGCAGACAGTAAATGTCTTGTTTCATAAAAATGTATATTTTATGTGGACGACTATCAACACTGAATTCCAAATACATGAACTTTACTTTCTTTCATTACTATGTGAAAATCCATTTATGGAATTCATTTAATTCCAGACCGATAACAGACCAGAGTGGTAACACATTGATAAGATGATCAAAATAACCTCAGATGTACCCTCTGTATTTTGTCTCTCTTGCCTTTTTGACAAGCAGTAGAAATACGTAGAACTAGAGAAAATGGTACGTAAATATGTCTAATTGTGTGCGTTGAGTAGGCCGCTCTAGTCACAATTAGGGAAGTTAATATATGCTCTTGCAATAAACAACTTCTATATGAGAGTGATATAAGAGGGTGGTTTGAAAGGGCCGGTAAATTTCAATGAATGAATGAAAAGTTTTGATTGTGCTTTCATGAGTGGTAAGTTAGATTATCCCGAGGATGGTATAAAGAATTTCTAGACCATTTACTTTAGGATTAATGAATTTAAATGTGGTTGAACAAGCACCAAAAACTAAGTACACTTTGGCCATCCAACTGAAGTCACCACAAAAGAAACCACTGACAAAAATCCATGATATGGTAATGCAGCAAGATTGCAGAATATAAATTTGTGGAATTGCTGAGATCGTAGGCATCTCAACTGAGTGAGTGCACAATGTCATGCACGCAAAATTAATTATAAAGAAGCTGTGTGCAAGACGGGTGCTATGGTTGCTCACAGCCAACAAAAAGCACATCTGGCACAACATTTCAACACAATGCCTGGTAACGTTTACTCATAATCCACAAGACTTTCTGCACTGATTTGCGACTGCTGATGAAACATGGATCCACCATCACACGCCACAGTCTAAACATCACTCAAAACAATGGGCAAATGATGGTGAAAGCACACCAAAGGAGGCAAAGACTTTTTTTTAATATAGAGTTCCCAAGTAATAATCCTCACACATTACTTGATAAAAGCAGAATGGTAACTAGATTCTGTTATGCTTCATTGTTGGCTTATTGAAACTTAAGTTAGCTGGAAGGAGAAAACCAAGGTTGGCATGCAGGAAAGAGCTCTCACCAGGATAATGCACCATCCCATACATGAGCAATAGCAATGGCTGAAGTGCATGAAGTGGGCTTAGAATTAGTTCCTCGTCCATCCTATTCACCAAACACAGCCCCAACTGACTTCTTCCTGTTCCCCAACTTCAGACTGTGGCTTGCTGGGAAGAAATTTTCATCAAATGAGGAAGTAATAGTTACAGGCAATGAGAATTTTAAAGAGTTTTATGGAACCTATTTTTCTGATGGGATGAAAATGCTGGAGGTTCATTGCACCAACTGTTTATCCCTCAAAGGAGTCTATGTCGAGAAGAAAAGTATAGGAACTTTTTCTCCCCGACTTATCAAACCCCCGCATACTATTCCATCTTGTGGAAGTGCAAATTCCAGGATGCAAACAATGAACAAAGATGACAAAACCAAGCCTCTCATCTGCATGTGATTCATGGGTTGCAAATGCACACAATAAAACAGATCAAAACACACACACACACACACACACACACACACACAAATGTGTATGCCACCTCTGCCAGCACGTACACAAACTTTTAAGTTTTTTCTTCTTTTCAATAACATGTTGTGCATTCTCTGCAGTAAATGAAATAATGTCAATGATACTGACCATCCCATATGCCCAACGTCAAGATGTAACATTTATTGATGTCTGTGCACGCATCGAACATGAATATGTTCCACATGTTTAACTTCAAAACTGGTTTCCAAATATGTAGCTATTAACAATCATTCGTTAAAATACAGAATAAAACTGTGACTTTTCATGCTTTCCCGACGGATCTGTTGCAAATACGTTTCTTGGGTTTACTGCAGGATCACATTGTATAACTCGCACAATATTTCATTGATGCAACTGCCTGACATCATGAGGTGGTGGTAGCTGGTGCTGTCACTGCTGGAAAGTAGGATTGATAACAATCCCACAGCGGCATCGATATTTATCATACTGGGAGGAAGCAATATGCATGTGCGGGAAGATGCTCGTAGTTGGAGGAAAGCAGCTCTCTTAGTACCCCTTGCTGGGAGCCGCAGAATGGCTATCAGCGCATGCGCAATGGGCAATGACTGTGCTGCCGGAGGCTCCTGCAGTTAAAGGCTGAACTAAATCTCAGCAGCGCATTGCGTCATGTGATGAATTGAAAGTTCTTGTTTTCCCTTTTTTGGATTTAATGGCAGTCAATGTTGGATCCCTGGCAACACTTAGTTGAAAACTTGCATCCTTGTTGATAAGATTATCATATGTATAACAGGTGTAGGATTCGTTATGAATAGGAAGGTAGGGCAGAGGGTCTGTTACTGTGAACAGTTCAGTGACCGAGATGTTCTAATCAGAATCGACAGCAGACCAACACCGACAACGATAGTTCAGGTATACATGCCGACGTCGCAAGCTGAAGATGAACAGATAGAGAAAGTGTATGAGGATATTGAAAGGGTAATGCAGTATGTAAAGGGGGATGAAAATCTAATAGTCATGGGCGACACGAAAATATGGGCTTGGGACAAGGAATGAAAGAGGAGAAAGACTAATCGAGTGCTGTAACAAGTTTCAGCTAGTAATAGCGAATACCCTGTTCAAGAATCACAAGAGGAGGAGGTATACTTGGAAAAGGCCAGGAGATACGGGATGATTTCAATTAGATTACATCATGGTCAGACCGAGATTCCGAAATCAGATACTGGATTGTAAGGCGTACCCAGGAGCAGATACAGACTCGGATCACAATATAATAGTGATGATGAGTAGGCTGAAGTTCAAGACATCATTGAAGTTCTCTAATGCTATAGATGCAGCAATAAGGAATAGCGCAGTAGGCAACACAGTTGAAGAGGAATGGACGTCTCTAAAAAGGGCCATCACAGAAGTTGGGAAGGAAAACATAGGTACAGAAAGGTAGCTGCGAAGAAACCATGGGTAACAGAAGAAATACTTCAGTTGATTGATGAAAGGAGGAAGTACAAACATGTTCCGGGAAAATCAGGAATACAGAAATACAAGTCGCTGAGGAATGAAATAAATATGAAGTGCAGGGAAGCTAAGACGAAATGGCTGCAGGAAAAATGTGAAGACATCGAAAAAGATATGATTGTCGGCAGGACAGACTCAGCATACAGGAAAGTCAAAACAACCTTTGGTGACATTAAAAGCAACGGTGGTAACATTAAGAGTGCAACAGGAATTCCACTGTTAAATGCAGAGGAGAGAGCAGATAGGTGGAAATAATACATTGAACGCCTCTATGAGGGTGAAGATTTGTCTGATGTGATAGAAGAAGAAACAGGAGTCGATTTAGAAGAGATAGGGGATCCAGTATTAGAATCAGAATTTAAAAGAGCTTTGGAGGACTTGCGGTCAAATAAGGCAGAAGGGATAGATAACATTCCATCAGAATTTCTAAATTCATTAGGGGAAGTGGCAACAAAACGACTACTCACGTTGGTGTGTAGAATATATGAGTCTGGCGACATACAATCTGACTTTCGAAAAAGCATCATCCACACAATTCCGAAGGCGGCAAGAGCTGACAAGTGCGAGAATTATCGCTCATGCATCGAAGCTGCTTACAAGAATAATATACAGAAGAATGGAAAAGAAAATTGAGAATGCGCTAGGTGACAATCAGTTTGGCTTTAGGAAAAGTAAAGGCACGAGAGAGGCAATTCTGACGTTACGGCTAATAATGGAAGCAAGGCTAAAGAAAAATCAAGACATGTTCATAGGATTTGTCAACCTGGAAAAGCGTTCGACAATATAAAATGGTGCAAGCTGTTTGAGATTCTGAAAAAAGTAGGGGTAAGCTATAGAGAGAGACCGGTCATATACAATATGTACAACAACCAAGAGGGAATAATAAGAGTGGACGATCAAGAACGAAGTGCTCGTATTAAGAAGGGAGTAAGACAAGGCTGTAGCCTTTCGCCCCTACTCTTCAATCTGTACATCGAGGAAGCAATGATGGAATTAAAAGAAAGGTTCAGGAGTGGATTTAAAATACAAAGTGAAAGGATATCAATGATACGATTCGCTGATGACATTGCTATCCTGAGTGAAAGTGAAGAAGAATTAAATGATCTGCTGAACGGAATGAACAGTGTAATGAGTACACAGTATGGTTTGAGAGTAAATCGGAGAAAGATGAAGGTAGTGAGAAGTAGTAGAAATGAGAACAGCGAGAAACTTAACATCAGGATTGATGGTCACGAAGTCGATGAAGTTAAGGAATTCTGCTACCTAGGCAGTAATATAACCAATGACGGACGGAGCAAGGAGGACATCAAAAGCAGACTCGCTATGGCAAAAAAGGCATTTCTGGCCAAGAGAAGTCTACTAATATCAAATACCGGCCTTAATTTGAGGAAGAAATTTCTGAGGATGTACGTCTCGAGTACAGCATTGTATGGTAGTGAAACATGGACTGTGGGACAAACGGAACAGAAGAGAAGAGAATCGAAGCACTCGAGATGTGGTGCTATAGACGAATGTTGAAAATTAGGTGCACTGATAAGGTAAGGAATGAGGAGGTTCTACGCAGAATCGGAGAGGAAAGGAATATGTGGAAAACACTGATAAGGAGAAGGGACAGGATGATAGGACATCTGCTAAGACATGAGGGAATGACTTCCATGGTACTACAGGGAGCTGTAGAGGGCAAAACTGTAGAGGAAGACAGAGATTGGAATACGTCAAGCAAATAATTGGAGACGTAGGTTGCAAGTGCTACTCTGAGATGAAGAGGTTAGCACAGGAAAGGAATTCATGGCGGGCCGCATCAAACCTGTCAGTAGACTGATGGGGGGTAAAAAAATTGTATATGTATGGCCTCCTTAACAACACAGTCCCAGCAAGATGTCGCTGGGGATAAAATTTCTGTCTGTTCGTAAAGCATGTTGTTGTCGTTGTTGTGGTCTTCAGTACTGAGACTGGTTTGATGCAGCTCTCCATGCTACCCTATGCTGAGCAAGCTGCATCATCTCCCAGTACTTACTGCAACCTACATCTTTCTGAATCTGCTTAGTGTATTCATCTCTTCGTCTCCCGCTATGATTTTTATCCTCCACGCTGCCCTCCAATGCTAAATTTGTGATCCCTTGATGCCTCAGATCATTTCCCACTAACTGGTCCCTTCTTTTTGTCAAGCTGTGCCACAAACTCCTCTTCTCCCCAATTCTATTCAATATCTCCTCATTAGTTATGTGATCTACCCATGTAATCTTCAACATTCTTCTGTAGCACCACATTTCGAAAGCTTCTATTCTCTTCTTGTCCAAACTAGTTATCGTCCAAGTTTCACTTCCATACATGGCTACACCCCATACAAATACTTTCAGAAATGACTTCCTGACACTTAAATCTATACTCGATGTTAACAAACTTCTCTTCTCCAGAAACGCTTTCCTTGCCATTGCCAGTCTGCATTTTATATCCTCTCTACTTCGACCATCATCAATTATTTTGCTCCCCAAATAGCAAAACTCATTTACTACTTTAAGTGTCATTTCCTAATCTAATTCCCTCAGCATCAACTTATTTAATTCGACTACATTCCATTATCCTCGTTTTGCTTTTGTTGATGTTCATTTTATATCCTCTTTTCAAGACACTGTCCATTCCATTCAACTGCTCTTCCAAGTCCTTTGCTGTCTCTGACAGAATTACAATGTCATCGGCGAACCTGGAAGTTTTTATTTCTTCTCCATGGATTTTAATACCAACTCCAAATTTTTCTTTTGTTTCTTTTACTGCTTGCTCAATATACAGATTGAATAACATCAGGGAGAGGCTACAACCCTGTCTCACTCCCTTCCCAACCACTGCTTCCCTTTCATGCCCTCAACTCTTATGCTTTACGACCCCCCATGAACCATGGACCTTGCCATTGGTGGGGAGGCTTGCATGCCTCAGCGATACAGATGGGCTTACCGTGGTTCAACCACAATGGAGGGGTATCTGTTGGGAGGCCAGACAAACATGTGGTTCCTGAAGAGGGGCAGCAGCCTTTTCAGTCGCTGCAGGGGCAACAGCCTGGATGATTGACCGATCTGGCCTTGTAATAATAACCAAAACGGCATTGCTGTGTTGGTAGTGCGAATGGCTGAAAGCAAGGGAAAACTACAGCCGTAATTTTTCCCCGAGGGCATGCAGCTTTACTGTATGGTTAAATGATGATGGCGTTCTCTTGGGTAAAATTTTCTGGAGGTAAAACAGTCCCCCATTTGGATCTCTGGGCGGGGACTACTCAAGATGACGCCATTATCAGGAAAAAGAAAACTGGTGTTCTATGGATTGGAGCGTGGAATGTCAGATCCCTTAATCGGGCAGGTAGGTTAGAAAATTTAAAAAGAGAAATGGATAGGTTAAAGTTAGATATAGTGGGAATTAGTGAAGTTCGGTGGCACGAGGAACAAGACTTCTGGTGAGGCGAATACAGGGTTATAAATACAAAATCAAATAGGGGTAATGCAGGAGTAGGTTTCATAATGAATAAAAAATAGGAGTGCGGGTCAGCTACTACAAATAGCATACAATGTCCCTTGTCCAGGCAATGCTCTACTACCGCTTATTTATCAGGTTGCCCCAGGTGTGTATGATAATGGTGTTCAATGCAATGTTCTTGCACAGTCTGACGTGTCTGCCCAGTATAAGATTTTCCACACTGGCATGGGATGTTGTACACACCATGTTTCCTAAGGCCAAGGCAGTCTTTGACCGAGCACAATAAATTCCTCAATTTTGCTGGTGGCCGAAATCCAGAGAATAACATTAAATCTTCTCAAGAAGAGTTCTATTCCTTCCAAAGTGACCAAAAGCCTATGCTAATAGGCTGCAGTTCCCCAAGCTATACAGCATACCCAAGATACATAAGGATGGGACTCCTCTTCGCCCAATAGTGAGCAATATTGGAGCTCCTACCTATTTTCTGACGAAACACCTTACTACACTGTTGGGACCTCTCATAGGCGAGTGTGATCACCATATCCGTAAACCACAGGACTTCATAGGATGCCTGAAGATTCTTAAGCTATAAGTGTCAGATATACTGGTTAGTTTTGACATATCTTTGTTTCCAAAAGTACCTCTGCAGGACTCATTCTAAGCTTATCAGCAGCCAATTCGTAAAAGACATTGTGACTTGCACTTACCTCGAACTTTTTTCTTATTCAATGACCAGTATTTTGAACAAGTGGACTGTGTCGCCATGGGAATCCTTCTGTTTCCAATGGAGGCCAACTATTTTATGGAAGACACTGCAGTCAGCAAGTCCCAAATCTCTCTGCTCCTGGTGGTATGTGGACGACAGTTTTGTGGTGTGGACCCATGGAACACAGCCATTACCCGCATTTCTAAGGCATCTGAACCTGCTCCATCCCAATATACAGTTCACAATGGAAGTGGAAAAGAATCGCATTTTACCATTCCTGGACGTCATAGTTGGAAGGGTACCCCGCGCGGCTCAACAGATGGAAATTTTATCCCCAGCGTCATCTTTCTGGGGCTGTGATGTTAAGGAGGCCATACATATCCAAACAGCAAACGATCTTATCACCAGGGGTGCAGGCTTTCAACTAAGTGCCACCTGGAATCCGGCACTGGCTGTCATTAAATAAAAAAATAAATAAAAAAATGGAAAACAAGAACTTCTGATTCATCAGATGATGCAATGTACTACTGATATTTAGATCAGCCTTTAACGACAGGAGCGTCCAGAGGCACAGTCATTGCCCATAGTGCACACGCGAATGGCCATTCTGCGGCTCCCAGCAGGAGGCACCAGGAGTGCCTTGCCACTTTCAATTTCACTTAAATTACCCCCCAATATCTAGATTTATCAGCCTTTGTGTTTCTTTTCGGATTTTCTAGCTTCCCTGCCATTTCAAGCTTGAAATTCCACACCCCGACTCTTAGAATGTTACCCTTTTGATGGTTATTAGATCTTTTTCTCAAAGTCACCTCCCCCTTGGAGGTCCCCTCCAGGAGATCCAAATGGCAGACTACTCCAAAATATTTTGTCAATAGATTGATTAACATGACACTTTTTCGTTTACAGGCCACATGTCCTATGGATACACATTAAATGTCTGTAATGCAGTGGTTTCCATTACTTCCTGCATTCTCATGCCGTTTATCATCGCTACTTTTAGGGCCAGTTTCTTATCCCATGTGCAAGAGAGTGTCCTGAGTCTCTGTCCACTCCTGCACCCTCTTTGGCAAGGTCGTTGGCAGAATGAAGGTGACTTCTTATGCCGAAAGTCTTCAGCCACCAATGCTGATTTGTGTTCAAAATTGGAAGTGGTGGCAGGGTCTGAACCCATAACTGAGGACATTATGATTAATAATCAAAGAAGCTCCCACTAGACCATGGATGCTCAGTTCAGAGTACAAAAACCATTGGTCAACCTGTTACGGCTGACATGAAGACAACAGAAGTCAGCTGATACCTGCCAGGAGAGGTGAAAGGAAGAATGCCACGAAACAGAGTCCCATGAATCGCACAAAGTTTATTACAAAGTAGATGCTCCTCCAGGAGTCTGTCCATGACTGAGCAAAAAGGATTTTGATATGAAGCCACAAATACTCCCCCAAAGCACTAAGGAGAACAGGGAGCATGTGGCTACACCCTCAGCCAGACAATCAGCAAGCTCAGAATCCAAGATACTCACATGGCCAGAAATCAAAAGAAAATTAATTGAATAAGCAGCATGATCAAGATCAGTAAAGGTCGTGGATGGCAGGGACCACGAAGTGGCAGGAAAAACACCAGGCCATAGCCTGAAGGCCACACATCGAGTTCATACATAATAAAATTTGGGTGACGGAGGACCATTTAACAAAGCAAAGGATTGAATAAATGGCCATCAGTTCCACATGTGGCAGGCAAGAGATGGTGCTCTGTGGCAACAGAAGACGAAGGCACAGCCTACAGATTTACGCCATTCAGTGTAAAAAAAAAAAGCACCTTGAAACTACCATAAAGGAGGGTGGAACAAGCAAAGGAATACCATTGGAGTTATGGTGGCTTGCAGACCCTGGGAGAGATCCATCCGAATCCGGAGCTGAAGAACAGAGGGGGGGGGGGGGGGAGATGAATTGGGACACAGAAATGAGGGGGTGAGGGTAGGGAGATCACAGTGTCAACCATGAGACGATCAACAAGGCTAGTGTGAAAGGCACTGGTAGCCAAACTGATACCACGATTGTGGACCAGGTCTAAGAGCAGCAGAGTGGAAGGGGCAGCTGAGCCATGAACTTCGCAACCACAATCCAGGACAGAATTGAGTCCTGTTAACGACACAGAAGATTTGAACAATCTGCGCTCTAAGAGGTGTGGGCCAGAAAGCAAAGGACATGGAAACAGTCAATCTCCAGAAAGCAACCAAGTAAGCTTGTTGTCAAAAAGAAGACAGAATAAATGGAAATGGGGGACCATGGTAAGGCATTGGGTATCAAAGTAAAGCTCCACCTTGGGATGGAACGTAGTACAATGGCAGAAATGTACCACCCACAGTTTGAAGTGGAGGGAATTGAAAACCATGTTAAAGAGTCCACACGAAAGTGCACCATGTGGTTTCCTGGAGCTGCCTCTCCACAGAGGTCACTGAGTGGCTACTAGCCTAGATACATAAATCATCCATATCCAGAGCAGGGGTGACCTAAGGCCTGACGGAGGCCTCGAGTCCATTAATAGTAATGAGGAAAAGTAGTATGCTTAAATGGAACCCTGTGAAACAACATTCTCCTGGGTCTGTGGAGAGCTGAGAGTGGTGCCAACCTGAATTCTGAATAACTGGTTGCACAGGAACTAGCAAATAAAAATTGGCAGGGGGACCTGAAGACACTACTCATGGAGTGCAAGATGTGATGGCGTCAAACCGTGTCGTAGGCCTTACAAAGATTGAAGAAACCTGCTATAAGATGGTGGCACTGGAAAAAGATCTGGCAAACTGCAGTTTCCAACCAAAGCAGATGATTAACAGGAGACTGTTTCTCCTGAAGGCCACTCTGTCAGGGAGACAAAAGGCCCTGAGATTTGAGGACCCAACAGAGCTGACAAACCACCATCCATTCAAGTAACATGCACGTGGCATTGGTCAAACTAATCTCCAGTTGTTGACTATCGAGGGATGATGGATCCTTACTGGGTTTAAGGCCAGGAACCACAATACTGTCCCTCCACTGAGAGAAAAAACACCTTGGAGCGAGATAAGATTACACACCTGGATGAGATAATATCATTGTGGATGACTGAGGTGTTGAAGCAGTTGGATATGGGTGGAATCAGGACCAGGGGCTGAATTTTGGGAAGAGGAGGCAGATGAATTTCCCATTCAGTAAATGGTTCATTGTAAGATTCCACCTCACTAGGGGTGGAATATAGGAGGGAAGCTTCAACCCGCTGTTTCTGAAGGAGGCAGCCAGACATATAGGAGGCTGATGCCATCACAAAATGGGTCATGAAGTGTGACATGAGAACCAACATGTCAATATGAAAGCCACCCAGAAGGGCAAGGCCCAATACGGAAGACAGCTGTTGCCGATCTTTTAGAGTGTAGAGCATAGCCCACATCCATGACGAACGGACAGAAGAACCTAGGGAAGAGACAAAGTGTTCCAAACACATCTGCTTGCGCCGATTGTGCAATGGGTTTTGGTGCAAAGGCATTTAAAGATAATAAGACCGACAGAGGATGTGTGCTGCTTAAGGTATTGCAAGGCTTGACAGTGTCGTGGATGGCTAAGGCAATTGCCATAGTCCACTACATGACCGGCCAGCAGTGAAAGAAGCCTGTCAGTTACGGGACAACAATCCTGGTGGCTTGAATAATTGTATTAGACATATCATGAGCAACTTCAATAAAACCTGACAAAGAGGGGTAAATACCACCTGGGAAGTACATAGAGGGAAATCAGTGCACTGGAAAGACCAGCGAGGTAACCTGGCCATCGGAAGGTAGGAAGGGAATAAGAAAATCAATGGAAAAGTGGCTGCTATTGCAGAGTTCATTGTCTGGTAACAAATATAATGAAGAGAGAAGGGGAGGGCAAGAGATAGAGAGCTAAATGGCAGAGGAAGACCCACAAGTGGCACTAAAATGGGTAAAGGAATCATTGTTAAGAAGGCACAGGTCGTCATCTGCAAGAAACTGATCTATGAAGAGGCCCTGACTAGACAAAAAAGTGCTGCACCACAAGGAGTGGTGGGCATTAAAATCCTCAAGGAGGGGGGTAGAGTTGCCAAAGGACGGCTGTCAGGGCACTGGGCATAGATGGCCTGTAGTAGGGAGATAGAAATTGCATACCAAGACCTCAGAATCCCAGTTATCTGGACGACAACTGCTTCCAATGTGGTATGACAGGGATCCATGTACTAGCAACATCTGTATGGGCCAACATGCAAACACCACCTGCAGCTCTCCATCAACCTGGTTCCGACAAAGCATGAAACTCTTGAATGATTGGTATGTGAGCATCAATAAAATGAAATAAGAGATTGCACCTCTGGAAAGTTATGATAGTTTGCTAGAATTCTATCGAATAAACATTGAATAGGGATCCAAATGGGAGGTAAACAAATCAAACCCTGTCATGTCACCAGATCACCTTGTATCACCAACAAGGATGGGGCAACATTCATAAGCAAGATTCTGAGGGGTTGGGAAGGAAAGTTGGCACCTCTAAGGGCAGCAGAGAGGCCTTGTCCTGGGACTAATTCTCCTCCTCCTCCTTCCTCTCAATTTTAGTCTGAGGATGGCAGGGCCTGGAGAAAGAGCAGGCTTAATTGAGATCTGGATCAGACAGAGAGAGAGAGAGAGAGAGAGAGAGAGAGAGAGAGAGAGAGAGAGAGAGAGAGAGAGAGAGAGACCCTCAACCATATATGCAAAGACCACTGAGAAGTAGCAGACACCAGAATGTTGCCACAATGGTCAACGGCATAACAACAGGCCACAGGCAGGGCAGTAGTAGAAGTTTTCACAAACAGCGAACCTGACTACATCGTACTCAGAAAGCACTTTGCCAAACTTGTCTTTGATAGTTTCCACAAAAAATAATGGCTGGTGGCGGATGGAAGTGTCCCCGCCAGCCCTGGTGCAGACGAGGTAGAAGGGAAAGGGTTTCACCACCATCTTACAAGCCTGCCCTCCCCTTCCCTGGAGGTAGCCAGAGAAGGGGAGGCTGTACAGTCATAAGAACCAGCATTAAAGTATCCATTCCTAACCAAATATATGGACATAGAATAATGCAAGTTTTTTTAGGAGCTTAATATGTTTCTACCATTGTACCACCTGCTCTGATCAGGGGCTTTCCCCATGGGCACCACCAAGCCACAGCAATGGTCAACAGGCATGGTGGCTGCTGCCAGGAGTTCAGATGCTCCAGAATGACAAGCAATAACTCCTAGGCTTACATGAGGAGGTAGCAGTTCAGGTATCAGAAGTGTGAACCCTGCATTATTTGCTCAACTGAAAGTGTACATAATGATCCCACCCACATGGACTGGCTAGGGTTGCGGCTATTTAGTATTAAGGGACAATGGCAGCAAGGAAAAGATGAGAAGCAAAAAGAACACATGCCGAAATGCTCAGTAAGGCAGTGTTATCCAGTTGACTCACCTATGGAGACAAAATTTAGAAAGGGAGGTCAAATTTCAAAGGGAGACCAAAAATGCTGAGCAGGTGGGGGAGGGGGGGGGGAGGGGGGGTCAAAATGGCAAGGGATAGCAGAAACTAGGAGGATGGTCATGACAACATAAGCAAGGACACCAGGAGAGGGGAAAGAGCCGACACAGAGGGAGCAGCATGAGGAAGAGAATGCAGCCCGAGAAAGAAGAAAGGGCTGCAATACCTCAAGACTGTGTGAGCCATGCAAGAACTCACGAAAGGGCTGTGCACCCCATGGGTGGAGGAGAGGGGAGATAATAATTTGATGAACAAGTAAATCAAATCAAATATGTAGAGCACTCTACCAAAGATATTAATGTTTGTGATCTACAGACCAAACAGATCCTTTATAAATCTTCTTTAATGAAGATTATTTATACAGCTGCTTCCTATTTTATACTTATTGTCAAGAATTATACCACTAACTCCTGAAGAGGAAAAAAAAGAAAGAAAGATATTGCATATGAAATTAGCCATACCTGTCAGCAAAGTACTGCGTTGCAACATCACCAATGGGTAGCTTAGACAGTACTACCTTTGCTCCACTTTTGTGTATTAAATCCAACTTTTCATACAATATTTTCCATTCAGCATCCACCACCTTCTGATATTCCTGTACATTATCCACTCTGATTTCAGCATTGTCCCTTTCAGCTTTGAGCTCCAGTTCAATATTAAGCAGAGCAATTTTGGGGTTTGAATACTTCTTTGGCTGCATTTCAAAACCAGCGTATGAAAATGTTTTCTTGAAAGCAACGCCTTCTACCAACAGCGAATCCTTAAAGGGACAAGTGCATTATAAGTTACAGAGATACTATGTGGTTTATACAAATATATTTTCTTCTGTGTTTTAATCAGTTAATTTAATGTAATTAACATACCTCCAATGCACCTCCTGTCACCTTCTTGATCCCAATCATATTGAGCGGTAAAAGCTCATCCAAAAGTAAAACAGCATCAACGACCATTTTTGAAAAGAATCCTTTTTGGTGGCTTATTAGCTTTGAACTTAGGGCTGTTGCTGCACATTTCTCTAGCAATGAACGATGTTCAGCTACATTTTTTTTATCAATCTGAAAAAAATATCAATAATGATTATATCATTAGTTTACAGATGAAATCAATAAATATAGTTCTTCTGTGTACACACAGAGTGTGAATTAACAAGCATTTCACTCATTTAAATATATGGCCAAAAGAGTCAGCCTACAGGAATTTTGAAATGAACCCTGTTGCCCATGAACGTGTACCACAAAGGGCGCAGATTCACCACGAGATGGGGAAACACACAGGCGTCTATTGTCTACTGAGGCCTACGCACTGTAGTGTGCGATTGAGACAGATGAGAACCAACATCATCGGGAAACATTTATGAAAACTATTTAATTCTGTAGTAATTCAGGGAATCAAGCCACAGTAATTTTAATCTGCCATCCTCCATAAATTTTCATGGTGATCCAATTAAAGCTTGAATATTGATAATATCTATAATAGTTTAGGATTTACTGTTAAAGTGAAATTAACGAGTTTTGTAACAAAGACCTGCGTGCTAAAATCTGAAAGCTTTGGTCGATCTTAACAATCGACATTTCATTTCATATACAATCGCACCATTAAAATGACAAATGTTATGTAAATATCATCTCTAAATTTATTTGTTTAAAAGATATAGTAAATTTAAACTATCAGTATTTTCAGTTAAGCATCAGATCATTTCTTCCACACAAAACACATTGAACGATGACAGCATGACACCTTATTAATCATTAGGTAACATAGTATTTGTTGTCAAGTTTGGTGCACAATAGTTACTTTTGTTTGTTATTTATTTATCAGAATGCACATTGGTGCATGGCTACTGGCCATGACATTCAAAGTTAAGAACGAAATTGTATTGGATTTTTGTAAAAGAATTTAACCTTTATTATGTAATAAATATCATTGCTGCTTTATTTAGAACATGAAAGTGGTCAAGCTTTGTTTATTTAAATATGTTAATGTACAGTAATGTAGAATAAGCTGCAGCCAATCTGATGGACGGCTTCAGGAAAGGGAACTGCACTAGTTAGTTGAGTGAAGATGTTCAGCGGGCGGGAAACGCGGTCGTAGACAGGCCGAGGGCAGACACCAAAGGGTACAGTTCGGATTGAGATGCGAAAGCGGACAGTCAATTTTTAGGTAGCTAGGAAGCTAAACGACTTAGGAAATTTCGTGTTGTGCGGTATCGCGGGACTTAGTTTATGACCAGTGAGTAGCCGCGCGACTGGTGGGAACTCTACTTTTTCCCATAGTTAACAAGGTGGAGTATTGGACTTGTGTTTCACGATGAGATTGTGAATGATCGAGCTGTGTCAAATGGATATGCACTCTAGTGTAACAGTAACTCTAAATAAAACCACCTTCACTATTAGTTTGCTTTCTGAATAAACATTGTTCTAACCAAATCGCAACTGCATGGCCGATATTTATGGGTCGTTAATTTAGTTCCAGATATTATTATTACTGTTGTTATATGTTAAATTAACTTTTTATTTTGCAATCTTGCCATCAGCCAGACAATTCAACCAAAGGATCACAAGTGTGACACTTAGGGAGTGTAATGCGACACGTGCGGTTCAACCCCTAGACGAGTTTGAGCCACGACATTTCGACGTAGGGGAACCACATATGAGCCTGAAGATCTTTGGGGTGTTAGCTCACAAGAGGAAAATGTAAAATGAACAAGAAGACAGAGTTCCAAATGAATGAAGTTTTGTTGACCTTTTATGACAGTTGGACAACATATGGATCACAGACCCATAACTTATTGTCTCCAATAACACGATTTTGGAGCCCCTCTTTACTAGAATACAATCTTACAATTAAACCTAGAGAAAAATCATAAAATGTTGGTTGTCAACTTGGGGGATAGCATTCTGGCGGAGTGTACAGGGACTAGACTGCTGACAGGCCCAGTGTCAGGAGGTTGTGGAGCAGGGAGGTGGTGGAAAAAATGGAAAGGAATGGGGAAAGACAGGTGGATGCATTGGCAAAGGGCTGCAAATAAACAGGGTGGAAGACAAGAATGGGGAGGAGATGACAGGGCACTGTGGAAATCGTTTGGTGGAGGGTGTGAGGACAGTAGTATGTTACCGAAGGTTGAGGCCAGGATAATTACGGGAGAAAGAATGTGTTGGAAGGATAACTCCCATATGCACAGTTCTGAAAAGCTGGTTGGGGAGGGAGAGGGGGGAGGATCCAGGTGCATTGGGTAGTGAAGCAGCCACTGAAATACATGCGAGTCTTAATTATGCCTGTCCGCCACTTGATGTGTCTTCTTTCCAGTAAGTATCAATTAGCAATTAGGCTTCACCATCTGCTCCGATTATGCTTCAAATACATCACATTTGTTGAGTGAGCAAGAAACTGTAGAAGCTCAAGAGGAAAAAATTGCTCTTTAACTCACATCAAACATTTTTCCTCAGAAATAATTACATTTTCTGTCATTATTTTAAAATTTATATCTATCAAAGAACTAAAAGGATAGATTGTGACAAAAAATTTCCACTACAAGTTGAGTAGTAAACAGTCACAAGCAAAAGACTGCTAAACAAGTAAACTTCCAGCCAAAAGGCCGTCTTCTGAAATAAACACTAGTTTAAAAGTGTTTCTGAGTAAGGCCTTCTGGCTGAATACTTACTGTTAGCAGTCTTTTTGTTGTGACAGTCTTAGCATCTTCATTACACAGTGAGCAGCAATCTATACTTTACATAATATTGTAAAGTAAATATGACAAAAGATAGTTTGGTCTTTAACACCTTAGATAATGGCATGAGCGGCCAGTTTTCTAGGCTTTGTCTTCAAAGTGTTAATATAATGTCATTGCCAGTGCCTCATCACATTTTCAGGTAGAACTGTATCATGGACTAGTACTAACTGTTTTAATAAGGTACAATGCCTTCCGAACAATTTAAGTAGTAGTTTACTATCTCGGTCAGCGTGACAGCAAGAAAGACTAATCCTATCATATTTTACAAGATCAAATGTTAATTTCATTTTTAATTATACTGGGAATTTGACCTCATCACCCAAGTAAAGCAGCATAATACTATCTACATATCTTCTATAACATGCTGTTCCATCTTGAGTGCTCACATCCATGCACCCCGTCACTCGCAGGCAAAAGTGGGAATGGGTGACATTATAGCTGATTCATGGGCAGTCAAGCACACGGCCGTACTGTCTTGGATGAGCACCCAGATGAAAGGGTGCCAAGGTAGCACCTGGTGGGCAGTGTACACTACCTGTGCCTGACCACAGGCAAGCTGATCGGCACTCTTAAGTGCCCATGCGCCATGGGATAGTGTTGGAACAGTCTTTTAGCGTAAATAACTTTATCAAGTACGCAAGCATGAATATAAAGACTATGCTCTAGTTTGTTAATAAAAGTAGCAGCCAAGATTCATGCCAAACAATTTGCCATGACCTTAACATTGATAAACATTCCGTCACTCAATTCTAGAGTTTCAATGAGCTCAATGCACACATCATAACTGGTATTTTTATATGGCATGTAATTTTTCTTCATAATGTCCATGGTCTACTGACATGTTCGCAAAAAAAGCTTTCAATGTCAAATGAAGCAAAACTTTAAATTTACAGTTAAGCTTGAAAATCAGGACAGCATCCGTTTTCTCAGACTCGTAGTGACCAACATGTTAAACTTTGAATTTGGATTATTCAGCAAACCAACGAACACAGCTAGAATCCTAAATGTATTAATCTAAAAAGATATAAACTGGTCTACTTCAGATCAGTGCTGCATAGCATCTTAAAGCTTCCACTCAAAAACCATTGAAAATGAGAAACAGTTTAGTATAGTTATACAAGTGATTAGGGCCAACAGATATAAAGACAGCAGCATTGAGAAAATGTTTAAGAAGACAAGGAAACGAAACGAAGTAGGACTATAAAAATATTTCTCATTCCAAAAAACACAGGATGTTCCATTTATCTGTTGACAGCTTGTGCGGCGTGTCAGATGCTGGACAGCAAGCACTCCATTGTCCAGTGATCAGATGCTGTGTCACCTGTCTACTACTGTGATGCAACATTACATCATTTAAAATTTAGGCAAATAAATTTTGTATTCGCCCACGTTACACAAGGAGATGCTTGAACTGCCTGCCATTATTCTCCACACATTTCTGACATATACTCAAGAAATTATCAATCACACCATGCAATTCTCTCCGAGATACTGAATTAATTGATTCATGGATATTATCCTTAAATTCCTCTATCTGTGAGGATTTGTTGTGTACACTTTGTCCTTCAGTGCGACCCACAAATAAAAAGGGCACAAAGTCAGGACTTCTAGCGAGCCAGGCATTGTTACTAATCACTTTTTCATTGAACAGATCATGAATTGCATGCAAAGAAACATTAACCGTATGAGCCCTTGCCGAGTCCTGTTGAAAAAATGCGAAGCTTCATTCTATTTTATTCTGTCCATTAAAAAATTGTCAAAAATTGTTTTACACAAGTCTTTCACTTGTAACTGTGTCATTAAAAAGAACTGGGCCCATTATTCTGTCACCACTAACTGCACACCACACCCCTATTATCTGATCACGAAGGGGTTACTCATGAAGAACAACAGGCCTGTCCGCACTCCACTGTCAACAGTTTTGTGAATTAACATACTCAAGCAAATGGAACCAAACCTCATCTGAAAACAGAGTGAGGTACATATCTATTTCACGGTCATGCACTTGTTTTGAAACACATTCGCAAAATTTAACCCTCTGCACAAGACGACCAGGTTGAAGTTCTTGTACTACTGACGCTTTATAGGGTCTTAGCCCAAGCAGCTTAGCATCTCTTTGTACAGAGGTGCACGATATTTGTGTTTGCTGCAAAAGACTTCTAAGTGACTTTTTAGGGGAATTTTCCAGGCGGTATGCAATGTCATCACGATGAGCTTCTGTGGGCACAGTCCCTCGTTGTTTATGCTTCTTATCTTTAACACTTCCCATTTCACGAAATTTATTCACCAGTATGCGAACTGCGTCAACTCTGAACACCGGGAAACTTCTCTTCAAACAATCTCTGAACAGTACGAGCAAACACTACATTGTGATGCCTGTTTCACTGCTTGAATGCCACTGGCCGACAATGTGTGTATGTCTGTATGGCCTTCAGGCAAAAAAAGGTGTGTGTGTGTGTGTGTGTGTGTGTGTGTGTGTGTGTGTGTGTGTGTGTGTGTGTGCGCTTGCACAAGGGGGGGGGGGGGGGGGGGCGGTAAACCAGCAGGTGCGGCTTCTGTGGTCAGCCTGCAATACCCAGGCAGGAGGTCATCAGATAAATGGAACACCCTGTATATTGCCATAACTCTCAATGACACACACTTGGCACAAATAACTCCGTTTTGTAATAACTGTGAACTGAACGTATGTTTTTGTAGTACACAAACCTTGTGAACACGACTACTTTATAAAATCGGTAAGAAACTAACAACTTTATTGTTTCAAGCATTTATAAAATTAGCTATCAAGGTTGTGATAAAATTTATGTTAGACAACTACCAGAACAAAGTGCTCTTGAGAATCATCTGAACACTGATATATACAAAATAGGTTACATACATGACAATGTAAATTTTTTGCTTAGGATGCTGAAAAGTTTGCCTTAAATACAACTGGAAAAAACAGAAATTTTTGTTCATGATAAGTGGAGCCGGCAGAGATTCAGGGCACTCTCCTGTCCTTTGGGTGGGAAAATTCCCCAAAAAGACGGAAGAATCAGCAATAATCAAAGGCATGATTGCGCAGATAGCAATGGAAACCACTGCATTAAAGACACACAATGCGATTCCACAGGACAAATGGCCTGTAATTGAGAACGTGTCATCATGATCTCTCTATTGGAAAAAGATTCTGGATTAGACTCCCGTTCCCTTCTCCGGGAGAGGGATGTCAAGGGAGGGGACCACGAGAAAGAGACAAGTATCAATAGACGGATAACATACTATGAGGTGGAGCATGTAATGTCAAAAGTTTGACCATAGTACAAAAGCTAGAAACTCTGGAAAGGGAAACACAGAAGTTCTATTTGGATGTCAGTGAAGTGAAACGGGAAGAAGACAAGGATTTTTGGTCGAACGAATACACAGTAACATCAATGTCGGCAGAAAATGGTATTAAGGGAATAGGATTAATTATGAATTGGAAAATAGGACACAGAGTGGTCTATGTGAACAGTCCACAGATAGTGGAAAATCTAAGGTGGAATGTAACAATACTAGGAAAAGGATAGTTGTTACTCACCATATAGCGGAGATGCTGAGTTGCAAACATGCACAAGAAACAGACAGCCACAAAATAAGCTCTCTCTCTCTCTCTCTCTCTCTCTCTCTCTCTCTCACACACACACACACACACACACACACACACACACACACACAGAGGGCAGACATTGAACAACAGCAGCAGCAGCAGCAGCAGCAGCAGCAGCAGCACCAGCACCACCACATGATGGAAGAGGCAACTGGGTGTGGGAAAGGGGGAGGTTGGGGTGGGGACAGGGAGCGACATCAGGTTAGGCGTGGGAAATGACAAACTGCTGCTGGGGAGCATGCAGAGATGAGGTGAAGAGAGGGCAAGGCAGCTAGGTGCAGACAGGAAGTTAGAAGGACAGCAGGGGAGAGCGGAAGAGGGGGGGGGGGGGGGAGGGGGATGCAGAAAAGGATTGAAGTAAAAAGACTGGGTTCATTGCTGGAATAGAGGGCTGTGTAGTGCTGGAATGTGAACAGGGAAGGGGCTAGATGGGTGAGAACAATGACTAACAAAAGTTGAGGCCAGGAGGCTGACAGGAATGTAGGATATATTGCAGCGAGAGTTCTCACCTATGCATTTCAGAAACTCTGCTGTTGTTGGTGGGAAGGTTCCATATGGCACAGGCTGTGAAGCAGTCTTTGGAATGAAGAACGTTGTGTTGGGCGGTTTGCTCAGTAACAGAGTGATCCGGTTGCTTCTTGGCCACAGTTTGTCAGTGACCATTCATGTAGACAGACAGCTTGTTGGTTGTCATTCCCACATACAACGCAGCACAATGGTTGCAGCTTGGCTGATAGATCACGACTGGTTTCACAGGATGGGATAGGTAATGTTAGTAACCAAACTGGAGTAGGTGGTGGTGGTGGGAGGATGTATGGGACAGATCTTGCATCTAGGTCTATAACAGGGGCATGAGCCTTGAGATAAGGGGTTGGGAGCAGGGGTTGTGTAGGGATGGCCAAATATATTGTGTATGTTCAGTGTACGACGGAATACACTGTGGGAGGGGTGGGAGGATAGTGGGCACGACATTTCTCATTTCAGGGCACAATAAGAGGCACTCTAAACCCTGACGAAGAATGTAATTCTCTAGCTCCTCTGTGGCTGGATGGTGGGATTTTGAGAGGTGGTAGAAGACTAGAAAGATAAGGCACAGAACATTTGCTTTTGTAGAAGGTTGAGAGGATAATTATGACTGAAGGCTTCAGTGAGACCCTTGGTATTTTTTCAGAAGGACCACTCATCACTGCATATGCAACTACGATGGGTGGCTAAACTGTATGAAAGGGACTTCTTGGTATGGAATGGATGGCTGACGAAGTGGAAGTATTGCTGGTGGCTAGTGGATTGACAGAGGTACTGATATAGGGGGGAGAAGCTGTTGAGGTTCTGGAGCAATGTGGATAGAGTGTCCTCACTCTCAATCCAGATAGCAAAGACATCAATGAAGCAGGTAAGGGGTTTAGGATTCTGTGTGTTTAGGAAGGATTCCTCTAGATGACCCATGAACATGTTGGCATAGGATGGTGCCATGCGAGTGCCCATACCTGGACCCCGGATCTGTTTGTAGGTAATGCCTTAAAAGGAGAAGTAACTGTGGGTGAGGATATATTTGGTCATGGTGACTAGGAAGGAGGTTATTGGTTTTGGAATCTGTCGGGCATCGGGAAACCTAGTGTTGAATAACAGTAAGGAACAAAAACTGTGGAGAGTCAGTGGACGAAATGGATGGTATCTTTCATGTAGGAGTGTAGGTTCTGGATAATAGGCTGAAGGTGTTGGTCTACGAAGGCAGAGATTCTCTGAGTGGGGTAGAGGAACTGGTTGCAATGGGGTGTCCTGGGTGGTTGGGTTTATGGACTTTACGAAACATGCAGAAGGTAGGAGTGTGTTGAGTGGTAGGGGTGAAAAGAGATATGGACTGCAGGGAGAGGTTCTGGGAAGTGTGTAAGGATTTTAGGAGAGACAAGAGATCCTGTTGCATTTCTGGAATGGGGTCAGTGTGCAAGGTTTGTAGGTGGATATACCTGACAGCTGGCTGAATCCTTACACCAGGAAATCCTTGTGGTTCAAAACAATAGTGATGGAGCATTTGTCTGCAAGTCGGGATCAGGATTTAGGTGGCGGGCTGTGTTTCTTCCTGTGGATGTAAGGTTAGCTTGCATGTTGAGGGATTTGGGGAATGATGGTGAGGTAAGATTTGAGGTTAAGAAATTCTGAGAAATTAATAGAGGGTTATTTGAAGGCACTCAGTGTGGATCACAGTTGTATGGAAGAACAAAATGAGTCTGGCAGGATTCAAAATTGGTCTTTGGTTAAATCTTCATGGTAGGGTTGGCGGCAAAAAAGTATGAATAGGGAAATGGAGAGGTCTTCACCAAGTTCCGCATGTTCAAATTTATGAGTGGGGCAAAAGGTGAGGTCCTTGGAAACAACTGATATTTCTGGAGGGCTGAGGCTTTTGGAGGAAAGGTGTGTGTGTTTTGGGTCTGTTTAGGTTCTGGTTTCCGTGTGGTGGTGGGAGAGAGTTTTGGACTGTGGGGAAAATGTAGTAGGTCTGCAAGACAGAGTTTGTCAGCTATGAGAGGACATGTGGGAGGTTTGGAGGTTGTTCTACAAGAGGTGGACAATGGCTCTCCAAACTGGGAGTAGGAAGTGAGGAGGGGGGAGAGTTTTGTGCTTGTTGGTGGGCAAAAGTTTCCGTGTGTGATATTGGTTCAAGAAATTTGGGATTGCATAGCAGCAGAATTTTACAGATAGAGAGAAGGTACTGCATGGAGGTTTGGGCTTGATATGGTTTTGCAGGACTATGTTGATGTGGGGGTTCCAGAAGGGTGGAATCTGAACAGATGGAAGTCATTATGGAAAGAAGGGTGGCAACTGGATAAAGGTAATTTGATGGTAAGGCGATTTGTGGTGATTCCATGACCCAAGCAACAACACAGGAACAGTATGCGAGGTTATTTTCAGGGTAGGGATAAGGAAACTATTCTGTATTGACAAAGACAGTAGGAGCAAGGATCCTTGGTGGCAGAATAAACACAAAAAGATACGTAAATAACAAAGATACATCTGCAAAAATTCCATCTGCACCAGCCTGTAGCTGAGCAAGCCGCCCAACATGACATTCTTCATTTCAATGACTGCTTCACAGCCTGTGCCATATGGATCCTACCTACCAACAGCATTGTTTCTGAATTGTGCAGGTAGGAACTCTTTCCAATATATCCTACGTTTCCGTAAGCTTCCTTGCCTCAACTATGTCAGTCATTGTCCTCACTCATCAACTTCCATGTTCCCACTCCAGCACTACACAGCCCTCTGTTCCACTAATTAACCCAGTATTTTTACTTCTCTTCTTTACCACTACATCCCTCCTCCCCCCTCCAACTTCCGTCTAAACTCCCGACTGCACCTAGCTGTCCTACCCACTCTACACCTCATGCCTGACGCTCCCCAGCAGCACTTCACCGTCCCCGACCCCTACCTTGCTATCTCTCCTGTTCCCCACCCCAGGCTGCTCCTTAACCCCACCCAGTTGCCTCTCCCATCATGCACTGCTGCTGCTGGTCATAGTCTGTCTTCAGCTACCAGAGACAGTGGTTATATGTGCAAGAGTTGCCTTTGTGTGAGTGCATGTGTGTGAAGTCTCTTTTTGACTAAGGCCTTGTTGGCTGAAAGCTTATTTTGTGACAGTCTTTTTGTTGTGCCTATCTGCAATTCAGTATCTCCGCTATATGGTGAGTAGCAACTTACCTTTTCATAATATTGTTACAGTTCAGTGACATGGTTGTTAGCATCACATTTGACAGCAAACCAACACTGGCAAGTATCCTGATTATCAATGCTGCAAGCAGATGATGAAGAGACAGAAAATATATGAGGACCAGAAGAAAATGCTCCTGGTTAAAAGACTGACTGAAAAGTGGGATACCAGTGGCCTCATTCTCCCTTCCTCTGCACCTTCAAAAATTTTCCGAAAACTTTTTGCATGTGAATATATTTGCACTCTAACATGCAAGACTTAATATCCCATATGCACTCAACTCACTCACTCATATCCATCAGTCCATCACTAAGTTGCTCACACCTATCCACTCCTGCTTGCCCTTTCTCACTCATTCAACCCAACTCATTGTAGTTACCTCTTTGTATGTCTCTCTAACCGACAGTGTCTCCTGTGTCTCAGCCACAGTCTCATTCTGTTCTACTACTAATGTCTTCTTTCACTGTCACTTTCTCCCTCTTCCTCTCCTACTTCTGTCTAATTTATTCCTTCCCAGTGCTGCTGTCTCTTCTCACTGTCACTATCTCCTTTTTCCCTTTTTCCTCACTGTCACTTAACTCTGTCTCATGATCACTGGCTCCCACCCACTTCCACTTTCCCCTTCTCCTTCTCTTTATTCTTCTCCCACTGGCACTGTCTTCATTACTCTTTCCATAACACTGTTCTGGCACTGTCAATTATGTTCCACTGCCTCTGTGTCCCTCACTTCCTCTCACAATGTCACTGTTTGCTTCGCTGTTTCTATACCAAAACCACTGTCTGCTGTCATCAGTCTTTTCCAATGTCACTGTCTCATTCCCTTTCAGCATAAAAAAATGGGAATGCATTCGCATGCCAAAATTTTGGGGAACACTTAAATGTGGTGAGCAAGATAGAATGAGGCAGCTGGTGCCTCACTTCTCAGTTCTGTCTTTTTAAACAGCAGCATATTCACCTTTTTTGTGCTCCAACAGCAGCATTTTTCCACTAGTTCCTTCATATGCAAAGAAATTTATTGTCAGTAAAATTTTGATGCTACACTTACGTGAAACTGAAACAACACTAAACTAATTCTACAACTCAGACTGGCTTTAACATGCACAAAAATTTTGCTTGTGTTTCAGTACTACAACATAAGGTTTCCCGGATGCTTCTGACAATAATGGAGACACTTGGCAGCTTATTTCCCCATGCTACATCCCTTATAAATTATGTTTTCACCCAAACCAAATTTTACATGTACAAGCACGGTAGCTCCGAACTTCACTATCTTGGAAATGGATAAAGATACCAAGAAAATTTTCATGGTTGTTTGAGATCGAGATCATAGGAATTTATCGTAAAAATTACAGCCATTTGCTGTATATAGCTGTCTTAGAATCCACAACTCCATTTTTTGTACCCCAAAAACCACTTTTAGGGTGTTTCACAATAACAAATAAGGGTTTTTGAAGAAGGGAATACAGCACTTCTAGATGAGTTCCTAGAAAATGTACTGATAAAATGTCAGTAATGTGCTGCAGTCAGTTATTTAAATATTCACTGCTGACAGCAGAAAAATGGTGAAAATGCTTTTTCCAGGTTTTCTTAAGAACTGCCCATAAACTAGATGGCACCTCCATAAGTCCCTGAAGGCTCACTGTAGGCAACATCCAATGGCAACAGAACCAACCAATTTTCTCCATTTGTCTAACCTAGAGGAAGCGTAATATTCAAAAACTAACTCCTTACTTTATTGTAGTTACATCTCAAAAAAAAAAAAAAAAAAAAAAAAAAAAAAAAAAAAAAAAAAAACAGAGAGAGAGAGAGAGAGAGAGAGAGAGAGAGAGAGAGAGAGAGAGAGAGAGAGAGAGAGAAGAGAAAAGAAAAGAAACTTGACCCTGCCTTTCTATCACCAACAGGAACCTGAGATTTGAGCCCCAGAAAAAGGGTGTTTTTAAACACTGTGTTTTAGAATACATTCATACCAATAATGAACGGTAATTCAGTAGGTAAAGGGAGATGAAAATGATGGGTGACTGAAATGTAGTTGTAAGGGAAGGAACAGAGGGAAATGTGTTATGGAAGAATATGGTCTAGTAAGCAGGATCGAGAGAGGAAGAAAACTGAGTTCTGTAATAAATTTCAGATGTTAACAATGAATACACTGTTCAAGAATCGCAAGATGAGCTATGCTTGGAAAAGACCAGGAAACATGGGAAGATTCCAGCTGGATTACATCACTGTCAGACAGAAACTCTGAAACCAGATATTGGTTTGTAAGGCATACTCAGGAGCACATACAGGAAGTGTGATGCTTAAGTACTGAGGAATGATGAGATGCATGTAAAGTTCACTGAGGATGTGGGTACCGCGACAAGGAATACCACAATAGGCAATTCTGTTGAAGAGGAGTGGTCATTTCAAGAAAGGGCAATCACAGATGTTCAACAGTAAAGACATAAATACAGAATGTTAACTCTGGAAAAAAAAACCTTGGGTCACAGAAGAAATTGGAATGTAATTTTTCACTCTGCAGCAGAGTGTGCACTAAAAAACTTCCTGGCAGATGAAAACTATGTGCTCTACTGAGACTTGAAGTCAGGACCTTTGCCTTTGTGAACAAGTGCTCCACCGATGAGCTACACAAGAACAACTCATGAGCTGACCACATACCTTTATTTGTGCCAATACCTCGTCTCCTACACTCCACAATTCACACAAATTTTCCCATCGTGGTTGGGTGGCTCAGTCAGTAGAACACTTGCTCTTGAAACACAAAGTTCCAAGTTCAATTCTTGGTCCAGCACATAGAAATACTTCAATTTTTCGACAAGAGAACTAAGTACAAAAATGTTCAAGGAAAGTCAGGAATACAAAAACAAATGTATGCCTCTTGAAAATGAAACAAATAGGAAGTAGCCGAGTGAAATAGCTGCACAAAAAAACGTGAAGAAATCAGAAATAATCTTCAGTGAAATTAAGATCAAGGGCCAGCAACATTACGAACAGAATGGAAATTCCATTCTTAAAAGCGAAGGGATGAGCAGATAGGTAGGAAGAGTACTGTGAAGGACTCTTTTAAAGAAGGTGGTGTGGGCTGCCTCGTCTGTTTACTTGATAGAAGGAACTGGAGTCAGTAAGGAAGGTATCATGAGACATCCAATACTAGTCAGAATTTAAGACAAGAATAATATACAAAAGAATGGAAAAGACAACTGAGGCTCTGTTAGATGGCTATCAGTTTGGCTTTAGGAAAAGTAAAAGCACTGAAGAGGCAGTTCAGATGTTGCAGTTGATAATGAAAGCAAGAATAAAAGAAAATCGAGGTATGCTCATAGGATTTGTCGATCTAGAAAAAGTGTTGGACTATGGTGCAAGACATTGTAATTCTGGTACAAATAGTAGTAATCTACAGGGAAAGACTGGTGACACACAATATGAGCAAGAACCAAGAGGAAACAATTAGAGTGGGAGACAAAGAATTAAGTACTATGATTAAAAAGGAGTAAACCAGGGATGCGGTCTTTTGCCCCTCCTGTTCAATCTATACATTGAAGAAGCAATGATATAGAGGTCTGTTGAATGGAATGAACAGTCTAATGGATACAGAATATGGAGAGAGTGTATAATAATGACGAAAGTAATGAGAAATAGCAAAATTGAGAAATTTAACATCAGAATTGGGGATCACAGAGTAGAGATGAAGTTAAGGAATTCTGCTACCTTGGTAGAAAATAACCCATGACAAACGAAGCAAGGACGATAGAAGAAGCAGTTTAGTACAGGCAAACAGAGACCTGGCCATGAGAAGTCTACTGGTGTCAAACAAAGGCCTTAATTTGATGATGAAATTTATGAGAATGTGTTTGGAACACGGCATTGTACAACAGTGAATCAATGACAGTAGGAAAACAGGAATGTCAAAAATCGGATGAACTAAGAAGGTAATGAGTGAGGAAGTTCTTTGTAAAACCAGGAAGAAAGGAACATACAGAAAACACTGACATGAAGACAGGGCAGGATGATAGGATGCAACAATGCATCAGGAAATAGCCTCCACGGTACTAGAGAGAACTGCACAGGGTAAAAACCATAGAGGAAGATGAGAGATTGGTGTACATCCAGAAAATAACTGTGGTTGTACATCACAAGTGCTACTCTCAGATGAGGAGCTTGGCACAGGAGAAGAATTAGTAGCGGCCCGCATCAAAACTGGCAGTAAGATTGATGACGTAAATAAAAAATAACCCCACACCCACTATGCTTGCTAAATAAACAAAATTATTTCGGACTAAACAAGTGTTTTATGGCTTTCAAAACATACTGGTGTATCAGTATGTCTTGCCCTGCAGGTCAAACTAAAGTTGACACTGACCTGTTCTCCAGCATGTGTACATCAGCTGTTAGCTGTGGCTTTATTGTCAAGAATGCCAAAGTTAATGGTCCCAAGTAAAACATTACAGCCACAAGATAGTGACAATACCAACATTTTAATATCCTTGCTACTTCTTGAAATAATAAAGTTATTATTCATTTATAATCCCTATTTTACTCAAAGAAAAATAAATGTTGCAATGTGGCCTTAACGTTCTTTTACAATGAACAGGGGAAAAATTCTTTAACCTCTCTCTTATATAACATGTCATATTTTAAACTAGTTTCATTGTCACTAGTCCATATTATACTACTTTCACAGATTAATGTATGTCCGTTGACTACGCCCAACACTCTTTCAGATTTACGGCAGGCTGCCTCCCTAAACAGTTAGCACTGAGCCACGATCCAGGGATTTGACAAGATACCGATATTCCTTTTACTTTCGTATGTTTCATTTTATTTTATTATGGACTGAAGTGAAATGCACACAGGTGCACAATTAAAAAAAAAAAAAGAAGAAATTAATATTAAATAGTAACCATGTTACCAGGCTTGTATAATGATTTTCTATCATTTATTAATAAAATACCAAAGTTAGCTTTCTTGGGTTGCTACCATGTATCTTCCCATGAATCATTAACTTCTAATGTAAGGACATAGATTCTCCCCCCCCCCCCCCCCCCAATCATTATCAATTCACACTGTAGAAGTGGTCGTAATTTTTACATCTTTTATAAAGCTGAATCAGTGATATTAATAAGATATGCCATAACCAAAAACCTAAAAATTTGCAGGACATACATGGAACTTACCACAATCCTGATGGGCGACAGTAATTCATCTTTTTTAAGCTTGATTATTTGAAAACCTATTCTCTTTTGTGTATTATTAAATCCAACAAGCTCCAATGAAAAAACAAGAAGCTAGATAAATATTTGTCCAAATTTCCACTATTTCCAAAATATAATCGAAGTCCAAGTTCAATGCATTCAAGATAAACTGAAGTTAATCATCAATAACTAAAATCAATTTTGTTACTCTCAATGGAGAACTGGTGTTTTTGGGGGCAGGTTTACAATGAAGTTTGTGTACATTTATGATCCCTCTGCACTGAACTGTTCGTGACTGTAGAACTAGTGAGTCACATGATATGTGTGCTGCTTCAACAAGGCAGCGTATTCAACTTGTAGGCAAACAAATTTGCTTCTTCATTAAGGTCACATAAATGGTAATGGAAATAAGATAGTATCAAAACATGTTTCCAGACAGATGACAGCCAAGTAATATAGACTTGGCTGATATAGAAGCTGTAGCACCACAAATGGCAGATCAAGTGAGACTAATATTTCCTTGTAAGCCCAACTGCAAAGTAAACATTCTGCAAACAATTTAGGTATCAACAACGTTTGTCATGCCTTTCACCTGCAAGTAACAAACCCCCAGAGAACTTTTGTCAGTGCTTTATTCAACAAACTAATTCAAAGCATCTTCCAGGCCAAATACAAGATGAGCCCTTAAAACAAGAGGGACTCAAGTAATTTACATGCGATGGGGCTCCAGCATAGTTCAGCCACATTGTTGGAGATTCATAGATGCAGGTGGTCCAGTTCCATTAATTTCATGACCCTCTGACCACAATAATTTGGATTTTTGTACTCAGGGCCACAAAAAAAAATAATTGGGTTTTGTTGTAGACCAGTCCTAACAAAGAGACAGTTCCTTGAAGTGCCCTGGAAACCTGCACGTGCATTTCACACAAATGAGATTAATTTGAAAAGTTTGTGATAGACCACAGTCTGACAAATGTATAGAAAAAGAGGACAATGTATTTGACGTTTACTATTAGTTACTGGACTGAGCACCTTGAACTGTTGGTTTTCAGTAACAAACAGTTGACTTACGTTCTTTGGTTTTTACAGCCTTTTTCTTCTTCTGGTACAGAATTCACAACCAACAAATTGTAAAATTGTTACTATAATTCACTTATAGAAAAACAGATTATGTCATAAAAAGGGATGCACTAAAGGTTTATGTCTAATTTAAGTTAAACATGTGTTGACAGCTACATTTTCCAGGCAGTTTGAAATCCTACAATCAGAACCAGTAAAACCATCTCCTACCACACTAAGGCTGAACCAAGACAGTTCTCCTGTCTAAGTTTGATGCACAGTTGAGTAACCCAGTCAAGGTGTTGCAGAATTTTTAAGTACCTTCGCGTATTTATTGTTGTTGCCACCCTGACCAGTTCAAGAAGGAACCAGCGAACGGAGCTGACATTTTTTTTCAAACTTGAAAAAAGTTTGATAGTTTTGTTTCTCAATTCTCACATAGCAAATGGCATATTACATTTCCCACTAATACAGTTGGCAGAAATATACACGCAAGTACCCTACTGTACAAAATGTCCTCTTCTTTCAGTATGTAATACAACCATTCTCCCATGTAGTACTATACAATTTCAGTGTACATCCAAGAGGTCTAGGCTGTGCACAAACAAAACGTGTACCATTGTGCTGAGTGCTGAGGTGTCAAATGGATCACACAGGTGGGGCCGGGTATACAACAATCACATTTATGTTGTCCTGGTGAGGGGGGGGGGGGGGGGGGGGCGAAGAAGAGTGTCTGGAAATTTGCAAGCGATTCGCACATACTAGGACTGAACCATCCTCTCCTGGGGCTTGATAATGCTATGAATATGTAAGTGATGTGAAAAGTTTAGAGAACCTATATTGTCACTATTTTGTGAAGATCTGATCTGCCTTCGTTGTATGACTGGGCCAATACCACTTCCAAGGGACAGGATTCACATGCTTTCCTACAAACAGCATGGCAACTATGTAGTTATTTCCATGATCACAGTATTTCCAACCTGACTTTGCATTGTAATGCCACAATATATTAAACCTGCAATTAAGTGGAAATAAGAGTGAGTTCCAGAACTACTTGTTCCTCCTCCGTGAGTGAAGATCTTATGATCCAGATTCCAGGAAAGAACAAGTGCCCATCTTGACACATCATCTGCCCCCCCCCCCCCTCCCTCCCTCCCTCCCACGGAGACACTATTCATATACAAACTGCCTACAAAAATTGATATGGGACTGTGCAATGTTGCCAAACAACTTATTATCAAACAAACAAGCCATGTCTGAATTAGAAAATGTATTAGTGATGTTACTTCACGCTAAATGACTACTTTTTGACAATGATAAGATTCTAGGAGCAACTACATTAGGAACTTCACATACCTTTACAGCTAGAGAATTGATTTTATCAACTGCCAGTTGTATAGCTTTACGAAAAGCTTTTATTATAATTCGTGGATGTACACCTTCTTCTACGAATGGTTTAATCTGTTTCAAAAACTCACCAGCCAGCAAAACCACACTTGTTGTTCCATCACCAACCTGCAAAATATGAATCACTATAAAGACAAAATTAAAACCAATAACTATTCGCTGTAACAGGCAAATAACCAAAAAGTGAAAAGCGATACACTCTGTTTCGAATTCTTCAGAATGCACAGATATGTGTAGTTACAATTGTTTATGTGCTGCAACCCAGCTGGTTCAACCACAATACTGTGACAATTTAGCATTTGCTATTCTCTCTCTCTCTCTCTCTCTCTCTCTCTCTCTCTCTCTCTCTCTCTCTCTCGTTTTAACACTCTGCTGTCCGCACATTTGGTACAAATTTATTCGCTTGGCGCCGGATTACTTGGCTTGTCGCTGGCCGCTTGTCACCTATCTGTTGATGACAAGCTTCAAACACACAGACTTTTGCGCGCTTTAATTTTCCAGACATCCTCTATTTTGCTGTACCATTCAAAAAACTCGAATTTTCTTTTCAAGTGACTTCTCTACAACTTCTACACTGTTATAATAATCCACGCAGAGGTGATGCCACTTGCCATCAGAAGGTGTCACTAGTTCCATCACTGTTTTTGCTAAAGGCTGTCCAGCGCCAGAATATATTTGAATGAGGAAATATATCCCGTAATCAAATCACACAGCATCCGAATGAGTATGCTGTATTTCGTAATTTTCGATGGATTATAAACTTTAAATTTTAATTGTCCACGCCATGGCATCATTTCTTCATCAATTGAGATTTTTGACTTCGTTTTTGGAAAAATAATCTATTACGAATTGCACTTTGACAAGCCAGTTGGCATCCGGTTTATTGAGGCTGTCAGAAATATGTAAAAATGAAAATATTTTTCTGAATTGGTTGCACGACAACATTTTGTGGAATATCTGTGTGTCTATCAATGGATTTATTGACCAATAATCATCGCCCCTTGCCTATCCATAAGGATAGCAAGCCCAAACCATTTTCTAAGTTCAAGCCCCATAATGTCGACAAATTGGGCATTTTTTAAATCCAGTTTTCATCCATTGCGGGGGGCGGGGGGGCGCGGGGGGCATGTGCAGGGAGAGGGAGGATGGGGGGAGAGCGGGAAGAGCGGGGCGCGGGAGAGGGGGGAGAGCGGGGCGCGGGAGAGGGGGGAGAGCAGGACGAGCGGGGCGCGGGAGAGGGGGGAGAGCAGGACGAGCGGGGCGCGGGAGAGGGGGGAGAGCAGGACGAGCGGGGCGCGGGAGAGGGGGGAGAGCAGGACGAGCGGGGCGCGGGAGAGGGGGGAGAGCAGGACGAGCGGGGCGCGGGAGAGGGGGGAGAGCAGGACGAGCGGGGCGCGGGAGAGGGGGGGAGAGCAGGACGAGCGGGGCGCGGGAGAGGGGGGAGAGCAGGACGAGCGGGGCGCGGGAGAGGGGGGAGAGCAGGACGAGCGGGGCGCGGGAGAGGGGGTGAGAGCAGGACGAGCGGGGCGCGGGAGAGGGGGGAGAGCAGGACGAGCGGGGCGCGGGAGAGGGGGGAGAGCAGGACGAGCGGGGCGCGGGAGAGGGGGGAGAGCAGGACGAGCGGGGCGCGGGAGAGGGGGGAGAGCAGGACGAGCGGGGCGCGGGAGAGGGGGGAGAGCAGGACGAGCGGGGCGCGGGAGAGGGGGGGAGAGCAGGACGAGCGGGGCGCGGGAGAGGGGGGGAGAGCAGGACGAGCGGGGCGCGGGAGAGGGGGGAGAGCAGGACGAGCGGGGCGCGGGAGAGGGGGGGAGAGCAGGACGAGCGGGGCGCGGGAGAGGGGGGAGAGCAGGACGAGCGGGGCGCGGGAGAGGGGGGAGAGCAGGACGAGCGGGGGCGCGGGAGAGGGGGGAGAGCAGGACGAGCGGGGCGCGGGAGAGGGGGGAGAGCAGGACGAGCGGGGCGCGGGAGAGGGGGGAGAGCAGGACGAGCGGGGCGCGGGAGAGGGGGGAGAGCAGGACGAGCGGGGGCGCGGGAGAGGGGGGAGAGCAGGACGAGCGGGGCGCGGGAGAGGGGGGAGAGCAGGACGAGCGGGGCGCGGGAGAGGGGGGAGAGGCAGGACGAGCGGGGCGCGGGAGAGGGGGGAGAGCAGGACGAGCGGGGCGCGGGAGAGGGGGGAGAGGGGGGAGAGCAGGACGAGCGGGGCGCGGGAGAGGGGGGAGAGCAGGACGAGCGGGGCGCGGGAGAGGGGGGAGAGCAGGACGAGCGGGGCGCGGGAGAGGGGGGAGAGCAGGACGAGCGGGGCGCGGGAGAGGGGGGAGAGCAGGACGAGCGGGGCGCGGGAGAGGGGGGAGAGCAGGACGAGCGGGGCGCGGGAGAGGGGGGAGAGCAGGACGAGCGGGGCGCGGGAGAGGGGGGGAGAGCAGGACGAGCGGGGCGCGGGAGAGGGGGGAGAGGGGGGAGAGCAGGACGAGCGGGGCGCGGGAGAGGGGGGAGGGGGGAGAGCAGGACGAGCGGGGCGCGGGAGAGGGGGGAGAGCAGGACGAGCGGGGCGCGGGAGAGGGGGGGAGAGCAGGACGAGCGGGGCGCGGGAGAGGGGGGAGAGCAGGACGAGCGGGGCGCGGGAGAGGGGGGAGAGCAGGACGAGCGGGGCGCGGGAGAGGGGGGAGAGCAGGACGAGCGGGGCGCGGGAGAGGGGGGAGAGCAGGAAGAGCGGGGCGCGGGAGAGGGGGGAGAGCAGGAAGAGCGGGGCGCGGGAGAGGGGGGAGAGCAGGAAGAGCGGGGCGCGGGAGAGGGGGGAGAGCAGGAAGAGCGGGGCGCGGGAGAGGGGGGAGAGCAGGAAGAGCGGGGCGCGGGAGAGGGGGGGAGAGCAGGAAGAGCGGGGCGCGGGAGAGGGGGGAGAGCAGGAAGAGCGGGGCGCGGGAGAGGGGGGAGAGCAGGAAGAGCGGGGCGCGGGAGAGGGGGGAGAGCAGGAAGAGCGGGGCGCGGGAGAGGGGGGGAGAGCAGGAAGAGCGGGGCGCGGGAGAGGGGGGAGAGCAGGAAGAGCGGGGCGCGGGAGAGGGGGGAGAGCAGGAAGAGCGGGGCGCGGGAGAGGGGGGAGAGCAGGAAGAGCGGGGCGCGGGAGAGGGGGGAGAGCAGGAAGAGCGGGGCGCGGGAGAGGGGGGAGAGCAGGAAGAGCGGGGCGCGGGAGAGGGGGGGAGAGCAGGAAGAGCGGGGCGCGGGAGAGGGGGGAGAGCAGGAAGAGCGGGGCGCGGGAGAGGGGGGAGAGCAGGAAGAGCGGGGCGCGGGAGAGGGGGGGAGAGCAGGAAGAGCGGGGCGCGGGAGAGGGGGGGAGAGCAGGAAGAGCGGGGCGCGGGAGAGGGGGGAGAGCAGGAAGAGCGGGGGCGCGGGAGAGGGGGGGAGAGCAGGAAGAGCGGGGGCGCGGGAGAGGGGGGAGAGCAGGAAGAGCGGGGGCGCGAGAGAGGGGGGAGAGCAGGAAGAGCGGGGCGCGGGAGAGGGGGGGAGAGCAGGAAGAGCGGGGCGCGGGAGAGGGGGGGAGCAGGAAGAACGGGGCGCGGGAGAGGGGGGAGAGCAGGAAGAGCGGGGCGCGGGAGAGGGGGGAGAGCAGGAAGAGCGGGGCGCGGGAGAGGGGGGAGAGCAGGAAGAGCGGGGCGCGGGAGAGGGGGGAGAGCAGGAAGAGCGGGGCGCGGGAGAGGGGGGAGAGCAGGAAGAGCGGGGCGCGGGAGAGGGGGGAGAGCAGGAAGAGCGGGGCGCGGCGGGGGAGAGCAGGAAGAGCGGGGCGCGGCGGGGGGAGAGCAGGAAGAGCGGGGCGCGGCGGGGGGAGAGCAGGAAGAGTGGGGTGCGGTGGGGGGGAGAGCAGGAAGAGTGGGGGTGCGGTGGGGGGAGAGCAGGAAAAGTGGGGCGCGGTGGGGGGGGAGCAGGAATAGTGGAACGTGGGGGAGGAGGAGCAGGGGAGTGGGTCACGGGGGGGGGAGGAGCAGGCGGAGTGAGTCTCGGGGGGGGGGGGGGGGGGAAGAGCAGGAGGAGAGGGGACTCAGATGGGGGAGGATGTATGGAACGCTGGGGGGGGGGGGGGGGGAAGAGTGGGGCGTGGGAGGTTGTGGCGAGATCCTTAGAGTAAGGTGGGAAGAGGTAAACGCCAACAAAGGAAGTGGAAGAAGGGAAAGAGCTGATAAACCCCCGCCACTCCCCACGTTTGCTTGCTTACTCTCTCCACTCCCATGTATGCTTGTACCCCTCCCCCCTTTCATGCTTGCCTGGCTGCACTCCCTACTTCCCCATTAACCACCTGTCCCCCCCACACCTGCCATCTCATATTGCTATACCTTGAATAAAATAACTGACAGATTGCTGTGCTGAAGGGAGTAGTGTTGCTGCCACGCAACCAGTCGAACTTTAAAAATATCTGCATGCAACTACAATATGGGTAACACAGCAATTATGTGGCATTTAAGACAGAATTACAATTTATCCACAGCTCATCCATTCCAATCAACTCACTGAAATGTAAAACAAAAAGTTATTTTAATTTTAGTTTTAACCTGAGACAACTTAATATCTCAAAACGGTGCACTGAAGGAAAAACGTCACCTTGGGGGGAGGGGTCCACTTTGTATCCTGTGCAAGCTTCTTCATCTCCCAGTACCTACTGCAACCTACATCCTTCTGAATCTGCTTAGTGTAGCCATCTCTTGGTCTTCCTCTACGATTTTTACCCTCCACCCTGCCCTGCAATACTAAATTTGTGATCCCTTGATGCCCAGAACATGTCCTACCAACCGATCCCTTCTTCTGGTCTAGTTGTGCCACAAACTTCTCTTCTCCCCAATCCTGTTCAATACTTCCTCAATCTACCCATCTAATCTTCAGCATTCTCCTGTAGCACCACATTTTGAAAGCTTCTATTCTCTTCTTGTCCAAACTATTTATCGTCCATGTTTCACTTCCATACATGGCTACACTCCATACAAATATTTTCAGAAATGACTTCCTGACACTTAAATCTATACTCGATGTTAACAAACTTCTCTTCTCCAGAAACGCTTTCCTTGCCATTGCCAGTCTACATTTTATATACTCTCTACTTCGACCATCATCAGTTATTTTACTTCCTAAATAGCAAAACTCCTTTACTACTTTAAGTGCGTCATTTCCTAATCTAATTCCCTCAGCATCACCCGATTTACTTTGACTACATCACATTATCCTCGTTTTGCTTTTGTTGATGTTAATGTTATATCCTCCTTTCAAAATACTATCCATTCCATTCAACTGCTCTTCCAAGTCCTTTGCTGTCTCTGACAATTACAATGTCATCGGTGAACCTCAAAGTTTTTATTTCTTCTCCATGGATTTTAATACCTACTCCGAATTTTTCGTTTGTTTCCTTCACTGCTTGCTCAATATACAGACTGAATAACATCGGGGACAGGGTACAACCCTGTCTCACTCCCTTCCCAACCACTGCTTCCCTTTCATGTCCCTCGACTCTTACAACTGCCACCTGATTTCTGTACAAATTGTAAATAGCCTTTCACTCCCTGTATTTTACCCCTGTCACCTTCAGAATTTGAAAGGGAGTATTCCAGTCAACATTGTCAACAGCTTTCTCTAAGTCAACAAATGCTAGAAACGTAAGAATTCGTGTTAGGATTTTGCAGCTATGACTTATTAAACTGATTGTTCGGTAATTTTCAGATCTGTCAACATCTGCTTTCTTTGGGATTGGGATTATTATACTCTTCTTGAAGTCTGAGGGTATTCCACCTGTCTCATACATCTTCCTCACCAGATGGTAGAGTTTTCTCAAGACGGGCTCTCCCTAGGGCGTCAGTAGTTCCAATGGAATGTTGTCTACTCCCAGGGCCTTGTTTTGACTCAGGTCTTTCACAGTGCTCTGTCAAACTCTTCACACAGTATCGTATTTCCCATTTCATCTTCATCTACATCCTGTTCCATTTCCATAATATTGTCCTCAAGTACATTGCCCTTGTATAGACCCTCTATATACTCCTTCCACCTTTCTGCTTTCCCTTCTTTGCTTAGAACTGGGTTTCCATCTGAGCTCTTGATGTTCGTACAAGTGGTTCTCTTATCTCCAAAGGTCTCTTTAATTTTCCTGTAGGCAGTATCTATCTTACCCCTAGTGAGATAAGCCTCTACATCCTTACATTTGTCCTCTAGCCATCCCTGCTTAGCCATTTTGCACTTTCTATCGATCTCATTTTTGAGACGTTTGTATTCCTTTTTGCCTGCTTCATTTACTGCATTTTTATATTTTCTCCTTTCATCAATTAAATTCAATATTTCTTCTGTTACCCAAGGATTTATACTAGCCCTCATCTTTTTACCTACTTGATCCTCTGCTGCCTTCACTACTTCATCCCTCAGAGCTACTCATTCTTCTTCTACTGTGTTTCTTTCCACCATTCCTGTCAATTGCACCCTTATGCTCTCCCTGAAACAATGTACAACCTCTAGTTCTTTCAGTTTATCCAGGTCCCATCTCCTTAAATTTCCACCTTTTTGCAGTTTCTTCAGTTTTAATCTACAGGTCATAACCAATAGATTGTGGTCAGAGTCCACATCTGCCCCTGGAAATGTCTTACAATTTAAAACCTAGTTCCTAAATCTCTGTCTTAACCATTACATAATCTATCTGAAACCTGTCAGCATCTCCAGTCTTCTTCCATGTATACAGCCTTCTTTTATGATTCGTGAACAAATTTCTAGCTATGATTAAGTTGTGCTCTGTGCAAAATTCTACCAGGCGGCTTCCTCTTTCATTTCTTTGCCCCAGTCCATATTCACCTACTACGTTTCCTTCTCTCCCTTTTCCTACTACCGAATTCCAGTCACCCTTCACTACCTGAATTATTTCTTTTATTTGATCATACATTTCTTCAATTTCTTCATCATCTGCAGAGCTAGTTGGCATATAAACTTGTACTACTGTAGTAGGCATGTGCTTCGTATCTATCTTGGCCACAATAATGCCTTCACTATGCTGTGTTGTAGTAGCTTACCCGCATTCCTATTTTCCTATTCATTATTAAACCTACTCCTGCATTACCCCTATTTGATTTTGTGTTTATGATCCTGTAGTCACCTGACCAGAAGTCTTGTTCCTCCTGCCACCGAACTTCATTAATTCCCACTATATATAACTTTAACCTATCCATTTCCCTTTTTACATTTTCTAACCTACCTGCCCGATTAAGGGATCTGACACTCCGATCCGTAGAACGCCAGTTTTCTTTCTCCTCTTGAGTAGTCCCCGCCCGGAGTTCCGAATGGTATCTATTATCTATGCCAGATAATATGTACAGTTTACTCAAACCATTGTTTTCCATTAATGGTAGATGGCACTGTAATTGATAAGTATTAAGTGACCATGTTTCGGCCATTAAGAACTGACGTTCCCATGAAGACAGAATCAAACAACACAATAGTGAGAGAGGGGACTCACTAAAACCAGGCATCCCAATGGTGAAAGGAGGGGACTCACCAAAACCTAGCAACCCAATGGAAACAGAAAACTATTACATCCAGTCATCATTTCTAGATCACACTGAACAGTTTCTAACCAGAGATTGAAACAATTAACCATATTTTACTGTACAATCAAAGTAAATTGCAAACATAAATATCGACCGTTAGAACACAAAGGTTTACATGTACATTGTAAATGATACGTACAATCAAATGCATTGGTTCTTAATCGCAAAAACCGACACTTGATATTTGTCTATTACAGCACCATCTACCACAAATGGAAAACAATAATCTGAATAAAACATATGCATTTTTTTAACAGAGTTTAAATATGCAATTAACATTTGTTTCCTATTTGAAAATCCAAAGTTGACCTCCTCCAAGAAGAAGAAGTGGTGGAAAGCTAGCAGTTGCAGCAGAGACAAGAGTCCTCTTTACTAATATTAACTTCTCACCTATTACATATTTTTCAGGTGATATATTGCTGTCGAGATATAAAGTTGATGCAAGCTAAAATGTAAAAGCCCTGTATATATGGGTGCTACCCTGGAACATACATTAAGTGGGTGTATATCTAATTGCCTCATAATTTAGTATTATACATTATATTTTAAAAACTACATTAGGTTTGAGTATTTTTGAGATTTAAAAATAAGCAAAATGGCTAGAAATTGGTAATAATTTGTCAAAAACAGTGTAGTAAGTGAATGTGAAATAAAGTGAGCTCTTTCATCATACCAACCAGACAAAATGCTTTAAGAAAGGGGGCAGCAGTGGAGCTTCAAGTTAGATCATGTACTAACTTTACAAATATGGATACGTGAATATAGAAGATTTGTCCTGGTCTATTAGAATGTAATGCTCACCAACAACATAGGCAGGAACATAACACTAATATTTGAAGCAAACAACTGTGTGGTCATAGCATCTGCAGCTGTGGTGATACATTTTATAGCAAAAAATCTACCTAAGATACAGCTGTTTGTTGGGTTCTTGCTGCAAAATAAACTATTTAATTCTTTGGATTACCAGAGAAGAACATTAAGAATATTCTGGCACAGGCACCAATACCATCAAGCTGTACACACTACCAAAAGTGTGTAAGGATGACAACACTACATGTGCCTTCACTTACCAGATCACTAGGTTCCTCATGGCTGCTGTTGAGCCCTGACGCAGGGAAATGCTACAACCACACATGCAATTGTGAAGATTTTAAGGTCTACACACTTTGGATATTGAAATAATGGTCATCTTTAATGTGCTTTCTTCATTCACCACACTGCCACTTAAGGATTTGGTAGAACCGATAAATAAAAAAAGTTGACATCCACATACTTGTACTAACAGCAATATTATGAGAACAAACCAAGGGTGTAGCCAAAGGCAGTGCACCATTCCAGTCAGGTGAATCTGCTTGTAGAACACTTTGAGCAGATAGCTTTGGGATTGATCAGCTAAAAACCAACCTGTTTCTTTTTTACGTGGGCAACATGTCTGTTATATGACTCCACAGAATGGAGAAGCTGAATGAGTTCCTTCTTCATCTGAACTCAAACCACTATCAAATTCACCATGGAACTACAAGAAAGACGGACAGATACTGTTCTTGGGTGTGTCTGTGATACAGAAGGCTGATAGGTTACTTGGGTAGTCTCTATAGCAAGCTGATCCGCAATGATCAACACCTGCCAGCCCACAGCTGCCATCATCCTGCTTAGAAGCGTGCTGTTTCGAAGACCTTTACGCACAAGGCACATGCCCTATCAGACAAAGAGAGCTTTGCTTCTTAACTTAACCGTCTATGACAAGTTCTACACAAAAATGGCAATGCTCAGCCAAAATTGAATGTGCACTACATCAATCAGCTTCCAAGAAACAGAAGAGGACTAACCGAAAGTGCTAGCAAACTTATGGTATGTAATGTCCATCTGTGTAAAAATCAGCAGTGTTCTTAAAAAAGAGTCCACCAAATAATGACTCCCCAGACATCAAGACATGCAGCCTACTTGGTAGTGTACAGGACAGCTTATGCTTATGGAAGCCAGCCAACAGCATCACCACTTGAGTGTAGCATATCAGACATTGGCCAACACGAGCAGAGGAACTTCGATTTATTTAACATAGATGCTAAATTTGGCTAGGACAACACAATAAATCTGCAGTAACTGAGTACTGTTTGGAATATATGCACTTCATTATGTACAATAAGTTTTTTGCACAGATTCCCAGGCTGTTGGACAACATTATGAAGAAAATGATTCAAGTCAAGCTGAAGAAAGCCCACTAGGATTGCTGGCTCAAATCCATGAAGGAGCAATGGCATCTGCATACAGTGAACTGAGTCTGTAACTGTGAAACTGAAGTTAGCGGAAAATTGCGGGCTGGAGAGGTGGAGGAGGGGGGCGGAGAGGTACGGGCTGGAGAGGTGGGGGGGGGGGGGGGGGAGGAAGTAGGTGGGTGGGAGGCAAGGGGCAGCTATAAGAGCAGCAGTTCCTGTGGCAGCTGAGTACATCAGCAGCATCTCACACAAAGTCACTAAGGAACATCGACAAAATAAGACACAATCATCTGGCTGAAAACCAATTAATTAATATTTTGGTAATGTTTTTGTTTTATGAATGGTGAGACTTTGTGCTGTGATTATGACAAATGATGAGTGTTTTGTCTTTGAGATGAGGTACTCGAGTATATAGATATTAAAAGGGTGATAAAGCAGACACAGAATATGGTAATCACATAGCTTGCCTGGTCACAAGCTTTCATTTTTAGTTCTAACACTCTACTGCTTTCAGTAATCCTGATGTGCTTTATACATAACAATGGTCAAGTATGACAAAACAAGTGATCATACAAGTTTGCGTCCAGTGGAAATATGGCCTGAATCTTTAGCAATACGTACAGGTGACCACTTCCTCCATCTGACAACAGTATTTTTGCCTTCTTGATGTTCTTAGATAATATTCCAAGCCAGATTCTTCACTTTTCTTATACAGTATTGGGATACTGTCAAAAAGAAAAAGAATTTAATTGTTCCCATAATTCACGACAAATTCATCCGATGGAATACTAAAGTTAATTGGGACTTCTCTGCATTTAGTTTAAGTCTTAGGTTTCGCTCACCTCTAACAACGGACACAACTATAGTCAGATTATAAACTTCTCAGATAAGTTTTAAGATTATAAACCATTTGTATCTTGCTTTAAGTGTTGTACCTACACTGAAATAAAAAAGTGACTGGTAGTTAAGCATGAGGGGACAATATTAAGAGTTAACATTAATTTATGCAAACACAATAACTGCAGCAACGGGAGGGCATTTGTTGCTGGATCCATTTATCACATATCTGCTAATGTATAGTATAGGATTTGTTTAGCAGCATAGTAATAATGTTATCACTTTTCTACCAAATTTGTAGCTAGCTCAAGACAGTTTGTCAGCTAAAACAAACATGCCACACAGAAAAGTAATATGAACAATGAAAATCAATCAAAATTGTTATGTTACCAGCAGTGTCACCTGTAATTGCTTATGGCAAGTGGCACATGAGGTAGCATAGCAGTAGGACTATGGTGAACAGATCAGAAGGCATAAGCAAGTTCATTCTCTGACTGTTGCTATGGTGCAAGTGATGTCCTGTAAACAACTAGCAGTCAATCACTTTTACTATGATCTAGGTAGATAGCAGATTTCTCAAGGACCAATTGCTTCGGACTGGGAAAAAAAAGAAAGAAAAAAATAATCCTGAAGTCTGGCAAGCCACTGGTCCTGATCTAATATGTCTACAATCATGCAATTTGCCATCCTGTTAATTTTATGTGCAGAGGACAGAAATAAAAATCAAACTATGGCCAAGTCATAATCTCTCTTCAAAACTGCTGAAAAATTTGGTCCCAATGGATTTTCCCCATATTTTAACAAGAGATAGGAAGTAGGTGAAAGGCACTTTAAACGATAATTTGTCACTGCATTTTTTTCTTTACATGTCAGAAAATTAGTGAATTATGAAATTTCCTCTAAATGTAGGCCTCTTCCCTCTTATCAGCACATTTTTTTTCAATCTCTGACAACTTATCTTAAAATCGAAGATCCTTCCAATTATGTAACTGAATTTCAACACACACACACACACACACACACACACACACACACACACACACACACACACACACACACAGAGAGAGAGAGTATTTAAGCACATATACTTTTGAAGCATGCCACCAGAAAAAAATTCTGAATACAAATGGGAAGTGTTAGCACTGTGTATAATACCTAAAATCTAAATTCAACTACCAAACCAGAAATTAGATTAAATCAAAGATAGCTGAATGAAATTACACGACATCAAAACACCAGGGAAATTCGCGAAACCAACATTAACAGTCTATGGCATTAAATGAAAAGGGGCAATGGCATCTCTTGCTATGAAACCAGTTACAGTGAACACACAGCGCGCTGCTTACCTCGGCGTCTTGTGACTTCGCTATGTCAACAAGCGTCTTTGCTGCGGGATGAACAACATCCAGTAATTTCATAATGGTAGCACCGTCATTTGAGATGGTGGACTTTCCGTTTTTGTCTACTATTAACTTATCCATTCCCCTTGGGCCAAGTGTTGTTCTGACTGCATCCACAACGGCCTGGCAAGCATTTATATTCGAGATCAGTTGGGGCTTGCCCTGGCTGTTCTCAGTTCCCTCCTTAAGGAGAATTATTTGCGGTTGCTACATTTGAAAAGAGAAACATATAACGTTATTGCTCGACAACAGTGCAATTTACACTGAATGCAAACCTTATGTAATAATGTTATAATCAAAGATGTGTTACACTAAGAAAATTAAGATACATTTTAATTTAACGGCATAAACAATCAAGCATGATTGCAATACAGGCAAGACATCATTTAAAATTTTCACGTAAGCCATCTTTCACGTATTTATCGCTTCCGATAGCTTCAGTTAATGACCACTAATACAGTAAACAACCAACCATTTTTTTAAAAAGTGGTATGACAATTTAAATAACTTTCAATCTTTTTCCCAACACGCCTTGCTCACCACTACTGCTATCGCTTTGCTTATGTCTTTTGTTAATTTCTGGAACTGAGTCTCAAAACACATGACATCGGTGAAGATGACACATTCGTTCATTTCCCAGTCTCAAACAACCACTGCACAAATATCAGCGTACGACATTTTCTCTGCAAGCAACTGACAGCATACGCAGCGAAAATTTGCGCAGATATTATATGTGGGCTAGCAGCCGATTCATTTTTAGTTAGGTTGTTAGTTTCTTGTTCCATAGATCAAATAAAAGATAAAAGTTATGATGTGGAACGAGTCAACAGAAGAACATAGAGCAACTATATACCGTAAACCGGTTATACTTTTTACCGCCGTGGTTACTTTGACTATTCGTGCACGAAGTTACACAGTCCTCTGACGCTTCTCAGCTGGGGGTTGAGCGTGTACTGTTTGGTGGTACAGTTCCATCAGTCACCCCGTTTACATGGCGCTCCCAAAACCGGATTTCGTTAAGCGATTTCCCTGTACCTCTTATGGTTATTCATGTAAACACTTCAAAATCGACTCTGGAAATACGATTCTAGTTGCCGGTTTTCCAATTCCGCAACCGATTTTCACTCCCATGTAAACGCCAGCTGGTATGGAAACGTGATTTGGCTGTCAGGTTTCGTTTTTAAATATTTGCGGCTATTATGGACGTAGTGGCTTCTTGTATAGTTAAGAATAATAGAAATATTAGACTGAAGCTGTTTACACTTCGCCATATTTACTGGGCAAGCAAATCCGCTTCAGACCTTAACATGTAAATGAGTATTTCAGAAGATGTGTAGCATGTAAACATAGTGTGTGTGTGTGTGTGTGTGTGCTAGATGGAGCCATGGAGTGCCGATTGTCATGTGCCGCAGTTGGCGAACCTGTTACGACTCGTAATTGTGGGATCTTTTTCATTAATGTAATTTCATTCCCCTGCCCCATAAGGGCAGGAGAAGGCTGACAGTGACACAATCCACCACTCTTCAGCTGAGTGGCATTACAAAAAATAAAAAGTGGAGACTTATGCATAAAGAAGGGTGGAAGAAGGGGATACACTAAATGGAGACAATGTAAGTTAAAATATACACTGACACGGGGATATTCATAGGGGGACAGTTAAAAATTGGTGATTTGTGGGGCACTTAAAATACAACGGAGTCACACATACAAGTTATAAGTTGGCCACAGTATAAAGGCACACAGAGCGAGAGACACTAAAAAAACCGCTGTAAGCGACAGGGCATACACGAAGAATAAAACCGCTGGTAGGGATACTCCGAGGGATGGGAGGCCAGAGAGGAGGGAAAAAGAGGGGAGAGGAAGGTGCAGCGGTGGGAGGAGCAGTAGGGGGTGGGAGAAAAATAGAAAAGTGGGGTGAGGGGCGCATCAAGGGGCAGGAGACGCTCGGGAAGGCAAGTCAGGAAGCAGTGCAGAGACAGAGAAGGGAGGCAGGGGAAAGGGAGGTGGTGTAGAAGGGAGGAAAACAGCTGATGGAAGTGAAGAGCAGGTGAGAGGGAGCCCTGAGGAGTAGGTGGGGAAGGTGAGGTTAGAGTTGGTAGGAGGGGTAGAGACCAGGGGGAAGCTCATCATGCGGGAGGGGTAGGTGCTGGGAGTTGCATTGGGAGAAGTGGTGGAGGGTGTGGAGATGGAGAAAGGGCGGGACACAGCGGTAAAGGCGTGGCAACGGACTGGAGGTAGAGAAGATAGAAGACACTACAGGGTGGGAGGGGGGGGGGGGGGGATCGAGGCAGTGGGCGGTGTACAGAGTGTGGATGTGTTCAAGGAAAAGAAGATATGGGAAGGGGATGAGGTCATAGAGGATCTGCATGGGGGAAGGAAGCCAGATATGGAAGGCAAGGTGGAGGGCATGGAGTTCAAGGTTTTAGGGGCTGTATAAAACCTGGGAGCGGAAATCCAAGTGGCAACGGCATAGCAAAGAACAGGGCGACCAAGGATATGTAGGTTTGAATGATGATGGAAGGATGCAGCCCACATGTCTCGCAGGACAGGAGTTTCAGGAGGCAGAGTCTACTGTGGGCTTTGTGTTGGACTGTAAGGAGATGGGGAGTTCAGATGAGGTGACAGTCGAGGGTGAGGCCAAGGTATTTCAAGGTAGGAGTGACGTGGATAGGACGACCATAAATGGTGAGGTAAAAAGTGTGGAGCCAGAAGGAGTGGGTGGTATGACCTACGATGATTGCCTTGGACTTGAGGGGGTTGATGTGAAGGAACCACAGGTTACACCAGGCAGTGAACTGGTCGAGGTGCGTTTGAAAGGTACGTTGAGACCGTTGAAGGGTAGGACAAAGGGCCAGGAAGGCGGTGTCATCAGTAAACTGGAGGAGGTGAACAGGTAGGGAAGGTTTGGGCTTATCAGCAGTATACAGGAGGTGGACGAGAGGGGAAAGGACTGTACCTTGGCGCACACCAGTAGAGGGATGGAAAGTGCAGGAGTTGGTATTGTGGATAGTGTCATAGGGGGGACGATGGGAGAGGAAGGAAGCAATGAGATGGACGAAATTTATGGGGAGAGCATAGGTCTAGAGTTTAAGAGAGTAGGCGTTCTGGAGGTCGAGGGAAACAAAGCTAGCAGAGTGACAGGAGTTACGTTGGAGGGAAAGAAGACTGGTAAGGTTAAGGAGCTGGATGTCAGCTGAGAAGGAGGGCCAGAAACCACACTGTGTAAGGGGAAGGGGGTGGAGCTGGTTAAGGTGGTGATGAATATGGCTGTAGAGGATAGAGTTGAAGACTTTACTGAACATGGAGTTGAGGCAGACGGGATAATATTAGTAGGTGTCAGCAAGGGGTTTGTTTGGTTAAGGAACATCAGGACATGGGAAGTCTTCCACAGGTCAGGCTAAAAGCTGGTAGAGAGGAGGACATTGTACAGGGTAGCAAGGGCAGCCATGAAGGGTAGGGGAAGGCCTGGGATTCCTTGAGGTGGCAGTAGGTGACACCATCATGACCAGGGGCAGCGATAAATTTGGAGTGGCGGACGAGTATAATGTCGTGAGCAGTGATGGGAGTGTTTATGTATGAGGGGGGGGGGGGGGGGTAACTGACACAAGTACTGGAAACTAGCGGCGAGTGGCAGGACAGAAGTATCAGTGAGTTCAAGGACGATAAGGAAGAGGGAGTAATCAAAATAGGGATCACAAGGAATGGAGAAGACCTCAGAGAGATAGGAAGCAAAGTGGTTAGCCATATTGTGGTTGTCAGGGAAGGGGCGGTTTTCATGGTGAAGAGGGAAGTGCGCAGTGGGATGGCTACCAGTAAAGTGGTGGATGGCAGTCCAGTACTTGGAGGAGTTGACAGGGAGGGCAGAGGCATATACATGTCTTTCGCCAGTCTTGGCGTTTCTTTACTGTGAGGAGGTTTCGAAATTGTCACTGTAATTGCCAGTGGTGGAGGAGTGTATCCCAGTCATGGTGCAGGGGAAGGTGTGGTAGAGCCTGCGGGATACATGGAGAAGAAGGACAGCCTGTGGAGTAATCATAGAGCGGTAAGGATGGATGAGTTTGGTAGGAACGTGGGCCTCCACAGCGTCAGAGATAGTCTTCTGGAGGAAGGAGGAGGAATGACTGATGTCAGCGGGATGGTGAAAGGTCAAGAGGTGGCTTTCGACCTGTGAATTGTGGGAGACCATGGAGGTAATTTATATCTCCATGTGGAAGACGCTAGATTCGTACACTGTGGCTAATTGTTTATGATCTATGGCTAGATCAGTGAGTTCAGTACTGAACTGGAGAGACTACAAAAGGGCGTCTTTGTCTAGAAAACCGTAAAGCTCGTTGGTGGAGTCGCAATATTGTATCAGAGTAGTAGTACTTCTTCTGCTCGTGATTTTAAAGATTTTTTTTTTTTTTTTTTTTTTTTTTTTTTTTTTGTAATCGGTGGACAATGGGAAGTGATATTCAATTCCATGTGTAAGTTACATGTACTTTAATATATGGTAAAGGAAATAGTGTTTGAGAAATTCAAATACTGAAAAAGATAACTAAAACCTTTTCAGTTTTCCTCACTGGCATTCATAAGAAGTGATTGCACACAATTCAAAAGGAATACTGGTACCGAAACATAGCGTCATTCGTAGCTCTCATTTTACAAAAGACAGCTAGATGTTATGACCAGGAGCTGATAGACAGCTGATGAAGTATGAATTATACCAAGTTCATTCAGTTTTTGCAAATGAAAATCAATTGGAGAAGGCGACTTGTTAGGAATAAAAGCAGAGGTAAAAGTATGTGTTTAACTAGAAATGTGGATGTACATTGCTGTTAATGTAGTTTTCTGAATTTGTAGTAGCTCGTAATTGTTGCTGATGGATTCTTTTAATTTTGTTTCAGGAAATGAATGAGATCCAAGCAATAAATACGTTGTGCGAATCCGGTGGCAATTATGAGAAGTGTGATGCAAGAATTGAGACTGATGTCTCCCATAGAATTGTGGCAGTTAGGGAGAAAGTGAGGCGACTGCAGATGAAACTTACGTGGCGTGAATAAAGGCGGAAAGCATGGCAGAAGTGATTACAGTGCTAAAAAAAGAAACTGTTTAAATGACAACCTGGATAGTGTTGTTGAGGACTTTATAGTTACTCAGTTGAAAAACAGTGGCACAAATAAGCAATCCAAGCGATACAGTGAACTAACCAAACAATTTGCACCCATTCTGCATTTCCATTCCCCTACAACATAGCGCCTACATTCTATGTTTCTTTTGCCCCATCTCACTATGTTGTTGGGTGCCATTAGTAAATTGTGAATCTGGCTATTTACAAGAGTTTTTCAACTATCTAAAACATAATGCCAGTGAGTAACGACCTCTTAAAGAGTATGCACTTATTTTTGATAGTACATCAGTTAGGAAACAGCTTATGTGGAATAACGACGAAAAAGGGTATGTAGACTATGTTGATTTGGGCAACAGTGTGAATATAGATGCAAAAGAACTGGCTACTGAAGCTAAAGTTTTTCAGATAATGCCATACCCTGAAAAGTTTAAGTGCCCAGTTGCACATTTCTTTGTGAATAAACTGTCATCAGAGGCAATGACTGAAATTGTACGCGTTTGTGAACTGTTAACTGTTCTCTGTACGTATTTTTGCGAGGTCAGTGACACATGATGGTGCTGCTGTCAGCATTTGGATACTGAAGAATCTTGGGTGCTCACTGAATCTGGAAAATTTTGCCACTTACTTCAAGCATCCTGCCAATGACAGTTGATATCGATACTGGGTCGAACTGTGAAACAGTTTGGCTAAAGCTGTCAGTTAGATATGAATTGACCATAGTGTTAGGATGTTTTTATAGACCACCAGCATCCACAACAAACGTCACAGAACGTTACAGGGAAAGTTTTGAGTCCTTAGGAAATAAATATCCAAATTATCCATTAGTTGTAGGTGGAGACTTTAATCTGGCATCAATTGACTGGAAAAATTACACGTTTATCACAGGTGGCAGAAGCAAGGACTAGTGTGAAGTTATTCTAGGAGCACTCTCAACATACAACCTTGATCAATTGGTTAGAGAACCAACTCGAGATGGGAACATATTAGATATCTTGGCGGCAAACAGACCTGATCTTTTTAAGGAAGTTAATCTAGAAGAAGGTATTAGCAACCACAATGCCGTTGTGGCTTTTGTGTCATTCGAAGTTGCAGAAAAAAAATGAAACAGCGTACAGATTTCTTGTTTGGGAAAGCAAATAAAAGCGTCACTAATGAATATCTTCATAGTCAGCTCCAAGCATTCACCGCGGAACACAAAGATATTGAGCATCTTTTGTCAGAATTTAAAGGTATTGTACACCACGTGCTAGAGAAGTATGTGTCTAGCAAAAATAGGCGAGGAAAAGGATGCACATTGATTCAACAAACATATTAGGAAATTTCTGAGAAAAAGCAAATAATTTTGCACAGTCGTTTTAAACGTAGACACTGCCCCACTTACAAACAGAAACTATGCGAAATGAAAGCAGCAGTAAAAATGTCAATAAGAGATGCTTTTAACGTATTTGAAATCAATATTTTATCTGTAGATTCTAAAAATAACCCCAAAAATATTGGTCGTACGTAAACTACATGAATGCGACAAATAATTCAATACCTTCTCTTGCTGACAGTATGGGTAATGTAACAGATGATGATAAACAGAAAGCCAAAATTCTAAACATAGTTTTTAAAAACTCATTTACAGTAGAGGACTGCAGCACAATTCCCCCTTTCATTTATCGAACAAACGCAAGGATGGCTGACATAATGTTTAGTGTATCTGGAATTGTAAAACAGTTAAGGTCCTTAGACGCCAAGAAGACATCTGGCCCAGACGGTATCCCCATAAGATTATATGTTGACTATGCTACAAACATAGCACCATTCTTATCCGTCATCTATAAGGGACATTGGAACAGCATAAGAGTTCCACGGGACTGGAACAAGGCCTGGTCATAGCAATCTATAAAAAGGGGAGAAAATCGGATGCACATAATTAGTGGCCAATTTCACTGACATCGATTTGTTATAGAATCATGGAACATATTTTGTGTTCAGACATAATGACCTTTCTAGACTCTGAGAAGCTCATCTGCAGAAACCAGCACGGTTTTAGGAACAGTCGTCATGCAAGACACAGCTGGCCTTCTTTGTGCATGACATACAACAGGCTCTAGATACCAGCTCCCAGGTTGATGTCATATTTCTAGACTTTCGAAAGGCGTTCGACTGAGTTCCGGACTGTCGCTTGCTCCAAAAAGTGCGCGCTTATGGTCTATCCGATGACATATGCGGTTGGATAGAAAGTTTTCTAACAGAGAGAGAGCAGTATGTCGTCCTGAATGGGGTGACTTTAAGAGAAACAAGCGTAACTTCAGGTGTACCCCAGGGCAGCGTAATAGGTCTGCTCCTTGTTACGATTTACATAAACGATCTGGTTGATGGTATTGACAGCGGAATTAGACTTTTTGCCGACGATGCTGTAGTCTACAGGAAAGTAGTATCACACGACAGTTGTGTACAAATCAATTAGGATTTGCAGAAAATAAATGCGTTGTGTAATGGACTGGCAGTTATCTCTCAATGCGTATATCTCTCTACTGCGTATAACAAGGCGAAAATCCCATTAATGTACGAGTACAAAATAAGTGCCCAGTCTTTGGAAGCGGTAACATCCGTCAAGTATCTGGGCGTGACTATTCGAAATGATCTCAAATGGGCTGATCAGATTACACAAGTAACGGGCAAGGCGAAATCTAGATTGGGGTTTATTGGTAGAATCCTGAAGCGATGCAGTCCTCCAATAAAGAAAATTGCTTACAATACATTAGTTCGTCCTGTCTTAGAGTATTGTTCGTCTGTATGGGATCCTTACCAGTTGGGTCTGATTCAAGAAATTGAGGAGTTCCAAAGAAGGCTGGTACATTTAGCCACCTCGAGAGCGTTGCAAATCTCAGAGAAAGTATGAAGTGGGACACACCTGCAGATAGACAACACGCTAAACAGAAGGGGCTGCTCACTAAATTCCGAAATCCGATCTTTTCCGAGGATATAGAGCATATATTATTACCACCAACTTTCAAATCGAGCAATGATCACCATTCAAAGATAAGGGAAATTAGAGCTCGTACTGAGACATTCAGACAGTCGTTTTTTCCTCGCGCGATCCGCGAGTGGAACAGAGGGGGGAGGGGGTGGGGGAATTATGACTTTGGCACGAATTTTGCCGTCCGCCACACACCGTTTGGTGGCTAGCGGAGTATATATGTAGATGTAGAATGTTCATGCAATTCTTGGTCCCTGTTGTGTACTGAAATTAGTCTGTAATTCTTCAGCTGAAAAGAAAATTATTAACTTTGAAACTGAATATGTGAATTGGAACTTCGTTTTGAAGTTAGATTATCTGTAAGAGTGTGAATCTTTGAACTTTGCCAGTTCACTCTCTCGTTTACATGTGAATTTCTATAATAACCAGCCTACACAATGAGGTCCATAATTGCTGATGCCGCTGAATTTCTAGAGTGTTTTCAGCACCCACACCTCTGCCACTGTAGAGTTCATCAGAATTATTGATAAACTATTTGATGTATACAACTCTAGTAATGTTCATGGTAGGGGCTTTAAACAACCATTGAGAGCTGAAAATGTCAATTATTGGACTGAATTTCTTTGCCATGTAGAAAACTTCCTTCAAAAATCAAGTACTGATGGTGTGTGTGTGTGCATTAGTACATCCATGAAAAGCGTTTATACTGGGATTTTTTTGTGTGTATATGGCTTAGGAGCCTCTCCAGGGAGTTTCTGTTTCAGGACACTGAACCTATTAAGTATATTTTAACGTACAAACTCCCACAAGATCATCTAGAACTCTTTTTTTATTTTCATGCATCAGATATAGGTTTGGTTGGAACAATAATTCCACCATATTACAGTTCCAGTCTGTTCTGAGAAAAATGTTGCTCAAGAAGTATGTTACTGCAAGTGACAATAGTAATGTAGATGCCACTGAGAAAGTGAGCTCTTTCAGTGTCCATGAATTCGTGTGCCTTAAGAAGCAAAGTGATAAGTTCACTGTTGATAGGGAAGCTACTTGTTACTCTGAGGCTCTTGAATCAACACTACTCAGTGAATACCAGGAGTATATTACTTATTATGTACCAGGATACGTTGTGAGAAAGTTTGTGCAAATGCTATGATGTACTGAATGCTAAGAACTTATTACTGTTCCCTACATTTACCTATACGATCACACTTACTGCAAGACTCATATGGCAAATCCAACTGCCTTCGCAATAAAGGCTGACAGAAGTGGTTTGCTTCGCCCATCTCTAGGGGTGTTTAACGTAGTGCATCATACAGAGAAATGCTCTTATTCTGCTCTAGTGATATTCGCATTATACTCATACCATTTCCTGACAGGCTTATTAATTGTGTTAGTAGTTTTGTTAGTGAACAAGCCAATGTATTTTGCAAAGCACATATGCTAGTATCTGACATTGGCTGTGAAGACTCGCATGAGTCAAAATTAATATGACATTTGTTACTCAGTACCTTCTGACTAATCTGAAGACAGACAGACACACACACACACACACACACACACACACACACACACACACACACACACACACACACACACAAAAGCAACAGCTGCTGCGCAGGGTAACTATTCTGGCATGAGACAGAGGTTGGAGGAGCAAATTACATTTGATAATGTATGATATGAATATATGTTGAATGAAGTGAAACAATAAATAAAAATTTGATGTTTACATGTTACTAATTTGATCACCTCCTTCCTGTCCCAAAATTCATGCTTGTAAATTGGTAAGATAACAACTCATTCCGTGATTCATATTAACATTAAAGATTTTTTCCCATGTTAGCAGCTGAAATTAACAACAAAGCAATGGCTTAGCATTTTTCTTGCCTAATGATGTGAACAGAACGTTTCTCATTACAACTATAATAAGAAATTTTCCACATCAATGTTTTGGTCGTTTTTTATCACTATATAGTTTCGTCATTCAGGAAAGAAAATGCGTAAAGTGAAAACAAAAAATCTGTAGCACAGAAGCAAGATTTTTGAGAAGCGTAATTTGTCAGAAGCTTTAGCAGCAGTGTGGAAATTACGTAGCTAATCACAGTACATTAACTGCGAAATTTACCTTTCAGGAAAGGGTTAGAAGGTAGAAGGCTACAGCTAACAGTGAACTAAAAAAAACCAAACACGCACAGCATCATAAAGTGTACATAAATGTTAATTGTATTTTTTCTATGTAGCAGAGAAATTTGATACCTTGCCCTGCACAGTCACACATCAAGTAGTCTCTACACTTTAGTATTGAACCAACTGAGTAGCCTCTCCAGTTTAGCATTGAGCTCACTGGGCTGACTCGCCAGTAGAGTGTAAATATCTGTGGAGTGAGCACATGGATACGCAGAATAAGAATTCTGTCTGCAACATCTGCACCTCGAGACAAGTGATTTTGGGGCGACACATTTTAGCCCGTACAGTGCTTAGTATATTTTGTTATTACTTCGCTGCTGTAGACTCATCACTTTCAAATAACAATTCGATAGCAGGAACTGAAGTTGGGTTAAAGGTGTGAAGAGCAATGGCACTGTGTGTATTCACCGCAGGATCATAGAATGTATTCAACTTTATTTACGCTTTGTAGGCAACGGGATAAGAAGAGACAACCAACAATACTTTTTATGTTTTCTGTTGCACTAGTTCATATTGTTGAATCTGTTCTAAATAATTGTATTACAGTGACACTGTATAGGAAATTGTCTCATGAAGAAATGCTTAGCTACACAAGATAGTTTAAGAACATTATAAACTAGGGGAAATTAATCAGACTGTCCTATATAAAATTTTACCTGTACATGAACATGGTACTGATATGTATACACTGACTAACAGTTTATTCAAACATACTTGCAAATTTATCCAGCACTTGTCTCGTACATACAGAGTCACAAAATTGCAAAAAAAATCTACACTACAAGACTTTATACCACTATGTCTCAATATTTTTCGATATAATAAGTGCTTCACATCAATACGACATTTACAATTACAATTCACAGTGGCCATCACGCCCTATACTTCAAAACATTCTGCAGTGCATTTTAAATGGTAGCATCCACAATGGCCATCAAGTCACGCCATCACCAGGGTTTCCCTGGAGGGAAGTTTTGACGTCTGATGGCATCCCTCTGTTGCTGTTCGATGCATGCTCATGGGTAGATCTCCATATTTCGTTTCAATGTGGTTTTTGTGGTTGGTATCAGTTGTTTTTTGTTCATTATTTTCTATAAATTGTTTCATTTCATTATTTCTTTGGCTATGATTTATAATAAATTACGACAGACTAATTGAAGCAGCGAGACAGCAGTCTGAATTGTACTGTATGAGCATACTGAATGATTTGCCCTCTACTACTTTTATAAAGTGGATTTCTGTAGATAGTGGTATTTAATATTTTACAATGAAATGGATTGCAACATGACTGCAACTGAAAGTGAAAGAAGTACTGTGGGTAGATCAGATTGATTAATAGGTGGAATTTATTTGTATTTTGTCAGGTTTTAGTGTTACAAAAAGAAATGCGCTGAAACCTTCAGACACTGCAAGATTTTTGTTTCAATATGTGTTTGTGGCAGGCCTGTTTATTGTTAAGCAGCACTCTGCATTCTGTGTGAAAGCATTGGTGGTCAATATTTTTGTGGTTTCACTAGCTAACCACAGTACAAAAAAAAGGCACTTGAACTAATAAAAGCCAAATACAACATGTGAAGAAAACCTGTATTTCTTGAAGGGAAACATACTGAGGGAGATATGACTAATGTACAAAAATTTGCACTGGGCTGGCAACCAAAGTCAACCTTAAACCAAATCGTCACAGAGTCTGATGGCAACTCGTAACACTGTGTCCCTTTTAGTAGTTCTGGGTGAAACTTGACGTAAAAAATGAAAAAAATTATGCTTTCACTTTCCAAAATATGAAATGCAAGTTCCTCTTCCTCGAGCTCCTTGTAAAACGTGTGAAATTCCCTTTCTATAAAATGTAATGACATTCTTTCGGTCCCAAGCACTTTCTTTGTGTTGTTTTGAACTTCTGTCTCCCTTCTTTATGATACATCTATCCCTGTAGACGCTGCTAACCACTTTAGTCCAATAAATGTCATTTTTGAATAAATGTGAACTCGAGCATCCAAGCATATAAGCTACTACGTTGTATATGTGCACTTTGCGTGTAAAAACAGTTGAAAATCATCTTGCGAAGAACTCAATTCCCGCGAAAAGAACAGTTCAGGACAGCTGTGCGAGTTGAGATGACATTACTTGAACTGACTTGATGTGCCATGATGTGACGGACAGTGTGAATACACCTTGATGTGACAGTGCCACTATGCAATGGAGCCGTTATGTGACAGTCTACATCTACATGACTACTCTGCAATTCACATTTAAGTGCTTGGCAGAGGGTTCATCGAACCACAATCATACTATCTCTCTACTATTCCACTCCCGAACAGCGAGCGGGAAAAACGAACACCTAAACCTTTCTGTTCGAGCTCTGATTTCTCTTATTTTATTTTGATGATCATTCCTACCTATGTAGGTTGGGCTCAACAAAATATTTTCGCATTCGGAAGAGAAAGTTGGTGACTGAAATTTCGTAAAAAGGTCTCGCCGCGACGAAAAACGTCTATGCTGTAATGACTTCCATCCCAACTCGTGTATCATATCTGCCACACTCTCTCCCCTATAACGCGATAATACAAAACGAGCTGCCCTTCTTTGCACCCTCTCGATGTCCTCCATCAATCCCACCTGATAAGGATCCCACACCGCGCAGCAATATTCTAACAGAGGACGAACGAGTGTAGTGTAAGCTGTCTCTTTAGTGGACTTGTTGCATCTTCTAAGTGTCCTGCCAATGAAACGCAACCTTTGGCTCGCCTTCCCGACAATATTATCTATGTGGTCCTTCCAACTGAAGTTGTTTGTAATTTTAACACCCAGGTACTTAGTTGAATTGACAGCCTTGAGAATTGTACTATTTATCGAGTAATCGAATTCCAACGGATTTCTTTTGGAACTCATGTGGATCATCTCACACTTTTCGTTATTTAGCGCCAACTGCCACCTGACACACCATACAGCAATCTTTTCTAAATCGCTTTGCAGCTGATACTGGTCTTCGGATGACCTTACTAGACGGTAAATTACAGCATCATCTGCGAACGGTCTAATAGAACTGCTCAGATTGTCACCCAGGTCATTTATATAGATCAGGAACAGTAGAGGTCCCAGGACGCTTCCCTGGGGAACACCTGATATCACTTCAGTTTTACTCAATGATTTGCCGTCTATTACTACGAACTGCGACCTTCCTGACAGGAAATCACGAATCCAGTCGCACAACTGAGACGATACCCCATAGCTCCGCAGCTTGATTAGAAGTCGCTTGTGAGGAACGGTGTCAAAATCTTTCCGGAAATCTAGAAATACGGAATCAACTTGAGATCCCCTGTCGATAGCGGCCATTACTTCGTGCGAATAAAGAGCATTGCACAAGAGCGATGTTTTCTGTAGCCATGCTGATTACGTGTCAATAGATCGTTCCCTTCGAGGGGATTCATAATGTTTGAATACAGTATATGCTCCAAAACCCTACTGCAAACCGACGTCAATGATATAGGTCTGTAGTTAAATGGATTACTCCTACTACCCTTCTTGAACACTGGTGCGACCTGCGCAATTTTCCAATCTGTAGGTACAGATCTATCGGTGAGCGAGCGGTTGTATATGAGTGCTAAGTAGGGAGCTATAGTATCAGCGTAATCTGAAAGGAACCTAATCGGTATACAATCTGGACCTGAAGACTTGCCCGTATCAAGCGATTTGAGTTGCTTCGCAACCCCTAAGGTATCTACTTCTAAGAAACTCATGCTAGCAGATGTTCGTGTTTCAAATTCTGGAATATTCCATTCGTCTTCCCTGGTGAAGGAATTTCGGAAAACTGCGTTCAATAACTCCGCTTTAGCGGCGCAGTCGTCGATAACAGTACCATCGGCACTGCGCAGCGAAGGTATTGACTGCGTCTTGCCGCTTGTGTACTTTACATACGACCAGAATTTCTTCGGATTTTCTACCAAATTTCGAGACAATGTTTCGTTGTGGAACCTATTAAAGGCATCTCGCATCGAAGTACGTGCCAAATTTCGCGCGTCTGTAAATTTTAGCCCATCTTCAGGATTTCGCGTTCTTCTGAACTTCGCATGCTTTTTCCGTTGCCTCTGCAACAGCGTTCGGACCTTTTTTGTGTACCACGGGGGATCCGTTCCATCTCTTACCAATTTATGAGGTATGAATATCTCAATTGCTGTTGCTACTATATCTTTGAATTTGAGCCACATCTCGTCTACATTCGCATAGTCAGTTCGGAAGGAATGGAAATTGTCTTTTAGGAAGGCTTCTAGTGGTACTTTATCCGCTTTTTTAAATAAAATTATTTTGCGTTTGTTTCTGATGGATTTGGAAGAAATGGTATTGATCACTAATCCCTGTATCAGTCATGATGCTCTCTATCAGCTCTGGATTGTTTGTGGCCAAGAGGTCAAGTGTGTTTTCGCAACCATTTACAATTTGTTTGGGTTCGTGGACTAACTCCTCTAAATAATTTTCGGAGAATGCATTTAGGACAATCTCGGAAGACGTTTTGTGCCTACCACCGGTTTTGAACAAGTATTTTTGCCAACATACCGAGGGTAGGTTGAAGTCCCCACCAACTATAACCGTATGAGTGGGGGATTTATTTGTTACGAGACTCAAACTTTCTCTGAACTGTTCCGCAACTGTATCATCGGAGTCTGGGGGTCGGTAGAAGGAGCCAATTATTAACTTAATTCGGCTGTTAAGTATAACCTCCACCCACACCAATTCGCACAGAGTATCTACTTCGACTTCACTACAAGATAAACCACTACTGACAGACACCAACACTCCACCACCAATTCTGCCTAATCTATCTTTCCTGAACACCGTCTGAGACTTCGTAAAAATTTCTGCAGAACTTATTTCAGGCTTTAGCCAGCTTTCTGTACCTATAACGATATCAGCTTCTGTGCTTTCTATTAGCGCTTGAAGCTCAGGGACTTTTCCAGCGCAACTACAACAGTTTACAACTATAATTCCGACTGTTCCTTGATCCAAGCACGTCCTGTAATTGCCAAGCACCCTTTGACATTGCAGCCCATCCCGCACTTTCCCGAGGCCCCCACACAGCCTCCGCTACCCTTGTAGCCGCCAGCTGAGTGTAGTGAACTCCTGACCTATTCAGCGGAACCCGAAACCCCACCACCCTATGGCGCAAGTCAAGGAATCTGCAGCCAATACGGTCGCAAAACCGTCTGAGCCTCTGATTCAGACCCTCCACCCGGCTCTGCACCAAAGGTCCGCAGTCGGTTCTGTCAACGATGCTGCAGATGGTGAGCTCTGCCTTCATCTCGTAAGCAAGACCGGCAGCCTTCACCAAATCAGATAGCCGCTGGAATCCAGAGAGAATTTCCTCAGATCCAAAGCGACACACGTCATTAGTGCCGACATGTGCCACCACCTGCAGCTGGCTGCACCCTGTGCTCTTCATGGCATCCGGAAGGACCCTTTCCACATCAGGAATGACTCCTCCCGGAATGCACACGGAGTGCACACTGGATTTCTTCCCCTCCTTAGCCGCCATATCCCTAAGGGGCCCCATTACGCGCCTAACATTGGAGCTCCCAACTACCAGTAAGCCCAACCTCTGCGATTGCCCGGACCTTGAAGGCTGAGAATGATCCTCTGAAACAGGGCAGGCAGCTGCATCTGGCTCAGCCAGAGACAGTGCCTGAAACCGGTTTGTCAGACGCACCGGGGAGGCTTTCTGGTCAGCTTCCGGGGACGCCTTGATGGACAGTGTAGCAGCATCATAGTTTAAGATAGGGAAGTTAGATTTGGTCCAATATTTCGGAGCGCACAAGTTGCAGCTAGGTGTGGGCTGGATTGCAGTAAGTTACACTGACTAGCGGTTGCAAAATGGAATGGAGGCCACAGGGCCGTCGAACCGCTGAAAAGAGTAAATGCGGCGGTTCGCATGGTGCAAGCTATAGGCAGAAGAGGATTACTGGCACAACCAGGGTGTGGTATGTACGTGACTTAGAGCGATGCGTTAGCGGAACAGAGGCTCGCAGCCGAGTATACATAGGTGTTGTTTTCTAACGAGATTCGTTGAAGTGTGACAGCTTTCCTGGACAGCAGGGCGCGTCGCACCAGCAGCTATACACGGCAACAGATGGGGCGACAGCATCCCAGTCCATGGCGTGTCATTGGTTCGACCCTCTGAGACCGACGCATGGTCCTCAGCCAGACAGGGCGTGCCACTCTTCGTCTCGCTACCGCGGACAATCGTCTCGGCTCCCGACACACGTCGGAGACTTTCGTGGCGAGGTGCCGCAGATTCCGATTAGCGATCGCGGGCGGTCGTTGCCGCCGTGTTCCCAGCTAGGCCAGCTGAGGAAGAAGCAGCAGCGGGCCCGGTCTACGGCTTCCCGCGGAGCAGTGTGGACTCAACGGGTATGGTGACCACTGAGTCGGCTGCTGACGCATCCATCCTGACGTAATCGGAACTCTACAGCTGGCGAACAAGGCCGGCACGACACAGCATTGTGTTGCACAGGTCGCTGGGGCACTGGCCTCAGCATTGCAGGACCTGTGACGCAGACTGAGGTCAACGAAGCACTGTAGTGGAAACGAATAAATCGCTTGAAAAGCTCGGCCGAATTTTAATATGGCACCTCCTGGCACCCATCCACTATATTTGGTGTCAATACGCCGCATTTGGCGTATGATACCACTACAGACAGTGTGAATTGGCTTTTACACATTTGGTCACAAAACTGTGAAAAGTAATAGGCCCTCCTTTGACATACATCTCTTTACATCTGTAGCAATGAGAGTACTACACCATAGCTGTTACTAAAACTGTATGTAAGACAAGACAGACAAGTGTAACACTAAGTTTCGCTGTTACCAAAAGCAGCGTCGATCGCAACTTCACATGACGAGCCCAGTTTGATTTTGAGAACATGCACAGTAGGCTATGGTCATTCACTTGCCTAATATCATGTAGGGCAACTGTGAGTATGTAGAAGTGTCGCAACATGACGAGACGTGGACTCGACTTATGTCTGAAGTAGTGCTGGAGGGAACACCATGAATCCTGCAAGGCTGTTCATAAATCTGTATCAGTACAAGGGGATGGAGACCTCTTCTGAGCAACATGCTGCAAGGCATCCCAGATATTCTCAATAAGGTTCATGTCTGGGGAGTTTGTTGGCCAGCGGAAGTGTTTAAACTCAGAAGAATGATCCTGGAGCCACTCTGTAGCAATTCTGGACATGTGCGGTTTCACTTTGTTCTGCTGGAATTGCCCAAGTCAGTCGGAATGGACATGAATGGATGCAGGTAGTCAGGCAGGATGCTTACATCTCTGTCATCGGTCAGAGTCGTATCTAGACGTATCAGGAGTCCCATATCACTCCAACTGCACATGTCCCACACCATTACAGAGCCTCCACCAGCTTAAACAGTCTCCTGCTGACATGTAGGGTCCATGGATTCATGAGGTTGTCTCCATACTCATGCTCGTCCATCCCTCGATACAATTTGAAACAAGACTCGTCCGACCAGGCCACATGTTTCCACACATCAACAGTCCAATGTCGATGTTGAGCGCAGCAGGCGAGGTGTAAAGCTATGTGTCGTTCAGTCATCAAGGATACACAAGTGGTCCTTCGGCTCCGAAAGCCCATATCAATTATGTTTCGTTGAATGGTTCACACACTGACACTTGTTGATGGCCCAGCAATGAAATATGTAGCAATTGCGGGTGGGTTGCGCATGTGTCACGTTGAATGATTCCCTTCAGTCGCCGTTGGTCCCATTCCTCAGGACCTTTTTCCGACATCAGAGATGTCGAAGATTTGATGTTTTACCAGATTCCTGGTGTTCACGGTACATTCGTGAAATACTCGTATGGGAAAATCCCCATTTCATCGCTACCTCGGTGATGCCTTGTCCTATCACTCGTGCGCAGACTATAACACCATTTCAGACTCACTTAAATCTTGATAACCTGTCGTTGTAGCAGCAGTAACCTATCTAACAACTCCGCCAGACACATATTGTCTTATCTACATCTACATCCATACTCCGCAAGCCACCTGATGGTTCATATTTGTATGGCGTAATGACAATGTCCTTTTTTTTTTAACTCCATGGTGTTACCCCTCCTCTTTCCACATACCCCTCTGGGCAAAGATTACTAAAACATTTAGAGACTGTAAATAGAATGTTATGTCTGCTATGTTTAATCGGTAGCCTGGTAATTTTTAAATTTTAAATGTTACTATAGATTAATAAAAACTATCATAATTGTAAACACACAAGCAAAGATTTCAAATGAAAGAAGAATAAAAGCAAAAGCACAAAACTCCAAACAATGATTAGAACGATGTGGGTAAGGATTATAAATAAAATAAGGAATTATTATTATTAAAACCAAATTATATGGATAAATATAAATATCACACTCATTTCGATTAAGATCATTAAAAAAGTTAGTACTCCACACTAACTGACCCCGTGATCCTAGAGCTTTGGTTACTTTTTGCAGTGAAACGTCTTTGTGGATGTGTAAAATTTCAAGGTTGCGACATTTTGTGATACACACATTACACAAGAGGTAGGTTATAGAGCTACCAAGCAAAAAAATGGTGATTATGCATGAACTGTGCAAGATAAATATATGCTGCCATTGACTGTTATGTAGACTTTCCTGAGAATTACAATTTAGTTCTTTCGAGAACACAACGAATAAGCAGTGTCGATGTAAATGAATGAAATCGCTGAAAATTTTCCATCTTTGCACTATTATACACTATGCTGTCTCAACCCTAAAAGTTACATCAAAATGATGTAATACTAAATCTTAGATTGTGAGTAAACTGTAAAATATAAACAAATGGTATAATAATGTTTTATGTACAGTATATATTTTGTGGTAAAAGTCAATACAGATATTACTCTACTACAACATTCCAAAGCATGTGTTACTTCTATTTTCAAATATAAAATAAGATAAACTAATTAAACAAATTAGTTTTTGAAAGGTTTTCGTTTTGATTGTTTAAAAATTCTTGGCACTTGTTCTCATAACTTCAAGAGCTTCCTTCTCTTGTCATCAACTTCGTTGATATTTGTACCTCTTACTGGCTGGACATATCTGTTTACTTTGTAAACACGTTTTTCAGGTACTTTCACAGCAGAACGTTGGTGGTTCTGAATGTATGACTGCAGGTATCCGTGCACATGGCACTGCATCCACGTTTGACTGGGTGTGGCCTTTGCTCTCTCTTGTTGGTCATGAGCTCTACATCTACATTTACATCCATACTGGATTTTTTTCCCATTCCATTCATATATGGAGTGTGGAAAGAATCATTGTTTAAGTGTCTCTGCATGTTTTGTAATTAAACTAAAGCTTTACTCAAAATATCCAGGTGTGTGTGTGTTTTAGGTTTACGGGCGCTAAACAGCGTGGTCATCAGCGCCCAAGCACATAAAAACAGGAACACATGCAGTGAAGGGACTAAGACGAACAGCGATCAAGGAGAATGGCTAAAAGACGCAGACCTGACGCAGTTCCAAATCCCCACATACAGGGGCAAAACAAGAGGAGAAGGAATACACTAGAAAAGGAAAGGAAACACAAGGAAAAGAGAACAGAAACCGAAGAGAAACAAGGAGGTAATCGTGACTGGCGGACCTCTTACCTAAAACCTGGGTGAGCCAGTCACCCAGCAGCACATTAAAACCCTCTCCCTAAAATCCGCGGCAACAGATTGGACAGGACACAAAACCGTAAGAACTTAACCACAGTCGCTGCATCGTCTTGCAAAATAGAGGGCAAATCCGGTGGCAAAGAAACCACCGCCCTCTGGTCAGAGAATAAAAGACAGCCAAGTAAAATGTGGCGGACAGTAATCTGGACGCCACAAGCACTGCAGATTGGGGGGTCCTCCCGCCGGAGTAAAAAACCATGCATTAAGGGACTGTGCCCGATGCGGAGGCGAGGGAGGAGAACCTCATCCCGCCTGTATGACTGGTAGGAGGTACGCCATGGTCGCGTAGTGGCCTTTACCAGACGCAGCTTATTGTCAGAAACTGCCAGCCACTCCTCTTCCCATTGATGCATAACACGAAAATGCAAAAGGGAGGTTACAGCATGGAGGAGGACGGCACATTCAACAACGTGAGGGAGGGAACATGCATCTTTGGCAGCCACATCCTTCAGTTCGTTTCCCCTAATACCCACGTGCCCCGGCACCCAGCAGAAAGAAACCTCCTTCCCCTGCCGTTGCAGGTGGAGTAGGGCATCATGGATGTTCTGGACGACCGTATCCGCTGGGTACAAGTGTTGCATGGTCTGAAGGGCACTCAGGGAATCAGAACAGATGAGGAACTTAAGACTGGGAACACATCTCATCTGCTCGAATGCCCGCAAGATTGCAAACAATTCGGTATCAAGGATGGTAAACGCCGCAGGAAGCCGTAATTTGACGACTCGATCAGGGAAAACAACAGCACAACCAACAGAGTCCCCCTGTTTAGAACCATCTGTGAATACAGGTACATGGTCCGGATGCTGGTTTAAAATATCGTAAAATAAGGAGGTAAAAACAAACGCTGGAGTGCAGTTCCTCCGGTTCTCCGACAAGTCTAGAAGGATTCTGGGCCTCTGAAACAACCAGGGAGGCAGGCGAGTTGTCGTTGGGGGGCCACACGCTCCACACCAAGGGACTCAAGCAAATGCTTGGCACGAATCCCAAATGGTCTCGTTGCCCTGGGACGACTGGAAAAAGAGACGTTCCATAGGCGGTCGGGCAACGGTAGGGTACGCAGGGGAGGTAGGACAGGCAAGGAAATGACACACCCGTCGCACCATGAGGAGTTTTCGCCAGATGGCGAGCGGCGGTTCCCCTGCCTCAGCACACAGGCTGGGATTGTTATGTAGGGGGCTGTAGTACATTCCTAGAGTCTTCATTTAAAGCCAGTTCTTGAAACATTGCCAGCAGACTTTCCTGGGGTAGTTTCCATTTATCTTCAAGAATTTGCCAGTTCGATTCTTTTAACATCTCTGTGAAACTCTCCCATGGATCAGGCAAACCTCTGGCTACTTGTGCTCGCCTTCTCTATACACACACACCAAAAAAAGTTTTCCATCATCCCAATTCCCAGAAATCCTGAAGATGGACGTTGACTGTGGATATTTTATCACAGACACAGTCCCTTTGACTGTTCAGATATGACTCTAAACGTTCCCAATGATGTAAACAACCATGCATGAGCAGCACCTATTAGACAGAGGGGATCCAACAGTCGATAATTTCCAGTCTTTCCACCAGGAAGAAGGTACACGGCTCATGTGGTCTGTAGTTCAACCATGCCTAGACGGTCAACATCGCGATTCCATCGCGTCTGCATTGTTACTTTGTGCCAGGAAGGGCTCCCATCAAGGGAAGTGTCCAGTTGTCTCAGACTGAAGCAAAGCGATGTTGTTCTACATCTACATCTACATTTATACTCCGCAAGCCACGCAACGGTGTGTGGCGGAGGGCACTTTACATGCCACTGTCGTTACCTCCCTTTCCTGTTAAAGTCGCGTATGGTTCGCGGCAAGAACGACTGTCTGAAAGCCTCCGTGCGCGCTCTAATCTCTCTAATTTTACACTCGTGATCTCCTCGGGACGTATAGGTAGGGGGAAGCAATATATTCGATACCTCATCCAGAAACGCACCCTCTCGAAACCAGGCGAGCAAGCTACACCGCGATGCAGAGTGCCTCTCTTGCAGAGTCTGCCACTTGAGTTTGTTAAAGATCTCCGTAACTCTATCACGGTTTACAAATAACCCTGTGACGAAACGGGCCGCTCTTCTTTGGATCTTCTCTATTTCCTCCGTCAACCCGATCTGGTACGGATCCCACACTGATGAGCAATACTCAAGTGTAGGTCGAACGAGTGTTTTGTAAGCCACCTCATTTGTTGATGGACTACATTTTCTAAGGACTCCCCCAATGAATCTCAACCTGGTACCCGCCTTACCAACAATTAATTTTATATGATCATTCCACTTGAAATCGTTCCGCACGCATACTCGCAGATATTTTACAGAAGTAACTGCTACCAATGTTTGTTCCACTATCATATAATCATACAATAGAGGATCCTTCTTTCTATGTATTCGCAATGCATTACATTTGTCTATGTTAAGGGTCAGTTGCCACTCCCTGCACCAAGTGCCTATCCGCTGCAGATCTTCCTGCATTTCCACGAAAAACCGCATGGAACTTCCGATACTATCTACTAGGTCATTTATATATATTGTGAAAAGCAATGGTCCCATAACACTCCCCTGTGGCACGCCAGAGGTTACTTTAAAGTCTGTAGACGTCTCTCCATTGATAACAACATGTTGCGTTCTGTTTGCTAAAAACTCTTTAATCCAGCCACATAGCTGGTCTGATATTCCGTAGGCTCTTACTTTGTTTATCAGGCGACAGTGCGGAACTGTATCGAACGCCTTCCGGAAGCCAAGAAAAATAGCATCTACCTGGGAGCCTGTATCTAATATTTTCTGGGTCTCATGAACAAATAAAGCGAGTTGGGTCTCACACGATCGCTGTTTCCGAAATCCATGTTGATTCCTACAGAGTAGATTCTGGGTTTCCAAAAACGACATGATACTCGAGCAAAAAACATGTTCTAAAATTCTACAACAGATCGACGTCGGAGATATAGGTCTACAGTTTTGCGCATCTGCTCGATGACCCTTCTTGAAGACTGGGGCTACTTGTGCTCTTTTCCAATCATTTGGAACCTTCCGTTCCTCTAGAGACTTGCTGTACACAGCTGTTAGAAGGGGGGCAAGTTCTTTCGCGTCCTCTGTGTAGAATCGAATTGGTATCGAGTCGGTTCTCTGTTTAATTGCTCGAGGTAATTTTCGGACACTGCACTCATTATAATGTCACTCGATGGTCTGTCAATACCACCCATCCTAAAATCTGAGTGTTCCAGTCTATATCTAGTAAATTGAAATCTCCACCTAAGACTATAACATGCTGAGAAAATTTATGTGAAATGTATTCCAAATTTTCTCAGTGTTCTACCGCTAATGCTACTGAGTCGGCAGGTCGGTAAAAGGAGCCAATTATTAACCTAGCTCGGTTGTTGAGTGTAACCTCCACCCATAATAATTCACAGGAACTATCCACTTCTACTTCACTACAGGATAAACTACTACTAACAGCGACGAACACTCATGTTCGGACATGAAGGAGAGACAGAGAGACAGGAACAGTCGATGACATGCGTTGCTCTGGCCTCCCAAGGGCTACTACTGCAGTGGATGACTGCTACGGATTACAGCTTGGAGGAATCCTGACAGAAACGCCACCATGTTGAATAATGCTTCTCGTGCAGCCATTTGATCTCGTGTTACGACTCAAACTTTGTGCAATATGCTGAAAGACGGGCAACTTCACACCTGACGCCCATGGCGAGGTCGATCTTTGCAACCACGACACCATGCGGCGAGGTACAGAGGGGCCCAACAACATGCCGAATGGACCACTCAGGATTGGCATCACGTTCTTTTCACCGATGAGTGTCGAATATGCCTCTAACAGATGTGCTTGGAGGCAACCAAGTGAGGTTGAACGCCTTAGACACGCTGTCCAGCGACTGCAGCAAGGTAGCTGGGTGGAAGTTCCCTGCGGTATTGGGGTGGCATTATGTGGAGCCGACGTACACCGCTGGTTGTCATGGAAGGCTCCGTAATGGCTGTATGATACGTGAATGCCACCTTCCGACCGATAGTGCAATCATATCGGCAGTATATTGGTGAGGCATTTGCCTTCATGGAGGATAATTCGCACCCCTACTGTGCACATCTTGTGAATGACTTCCTTTAGGATAACGACATCTCTCGACTAGAGTGGCCAGCATGTTCTCCAGACATGAACCCCTTCGAAGATACCTGGGATAGATTGAAAAGGGCTGTTTATGGACGATGTGGCCCACCAACCACACTGAGGTACCTATGCCGAATAGCCGTCGAGGAGTGGGACAATCTGGATCAAAGCTGTCTTGATGAACTTGTGGATAGTATGCTATGACGAATACAGGCATGCTTGCATCAATGCAAGAGGACTTGCTACTGGGTACTAGAGGTATCGGTATGGACAACAATCTGGACCACCACATCTGAAGATCTCGCTGTATGGTGGTACAACATGCAATGTGTGGTTTCCATGAGCAATAAAAAGGGCGGTAATGATGATTATGTTGATCTCTCTTCCAATTGTCTGTACAGGTTCCGGAACTCTCTAAACCAAGGTGGCGCGAACCTTTCTTATATGTGTGTATTATTACTTGTATGCATACGAGTACTACAGGAACATAGGAATGCGAAACTTTATTCCGACAGATAGCATAGCTGCTGGACTGTTTCAAAATGGCTCCTGTTGGTGATTTATGCTACAAGCAATGTGCGTAATTGAATTTCTTACTGCCGAGAAAGAAACTGTGGAGAATGTTCACAAACGCTTGTGCAAAGTCTATGGAGCATCTGCAGTCGACAGAAGAACATTTAATTGCTGGGTACAGAGGGTGAGGTCATCAGAAGGCGGTTTTACGGAGCTTCATGATTTGCAGCGGTCGGCAGACGATCCACGGCTGTCATAACTGACGTTGCAACGAGCTGATGTCATTCATGAGGACAGACACATTACAATTCGGCAGTTGGTGCTGGGTCTGTCAATCAGCAAACGAAGTGTGGATGCAATTATCTGCACTCTTGCATCTTCAAAAGTGTGTACAAGATTGGTCCCACAGTGTCCTTTTGACGTCACATTAAATATCGACAAGAGCAGGAAGTGCTATCGACTTAGGTTAGTGTTTGATGTGGGTCTCTCTCAGTTGGGTAAGTGTCACTGGTTTGAAGAAAAGCTGGCTCCTTGTTTCACTCGCAGCAATTCAAGCTGGCCTCTTAGTTTCCAGCCTAACTACACTCTCGGATATTAACACATATTCAGAGATGAAGTGTTAAATATTTATGACAAGGAAGAATATATATTCTACTGATCGTCTACTCGCAGCAAGTTAAGCTGTTGTCTTTGTTCCTGCTTAAACAGTCATTCGAAAATCATCACAAATTCGGAAAAAATGGCGAAATGTTTGTGACAAGGAAGAATATGAATGTTATTACTCAACATTTCACTTGCAGCAATTTAAGTTGTCCTCTTAGGTTCCTGCTTAACCACACACTCGGAAATCGACACATTTTCGAAAACACAAAGTCACATTTTTATTTTATCGCATATCGCAGAACATACTTGTATTACATTTATAAGAAAGCCTCAGAATGTCTTAACAACGCTACCAAAAAATTATTTGCATGTAGCAGGATGCGAATCTACATCCTTCAGCTCATTAAACAACGTCAACTAACTCGTCCTGTGAGCTGCCTGCTTCGCCCAGAGAGCAGAAGAAGTGTAGAGGTATAATGAGGGGAAATGGCGCTACACACGAACACTGTACCTTGTTCTGAAGTATCCGTCTCCACTTAGGAGCCCCAAAATATTAACGACTGCTTCTTGTTCGTAATTTATGAAATGTGCATGCAAGAGTTGTATTAGGTAGTAAATGTTATAATGCTTTCGCGAATAAAAGTGTGAAGAAGCCATTTTCACACTTTTCATGTTCTTAAATGCACATTTGATCCAGTAATCTGACCCATTTAGTCTCGTTAATGTAACTATCCTTTTGTTATAATTTCGGATTATAACAAGTTTCCTTTTGTAATCCAATTTTTTGCTTAATATGAACTGATGAGACTGATGTTTGGTCCTTATCCTCTTCTCCTTCTCACAACGTTCACACTCAGAGCTTGGCTTGATAGGAAAGCTAAAGTCCAATGACAATAATAAAACTATAGTAAGAGTAATCAAAACAATCAAAAGTTATGTATACAACATGTAATGTCTCTTGCAGTGGTCTCTCCGAGATATTGTCAGAAATTTTATAAATTATATAACTCAGAACATATCTCGAAATATCTCTTCTTATCTTATCGATTCCTAAACTTTAATATACGATGATTATCAACGCAAAGTAGTTTCAAGCCCTATTATTCCTTGGAGCGTCCATTTACTCCATGGAATAGCTTCTCTGCTATCTATGTTTTTTCTTATGAAAAGAATGAGGAATGCTTGCCGATTAGCCGTGAAAGAAGGAGGATGTACATGTATGTATTGTTGAGCTAGTCGCCATCTTGATGAGATTCTGTATGAGAAGGAATTTAATACATTAACTATACTAAAGTAAGTGTGTTTGCGTATTATTTAACTGATTATTATTGACAGTGTCTGCTTTCTACTCTGTGTTGCACGGGATCAGTGGGGAATGTCTGATTTACACTGGACGAACCTGCCATTTTGTATGTTCAAGATATCCAGTTACTTCAGATAAATAGGCTAACACGGTCTTACCAGCAGACCTCCGGTCTTCCCCATGTGATCATCGAAAGTTAATAATTATTACAAATGTTTTCAGGAGATCGACTGACAATTTTCGTCGCACCGAGATTTCGAAATTGCTTCACTGCCTTATGGAATTTAAGTTAAGCTCAATTTAATCAGGATAGAACAGTATTGAACTGTGTGAATGTGATAAGCCTGTGTTGTGAATGAAAATTCCGTTAACATACGAATGTTTTTACTATCCTGGTCAGTAAAGTTAAATCAGGCCGGTGTGAGAGAGGTTTTTAAATTTTTTTTGAATACCACAAAAAATATTAAATTTGGCGACCGTGACAGGACAACATTTTTGAGCCTTACTTAAACATTGTGTGAATTTTATGTTACATGTGCACGAGAGAAAAGATGACAAGGCCTGTTCCAGAAGTCACAATTTCGCCACAACCTATGAGAACGTCATTCAGGCCAGACAATATAAATTAAATTTTTGTAGATAGAAATTTAGACTAACTATTTAAATGTCTATCGGCTTGAATCAGATTGATTGAGTGACTGCTGGGTTGAACTTTAGATAGGAAGTGTTTATTATAAATGAGTATTATGCAAAGTTTAGGTCAGTGACATTATTAACTCAGATGCAAGTGACTTTATATATTTGTTGTTCTGTGTATTAATGGTTCTTACTAGGGCGGCTTATAAAATGGCAATACAACAGCAGAGTGAATCACAACAGCCCTCAACTGTTTCTGAGGTTAGTGAAACATTAGACACTAGCTTAACTGAAGTAGTGCCTAGCGGCAGCATCAATCAGGCCTCACAACAAAGCTTAAGTGTTTCGACGTCATCTGAGCAGGACGAAATAAACCCATTGACTGTAATCATGCAGCAGTTAACACTGTTAGCCAAAAATGTAACAGACTTAACTAAAGCGCAAATAGAGACTAAAAGCCAATCAAGTGAAAGTGGAACAATTAGCAGCCAATCAAGTGAAAGTCCAGGAGCTATTAGCTAATAAAACAAAGTTAAATGAGCAATTTGAAGCTAATCAAGTGGAATTAAATAATAAATTAGTAGGAGTTTTCAGAAACTTGATAATAAATTAAATAAAACTGCGGAAGAATTGAAAATTCAGAATGAAAAGACAGAATTAAAATTAGCTGCTCAAATTGAGCAAGTCACTCAGCAGAGTAGTGAAAATGTGAAGAAGTTACACCTAGAGCTAACTGAGTATGTTGCTACTAAGCTTGATACCATTAAAGAGCAGGTCGATTCAATCCCACAGATAGTTCAAGCACAAGAACAGATGCAATGTTCTATGGCAGTAATTCCGGTATTAGTTTAAGTTCAAGATGAATTAAAGCAACAAGTAAATGAGATGTCAGTAGATATGCAAAATTTGAGACAATCACAAGACAAGATTCCTTTGGACATCCAAAATTAGGATAAATCAGTAAATAACATAAATGAGAGACAAGACAAGGTTGATCATAAGGTAAACATTCTCGCAGGAAAATTCTCGCAGTTAAGTTTGGAAAGGCAAAGTATTTCTTCAGACAATTTTGAACACACGGTCAGAGCGGAACTTAAACAATGGAACAATGGAAAGAAAACATTGAGGGGTCTTTAAATGTATCTCGAGAAGATGTGTATTCCACACAAGGAAATGAGCCCATAGCAAGATCTATCAATGAAGCTACATTATTTAACCGATCAAGTACAGAAAGGGACATTAATGCATATGTTCGTTTTTGCAATCAACATCAGTCACAACCCTATGGGGGTAGTCATAATGACTGTAATTGTAAAAGCAATTCTGAGGAGAAAATGCTGAAACAACGTCAATTCCAGATCTACAACCCAGACATGACAAATGTTCATCCCATAGTGTTTATAAGAAGTTTTAGGGGAGTATTGCCAAAAAATTGGAGTGTGTGGCAAAAGGTTAGTTTCGTAACTGGTTATATTCAGGGGTCAGGAGCTATATGGGCATCTGATATGATATCAACTTGGGACACATATGAAGATTTTGAACAAGCATTTTTATCCAAATACTGGTCCGAAGGAGTACAAGAACGTTTAAGGCAGGAGGTATTATACCAGGAACCTTTTTCCTTTTCACATGGATCCATAAAGAAATACTTTGAGAAATATATAAACAAATCGCGGTATTGGGATAAGCCTATGCCTGTGCAAGACGTGATTGGCATATTAAAATCTCTACTTCCGGCCAGCATCAGAAATAGAATGCTGTATATTAAGGGGCATGACCTTGACTCTTTCATGACTATGCTTGACACTATAGATATGATTGAGGAAGATGAACATCGGCCAAGACAACCGGTTATGCAGAGGAGAGCGATTGAGGCGCCATGGCTAAGCCATGTCTCCGCAATATCCTTTCTTTCAGGAGTGTTAGTTCTGCAAGGTTCGCAGGAGAGCTTCTGTAAAGTTTGGAAGGTAGGAGACGGATACTGGCAGAAGTATTGATCGTTCACTGGGAGACCTGTAGTAGTTTGAGAAAAACATCTGGAGGCTTCCTGTAATCTGTTGACGTTCAGAGTGTTGATGAAACACAGAAATTGCATCAGGAATGAATACAACAGGCCAAATGGGGACTTTTCTCCATGGGAGTAATGTCTCAAACTGTCTGCGATTTTATCGAGTCCTGGGAGACCAGTAGTAGTTTCCGAATCACATCTAGAGGCATTCATTAATCTGTGGACCTTCAGAGTGTTGACGAAACACAGAAATTGCATCGGGGTGGAATACAACAGGCACCATGCGGACTTTTCTCCATGGAGTAATGTCTCAAACTGTCTACGATTTGATCGAGTCCTGGGAGACCAGTAGTAGTTTCCGAAGCACATCTAGAGGCGTACTGTAATCTGTGGACGTTCAGAGTGTTGATGAAACACAGAAATTGCATCGGGATTGAAAACAACAGGCACCATGCGAACTTCTCTAGATGGGAGTAATGTCTCAAACTTGCTACGCTTTGATATATTCCTGGGAGACCAGTACTAGTTTCTGAAGCACATCTGGAATCATTCTGTAATCTGTGGACCTTCAGAGTGTTGATGAAACACATAAATTGCATCGGGATTGAATACGACAGGCCAAATGGGGATTTTTCTCCATGGGAGTAATGTCTCAAACTGTCTACGTTTTGATCGTTTCCTGGGAGACCAGTAGTAGTTTCCGAAGCACATCTGGAGGCTTCGTGTAATCTGTGGACGTTCAGAGTGTTGATGAAACACAGTAATTGCACCGGAATTGAATTCAACAGGCAGCATGCGGACTTTTCTCCATGGAGAAATGTCTCGAACTGTCTACGCTTTGATCGTTCCTTGGGAGACTTGTAGTAGTTTTAGAAGCACATCTGGAGGCTTCCTGTTATCTGTGGACGTTCAGAGTGTTGATGAAACACAGAAAATGCATCGGGATTGAATACAACAGACCAAATCGGGACTTTTCTCCATGGGAGTAATGTCTCCAGCTGTCTACGCTTTGATCGATTCCTGGGAGACCAGACGAAGTGTCCGAAGCACATCCGTAGGCATTCTGTAATCTGTGGACCTTCAGAGTGTTGACGAAAGACAGAAATTGCATCGGGATTGAATACAACAGGCACCATGCGGACTTTTCTCCATGGGAGTAATGTCTCAAACTGTCTACGATTTGATCGAGTCCTGGGAGACCAGTAGTAGTTTCTGAAGCACATCTAGCGACGTACTGTAATCTGTGGACGTTCAGAGTGTTGATGAAACACAGAAATTGCATTGGGATTGAAACAAAAGGCACCAGCGGACATTTCTCTATAGGCGTAATGTCTCAAACTGTCTGCGATTTTATCGAGTCCTGGGAGACCAGTAGTAGTTTCCGAAGCACATCTGGTGGCATTCTGTAATCTGTGGACCTTCAGAGTGTTGATGAAACACAGAAATTATATCGGGATTGAATATAACATGCACCATGCGGACTTTTCTCCATGGGAATAATGTTTCAAACTGTCTACGCTTTGATCTATTCCTGGGAGACCAGTAGTAGTTTCGGAAGCACATCTGGAATCATTCTGTAATCTGCAGATCTTCAGAGTGTTGATGAAACACAGAAATTGCATCGGGAGTCGTGCTTCGGTAGCTCAGATGGCCCCGGCCGCGGTGGTCTCGCGGTTCTAGGCGCGCAGTCCGGAACCGTGCGACTGCTACGGTCGCAGGTTCGAATCCTGCCTCGGGCATGGATGTATGTGACGTCCTTAGGTTAGTTAGGTTTAAGTAGTTCTAGGTTCTAGGGGACTAATGACCACAACAGTTGAGTCCCATATGGCTTTGTCTCTGGTTAGCCAAACTTCACAATTATTTTGGGCGTCATATTATTCATCCTTAATTTTTTCCTCAATTGCAAATAAACAATTACCTGCTCCTTCTTATTTCTAGTTTTTGTAAAACTCAGATCTCATTATGAGCTTTAATAATGGGACTTGCATCATCAGTTAAAAGTACAGCATCAGCTTGTGATAAATAGCTTGATAAATCATTTATGAATACCAAATGAAACAGGGTTCCTGGCACTGAAACTTGGGTCACTCCACAATTAACTTCATTATATTCAGAAAACTGAGAGTTCAATTCATGAACTATTCGTATTTTCTGGTATCCATGAGGTAAGTATGATTTAAGCCATGTGTGAGCAATACTGTGGACTCTGTAGTGGTATAGGTTTTTGGACAAGAGATTATAATCAGTAATATTAAATGCCTTAGATAAATCAAAAAACACTCCACAGTTGGCTTCATTATGATCAATAAAGCTTAAAACAAGTTTTAGGAAATTATATATAGCAGTTTCAGTTGATTTATTTTTTTCTAATACAATTTCATTCATTGACAAATATTCCACTTTTGGTCAGGAAAGCAAAGAGTCTTTCACACATTATTCATTCTATAATTTTTGAGAAACAATACTGTGTAGAGGTTTTGTAATACATCATAAGTAATACTGTTTTTATGTAATGGTTCTGTAAAAGATAGTTTATGTTCTTTAGGGGAAGTACCAGTGCTGAAAGAAGCGTTATTACATCTTCAAATACGGAAACAATATATTTATTGTGTTTAATATAACTAGATGTCATCAGTGCGAGAGGATAATTTATTTTTTTTACAGGACCGAAGCTGGCCCAGGAGCTTTTTCCAATTTTACCACTTTCAGGTATTTCTCAATGCCACTAGCACTAATTTCTGTTTCAATAATCTGTTCTATGCTACGAAATTTAAATTGGGTCACTATTCCTGAGTTTCCCTTTGTAAAGAACCTTTTGAAAACAGAGATAAGAATGTCTGCTTTTGCTTTGCCAATGTCAGTTTCAGTTCCTGTCTCATCTACAAGTGACTGGATGCTTAATTTAGTACCACTGACAGACTTTACATATGACCAGATTTTCTTTGTGTCTTGTGAAAGATCTTTTGACAGTATTCTACTACAGTTGTCAACAAAGGCTTTGCACATTGATCTCTTCGCAGCTAAAAGCATTTCATTCACCATCTCTCCATCTATAGCCCCATGCTTTGTTTTGCACCTATTATGCAGCAGTCTCTGTTTATTTATATGCTTCTCTACAGGGACTGTATATCATGGAGGGTCCCTGCCATTAAGAACCATTAAGCTAGGTGCATATTTATCCAGTGCATAGTCATCTGTTCTTTTAAATCGAAATAAATTTGCTGAAAGAGAATAACTTGGCGTCAGTTGTATCGGGTGCAGTTATTCTACCTGTTGATGACACGAAAATTTTTACTGGACTGGGATTCGAAGCTGGATTTCCCACTTATCGTGAATCGTCGCCTTACCTTTAGCTTTTCTGTGCATGTGACCTGGACCAATCAATACTTATATATGTCACACTGACTACTTCCCTTTACAATAACCTTGTACTTTCATCTCTGAATGCTCACAACTTAATTCTGTATTCCTGCATTAGTGAGAATAAGACTCTGCGGAATCAAGACCTATGAATTATTATCTAATGCCCAACTCAGTATGTAATATTTACATTAATGATGATTGACAGCAGCTCAAAAGTAGATCAAAATAAATTGGCTGAGTGCGAATAGCTTGTGTCACCTGTGTTATGTGCAATTGAAAATATATGCCAGACTGGGACTCGAACCCAGATTTCCTTCTTATTGCGAGAAGTCACCTTAGCATTAGGATATCTGTGCACACCTCTCGGACTGACCCAAACTTCCATATGTCGCACTGTCTACATTCCTATACAACTGAGTTATTTCGATCTAATTTCAAACAACTGTCAGTCGCCACCAATGTAAATATTACATGCTAAGGTGGGAACTAGATGATAATTCATAGGTCTTGATTCCCCATAGTCTTATTCTTACTAATGCAGAAATACAGAATTAAGCTGCAAGCATTCAGTGCTGAACGCATGAGACTATTGTCTAGGGATATAGACGATGTGAAATACAGAAATGTATTTTGTGTTCCTTTCTCTCCTTTGCTGCCATTCTCCTGAGGGGTACTATTATTCGCTGTATGTTTGGACTGCCGAAAGTTAATAGACCCATACCGCATTTTGTTTGCCTGCACTTGACACAGGACACAGCAGGTTCCCCAACAAATGAAGTAACTCTCACTGGCTCACTTTCATTTTCAGTGAAAGGAAGCACCCCGAACTTGTTGGTTAAGGGGACTAATATAACACCATGAGCTCTCCCTGCCCCCTTCATTCCTTGCAGGGCGCCCAGCACTACCTGTGACACAATGCTCACAATCAAGTGGTCGACTAATGATAGATTCCATACTTCCTGCAGAGGAGACAGGATCCACAGGAGAACATATATAAGAGATACCACTGATGTCTCTGATATAAAACTCTGGAGAGCTTTCTCAATGCGCAGATTCACAGCTGCTGCTAACCATTTGATAGTAGTCAGAGTGTTTTCCAGCTGCTTAAGAAACGTCAACTAACTTATCCTGTGTGAGAGAACAGCATTCACGATGGGGCTGTAGTGTAGCTGCTGAAATGTTTCACAGGACTGTAAGCAAAAAAATTTAAAGCAAGTGTGCTTATTTTCTATTTATCTGTTGAGCTAAATGTATTACTAATTCCCTTTAAGAACTAAAGCAGTTAGTACAAAAAACGAGATTTCCGTTAAAGTAACAGTTAAAAAATTACTAGTCTCCTAAAAACTCGAAAAAAAGGCGTTAATTTATGATAAGCGTAGATGATATACACTTCTCTGGAAAGGAAAAACTATACACACTAAATTATTTTACAATATGTGCTACAGTAACTAAATTGTTATATTGTAGCCTGTCAATATCACACAGAGGGCAACTGTTAAGGCGGGTCCACACTGAGTGCGCCGCGCGCACAGCTGTAACAGAGAGGAGTGCGCCCTCCGCGCCCCGCCGCGCTGCTCCGAGGAGCGCACTGTGTTCCAGCTGGAGTGCGCGCACGGTCTGAAGATGGAGCGAGCCGAAGCCCCGTCTAAACTGAGCGCGCGCAAACGCACCACTTCCTTTGATGTACCGACAACAGCCGGAAAACTGCGCGGCGCGGCGCGCTCAGTGTGGACCCGCCTTTACAGGTACAGAGGTTGTAACTATGAGGTCCAGCTGTTGTCCAACAGTGGCAGCAACAGCGACCGGTGCCGTCCAAATGTTGACTGTGTGAGTGCCTTGTGTCTAGAGCTGAGGCGCCACTAGCGCCATGGATAATGTGCTTAAGAGGACGCCTGACTGCAGCTCTCCTGATTTGAGTAGTTCCAGTCTACCAGCACTCGAATATCGTTGTAGCTGCAGTCGCATCTTTCCCTAAAAATGTAGTGCAACAGAACTGTCTCAAGACTTGACTTATGTTTAATACTGTGTATTGCAAGACAGACGTGAAATACGTACTGTTAATATGTTTAATGAGTCCCAACATTGCCCAAGGACTTGTATAAGGATTTCGATGAAGATTCATTGTAGTAAGTTGATTATATTACAATATTTCTTACAGTGTTTGTGTTCTCTCATTCTTTTGATTTTACCCCAGAAACCCATGTACCATCCCAACAGGACACATCATAATTTTGGTGATGAGGATTTACATGGTCACATCATTGGCGTCGTGGATTGTGGGAGGTCCCTTCCCATGACGACGTGAAATTGTGGCAGATCATTTTTAGCAAAGACTATGTGGTTGTTTATGTGAGAGAACTTTAGTCTGTCTTTATTACTTCTTGCTTTGTGACCCTACCCATACAAGACATGTCTCTGAGACAGGCTATTCGGTTTCAGGTATGCCAGATACAGTAATAGATGGAAGGAATGACCAACTTCCTGGACAATCGGACTCAGGTGTCAGCACCGTTTTTTCGCCACTTCAGCACCTCCATAGTGAACAACACCGGCATGTGCCCTGCTGTTCAGGCAGTTTAAAGCATAGGGAGAATGGGCGAACTATACAGCGCAATTACATACACACACTTTGTGCTGCATCATATCCACATACACATTTCTTGACCACAGTAGGATTGGAAATGTAACACCTTTGTTGCAAAGTGTTTCCATCGACCAACTCTGAAAGTGTTTCGTATATAGAACTAGTTGCTGCCCTTTATAGATGCATTGATGAACAGATTCATGTTGCAGGTGCTAGATTCAAATTTTACAAACTTTGTAGACATCCCAATCACACTAACAGGGAATGGATAGCAGACTTCAGAGGTCTGAATAGTCAGAATAAATTCAGAGGTGAGTGTCGAAAGTTCTGTAGTGATGAGATGTTACTCAACGCCATAACGCAGAATGTCTCTGGCAGTCATATAAGGATCAGATTCTAAAGTATCCAGATCCTATTTTAAAGCGAGTGCTTGATTTGATGGGTACCCCAGACACTTTACACAGTACAGTGGTAGGGTTTGTGTCTCCACTCGTATCTGTTGTGCAAAGTAGTGACAGTAAACAGGGCACTGCAGGCAGGTCACGCACAGCTGTCCAACATGGCATGGCCACTGCAGTGCGGCAGAAATAAAAAAAAAACCGCCCGATGCCAAGCATTCAATTCCTTACGTAGAGTTCGTTGAAAAAAATTGTAGTGCGTCATATGCAGTAGATGAGAAAGTTATGTGTGTTACATATGGTGAAATACTATCCGTTTTGCATGCTATCATCTGACAAAATTGGTTTCACTTTCTTGAACTGTTTTTGAGATCTGAAGGATGGTATAAATATTTCACATCCACTCTCGTTTTCGCAGACAACTGGAAGTGAGTACGCTACATACAATCCAATTTCTCAAGAAAGTCGATAGGTACAGAGCTCGTCTCAAGTTTAAAGAAAAATTCAGTATGTTAGCTCCATGTTGTACACAGCAACATGTGGGCTAACATGGACCAAACAAAAACTCATAGCAACCCCAGTTTTTCATTTTAAGGTATTAGAATTTAGCACTTTACATTACTGAATACAGAAACGTCACAATAACTATGGCGAATAACAAAATGATAGGAAGTTCATCATGAAGATGACAATGAGGCTATGAGATGTATGAGAATAACGTTTTTGCCCAATAGTTTCTTTAAAATAGTCTGAGAAAGAATGCAGTCCAATTGGCGTGCACACGTCTCTGTTCTCACAGTATACCCGAGGCAGAAAGAGAATGTTTCGTTTTAACGGACGGAGCTCACAGCTGTGCAGGGGACAGGCAACTGGGACAGCCGCCCCTTTGGAACAAAGGGAAAGACTCGCCCAGCACTGAGAATGAAAATGCGTTTCTGCACACTGAGCAAGTAATCCTGTCGAAGGTCTAAAATCCTGTCCACAGTGTTTTAAGTCTCACAAGCAGCAGGCATGTACTTGCTGAAATTCACAATGTTACAGTTCTGGCAAGTGTGGTCATTCATACAGTTTGTATAAAAAAGATTTCAGACAAAGTGAGGAGTTAATTTCTCTTAACATCAAGCTGTATGTGTTAATGTAATCAGGTTCAAATTGGCTAGTCAGGAAGAAGAGTGTTACATCAAAATCAAAGTCAGTGTCTGGTTTCTAGAACTTGTGTCCTATTCAAAGACATGCAAACAAGTTGTTTGTGTCATTGGTCAATTACAAGTAGGACGTTTCCATGCATCTTGATACTGGAGTATCTATCATACTTTTGAATAGCCATACCTCTGAACAGCTAGGTCGGCCACAATTTTGTCAGGCACAATGTTGTCTACATTTAGTGGTGATGTTATCCTTATCTTAGGTGTTTGTACTTCCCTGTCACATTCAAGAAAGTTTCAGAAACAGTTTCATTGGTAGTTCTCTGCACAAAGGACAGTCCAAACATTTTAGGTAGAGACACCTTCAGTGCCGGCCGCTTTGGCCGAGCGGATCAAGGCGCTTCAGTCCGGAACCACTCTGCTGCTACGGTCGCAGGTTCGAATCCTGCCTCAGGCGTGGATGTGTGTGATGTCGTTAGGTTAGTTAGGTTCAAGTAGTTCTAAGGGGACTGACGACCTCAGATGTACTTAGAGCCATTTGAACCGTTCTGAACACCTTCAGCCTTTTTGAGACACAAATAAAAGGCAATGTGTTCTCAGTGAATACTTTTGTGCCTAAAGACAGTGTCTCGAGGTTATGTTGTGTGTTTCACGAACTCTTTCAGGCCATGTTAGGCTAAGCTAATAATTTTGAGGTGCACATAACATTAAAAGGCAATGCACAATCGAAATTATTCCAGGCACAGCTGGTCCTGCAAGCTGTTTTGGACAGTTATTGCAAGCCCATGTTTTTTCTCCTCTTGTAATCCTCACCAAACTGAACAACAAGTTACGCTTGTGTGTTGACTCCAAGTCCACTGTAAACCTCAGACAGTTGTAGATTCATATCCTTTGACACAGTCAGAAGAACTAATTACCAGATAGGTGTTGGCCAATACTTTTCAAAAATTGACTTGCAAGATGGATATTTTCAGATATCCTTGGATGAACAATAGCAGCACTTTTTTGTGATCAAAACGCACATGGACTTGTTCGAGTTTCTACAGTTACCTTTTGGGAGTGTGTCAGTGTCTGCCATGTTCCAGCGATACTTTGAACAGCTGACAGTTTTGTGGTTTCTCGTCACATGTCAGAAGAACATTTTTCAACTCAGTGAAGTCTTTTGGGCATGCTTTCCTTCTGTGGGTCTCTTATGCAACAAGAATAAATGTTCATTTTTTCAGACAGAGTTCGCCCATCTTCGACGTGTTTTAATGCACAAGGCATTCATACATGATAGGGGCATCTCTCAGCCATTCGTGACTTACCAGAGCCCTGCAATGTCAGTGAATTGCAAGTAGTGTTCCGTAAACTTACGTATTATATTCGACTAATCCTGAATGATGTTCGAAACGCAGTTCTGTTACATCAACTTCATACGAAGAATGTCCAGTTAGTGTGGTCTCACGACTGTGCTTCAAATTTCAGGAAATTAAAATACACTTTGTTGAGTAACAGTTGCCGACGCATTTGGATCCAGTCAAACCAGTAATATTGGCTGTTGACACTTCGTTGTATGGAATTGGGGCAGTTCTTTCTTACAGAATCAAGGGAGCAGACAGAGCAATTGCATTGGCATCAGAGTTGCAGAAAAAGCAATGTAATTACTTCCAATCAGAGATAGAAGCTCTGCAATGATTTATGATATCACTAAGTTTCATCAGTACCTGTGCAGGTGTAAGTTATATCTTATCACAGACCACAAACCATTGGCGTCACTGTTCATCCTACCATACATACCTCAGAAACTGCAGCGCTGGGCTCTCATTTTGTCTAATTACCAGTGTGAGGTTGTCTGCTGTTGTATGACTAAGGACTCCAATGTTGGCACCCTTTCTCAATTATCTGTTGAAAGTGACTAAGTTTTTGAGCATTGAGAGGACTCATGCTTTTACTTGGATGCGCTGGATGTGGCAGTGCGCCAAGATTTCCCAATCACGCATATGATGGCTACTCAGGAAATGACGGTGGATCCTAATTTACAAGTGTAGGTTCAGCACCTCTGCACCGGTTCGCTGTGTGCAGCCAAAGCGATTCAGAACTTATATTTTCCAGAACGACTTGATCTACCAATTCAGCAAGGTGTGTTTCTCCTCCATATGGAGTCAAATAATTCAAAAATGCTTGTACTATGGTCTTTACAACAAGACATGCCTCATTTATTGCACAGAGGTCACTGGAGCATGGTCAGAAGAAAACAAATTGCCTGACACCATTAGACTTGGATCGTGGTGCACTCCTAGATCGAAAAGTTGACTGCCAGCTGCTTTCAACAGACGGAAACAGGCTCTACTAACATATCTGGCAGCCTACCATTCCCAGCCGAGAGATGGCAAATCACACGTGGAATTGATTCATGACGACTACTATAGAACTCTGCTTCACCTACTGCAGCAATTTCAACAGTTAGCTAAGTACTCTTAAAATACTCAGTTCAAAATTAACAGTGTTGTCTTTATCAAACTGTTCAGAACCTGCAGAAGACGGGAAAGTGGACCCATTTCTAAAATTTTGGGTCGGTCTCTTTTCGTCATTCAAGGTCCTTACAGTGTTCACAGAAGGCACTACAACAAAATTTGTGCGTGTTGGATGTGTGATCCTGCCTCAGATCTCTCAGTTTCAGATTCGGTGCCACACTGGTCTTGTTGCCAATGCTGTCCACGTCTCCCTTGGTTTCGACGCTACTAGAGCCTGACATGGAGGTTGATGCAGCGGCGCTGATTGCATCTCAGCGCCCGCTGCTTCTGATACCAAGTTCAGGTCAGGATCATCCATCTGTCGTTCTTCACGACACCAGTGACACACCAGAAGCTGAGATGTCGTCCACTTCATTAGGGCCTCAGTCACTGGTCACAGGTTTGCACCATACACCTGGCTTTTCGACTGATGTTAGTGGGCTTCCACAAGGCAAATGCTGGGGTGTGTACAGGGACCCTGCATCCCGCTTTGGCTGTTGCCCTAGCTCCTGCTTCCTCAGTGACACATGTGGGCAAGCCTCACCCCCACCCCACCGTCGTTTTGCTCATTACAAGGCGATGTTGAGGAAGTCTGGGGGCAGGAATATGGTATCATTGCCTCTCAATATCACACAGGGGGAATATTTTCAGGTACAGACAGCAGCAGCGACGAGAGCAATCCTACCCAACAACCCTGAGTTGCATGAGTACCACTCCCTCCCGCCTCCCCATGAGCTGAAGCGTCACCAGCGCTATGGGTCACATCTAGAAGGGGCCACTCAACTACATCTCTCCCGAGTGAGTAGATACAGTCCAGCAGAAGTCGCGTATCGTCGAGTGGCAGTCGCAACATTCGCTATGGGCGTAGTGGAGCAACCTGGTTTCAATAAGTATGTTTAATTCTGTGGATTTGCAAGCTGGATGTGAAGTGTGAACGATTAAGCGTTTTAACTTGCTCTACAGATGCCAAAGGACTTGTAATAGCATTTTAACGAGGATTCATTACACCAAGTTGAGTATATAACAATGTTTCTACAGTATTTTGTTCTCCCATTCTTTTGATTTGTCTCAGAAACCCACACACCACCCCAACGTGACACATCACAATTTTGGCGATAAGACTTTACTTGCTTACTTCATAGATCACAAGTGCTGATTTATTATGAAATAGCTTATGCACACGACGATTGTAACTTCTGAATGTTTTCAAAATTATATTTTTATTCCTGTTGATATGCACTGGAATTCAGGGTGAAGTTTTCTTTGACAGTAACTGTAATTCATAGACCCTGATTTTCTATCAAATAAGTTATTGACAACACTTGTAACTGAGAAAAATGTTCAAAAATGTTTCTATAAGGATCCACAAATTATCAAAAATAAAACAATTTCTCACATAATTATATAATGAAATTAGGGATGGATTGTTTCTGAATGAGAATAGTCCTACTGTTGTCAAAAATTTATGAACACCGCAATTTAAATTTAGGCCTACTTCTGTTGTAACAGACTAGTGATTTCAATCTGCACTGCAGTTCATCTTTAGGTCTGGTACCGCAAAGGACAGTTTGTTGCCTAACTAGTATTTTATGTTAGTGACAGACTGCACTTTGAGGTGCCAGACATGAAAATGATCCACAGTCCAGACTGAAACTGGTAGTCAGTAATAAACGAAGTGACACAAATGGTATATGTTTATTTATAATTACACCAATATTTCTATTTACTTTTTTGGGACTCCAACAGTTGTATAAATTCATGTGGGTTGGATTGGTATCTCACAACTATACTACAAAATATTATATTTATACACTACAGAGTCAATAAAAAAATGGTACAGTGCCTAACACCACGTAGGGCCCCAATAGCACCCAGAAGCGCCACAACACGATGTGGCATGGACTCGACTAATGTCTAAAGTAGTGTTGGAGGAAACTGATCCCATGAATACTGCAGGCCTGTCCATAAATCAGTAAGAGTACGAGTGGGTGGAGATCTTTTCTGAACAGCAAGCTGCAAGGCATCTCAGATATGCTCAATAATTTTCATGCTGAAGAGTGTTCCTGGAGGCACTCTGTAGTAATTCTGGATGTGTGGGTTCTGCAGGTGACCAGACAGGATGCTTATATATGTGTCACCTGTCAAAGTCGTATCTAGACATATCACAGATCCTGTATCACTCCAACTGCACAGGCCGCCTACCATTACAGAGCCTCCACCAGCTTGAAGAGGCCATGCTGACATGTAGATACTTGGATTAATTAAGTTGTCTCCATACCTGTACATGTCAATCTGCTCGATACAATTTTAAGCGAGATTCGCCTGACCAGGCAACATGTTTCAAGTCGCCAATAGTCCATTTTCAGTGTTAATGGGCCCAGGTGGGGTAAAGTTTTGAGTCATGCAGTCATCAAGGATATACGAGTGGGCATTCGTCTCCCAAAGCCCATATCGATGATGTTTCGTTGAATGGTTCGCACACTGACACTTGTTGATAGCCCAGCATTGAAATGTGCAGCAGTTTGCGGGAGGATTGCACTATTCTCTTCAGTCGTCGTTGGTCTCCTTCTTGCAGGATCTTTTTCTGGCTGCAGAGGTATCGGAGATTTGATGTTTTACCCGATTCCTGATATTCACGATACTCTCCTGAAATGTTTTTACATTGTCGAATTTATCCCTACAATGGAGATGCTGTGTCCCATCGCTCGTGCGCTGACTGTGACATCACGTTCAAACTCAATTAAATCTTGATAACCTGCCATTGTAGCAGCAGTAGCTGATCTAACCATTGTGTCAGACACTTGTCGTCTTATATATGCATTGCCGACCGCAGCGCCGTTTTCTGCTTGTTTACATATCTCTGTATTTAAACACACATGCTTATACCAGTTTCTTTGGCGCTTCAGTAGATTGCAAGATACTGTTGCACTGGATGGGTCTTCTGTGCTCAAACAGTCTGCTGCAGCTGATGATCGCACTGGTATCAAAGTTTGCGTGTAATGTTTGAAAACAAGATCTTAAATTTTGACAACAAATTTATTTTTTTCTGTAAAAAATAAAATACATGCACTTATTTCAATTGTACGTGGTTTTATAAAACTTGTAAACTATTAATAATACTGTCCACAGATATTTATACATAGGGAACTGCTTCCAGTCCCTAGATTCCGAATATTTTCTTGACAGTACACCTGTTAAAGAAATAGTCAGAGATACATAACTTGTGGAAATGACTCCAACCTATTTATATGTCAAAAAGACAACTGAAGCTGGATAAATAAATCAGAATGTTTTATTTACAAACTCATTTTCCAAATTATTTTGGAGCTCTAGGTGGGAGATACATGCACGTGAGAAAACCAAATAATACAGTTCACCTCTAAATCACTTTTTTATGAAGCACAAATTATATGTGGATGCATGAGAAGTGTCGTAATAACTATGTTCCCAGGTGGACTGTTCCAAGCTCCTCCGTTATCAGCTGAACGCAATATTCCGACTGTATACTTCCTTAGAACAAACATGGTGTACTTTTTTTTGCTGCACTGTCATGACAGACATTAGATTATTACATAGGATAGTACTGAGTGAAAGTATGCCAACAATCCCAGAGCACTACATTTAATATGTTTAGTTACTTTGGTTAGCTTTTTGCGGTAAACAGTTCACAATACAATGAATTTTTTAAAATTATGTTAGGTTTCTGTATTTGCTGTAGGGGCAGCCCCAAAGCTTTGTTTTACACCTAGTATACAATAATTGCTTAAAAGTTTCTTTACAGTGACTGTATACAACGCAGGTTCCCTTCTATTATGAACTTTTCTACTGAGTACTTGCGCCTATCCAGTGCATGGTCAACTATTCTTTTAAACTTGAGCCAGAGATCCTTTACATGGTCCCGTCCTGTGCTGACAGTTTCAAGTTTCTGACTGAGATACGACTGATTTTTCTAAGTAGTTTACTGAAAATATATATTATTTTAGTTGTCCTTTGAACTTTGGTAATCATTGCTGCCACAAACGCGTCATTGTCAGTGATACCAGTTTCAATGTGGACATCCTCAAAGAGGTCACGTCTATTTCACTGACTGAACAAACTTCTGACTCAAACACGTTTTAGCACCAGAGTTGCGGCTGTCTCCTACCATACGCTAAAGTTTCTTTGTACAGATGTGTGATCTAAACCTACAAATTTGAGTAGTCTCTCTTAAACTTCTCAAAACATCAAGTTTTGCGCGCATGTCGTACCTGCGCAAATCATCTTCTCACACGCAAAGATCAGTTTGCGCAAATACGCTATTCATACAACTTTGCACAGGCAATCCGTTGCATGTTGAGGGTCTTAAGAAGAATATTCAAAACCTAACAATCAGGATTTCTCCAAACTCGGATATCTTTTAGACGTAGAAATTACCGACTGCACAGGAGGTAAGTTGTTGTTATGATGTATTGCTACCAGTACAATGCATCTTCTTATTATATCGATCAGAAGAAATCGACATCCTTTCGAAGTTTGAGAACCTTTTGTTACAATGTTTGTATCACTGACGTAACAGATCATATGATTAGTGATTGCTGAACAGGAGAAAAGAAGGCGTGTACGTCGAAGAGACTTAGAATCGTGTTGTCATTAAAACGCACTGAACGAGATGGGAGCCGCAGCCACTCCTATTATTGTCTTTACTGCAATCTGGGGTGTCGTTGGTATTGTTTTACCATTTGTAGTGCCTAAAGGACCCAACAGAGGGTAAGGAAGTTGGGTTGTCAAATGATAGAATTTGTCCGATTTATGTTAGTGATGTAGCTTCTGCTTTTATACCATGAATATTTCATGCATATGTTACTTGCAGGAAGCTAACAGTTAAAACTTTTCACAGGGTATTACAAGTTGTATTGATGCTGACGGCTGCAACTTGTTGGCTCTTGTAAGTACAATTTTTTTCCCTTCTTTTCGCAGTATCTTAGCTCTCGTTCACAACAATCTAAAGACTTGAAGAGTATAAATTCATACAGTTCGGGAGGATATAGGTATTTCGTTTTTTTTGGTAGGATTGTTGTGAAATTAGAGAAAGACTCTCTGAGCTAGGTATGCAGCAAATCTTGCATTATTTTATTGCGTGTAACAAGTTGCAGATTGAGAGAGAGAGAGAGAGAGAGAGAGAGAGAGAGAGAGAGAGAGAGAGAGAGTAAAATGTACAGTGAATTACTTTATGGTGTTCTGTAAAATTAGTGGATCATGGCCCCGAAGTTCCTGTATGTTATGTATCGTGTAATTGTAGTGAAGGACTTTGTATTATGCATATTACACAGAGGTGCTATAACGATAATCAGGATCAAAACAAATCATTAGCGAAGTCTAGATGAACATACTTGCTCTCTAAACTCAATGTTGTAGGTAATCAGTGTTCCAAAAATGACTACTTTCTCTTCTGCAGTAAGCCAACCAACAGTATTTGAACAAAGAGGATTGACTAAACTTCACCATTATAGCGATCCTTGAGCATTCATGGCCATTCCAATTATTTCAGGGAAGTCTTACATTGTCTTGCCATTGATGAATTGACAGATGCAGCTCTGTAATTGGGTTTAAATGCAAGCAGACTTCAGAATACTGTACAGACTTAACTTCCTCGGGTTAACACTAACCACACTATTTACTAGCCTGAGATTAAATAATCGCGTGTTTGTGCTTGTCATATTAGTCTTTTCACAACACGTGGTAGAGTTTTGGAGTTAATTGGAAGGCTCTCCAATGAAAGGGAATGCATAAAAGTACCTAATGCTTGTAAGGAAGTGACACTCACCACTGAATGAAGTTAGATTACTGAAAATGACTAAGCATTTTTTCTGACATCAGGCACAACCAGTCTAAATCCTGTTTTTCATTCATGACAGCAGATAATTAAAGTGACAGGAAAATTTTTATTCAGACAGTAGTGAAGTTTACAACTATCAGTTCTCCATGTGTTATATGGTATCAGTCTTTTGTCAAAAGATATTCTTGTCTGGTTGTTCAATAATATGTGGTAAGCTTGTTTTGATCCCAAAATTTGAAGAGAGGACATCCATCTTGCAACAGAAGGAAAACACCTCACCCATAGTGAATCATAACATTGCACTTGTATATGTAACAAAATTACTGAAAGGGATTATAGGCCATTGTATTGTATCATACATACATACATGCATTAATCCTTGTTCCATAGATCATGAATACGACATTTCGTACTGATGCGTAATGTGTCACTTTAATGTAAATTTTCTTTACATAAAATAATTAATTTTTTATGGTTACTTCATATCTAAGAATTCATCCATTGAGTAGGAGGAGTGGTCATTAATAAATTCTTTTAGTTTGCTTTTAAATGGTGGTTGGATAACTGTCGGACTTTTAAAACTATTTGGCAAATGACCAAAGATTTTTGTGGCAGCATAATTCACCCCTTTCTGTGCCAAAGTGAGATTTAATCCAGAGTAGTGAAGATGATCCTTTCTTCTAGTGTTGTAGCTATGCACTGCACTATTATTTTTGAATTGGGAGGGGTTATTAATTACAAATTTCATAAGTGAATATATGTATTGCAAAGGTACTGTGAATATCCCGAATTCCATAAATAAATGTCTGCAAGGTGATCTTGGGTGGGCTCCAGCTATTATTCTGATTACATGCTTTTGTGCAATGAATACTTTCTCTCTTAATGATGAATTGCCCCAAAATATACCATATGAAATCAGTGAATGAAAATGGGCATAGTAGGCTAATTTACTGGTATGTTTATCACAAAAATTTGCAATAACCCTAATAGCATGAGTAGCTGAACCTAACCGTTTCAGCAGATCATCGGTGTGTTTCTTCCAATTCAATTTCTCATCAACGTGCACACACCCAGAGATTTTGAGTATTCTGCCTTAGCAACTGACTTCCATTCGTAATCTGGTTTTATTAATGATGTTATGCCATTTCTTGTACAGAATTGTATAAACTGTGTTTTCTCAAAATTTAGTGAGTCCATTTGCAGAGAACCACTTAATAATTTTCTGAAAGACATTGTTTGCAATTTCCTCTGCTGATTCTTGCTTCTTGGGTGTGATTACTATACTTGTATCATCAGCAAAATGAACTAGCTCTGCATCTTCGTTAGTATAGAGTGGCAAGTTCTTAATATATATTAAGAACAATAAGGGTCCCAAGACTGAACCCAGTGGGAAACCATTCTTGATATCTCTCCAATTAGAGGACTCTGCTGGTTTTTACAGACTATCTGTACAGTTAATTTAAACCTTCTGCATTCTTCTAGTTAAGTATGAATGAAACCATTTGTGCACTGTCCCACTCATACCACAGTACTTAAGCTTTTCATGAAGAATTTCATGATTCACTCTGTCGAGCGGCTTTGAGAGATCACAAAATATCCCAATGGGTGATGTTCGGTTATTCAAGTCTGTCTGGAAAAGTGCCCTGTTTCACTGAGCTACTGTCCATATGGCTGATAGTGAATCTTTAGCAGTGAAGCCTGTTTTTCATTGAAAATAATGATCGGTTTGGGGAGGTTGCTGCAATAGAGATGATGAGAAATAGGTCTTTGCTGATCAAAACGTATCATGCCAACCAATTGCAAGCACTTCAGGCCTGTGTCAAGATTGGAGATATACCAGTCACCAATTCTCCTCATAACAAGCTCAATAAAATTCAAGGTGTTGTCTTCTATCGGGACCAAAGGGTACAAACTGATGAAGATATGCATACTGATGTGGTGCAGCATGGAGTCTATTTTGTTAGGCACATCCAGAGGGGACCCAAGGATAATAATGGATACTGGAGCTTTTATCCTAGCCTCTGAAGGCAATGTTTTGCCTGACAAGATTGAGATCATGGTTTATTGGTGTGATGTCAGACCGTATTTCCTCCTCAGATAAGATGCTTTAGGTGCCAATTGTTCAGATACATGTTCTCCCGCTGTTCCTATGAGGCTGTCTGTAGGGCATGTGGTCTGGTGTCCTGTGGGGACAGCTATTATGACCAATCCGCACAGTGTGTCCATAATCCTCTGTAGGATAGTGGCACTCTCTCTCACAGAGGGAGGGTATAAGAACACCTCCTTTCAGAATTGACATCTGCCTATTTGACACTGGAGCTGCAACACATTTCAGTGGAGACCATGGAACACTCAACTATTGATCTCACATTTTGCAACCTGAGTGTTTGCACCCTGATTCAATGGTGCATCCGTGGTGATCTTTGTGACAGTGACTATTTTCCTATTGTTCTCTCCCTCTCCTCTTAGACATCAGGGACATGCTTCACGTTGATATCTTCAGAAAAGTGACTGTCAAGCTTTCTCCTCTACAGCCACTTTAGCAGCCGTTCGTGTAACAAAGTGGTACAGAATACTATTGATACTATTAAAGTTGTAGCAGCAATGATGCTCTACTCCTCCAGCTCATCCTGATAACCACCAGTGCCATGGTGATTTGAAGATAGTCACAGCTACTAGGGATGCTGCAGGGAGCTTAAACGGCACAAGTGCCATCCCTCTGTGGATAATTTAACAGTATTCAAGAGAGTATGGGTGAAGGTGCAGTTTTTAATACAGAAAATGAAACAGGAATGTTGGGAGCAATATGTATAATCTATGTGATCCCATACCCCATCATCATAAGTATGGATTAAACTATGCTGCATTTGTGACCATCCACAAACCGAGGCAGTTCCTGGCATCATTGTCAGTGGTAATGTCTAAACTGATTCCGTGGTATTTGATGAATTGTGGCACACTTCACTGAAGTGCCTGCTTACAGTAATTACATCCTCATTTTCTGACCTGGAAACACCTTACTGAATGCTGCCCACTATCCTTCAATGCACACAGCTCTCTTTACTCGTGGAGCATCAACAAAGGCTTTAGCTTTCCACTGACAAACCCTTTTGTATGATTTTCTGGAGTCTGTACATCTTTGGCCTGTTGCTCTTCCATTCATTGACACTGCAAAATTCCTGAGGCTCGTGCTTGATAGGAAACTTTCTTGGTCCTCCACGTGTCTTACTTGGCTGCCTGCTGTACCCAGTCCCTCCCTATGTGTCTTTGGCAGTACTTCCAGGGAGCGGATCTGATCTCACTCCTCCATTTGTACCGGTCTCTTGTCAATTCAACTATGGGTGCTTCATTTATGCATCTGCACCTCTGTCCATCTTATGCCACCTCAATACAATGCACTATCATGACATCCATTTAGGCTCAGACTAACCGTGGTGTTGGGTGTGCCTTCATCATTGGCACCAACAGTTTTCAGCACTGGGTTCTGGAACACAGCTCAGTATTACAGTGGAGCCCTGTATCAGGCCATGCAGTGCATCTTGTGACAGACACTTTTAAATTGTGTCATTTACTCCGAGTCTCTGTGCCCTTCAGAGCCTCTGTAAGCTGTACAGTTTCCATCCCTTAGTTCAACAAGTCCAGGAAAGCTTTCACTTGATCGCTCTTGATGAAGCCACTGTGATGTTTATGTCAGCCCCTGGTCATGCCAGTCAGACAGGCAACGGAGCTGCTGATGGTGCTACCAAAGCTGCAGTCCTTGAACCTCGGCTCACTAGTTCTTCCCTTAGGTGATCTCTGTGTTGCCCTCTGTCAGCAGGCAATGTCACTTTGACATCACCACTGGTCTTCCCTTCATGGGAACAAGCTCCGGGGAATGAAACCTTCCCCAGTGGCTTGGCTGCCCTCATGGCCCTCTCGCTGCAAGGAGATAATTATAGCTAGGATGCGTTTTAGCCATTGCCACTTGTTATGTGGTGATCCACCTCCACTTAGTCCTCATTGTCCTCAGTCATTGGTGGAATGCCATTTCCTGAATGAATGTCCTTATTTAACCACTTACACTCTGATGTAAGTTTGCTGTCTGAGTTATCGGCCATTTTACCAAATGACACGTGGGCTGTCAACCGCGTTTTACTTTTTATCCGTCATAGCAATGTGGCAGAGGACATTTAATCTTTAGTTCAAGACTTCTGCTGTATCTATGCAGTATTTTATGGACTTTTCTGCAAGTCCATGTTTTTAGCTGTCTTTCCTTCTGTCAGTTGGGCTTAACATGTAGCCGTTTTTTTAACTCCTTTTTTGCCTTCGTACTCTGCAGTTCTGACATGGACGTGTATGATCTTAGTTGTTTTTGTGCCCTAAAACAAAACAAAAAAAAAGGCTGTCATACAATGTTAGCAGAGTCTCCAACCAAACACTTGGACATCTTCGTGCTGACAGCATGAAACATGTTCTCAGGTTTTTGAATCATATTTGCGCAAAGAAGACTTTCCCTCTCAATGTGGAAGGTATCATTATTATTGTCCTGAAACTGGGAAAGGGGGACATATTTTTACTAACTACTGGCCAGTCTCTTATGAATGGGCTGTGTAAGCTGTTCGAATGAATGGTCAGTCACCGCCTTTGTTGGTGCCGTGAAGCCGGAGGGCATGTATCATGATTCGAAAGTGGCTGTCTGGCTTTTCAGTCCATCAACGATCATTTGGCTCATTAGGAATCTGCAGTTCAGTGCTTTTGTGCATCACCAACATCTGATTGCTGTGTTCTTTGACCTACAGGAGGCGTAAGATACCACCTGGCAACATCACATCCTATCTACACTAGGTGTGTGTGGTTTCTGGGGCAGTTTACTCATTTTTATTCAGAATTTCCTATCTCTGACTTTTTAGGGTTCAGATAGGTTCACTCTCAGCAACAAATATGTACAGGAAACTGGAGTCCCTCAGCTATCGGTTCTGAGCGTAATTACTATCACTACCAATGGTAGTGGGTCCTACAGTCTCTTTTTTGTCACTGTGTGTAGATAATCATTGTCTATATTAAATCTCTGAACCACTGTGCTCAACTGAGCACGAACTTCAGGTGACTGTCTGGAGCGTACAAGACGGGACTGTGTATCTAAGGTATCAATTTTCTCTTTGCAAAATCAAGAGTTGTGCATTTTTACTGTGTCCGGACTGTGCACCTGCACCTACAAATTTATCTTGTTTTTACTTGAAGTTATTGAAACTTTTCAATTCTTAAGGTAACTTGGCTATCATGTGTCCAGTGGCTCAAGGTTGCCATATCTCAGGCTTTGTGGTACGTCAAATCCCTGACCTTGACAAACTGAAGCGATTCCACGAGTTGCTTAAAAAGCATATTCCTGTGCTGTCCCAAAAATCTTTTGGTCGCCACCATCCAGAACCCACTGGCTTAACTCTACAGCTCTGAAAGGATAGTGACAGTCATGTGGACACCAAGCCACATAGGCTTTCCAGGAAATGAACAGACAGGCTAGCTAAGAAGCAAGTACGGGGGGTCAACTTGATGTCAGAGTACTGGACACCAACTTACAATTACAACTTTGGTGGTCTGGGAACAGTAACAGCAGGTTACTATGACCTAAAACAATTGGAGAGTGGTTAAAGGGTCCACTAAGGTGTGGCATATGCATGTCCAGGCCTCTCGGAAAATGCCATTGTGTTTTACCAACTGCACTTCGGCCACACGACTCACCCGCAAGTTCCTTCTGTGTCAGGTGGGTCCCCCTCACTGGAGCTGCAGCAGTCTACTGATGACAGCACATGTTATTGTTGAGTGCGCCTTGCTGGTCAACATGCGGTATGCACTCAGTTTGCCTACCTCACTATCTCAGATGATTTTGGATGATACAGCTACTACCAAAGTATTAAATTTCCTGAGGGAGAGTGGATTTTACACTTTCAGTATTACAGGTGTTTTTGGGGAGGAGAGCCTACACCTGCGGCAGGTACCCCCCACCCCCACCCCATGAGACCACAGGTTACTTTCTTCCCCCTCTCACATTGTTGTGCCTTTAGACCCTCCTGTGCAAGATGCTGCTTTGATTAGCTCTTTTTCTTTTACATATCGAGTCACAACTACTGTCACACCCTTTTTCGAACTCTTTGACTTGCTTATGTAGTTGAAGCAGACAAGTCCACCCTCATTTGATTTTTGTACGTTTTGTATTTCTCTCATGAAAGCAATAGGGAAATGATAACTAAATATCATTTTCATTGAACATACTAAATAACACCATGCTCATTATCTTCTTGTATTTCATTTCCATTGTTTGACTTCAAATTTTGATAAAAGTTATTGTAAACAGGGCTACAAACTTCGACATAAACATTCTGTCACACAGTGTAGCAGCTTTGATGGACCTGTTACTAGGATACTTAGGTTCCAAAACAGTGTCAGTTATTTTCTTTGGTTACCTATGCCTTCATGCAGATTTGTGCTAGTGTAGTAGGGCATGTTAAATATTTTGACTTCATTCTTTCAAAAAATGACAGTGAGGTGGCGCAGTGGTTAGCGCACTGGACTCGCATTCGGAAGGACGACGGTTCAATCCCGCGTCCGGCCATCCTGATTTAGGTTTTCCGTGACTTCCCTAAAATGCACCAGGCAAATGCCGGGATGGTTCCTTTGAAAGGGCATGGCCGACTTCCTTCCCTGTCCTTTCCTCATCCGACGAGACAGATAGCCTCGCAGTCTGGTCTCTTTCCCCCAAACAATCCAATCCAATCCTTTCAAAATATGAGGGGGTCTTAAAGTTGTGTTTTGGTTAGCAATTCCCAATTATATCTACAAGAAATGGCAGTTACATTGTGTTGCTTGGTAAATAGCTATTGCAGGTTTGTGGTATTTTGATGTTTCTTGTAAAATTTGCCCAAACTGTCTTCTTTCAAGAACTGCCTTACCATTATTTCTCTCTGTACTTGTGCCCTAAGGATAAGAATATACTATAAAATCTGTAATCATTTTAAACCACCTGTAAAAGTTTTTAATCTAGCAATACTCATTTACAGCAGTGTCTTTTTCTTAATATTGCACAAATAGTTAAGTGTCTTGTTTTTCTTTTTCCAAGCACAAATAGTTTCTTCCATTTTCAAAATCTGGAAATTAGGAACCATGGCTAGTAAAACGAAGACAAGGCTGGAAACTACCACTCAAATGAGTTACTTTGTAGGAACTGGTTGAAAAATGCTGCTTTTTGATCTCCAAACTTTGCTTGATGTCCTAAGAGACAAAAGTGGATAGAACATCAGAAATTACCCTACAGTCACTCTTGCAAAGGATATTTATCCAGAAGTGCTTGAAAAGTGGTCGCTAGGAAGTAGTTATTTTTTGATACCAATTATAAATTTTAGAATCACATGTAGTGATCCACGCCATTCATGGAAGGGCATGTATCACATACGTCAAATATAGAGCTCAAAGTAAAGATGTGCGTGATTGCAATTAGGTGGTTAACATGGAGCAATATACTGTGGGAAAGCATTACTCAATAGGTGCAGAGTCTACCTGCTGGAGTGCATTTGTAACCTCTGTGGAGCAAGAAGGAATCAAGGAGCTGTGTTACTGGGGAAGATTTTCAGCCCAAAGGAAGACTAATATGATGTATATTAGCATTTGTTGTTGTATACTATTCATAGAATATTAACGGGAGGTCTTTGAGGCAGTAATATTAGTTGGTTTCCATGTAATGTGTAACCTCTTGTGAAAGTTTGTGGTAATATACAGAGTTAATAGGAACCAATCTCCACTTTGAGTAGAGAAGCAGTGTTTCGTTTTATAGCCACTTCATTTATAGAAATCTGCCTGAAAGAAAGAAGTAAAATGCCGAGGAAGAAGGGGCACTGCATAGCCAGATCCTGAAGTAAATCGCGAGAGTTGCAAGGCTGAATTCCAAAACTAATGCAATAAGGGAGTGTTATGGCAGTGGTGTTACGTCTAGCTGCAGAGAATAATAGGTCTAGAACAGACATTACTTAAGCAGTTAAAAGATTGTCGCACTAGCCAAATACAGAAGTCATCAGCCATTTAATAAACACTCCACACAGTCCTGAAGAAGGGAGAGGAAAACTGGGAAAATGCCAAAACATATCGCCTGGCAGAGGAAAAGTGAAAGAGACTTTCGTAGCAACGTTGACGAGCACCTTGATATCCTCAATTGCAAGTGTGAGATTAAGCTGTGTCCAGAATTTGAGGGTCAGTGTCCAAGGGAAGCTAACTGTAAACATGGAGTGCACGTCTCCCTCCTCTTGTTCTAAGGATGTGAAGATCCCTGTCAAAGGACTGATGTTTATTAAAGGTCAAAGAAAGTTGGATCTGTTGGTCGGCATCATATTGGGTTAACAGATCTACCAGAGCACAGAAGACAAATTAAAATGCAGAAGAGGCAAGAAAATGAATTAAGAAGACTTCCTGAATATAGGCAGAAAATCAAGGAAGAGTTCACATTACAATAAAATGAAATTATTTTCTCTGGCAAAAGATGAAGAGGCAGATGATGTTAGAGATGAAGATTCTGAAGACCCTTTACAGACATGATGTGATGATCCTGATGTACCCTCTATTTGAAATACAAACTAGTATTATACAGTACAATTGCACAATGTTTCAGTGCGAAGTATTAGATATGGTACCATTCTATGTGCCACAGATGCCATTGAAATAGCTACACATTTGGTGCTGGATTAATTACTGAAGGAGACAAGTGGTTTATTACAATACAGTAAAAAGGACGCAAGAGAAAATCATGTATAACTTGTAGAATTTCATGATTGATGCAGGATAGGCAAGATTGAATGTATGTTATTTGATGAACCCAGAAGTCCAGTGAAGCTGTGTTACAAGCAGATAACTCAAGCAGTCAGTTTCCAAGTATTGTGAAAAAAGAGCATTACACTGTTTGCAGTCAGCCAGGTGGAAGGTACCTTTGCTAATTTACTCCAGAGAACAACTTGATTGGAAGTAAACCTGCTGAAGTTATTGATAATCATTTAGTGGTTTTTTTTAAGAAAAGAAACAGTATTTATAGAAGTTTGCAGACTATTGGTGGAGACTGAATGAATTTTAACACTGGTTGGGAAGGAGTTATGCATTGGGTTGAGACAAAAAAGAATCATAAACTCATTTGGTTGGTTTGTGCTTTTCATACTAATGAGTATCTTTGAGCCACGTGATCAGTTGGATGGGAAAACTTTGTCTAACACTTGTGGAGCTGTAACTTTGGCAACATGCTTCATAATGGAACAGAATTTGAAATCAATCCTCGTTTCTCAGAATTTCCTTGCCAGAGCTTCTGGTTATAATGAGTGACACTGTTGTAAAAGACGTCTCTACATGTCAGGCTTGTGGTCACAGGATAACTCTGACTATAAGGGCAGATGCACTTCCAAATGTAATGTCAGTATTAGAAATTGGTCCTGCAAGCCACTCTTGGTGGTCAACAACAGCAAATAGGGTTTGTTAAATACGGCTTTGAAAATGTGGCCTTAAAAGCAACAACTTGGTGGTGTTAAAACTGTTATGGAATTCACTGATGCCTTTTACTATCCCTGTTGGTTTACAATCAAAATCGAAATTCTCTCAGATGGCAGGACACCACCACATTCTTCAACTGAAGCTTTTAAAATCCCAGAAGAAGGCACTAGCATATATTGTTTTGCCATCAATTCAACGTTCATCATGGTTCACATTTAGTGAATTGGTGCATTAGACAACTTATGCATGGAAGACCAAGAAGAAAAGAAAGCAGGGATGCAGAAGGAAGATGACTGAATTGAAGGGGGGGGGGGGAGAGGATGATGATGATGATGATGATGATGATGATGATGATGATGATGATGATGATGATGATGATGACACACCAGGAAACCTATCTGTTCCTTCTAGGAAGACACCTACAGTAAATTCATATGCAATTTGTTTTAGAATTGATAGAGTGGTCAGAAAAAGTATCTGAACCTTCAGTTACTTTTAAAATCAAAACAGAAATATGAAAGTTTGTTCTAGAGCCAAATAGACAGCCACTAGATAGGTGTGTGAAACAAGGAACAAAGGCTTCTGGCAAAGCATGTATTCCCGAGAAGTGAGAGGGGTGTGCTAGAGGCCAGGAAGCACTCAGAAGAATGATTTCTAGGAACGAATCGGAGCAAGATTTGATCAATATTGGTGACTGAAGCTTTTTACATTTTTGTAATGTGTTTTAATTGTTTGACAGATTGCAAAGAAAATTGTTTGAGTTCATTAAACCACTTTTTGAACAAATTTTTCATTAGTTAATATTAAATTATGACCCTTTTGTTGGATATTTAGATACGCATTATAATCGAGCCCAAATGTACTGAGCTAAATGTTTATCAATTAAGGAAAACCTTTTAAAAAGGATATTACACATCAAAAGCCAAATTTTTGGGCCCCCTCATTCACAAAAATCATGAAATTTTATTTTTACCCTCTAAAATGACGCACCCTACTAATATAGCCGACTTATATAACTGTACATAAACTTTATGCCCTCCCTGAAATGTTGGAACTGATATCTTTTGAAGGTCCTACCAGACGGTTTTTTGTTATTTTTGTTAATGGCGTTAAACCAACAAAATCATCTTTCTGCATTTCCACTGCAGCAGACAGTTTGTTTTTTCCTTGCGTTTGGATCAGGTCTGCCTGATCTTGAGGGCTGTAAACATGTTGTGTGTGTCAGTAAGTTTCCACTGATGTCAGAATCTGCATCAAAAGACAAATTGGTATGGCCAGGTACCAAAAATCTTTTCTCCATACTCTCAATCCAGCCTATTTCAATCAGGGAGATCCAAACCCACATAAGTTCTTATTTTGTCCTACACAAAAATCACTATAAACAATGTGTTAATTGTTTTCTCTAATTTTGGGATAGCTTAAAGCAAAAAGCTACCCACTTCATCTGCTCCCTATCCTGCTGTACACTCAGGCGAAACACATGCAAGCACATCAGTTGTATTACAAACATGAACACCAAAGTTTTGGGTCCATAGTTGTCTTAAATAAAACACAATTTTGGTTGAAATTGTAGGTGTCAGTAATGCTTTTCTGTTGCAATAATCAGTGTGTCACATGTGGGATTGAGAAACATTTTCTTTGCTTCAGATGTACTTCTGTAGCTCAGGTTAGTATTCTTTAGATGTAGAAGATTATGTAAGACCATATCTTCAAGTGGGGTGCTTGCAGCTTTGTCATTATCTTACGTATGCCCTTTCATAGAAGTTTGAGGAATATGTTGAAATAGTTACTGAAAACTAATCTGTATTCGTGTAGGTTTAAAGAGCAACTATGTGACATACAGTCTATACACTTCTTAACTGAACTGAAATTGAGAATATAAGGTCTGTGTACAGTCTGAGAAAGGGAATGAGATCAGTACCTAGTGAACAATGTAGTGTGCTGCTTTGCAGATTCGACGTCATATTTGCGCACATGAGGACACTAGATCGCGTGTTCATGTCTGTTGGAGTATGTAAACTAGATGTGTCGCCATTGGTATTTGGAGGAACAACTTAAATAATACTTGCAGTGACTCTCTCCTATTAGGAACTGCAAATACATTTTATCGTATTTCAAAACTGAGATTTGCACTAAATTGGAGTAGTCTTGTGGGTATGAAATAGTGTCGATAACCTTAATTCTAATTGATATTCATTAAGAATATAATTTAGGAGACTTAGAATCGTTTTTTGAAATAATATATGTAATCCATACATTTTAAGTAATTGAATCACTTCTTTGAGATTCCATGCACAAACAGAAATGCACTTTTTTGCACAACTTGACCTTGGTTATTGTTTTAACATTATACTGAAAGCTTTTGTCTTCTTCATGCTTCAGCATTTAATGTCTTTAACATACTGTCTATTACAACAAACCCGTTCAACTGAGCCTAAAAGGTAGCCACGTTGAACTTTTTGAACTCGTACTTTATTATAAGTATTACAAAGTCCTTTCTTTCTGCCTTCTGCAGTATCTTTGTACCTACACCATTGTACGGTATTTGGCAGCATTGAATGCTGCTGCGCACTTTCAGCAGGTATAATTTTACCTCTGTAATATATTCTTGTCCACGGTTAGATGTCTTCTTTCCGCTGTAATATTTCCAATGTTCTGGATTTCTCTTCCTTTGCCTTCAATTTTTATAGTTTGGTTATTTGTAAGAAAATTGTCACTTGATGTGTCAGTTATGTTTATAATAAACTCAGGGTATAAGGGTGCTCTCCCATTGCTCAGTTCAGTAACCAGTCAGTCATTCAGAACCCAAGTATCAGTGAGATATGGGATACACACTTATTCTATTTAGAATTTTGAGACTGCTTTGTAAGGTCTGCTATCTTACCCTTCTTAGAACTGATGTGGAGCTATCCTGTACTCTTGATAGATCAATGTACTGATGCCAGATGGACGCAGCTCACATAATGTGCACCTAGTTAAATTTTCATCACACCATGGGATACCCCATTAGTTCACTGAGCCCTTCAAATGTCAAAACCACCTTTAGTAAAATTGAAAGTAACGGTAATGAGAATTCCACAGTTCAGTGGACAGGAGAGAGCTGGTAGGTGGAAAGAGTACACCAAAGGCCTCTAAGAGTGTGGGGACTTGTTGGATGTAGTAGAGGAAGAAACAAGAGTGGCTGATAACTGCAAGGATTATCACACATTCAGCTTAACAACTTGGGCGTCCAAGTTACTTACGAGAATAATGTACAGGAGACTGGGAAAGAAAGTTGAGGACCAGTTAGATGATGATCAGTTTGGCTTTCGCGAAGGTGAGGGCACTAGAGATGCAGTTCAGATGTCATATTTGACAAGGGAAGCAAAACTGAAGAAAACCCGACAGATTCAATGGATTCACTGACTTAGAAAAAGCTTTGTTAATGTAAAATGGTGCAAGATGTTGGGAATTTTGAGAAAAATAGGAGTAAGCTATAGGGAAAGACTGATAAAATACAGCATGTACAAGAAGATGGAAGAGTGAGAACGGAAGACCAAGAATGGTGTGCTTGAATTAGATTGTAAGACAGTTATTGTGTTTTGCTTGTAGTATGTAATGTTTACAGTGAAGAAGCAGTTATGGAAATAAAAGGGAAATTAAACAGTGGGATTAAAATTCTGAATGAAGGGATATCAGTTATATGAATTGCTTGTGATGTTGCTACCCTTAGTTAAAGTGCAGAAGACTTAAAAGGGTGTGTCAAATAGAATGAACAGTCTGAGTCCTCAATATGGATTGAGAGTAAACAGAAGGAAGACAAAAGTAATGAGGAGCAACAGAAATGAGGTCAGCAATAAATTTAACATCAAAAATGGGAACAACAAATTACAAGATGTAATTGCTTGCGCAGAGTGCCTCTATATAATTCCTCTGCTGTTTACACTCTTGAGTTTGGCATAGGGTTCGTAGAACTGCTCTGACTGTTTCTCTACTGTTTCACCCCTATATAGCTTGTGGGAAAAATGGACACCTAAGAGTCTCCATGCAAGCTCCAATGTCTCATATTTTACTACGATAGTCATTTCTCTCTGTTTTGTTGGGAGTCAAAGAAATATTTTCGCATTTGGAGGAGAAAGTTGACTGAAATTTCACCTATCTGAGTAACAAGAAATGACATTGTTTTAATGATTTGCATTCCAGCACAAATATCTGATCAGTGATACTATGCCACATTTTTTCCTGATGATACAAAATGAGCTGCCCTCCTTAGAGCTTTTTGAATGTCTTCCATCATTGTCATTGTTATAACGTCAAGTTGAACACTTATATTTCAAAACGACACAACACATGTAAGTCACTGAGCAAGTTGAGCAAGCAAGACATGTGAACACGGTAACATTCAAATGAGCACAGAGTCCAAATCTAGCGGCCACTGGCTGGCTAGCCGCTTAGGTGGCGCGGCTGCTTCATGGCTGGCAGACAGCACTGCATGTAGAGGACGCGTGTAATTGCGCGGCGGCACTTTGAATGATCGGCGAGTCACAACAGTCATTCAGTACAAAAACTGTACTGCCCAGCTCTTCTACAGATGAGAATGGACAAGTGCATTGTAGGCAGTCATCTTATTAGATTTGTTACACCTTTAAAATGTTGTTGTGATAAAATGCAATCTTTAGTTCACCTTCCCCACAATTTTTGTTATCTGACCGTGTCAGTTCATTATCTGTAACTGTGATCCCAGAATGTTGAGTTCAGCCGACTACCTTTAAAGTTCTTTGATTTATCATGTAACCAGAAGTTATTATTTATGATGATGATTATTATTATTATTATTATTATTATTATTATTATTATTATTATTATTATTATTATTATTTTGTAGTCTCCGCAGAACCTCACAGTTTATTTTTTGGGATCAGTTGCCACTTTTTGCACCATGCAGAGATATTGCCTGAATCATACTGGCTGATAACTTCATTTAATGATGATGCTGTCAGTCTAATAATATGAGTGGGCTGCTCGGATTGTCTCCAGATCATTTATGTAGGTTAAAAATAGGAAATAACTTATAACGCTTTCTTGGAAAACATCACATATTACTTGAGTTTCTCTGGATGACTTCCCAGTAATTACTACAAAGTATGACTTTTCTGGCAGGAAATTACAAATCAATTTGCATAGTCATGACAATACCCTATATGTGCACAATTTGATCTGCAGCTGCTTGTGAAGAACTATGTCAAAAGACTTCTGGAAGTCTAAAACTATGAAAGATTCCATTTTTATAACACTCTTTACCTTTCCTGAATAAAACTACATTTTCTGAGTCTGTGCTGATTGTGTGTCAATAGATTATTTTCTTAGAGATATTTGTAATGCTGGAACTTGATATGTGTTCCAAAATCGTTTGACAGATCAGTATCAAAATATGGATCAATAATTTGGTGTATTACTTCTATTTCCTGTCTAGTGTAATGACGTCATCTGTGAAACTTTCCAGCCTTTAGGTACAGATCTTTCATCAAATGAAAAGTTGTATATGATTACTAAAAAATGGAGCTAGTTCATCAGCATACTCTGAAAGGGACTTACTTCATTTACAGCCTGGACTGTAAAGGTTGTATGAAATTGATTCATTACATGTACCTCTAAATCAGTCATATTGGCAGTTGTTATTGATTCAAATTCAAGAATACTTACTGCAAATTGTGTGACTCCACTTTAGTTGCCTTCAGTCAGTAACATTACCAGAGATACCACACAGTGAAGGTATTGATTGTTTTTTGCTACTGGTGTACGTAGCTTTTCTCCATTCACAATCCAGTCTTAATGTTACTGATTCCACAATAAATGTGCCCAGCTTTGCACTTTGCAAGCTGCACATGTACACTATTAGATTAATGACATGGTTTCCTTATAGCATGATGTAGACTTGGAGAGAACACATCGTACCCACACTGAAAGCACAAGAACAAATACAGAAAACCATCCTTTATTTAGCACAGTGCTTGCATTGTCTTTGAATTGTGTGCTAAGACAGGAAGAACTTCTTTCATTTAAAGATGACATAATTCCATGTGAAGATATTGAATTTATGGTGAGGAAGCTACATTGCAGTTCTAGTTAAATATATTGTAAGATCAACAGTATTGAGAAACACTTTATTGTGGTCTTCACCCATTACTCAAAAGGCAGCAACTCGTGGCATGTATCTCAAAATGCCTCTTACGGTAGAATCAAAATGAAACAGTTGAAATGAATGCTCACAAAAGCACACTAGACAATGTATCAACCTCTCATATGTTTACTTAAAATATGGTGAATACTTAAAGGAGTTTTTACCTTCTGGTACCTTTACCATTCAGAACCACCACCATGGTGCAGGGAACCATTGTCCTAGGGTGGTGTATCACAGGGCACAGAGAATAGCTTGCGTACAAGAACTTGAGAGAAGGACGGCTGGACCTCAGCAACTTGTAATAGGGTGAAGTGAGGGCTAATATTCACTTTTTAAGAAAAACCTGTTTGTTAACAACATCTACTTTAATACACACACTCTTTCAGTGCTGGTTTAAAGAGGTGTGTGTGTGTGTGTGTGTGTGTGTGTGTGTGTGTGTGTGTGTGTGTGTGTGTGTGTCACACATGTACACTTTTCCATGTTGCATCCCTCAGTTGAATATTTTTCTATTCACTCATTGTATTATTATTATTTTTCAGCTGGTTATGTTGTTACATGGCTCAGATGAATCCTTTGATTGGCCCTAAAATTTCAAACACAACTCTTGCAATTATGGCCACTCAGTGGGTGAGTATTATATGTTTTCTGATTACATGCATCATAATGTCTGACTTCTTTTTCAGTCTTCACATGATTTTATAAGATATGTGAAAAATGCATTGAACTGTTTGTTTCAGAGTGGATACACACCAAAATAAATGGGTCACAAAAACATAGCATAAAACAGGGAGGACATCTCTCTACACATGAGAATATGGTTTTGTTACCATTCTAGTTCAGGAAAGAACTGTCACTTCATTTGTTGGTGTTTGTATGTTTGTATATATGTAGCAGAAAAGTATTAAGTTATTATCAAACAATGTAAAATCCAAGATGGAATAACAATATGTAAAGGATTCTTAACTACTCACCACACAGAGGAGGCATTTATTCATAGAGCAGCACAGTGAACAAGAATGCTAAATATATTCAGCAGTCAAAGCCTGTCGTACACTTAAGAACCCACTAATTTCACTTGTTCTCTCAGTTGCTCTGTTGTACTGATCATAACTGCTGGAAGAGTTTCCCCAAGTCAGTGTTTCAACAATTGCATCAAAATATGGCCCCATGAGCTTCTTTTAAAGTTTCTTAGCTGCTGCTCATTCAGATTTGATTAGCATGCTTCTCCTTGTAACATACTTCTTTTCAGTGCTAACCTATTTTGTCATCATTGAATAACCAGTGGCTCTTAAACTTGAAGAAAGAGCTGATGAGGCTGGATTTTGAAACAATTTCATGGTGAGGCTTCATCAGTTAGTCTGTATAACAGAGTATCTGCAACAACAAAAGTAATTTGTTAACTCTAGAGGTTCACATGCTTTGCCCACTGAATATATCAAGCATTCTCTTTCATTGTGCTTGTCTGTTGCTCAGTCTGTGAGTAGCAATTTATTCTTTCCATTAAATTGTTGTTATTGTCTATATTATTGTCAGAACTGTTCATCATTTCTGAAAGCATTGTAAATATTGTTGTATAATAACATTTATTATTTAAGATAAACTAATATAATCATTTAATAAAAACATTCCAGAAAGGGTAATAGGGTGTTCGTGTAAAGGCATGTGGTTGTATCCAACTAATTGTTATCAGTTCTCAGCTGTTACAGTGTTTTGGAGTAGCATAGATTTCTGGCAGTAATACTTACTATCTGTGAAAGCTACCTACGTAAATTTTTCATCAGTATAATAAAATATCTTGTTTCATTATTGTCAATAAATTGATTACACATGTCTTTTAAATCTGGCCAAATGTCATTGTAGTGTTGCACTCACCTTTAAAGGTTTGTCTATTTTATTATGGGAACTGATCATAGAAAGCAGCATGGTCTTGTACTTTAAGTGCAAGAGGTAGACAAAAATATGGAAACACAAAAAAAAAAAAAAAAAAAAAATACATTACCATGCCTAACACGATACTGAGAGACTTTTGGCACTCAAAACAGCTTATAGTCCTCTTCAAATGGAGAAATACAGGTTCTTTGTGGTTTGCAAGGGAGTCTTACACCATTCTTCCCACAAAGTAGTGTCAAGTTCTGGTAATGATGATAGCCTCCAGCACCGTTCCCTCCAAAGTAAGACCACAAAGGCTCAGTGATGTTTAGGTCTGGTGTCTGGTGGCAAGAAGAGATGTGACAGTTTGTCCTCATGCTCACTAAACTAGTCCTGGACAAAATGAACAGTGTGAACAGGGACCCTGTCTTGGAACATATATTGTACAATGGGGTGGACTTGATCAGCCAAAATAGTCATATAATCCTTGGTGATAGTGCAACCTTGCAGAATAACCATGGGGCCCATGGAACTCAATGAGGCGGCTGCCCAAATTGCCACAAAATCTCTGGCATACTTCACTCTTGAGACGTAAACTCAGTCAGAAGTTGGAAACAGTGTGAAACAAGACTCTGACCAAATGATATTCTTCCATAGGTCCAGATTGTATGATTCTGGCAACCCATTTTTCTGTTATGGGCATTTGTGTCACTGATGAGTGCTGTTGGAATTCCAGCTTGCCCTAAAATTCCCTGCGGTTGGAACTCAATTCATGTTTGGATGCTGACAGGGTTAGAGTTCAGACATAGAGTTCTGCAGTGACTGTTGCAGCTGTTGTTCTATTTTGCATCACAATCCACTTCAGTGACTGCCATGATCACTAGACACACTTTTGTCCATTTTATGATGTAGTGTATGATGATTTTCCACTTTCCATGCATGTGATACAAAAGTTAGATATGGTAACTTGGTTATGGAAGCACCCACTAGAAAAGTATCAACAATTTGCCCACATTCCAGTTCAGTTAGGTCCAGCATAATGCACTCACAACTAGACAGAACACTGATCTGACCATGACTGATATTTGCTACATATTCAGGACATCACACAGGTGCTGTTCATAGTGGAATAAAGCACTGAAGGAAATTTAATAGCCAAGATCACATTCAGACCGGTTTCAACAGTTAACTGTCACCTTCTCATCTATAATGTATAATTTACATGGAGTACATGTACAGTCATTACTTACATTTGCCTTCACAAATGAATAAATGGAAATTCTGTGTTTTCATACCTTTAAATAATTTATGTCCTATTCCATTATGACAGTATCACACACACCGTATTGTCATTATAGTGAATAGTATGTAGCACATTCCACACAGGTTTGATAAAGCTGTTTTTATTTTTAACAAACCTGTGTGGGCTGTGCTACTTACTATAAACTACAATGTTAACATAACATGTATGATACAGTCATAATGGAACAAGTTGGTGACAAGTTTTTTTTTAAAAAACATGAAAACATAAAATTTCCATTTTCTCATTTCTGATGGCAAATATAAATTTTTGTACAGGTGCTCTACGTCAGGAAGACATCAGTCATCTAACCTTCGCTGCTGTTGCATGCCATGTTGCTGATACATGATATACGTCAGCACAGATGGTTTATGAAGGAATACTTCTGTGCTTGACTAGAAAGAATGCCGTCTGCATTCTGTTGAACCATATGACATGAAACTTTACTGTAATTAGTTACTTTTCATAGTACAACATGAAGATTACTTCAGCCAGTTCATGCATCTGTATCATATTCAGTGGGTGCATAGAGTTGTCAGGAATAAGTAGGACTGAATGCAATCTTTGCTATTATGTTTCATTCAAAGCAATTATCTTTCCTTCTTACCTCTATTAATTACGAATAAATTTTAATCAAATACGACAGTGGAGTCTGCAGGCATTTATGTTCAAGCATGCATTTCTCATCATGTTTCCATACGTTTTTCCAACCGCTGTCTATTTGCATTCTTTGTAGTTTCCTGCAAAATGCAATAGAAACATACACTACACGATGAGATAATGCTTCCAAAGTCCAAAATGTGTTCATTGTGTAACATGGGCAGGGAGATGTGATTCTTATATACTGGCACAGAGTTGAATTGTTGTATCAGAGTACTTCCAGACATAAGACATTCAGGCTAGACGGATAGTATGAAATAATCAGTTTCCTCCACATGTATGAAAATTCATTATTAGTATAACTACCAATGATGTTATAGATTTGAAAAATATGTTGTGGGCCAGACAGACCCTATTGCTGGGTTGTCATTGAATTGAAATAAAAAAGGTACTGAAGTCTCATAAAGAACAAAATAATGATTACACGAGGTGAACAAAAGATCATGAATTACTGTTGAAAGGGTGAGTGATAGAGGTACCAAAGTGGGTATTTCCAAAGGATCTATGCAAACTGTCATACAAAAGAACAGAAATTGTGCAGGGAGTGTAGTTCATAGGAATTATGGATGCTGGATGATAATTATCAGATGATGACCTATAGTAAAGCAAGATCAGTACAGTCAGTCAGTTCCTGGTGTTCACATATTCAGTCGGTGCATTCTAGACATGTGTATTTCTCGCAAACTAGAGTGGAGTTACAGTTCAGCACATAGTGATGTCATTGGAGAAGGGGTGGGGTGCAGATTTCTCAAGTTGTCATTCTTTGCAAATCTGAGTTAGTTCTGTGTTGTGCCACAAGACACACAAAATCTGGTACATCCAAAAGGACTGATAATTATCCACAAAATAATTTTCATAGTATTAATATGATTATTGATGCCATTTTTTAACTTAACTATCTGAAATCACGTCTCCACACAATTAAAGCCAACAGGTGCCAAAATACCCACAAATTGTGAAATAATTCCTTGCTGCAAAACAAGAAAAAAACATGCTTCATTTTATCAAAATCATAATGTAAAATGCTGTAAAGGTACTTTGTTTTATGCAAGGCACTATGTAGTTTTAGTAATAAAGAAAAATGAAAGAAATGGTGTCTTGCATAATGTGGAATATTTCTAAAACTTTTATCAGGAAGCATGGGAAGAAAGGAGTGCATCAACATTCAAAAGACTATTGTGTGCCTTTGGTGGCTTGAACTCTGTGGGTAACACTTTCAGTAAGGTGTCTAAATATCTGTGCAGGACTGGCAATCAGTCTTTAAGAGCTGAAGCCAGAAAAGGACTGAGTGGGGTGATGCAATGGCTAGCACACTGGACTCACATTTGGGAAGATGATGGTTCAATCCCGCATGTGGCCATCCTGATTTAGGTTTTACGTGATTTCCCTATATCCCTCCAGGCAAATGCTGGGATGGTTCTCTTTGGAAGAGCACAGCAGACTTCCTTTCCCATCCTTCTCTGATCCAATGAGACTGATGATGACCTTGGTGTCTGGTCTCCTCCCCCAAACAACACCAACCAGAAAAGGTAGTGATTTTGGACACTGGGATATGAACGGAAGTAGACATTGTAACTCATCCGAAAGACGTTTCATTGAGTTAAAGTTGGGGGGTACATGCCCTAGGCGTATTAGGCATTTGATTTTGGTACTTTGTGAATTATATTCTGTTGTTATAAAAATGACCATTTGTGCCCAAACAGTCTCGTTTACTACTTTATGTATGCTAAAATTGCTGCAATATTAGAAAGCCTATTTTGTTTTATCTAGCAGACAGTGACAAAATAGATGTAACGAGATCAAGAAACCACACCAGTCTTGGGTGCTATTTGTATTAACAGCTTTTTCAGTATTAGACAGTGACATTTCGATCTTCAAGTTTCAAAATGTTTGATGAACTTTGATGGGGATAATAGATTCAGTCACAGCAAGGAAAGCACACCATGTAAAGCTGTAGCAAGATTAGAGAGAGAAAAAATTGCTAGGCCCTAAGGATTGAAGAAATGTGTACTGTCTTGCTTGTCTCTTGCCTTTACTGGTTTTATGTATCCTACATTTAATTTTAGGTCACACAAAACAGCAAGTTATTAGCCAATAGGTAATAAAGATTGCAAATTTTCAAAAGAGTTCTTGTTCTTCCTGTTACAAAAACATCAAGTATTAATTTCAAGGTTTTTTTTAAGAGTGGTATGTTTGTCAGACCGGGCGACTGGGAGCAAGAGAGGCACCACAGGACATTTTAATTTCCACTGTCCTAAATATAGTTTGATGGCATCCATTACAAAATATACATGCTTGAATTCTACAGAGTGAAATACAGTGACGTGCAATAAGAGAGTTCTATATGAAGAGGCATAGCACTGCACTTTGGCACATTTAAGACCAAATAACATGCCTTACATTTCCTTAAACATATACATCTTATGTATCAGGCTATTCAGAAAGATGTGTATTACAAAATGAACACATTTTTGAAAATGTCTCTGTCTAGTATTGCCCCTGTTCGGAAATATCTTAAATCTGGGAATGAAGCGCAGGGCAATCTGCGTTGTAGTGGGGAGGTGGGTAGTCTCCAAGTGACATGTGTTTACATTTAGTGATTTTGCTGTTTCCTCTTGGTTTACTGCTCTCATGTCAAATAAAAACAGAATACAGTGGCCGGGAGCTATAAAGTGAATTAAAATACAGTCACATAATTATGGAAGGCTAAAATGCGTTGTTAGTATTAATAGCCTTACAAGCTGACACAAAAAACTTCATTGTTCTGCTACAGAAATTTGGCTTTTATTAATCTTTTCTGCTGAGGCAGTCAATTTATTTGAAACGAAGTGTTTAATTCCACACTATTGGCTAGTTTCAACTGTTCACTGTGTTGAAAGTGCGCGTTTTCATCTTTTAGCATGTATGACGTTGTGCCATAACAACCAACCAAACATGAGATAATACAGTACTGGTACTTCAAGAAAATTTACATCTAAGCCACACTAATATCAGGTTGAGGCCAGGAATCTGAACATATGACTGTGCACTTTAAGCTGATTTATGCATTTTAGTATGGTTCACAAAATTCCGATGCTCATGGAGTATCCTCTGATTTCTTTTATGACGTAATGTAAGATCTTTTAGTGTTTTACATGTACGAACATACGGGCTTCCTACGTCATCGTAGCTGCGCGAGTGCAGTGACGCTTGTTATCTGACACTCTCTGGCAACTGCTAGAACAAACCTGTTTCTTTCTGGTTGCGGGAAAATATTGTGAATGGTGGTTTGAAAAGTGTTACTTTCAAAGTAAATTCACTTTTACCCAAGATGAACTGTGTGAGAATGTACAATGAATTTCTTCAATCACAGTGTGTTTGACTTTCATTTAAAAATCAACTCTTTGATGACGAGATACTTAGAATTTTGAGCCCAGAAGATCAGACATTTGTGATGTTACTAAAAATTTTACTGGCACATTTGTGTGAAGTACCTTAAAGTATAACACGCACAAAAAAGATCAACATTACATGTGAAAGGTTAGCTTCTCTTGCAGCTTATTAACCCTTTCAGTCATGGCGTCCTCATGTAAGGACATACCAAATAAATGCTTAGTTTATTAAAATTCATTAAATTTTACTATTTGTGATTGTTGTCCTCATAGTGTCACAAGCAGGGAGTGTATTTGAGAACAGTGTCGACATCTCCTGTCAGTCTGTGGTACCACAAAACAAAACTGAATGCTCACAGTCAAAGGGGTTGTTGTTGTTGTTGTTGGTGGTGGTGGTGGTGGTGGTGGTGGTGGTGGTGGTGGTGGTGGTCTTCAGTCCAGAGACTGGTTTGATGCAGCTCTCCATGCTACTCTATCCTGTGCTAGCTTCTTCATCTCCCAATACCTACTGCAACCTACGTCCTACTGAATCTGTTTAGTGTATTCATCTATTGGTCTCCCTCTACGATTTTTACCCTCCACACTGCCCTCCAATACTAAATTGGTGATCCCTTGATGCCTCAGAACATGACCTACCAACCGATCCCTTCTTCTGGTCAAGTTGTGCCATAAACTTCTCTCCTCCCCAATCATATTCAATACTTCCTCTTTAGTTACGTGATCTACCCACCTAATCTTCAACATTCTTCTGTAGCACCACATTTCGAAAGCTTCTATTCTCTTCTTGGCCAAACTATTTATCGTCCATGTTTCACTTCCATACATGGCTACACTCCATACAAATACTTTCAGAAATGACTTCCTGACACTTAAATCTATACTCGATGTTAACAAATTTCTCTTCTTCAGAAACGCTTTCCTTGCCATCGCCAGTCTACATTTTATACCCTCTCTACTTCGACCATCATCAGTTATTTTGCTCCCCAAATAGCAAAACTCATTTACTACTTTAAGTGTCTCATTTCCTAATCTAATTCCCTCAGCATCACACGACTTAATTCGACTACATTCTATTATCCTCGTTATGCTTTTGTTGATGTTCATCTTATATCCTCCATCAAGACACTGTCCATTCCATTTAACTGCTCTTCCAAGTTCTTTGCTGTCTCTGACAGAATTACAATGTCATTGGTGAACCTCAGTTTTTATTTCTTCTCCATGGATTTTAATACCTACTCCGAATTTTTCTTTTGTTTCCTTTACTGCTTGCTCAATATACAGATTGAATAACATCGGGGAGAGGCTGCAACCCTGTCTTACTCCCTTCTCAACCACTGCTTCTCTTTCATGTCCCTCGACTCTTATAACTGCCATCTGGTTTCTGAACAAATTGTAAACAGCCTTTCGCTCCCTGTATTTTACCCCTGCCACCTTTAGAATGTGAAAGAGAGTATTCCAGTCAACATTGTCAAAAGCTTTCTGTAAGTCTACAAATGCTAGAAATGTCGGTTTGCCTTTCCTTAATCTTTCTTCTAAGATAAGTCATAAAGTCAGTATTGCCTCGCGTAATCCAGTATTTCTACGGAATCCAAACTGATCTTCCCCGAGGTCGGCTTCTACTAGTTTTTCCATTCGTCTGTAAAGAATTCGTGTTAGTATTTTGCAGTTGTGGCTTATTAAACTGATTGTTCGGTAATTTTCACATCTGTCAACAGCTACTTTGTTTGGGATTGGAATTATTACATTCTTCTCGAAGTCTGAGGGTATTTCACCTGTCTCATACATCTTCCTCACCAGATGGTAGAGTTTTGTCAGGACTGGATCTCCCATTTCATCTTCATCTACATCCTTTTCCATTTCCATAATATTGTCCTCAAGTACATCGCCCTTGTATAGAACCTCTATATACTCCTTCCACCTTTCTGCTTTCCCTTCTTTGGTTATAACTGGGTTTCCATCTGAGCTCTTGATATTCATACAAGTAGTTCTCTTTTCTCCAGAGGTCTCTTTAATTTTCCTGTAGGCAGTATCTATCCTACCCCTAGTGAGGTAAGCCTCTACATCCTTACATTTGTCATCTAGCCATCCCTGCTTAGCCATTTTGCACTTCCTGTCGATCTCATTTTTGAGACGTTTGTATTCCTTTTTGCCTGCTTCATTCATTGCATTTTTATATTTTCTCCTTTCATCAATTAAATTCAATATTTCTTCTGTTACCCAAGGATTTCTACTAGCCCTCGTCTTTTTACCTACTTGATCCTCTGCTGCCTTCACTACTTCATCCCTCAAAGCTACCCATTCTTCTTCTACTGTATTTCTTTCCCCCATTCCTGTCAATTGTTCCCTTATGCTCTCCCTGAAACTCTGTACAACCACTGGTTCTTTCAGTTTATCCAGGTCCCATCTCCTTAAATTCCTATCTTTTTGCAGTTTCTTCAGTTTTAATCTACAGGTCATAACCAATAGATTGTAGTCAGTCCACATCTGCCCCTGGAAATGTCTTACAATTTAAAACCTGGTTCCTAAATCTCTGTCTTACCATTGTATAATCTATCTGAAACCTGTCAGTATCTCCAGGGTTCTTCCATGTATACAACCTTCTTTCATGGTTCTCAAACCAAGTGTTAGCTATGATTAAGTTGTGCTCTGTGCAAAATTCTACCAGGGGGCTTCCTCTTTCGTTTCTTAGCCGCAGTCCATATTCACCTACTACGTTTCCTTCTCTCCCTTTTCCTACTACCGAATTCCAGTCACCCATGACTATTAAATTTTCGTCACCCTTCACTATCTGAATAATTTCTTTTATTTGATCATACATTTCTTCAATTTCTTCGTCATCTGCAGAGCTAGTTGGCATATAAACTTGTACTACTGTAGTAGGTGTGGGCTTCGTATCTATCTTGGCCACAGTAATGCGTTCACTATGCTGCTTGTAGTTTGTAGTAGCTCAAATGGGTGCTTCCCAATAATTTTTTTACCTTCCATCAGCCTGTTAATATCTTCTGAGTTTACCTAAAAAATTATTTGTGTGTAGAAAGATGCATTCTTGAAGGTGAAAACTAAAGGTGTCTTTCAGAACGAGAGGTAAGTGACGTATTTATAACTTTATACAAGTCTCCAAATGAGGACATTGTGATTGAAAGGTTGTAATGGCATAGAAATTTGGGATATTTTGCTGTCTTTTTAGTCACCTTACGGTGATTTCACAATGCACCGAGTCTAAGATAGATGAGGCCGCTTGGAGGAGGAGGAGAAGAAGGAGGAGAAGAAGGAGGAGAAGAAGAAGAAGAAGAAGAAGAAGAAGCAGCTATAAAGCTCCTTAAATCATCTGAAATTGACGATCAATTGTAGGATTGTGGCAATAGTTTTCAACAAGAGGACAATGATGGATGTAATGTTAATCATTTTATACCACACGGTATACAGTGAGCTGAGTAGTCCAGACGCAAAGCCCAGTAACTACATGGTAAGTGACACTGAGATTCTCACAAAACACTCTTCCCGTACAAAAGAGAATGCATTGGCAGCGAGAATGTTATTGTTGTGTACGAATTTGTTACAGCGCAGCCAGCCTAAAGCTGAATAAGAAAAATACCCAGTCTAATCGTAACAGACTGAAAGGTAGCTTTGAATGTCAGATTGATAATTATGATGTCTGTTCCCAGGATTTGTGTCGGGACATGGCAGGGTGACAACCACACCTATTGAGCATTTAGCTGGCTTTGCACCTGAAGGCAACATGTTGTTTGCTGCTTTTGAAACCATACATGATTTTCAACAACCAGGTTTGTTCATGCAGTTCATATTGCATGTGTAAATGAATGGACTAAGTACAAGAAAAATGCATAAGAATTAGGTGTTGCTAAACAATAAGGCACTTGATTTCCTTCACTTTAGGGCAACTCTGGTCAAAGTGGTGACAAAAATAGATAAGCCAGCTGCCAGGAGAAGGATGGGGGGTGGGGGTGTCACACTAGTGAGAGTCCAATGCCTTCTCCAAGTACTTCAAAACAAATCAATGTGGAAGTTCGTCCAGAAGCTGATGTTCGTTTGGACAACATTGGGCATCTTCCAGTGGTCAGTGACAAAAAGATCATTTGACAGGTGCAAGAAACTGGGTTGCTAAGGCAAAACCAAATTTTATTGTGTAAAATGTAACATTCCCTTATGTCTGGATAGAAAAAAAAGATTCTTTATCATTCTTCACAAGTGTAAAACCCTAGTTTATTTATATAATCATTAAGTAAGCTTTGTGTAATTTATGTATTTTGATGAAAAAAAAAAAAAAAAATCAAATAAAATACTTTGAGTTTTCGACCTATACTGCACCCACTTGAACACAATGTTCTCATTTGGGACACTTTGTGTCCCCTGATAGATTTGTTACTCAGGTGACAGTCAATAAGCTCTCCTGACTGATGCAGTTAGCTCTAACTGACCCTCTACTGACAACACGATATTCCCCACCTCCTTTTACAGTGAGATACCGGGCTCTAGTGACATTTAGCAGACAATTCCACATTACATACAGTTATCTGGATACTTTTGACTATACAGTGAAAGCTCGATATTGATGTATTAAAAAAAAAAGGAAAAAACTTAAAACTCATTTTGGCAGATAATTAAGTGATAATATTGACAGAAGCCGATCTGCTGAAGTAACTTCTATGGAGATAGTGTGATACATGACATTTGTTCAAATTTAAACTACAGTCTAGTATGTTTTACACGTGTAGCAGCAGTGGCTTACTTGATAGGTATTCTGATTATCGGTGGGGAAATATTGTCATGAGAAAGTAGATGTAATTCTTGTATACTGACAGAGTTGAATTACCGTACCTAAAAATACTTCCAGATAGAAGACATCAGTCATCTAACCTTCGCTGCTGTTGCATGCCATGTTGCTGATACATGATATACGTCAGCACAGATGGATTATGAAGGAATACTTCTGTGCTTGACTAGAAAGAATGCCGTCTGCATTCTGTTGAACCATATGACATGAAACTTTACTGTAATTAGTTACTTTTCATAGTACAACATGAAGATTACTTCAGACAGTTCATGCATCTGTATCATATTCAGTGGGTGCATAGAGTTGTCTACAAGTAACTGAACACAGGAGAACTTAAGCTAATGGTTGGTTGCTCAGACTGTCAATTAGTTGTCCGTATCTCTTCAGTCTTGTTTACAGATCAAGCAACATGTAGAAAAGGTAAATATCACATTTTCAGCCAAAATTTTTGGGTGAAAACAAACACAAAACAAAATAAATAAACTCGTGGCAAGGCATGAGCACCATGTTAGATTAATGTATGAACTAGAATTTAGGTCTCTTCTTTCTATATTCATTCTTTCTCCCACTGCACATTATAATAGGTATCAACAAGGACCATCCAGGACAGTGATGGGGCTGTAGTTTTGACAGTGGAGAAGGTAAGGTAGGACTAGGTCTGTGCCTGTGTGTTCTCCCAACCTCGGTCCTTGGTGTTGTCTGTGAGGCTACCTAGGTTGATTGGTTTGAGAAGTGACCTCAGAGTTTCCTTTACTACCATGAGGCTATATGGAAATGAACTATTTGCTGGACTCAGAATTCTATTATGAATTAGCCCAATGCGATCCTTATGCGCTTAATGACATCTGAGTGTGCAATCCAGGCCTCTGTTAAAGAATCAGTTTGGGTGAGGTTGCATACCTCATAGAAAATAGTTAAATTTGTTACTAACATCAACTTAACACCACCAAAATTTGTGACTTGGTTTTAGGTAAGGGTTAGTGTGTTGATATGTGTAATCTGAAATATTGGGAAAGATAACCAGATTTATTCCAGTTGACAATTACATATACTAACAAATTGAATTAATGATGTGATGCCTCTTGGTGTGGACTATTAATATCGTAATAAAGAGAAAGGGGTGTAACTTGAATGTGGATTGGCATTTCCCCTGAACTCAATGAGAGTACAAGATTTTAGGTCAGGTTCTTTCCATCAGTATCTAATTACAGAAATAATGCCAGAATGTTCTGCAATGCTCAAAGGGTCAATGACAAACAGTGTAACTTCAATGAACTGCAAGGCTGATTGTGCTATGGCTGGAGCTGTGTGTGCTACCTATTTTTCTCCACAACAGGGTACCGGGCTGGCTGTTCTCAATGTACTGTTATGATGATCAGGTGTGATGTTGCAACCACAGCTGTGTGTGTGTATGACACGATTCCACAAAATTATCTGGAGTTCTGGATAAGGTACACAGTTACTCCGCAATTACTTCGTATCACATGGTACAGACTATTGCGGCCTTAGCGAACAGACACTGAAATGCAAGTGTGTCATTTTTGCTGAAATCTTTTGCGGCATGTGGCTCTACTACTGTGGCTATCCAATTGAAACATTTTAATAAATTTTTCGCCAATGAGTGCTACGTACACTCGGCTGTAAGTGTGTGGGAAACATTGCTTATGTCACGCCGATCTGCCCAGTCACAGTCTCCATTGGGATCATCTCTTGTCCAAACAACTTTCCAGACATTTCCTTGGCACCAGCAACCAAACTGACACACTCTGCCCCTCTGTCCCACCCTCCAAAAATGTGGAGTGGGGGATCCTTGCTGACAATGTCTCCCGTGATGCTTTCTTGAGTCCAGAGTCACACGGGCACGTGGAAAACAGCGTCTGCCTGCATTATTCACTTGGAGAGACATTCTCCTTGCCTCACAGTGTTCTGCTGGAAATGCTGGCTTCCTGTTGGGTAGCATCAAAGCCCAGCAGCTGGAGCCTGTCCTAGCAGGGCCAGCACCTGCTAGGGTGCTGCAGGTTGTAAAATTTGACCTTCCGGATAAAGTGCTGCTGGCTTCATGCTACTGGCTCCCTGGGTACAATCCCACACAAAACTGTCTGCAAAAAATATTTGCACTTAACTTAATGCAGTACATTCTCATTTATCTTTTCTCATTCCTTAACCATCTCTGTTAGCATAGCGCAAATTTGTTCACATCAGTGCTGCTACTTGTCATTACTTCTGTAATTAATTATTAAAAAAAAAATGCAAAGTGGCAACTGATATGTGCCTTGCACCTCCAATACAAGGCCCACATAGGTTGTCTCCTTGCATTGGTCCCTTCTTAACTCTCACTAAAATTTTTTGCTGGTCTGTACATAGTTTAGAGCAAGATGGGTGTGGTACAGGTCCAATAAAATTCTGTATGAGTAGCTTACATATGCGCTAATTGGGACAAATGTCAAACATAAATCAAAGATTGGGTGCCAGTCCACATAGTGTAACATGTATGTACAAATTTAGATGAAACACAGATAGACAATATACTAAAGGAGATATACAACCTCTGACAATAAGTTTTGGTGAATGAAGTCAGAAAGGTCGATCAGGTAACACCGGCGACTAAACGTTGCACCTGCATAGCAGCTGGTGTTGACATCCTGCCCATGCCATAGTTTAGTTTAGCAGTGTGTGTGCTCCACGTTAGACCTGCTGAATGAAGTGCTCGTTTAATGCATTGTTCTGCAATGAGAACAGGACAATGAACAAACAAAGGATCAGTTTAAAGTTTTGTTTTAAGCTTGGCAAGATACCAAAATTGATTTGGAGAGTGGTGGTGACTTGTGTCACTGATGTAGCCTCTGAAGTGATGAGCACACTAAATTGCATCAGCCTTATTGACACATCAGAGCAGTGCGCCTGCATGACATCTGCAGCAGCTGGGCGAACGGTGTAGATGGTGCTACGTGCGGTGGCACGTGCCACCTGACAGCGAGTCTGGGAGGCCCCCGGCCTGAGTGTAGACCACCCCTGGTGTCCTGTGACACAAGGGAGGGATTCCCCAGGATGTGACCAGGAAGTGGCTCACTGGCCTGTGGCGAGCCTGTACAGAATGCCAAGTAGTGGGAGGGTGGGGGGGGGGGGGAGTGGGGAGTGGCTGGCCTGAGCAGGCTGCATTCCCGCTGAAAGAACCAGCTGTCCAGGTAGCAGCTGGTCCTGACTATGAGACTTCCCACCTTGCATAGCAGCTTGAGGCTGCATGCCACATTGTCCGCCTCTTCTATCTTGTCTTGTGGCAGGTACCTGTTGGTCCCCCTCCACGTGTTCTGCACCCTTGCCTCTGTGTCTGCTGGGTGCAGCTCTGGCAATGTGCGGTTTGCTAGACATGAAATACATCCAAGATAGTTTCGTCCACAATCCTTTACAAAGGAAATTCAGCCAATACACTTGAATAAACTAGAGTTATTACAGTGTGACAAATTACATTTAAAAAAATAACATTTTAAACAGTAGACGGTAATAGTGGCCATCGTAAGGATAATAAAGTAACTTATGTCAGGGCACCCCTGTAGTTCTGTAACTGGTGTGATGAAGGAAAATGTGGGAAAAGTTAAAGAAGAGAAATGTGCCAAGCACCATCTAAAGGAAACACAGTACTTTTGAGCATGCAGTCGTTAGTGATGGTGTGGTAATAGTACTTGAAATACTGCAGGCCTGCGTAAATAACTATGAAATGCCCAAAAGTAATTCTTATTATATAAGCATTTTTTTGTGCTGTCTGTTTGTTGCTTGCCAACCACTGTAGAAAATATGTTTAAGCAATGTGAGAATATGTGAAAATTGCAAATTAGAAAGGTAAGGCAGAGGTCCCAAGTATGTAAGGCTTATTGTGAATGCGGCATTGTGCACTCTGGTGTTTGACAACTACTCTGTGAAAGGGCTCACTGCAAGGCCATACAGATCTCTGCAGGGACATGAATACAATGCCGTAGTAGGCCTACTCATCTGGTGAAGCAAGTTGTGTATATGAAACTTTTGCAAGTGGCATTAAAAACTGTGAAATTTTTGATATGTCGCACATCTGTTGGTCAATCTGCGTGTGCACAGCTACTGAATAATTTGCTGGGTTCCAGTTAATGTCATGGGAAAGGTTTGTGCATAAGGTGGATAATACATTGCTGATCTTGTTTGCAGTTGCCACTATGTGACGAGTGTGCAATGCCTATTGAGGATAATATTACGTTGAAGGTAATACTGCAACCCAGTAGCAACTAAGGGGTGAGTGAGTTTCATGAGCAAAGAAAGTGGGCAGTGTGTGGCCCTCCTTACAAGAGAAAGGTCATATATGCTTGTGCCTGAAAACTGTTGTGTATCGAAACTAGGGCATGTTTCTATTGTGGGGGCCATTACGTCAATGGTAAGGTCATATCGACATGATGCAGGAATAGCATCTTTTGAGGACCAGTTTCCCTCTGATATTTGTGTAGAGGGGCACAGCAATGCCACAGTAGCTCATTAATGGCTTAATTCTGTGCAGATACCTCCTTCAAAACCTTCAGCATATTTTTCCATACCGGAATCCCCACTCCATTAGCTAAACCACTTACAAAGCCCACGTGAACATCTGAATGTTACTTTGCAAGATCTAAAATTAGTTAATGATATTTTATCTTAAAATCATGCAGTTATTGTTTGGTTAATGAGTATTGTCAGTGGCAACTCTCCCAGTTAAAGTGAAGTGCTTAACCCATGTGTTCAAAGATGTGACGAAGAGAGCAACACAGACGACACTGAAATAACGTAGGATATTTACACCCTGAACAAAATTTAGTAGAGAAAAAAAATGAAATGAGAAATCTTAATAGTAGACTAATTAGGGCACTAGGTAAGAAAACAATAGCTTAACCTAATATTGGGATACCACTGAGTCCAGTGGCAGCCATTTTTTTTTATTCACGTTCCAATGGCATGAGCAAGAGAGAAGAACAAAACATTAGCCTAATATATACAAGAAAAATTTGCTGTTACTGTCATTTGTCTGTGAGTACTAGCAACAAACATTGTTCATTCCTAGAAGTGTTTCACATGGCGTACTTTATTTAACCCAATAGACTTGTGTGACTTCATTAATTCTAGTTCCAGCGAGTTTGCATGGTCTGCTCTCCGGACGTGGAACAAGGCATTGTAAACAGAGTAAAACTTGGGGCATTTGTGCTTGGCCTTGTTGGTTAGGCAGAATGATTTGAGGACTTTTTTGCCCACATGTAACACACTAACGTGTGCCTTCTTATCAGCATGCTTCTTCCTACAGAATGCCGCTGCCTTTGTTCTGTTGAGTGCTAACTCAATAATGGTATGATGTTGGTCTCTGTCTCTTGCTGGAAAGTCCACTAACTTTTGAATAACATTGATAGGTTGATTATGAGCACAGGAAGGGGGCTATGTGGGTTACACCTCATTCAGTACTTTCTGGAAATCTGGAAGAAAGACCTCCCAGGATGTGTGCTGGTTGGATCAGTATGACCTACACAGGTTTCCAAGCTCTTTCATGATATGCCCTGACGGGTTTGAGCTAGAATGGCGTGAGGATATGTAAACAGACTTCACTCTGTCTCTTTGTAATGTAATGTCCCAGAGGTTAGAGCTAATCTACGGGCCATTGTTCTATATCATCTTACCAACAAGTCCAACTTGTGGCAGAAAGCTCCTTCGAATGGCTTTTGATATGTTCCAAGGGAGTTAGGGTAACAAATTTGTAGTTAGTTCCAGAAACACAAGTATGTGACAGAATCTTCATTTCGTATGTAGCAACGGTCCAGTGAGGTCCGTTGCAGCCATGTGTTTTACCTTCTTCGATACGACTGGCTAGAGGTGTGCATGCATGCTTATCGTGGTATGTTCAGATTTCTGGCTAGACTAGCACACTGGTACTACTCGTCTAACAAGCCTCTCCATATTGATGAAGTGCATGAGGGTCCTCAGCTTGAGGAAGCATTTCTTTGCACAAAATTGGCTGTAGCTCAGATGTGTGTGCCAAATGACTTTCTTGACTAGGTGTTCAGGAAGGTACAGTGTCCAAGATGCATTCTCAATACACGCACAGGGGAATAGAATACCTTTAGTGAGGAGGTAATATTGTCATATATTCGCCTCCCATTTGTCCTTGTATTTTAGTTTGAGTGCGACCGTTTTAGGATCCTAGTACTGTTGATTGTAGATATCCTTCATGGTAGCGGATACGTCTTCTTGAAAGGTGATGTTCCTCATATAATAGAGGCTGAAATGTTCCTCTTCTAGGCCATTGTTGCTGGTTTCTGCGAAGCCTGTAGGAGAACGTGACAAGTCGCCCACAATGGTGTTATCACTGCCTTTAATGTGTATAATTTGAAATGTGTACTTTTGTAGGAGCTTTCCTGAATGGGTTAGTCACCTGTGATGAGTTTAGCACTTAACAAAAATTCAAGAGCCTTGTGGTCAGTGTACACCTTTGTCCTTCTACTAGACAAGAAGTAGAGGAATTTCTGGAACCACAATGGGTGGCTCTAAGTCGGTCACTGAGTAGTTTCACTCACTTTTTGTAAGAACACGACTGCCAAAGGCAATCGTCTATCAGACCGTGGTTCTAGTTCCCATATATTGTTGAAAGACCAAGACGCCTAATCCAGTGAGTGAGCTACCTGTCACTATGCAATAATCCTTCTCTAGGTTAGGGTGCAACAGTATAGGTGCATCAACTAATGCAGATTTTAGTGCTAGAAATTGCTTTTTCACCTCTTCATCCCACTGCCATGGTGTGTCCTTTCCAGTGAGTGTACTGAGTAGTGGGCTACTGAAAGTCATGTTATGTAGGAATTTTTGGTAAAAATTAATGGCCCCCAGGAATCCACATAACTGACACTTATACTTGTGGGCTGTGAGAATTGTGCTATTGCTGCTATCTTCTTGGGGTCGGGAGAAATTCCCTCCTTAGTAATTATGTGACCAAGGAAATGACCTGATGTGGTGCCAAAGCATGAATTCTAGATTTTCGCTGTAACCCTGTGATCTTTGAATGAACGGAGCAGTTCACGAGCAGTGGGAAAGTGTCAGTATGGCACCACTCTGTGTTGTTGCCAAATTAATTCAAGGAGGAGGATCCAAGGTGGTGGCCACAGATGTGGCAACATCACAGTAATGTCATGGTGGGAAGTTCAAATTTAGAGGGGAATTGGTCAATTGGGCTACATCCACTAAAGTAACATCGCCTCCTGCCCCCATCTGGAAATTGGCAGGAAAAGACCTCAGTCTATGCTGGGCTACCAGTTAGGACAGACGTAAGTATGCATTGTTTGTTTTAACAATTTGAGTTGTCATAGACAGTAGCTCCATCCAATGTGTTTGCCATGAGGTCCGGTGTCCGACTGACCTAGTTCACTACATTGCCCCAAGAAGGTGATGTCAGACCTCTCCCTCTCCCCTCCTGTGATGTAACCCAAGATGGCAATCTGAGGAAAAAATGGTGGGAAAAGGATTCGGTCTTTATCTAGATGAGGTGTCTGTTCCGGAGGAGGAGGAGTTTAATGGGTATATTATTTGTAATCATGTAGCTGAGGTCTCTTTCAACAGCAATAATATTTTGTGAAGATGAATATGCTTCATCAAATAATAAAGACACAGCAGGATGGGGCTAATTTACACTTCACGACTCATGCTGATAAAGACATGTGCTGTAACTTGAGATCATTCGATAAAATTCCAGTCAGTCTTCAGAAGTGGAAGAGGAAGACATTCTTTCCGGTGTGTGCACTCCCTGCACCCAGAGGCCACATGCCAGCTTATGCCATGGCCACGCAGGAGCAGTCGCATATATCCTGTCGCATTGGAATTACGTATGGCCTTCCTCCTTCTCACCCCCAGAACATGGATACTCTTGGTCATTGAATACAAACTGCTTCTGGAGTTATTACACCTGGTGTTGTGGAATATTGTCACATACGTAACATGAAGGTGTCACAGGAACTAAACAATGTACCACTGCACAAAGAGAGAGAGAGAGAGAGAGAGAGAGAGAGAGAGAGAGAGAGAGAGAGAGAGAGGGGGGGGGGGGGGGGGGGGGTAGGGCTAGGGCTAGGGCTAGGGCTTTGCAAATGATGTGAGAATATTTATCAATTACATGTTTTATTCTGAGGAATACCACCACTGCCAGACTTGAACACAGACTCTAAAACAAAAGATCACGACACACCTGTGAAACCACCCCTGAAACACTTCACGTGCTTTAGTGGGAAATACCCTTGTCTTTGAACATGATTTGCTTCAGGAGTTACTAAATCCAATTGAATATGCCTCTAAATACACTTTCAAAAAGTTGGCTGCATAGTAGTTTACTCCAATTTTGTGGTGTATACCGCGGAGTGTAGCCAGGTATGGAAGTGAAACATGGACGATAAATAGTTTGGACAAGAAGAGAATAGAAGCTTTCGAAATGTGGTGCTACAGAAGAATGCTGAAGATTAGATGGTTAGATCATGTAACTAATGAGGAGGTATTGAATAGAATTGGGGAGAAGAGGAGTTTGTGGCACAACATGGCGTGAAGAAGGGATCGGTTGGTAGGACATGTTCTGAGGCATCAAGGGATCACCAGTTTAGTATTGGAGGGCAGCGTGGAGGGTACAAATCGTAGAGGGAGACCAAGAGATGAACACACTAAGCAGATTCAGAGGGATGTAGGTTCCAGTAGGTACTGGGAGATGAAGCAGCTTGCACAGGATAGAGTAGCATAGAGAGCTGCATCAAACCAGTCTCAGGACTGAAGACCACAACAACAACAACAACAACAACAACAACAACAACAACCACCACCACACAAGAACACAGACTCTAAAAAGAGCAAGACACACTGTGAAACCATCCCTGAGATACTTTGTGCGCTTTAGCAGTAAATACCTGTGTCTTTGAGCAAGGGCTGCTACAGAAGTTACTAAATCCAGCTGAATATGTCTCTACATATGCTTTAAAAAAGGTTGTTGTGCAGTAGTTTGCCTCAAGTTTGAAATGTATACCACTGCACTTGAACACTGACTCTAGAAGGATCGTGGCACACTTTTGAAACCTTCCAAACACACTTTGCTTCAGGAGTTACTAAATCCAACAGAATATTTTTCTAAATACACTTTCAGAAAAGATCTCTGCACAGTATTTTCTGTTGATTTTGTGATATATACCACCTTATGTGAACACGCACTCTAAAAAAACTGTTGTGAAACTTCCCTGAGACACTTAACTTACTTTTGTGGGAAACTTATCCCAAAATCGATCTCGGCTCCAATATCTGATTTTACATGCCAAAATAATGAAATTTGGAACTTGAAATGTATACTTCTGCAAGTCTAAACAGGACGCTCACCAATTTTTGAGTTTTAGTTGCTTGTTTGAAGGCACTGCTAAAAAAAGAAAATTTTGTAAGTTCTATAGCTGCTGTGGTGCTCATCAATTTTCTGAAATAGTGAGTGGTCTTAGTTTACATTTGCTGCTGCTGGAGTGAGGGATGTCATTTTCCTTAGTTCTTGAAGCACACATTGGTGTCTAAGCACAGCTGTGAAAATCAGAAGAATTGCACAAAAAGAATTTGAAGCACTGTCCTACAGATGAGAAAAGTGCCTGGTATTTTCGGTGCATTTTCGATGTCCTACAGTCGCTGGTCTGGAGATGCTCTAAAGCCACAATTGTGGGTGAGGGACATCATCCTACCTGACCAAACTAAAGGAGGATGGTCTGCTAGGACTTGTCTCTGAACACTTGAACAAAGAAAACATCACATGACTCTCAAACGTCACAGAACTTTCCATAGATACCTCTCCCCCCTTCTTGCTTGAAACAATCTGTGGAGGCCCCTAAGCACTGCACAAAGGATGCCTTGTGAGTCTCTGACATCATGGAATTGTGAATGGCACATTCTGATTGGTTCTTATTGACTTTACCCACTAAACTGTTGCCTTTGTTGGTATGGGAGCACTGCCCACCATTTTCTGCAGATGGACAAATTAAGATATTTTCAGTGACAAAACTATATTGTACAGGTTGAAAAAACCTACAACAGCCATATTGCACTGACAGTTAAACCTTCGTATAGGCTGCTGCTATATGCAACCAGGGCACCCTCAGCAGACTGCTGTCACTCTCAGAACTGGTGTGCAAAGGCTGGACTGTTCCCATGCCAAGAAGACATTACTGTTTCCAGCCCCGATCTGCTTGCTTGCTTACTGCCATGCTTTCTACGGCCATCTCCAAACTCTGGGACTATAAGAACATATGTATTTTCACATGGGGTGCCACAATATCATACCATTTATGCGATAGTTCTTGATTCAAGCACATATCAGTATGCTACCAATCACCTGCACAGTATAAGTCCATAGATAAAGACTGGTATTTATGCCTCTAGAAGCACAAAACTTTAGCAAGGTGCAGGGAGCTGGGACATGCTGCAAACTACTCAGTAACTAGAAACTCTGGTCTCATAAATTGACTTATAGCTGGAAGAGCGGTGTGCTGACCACATGCTCCTCCATATCCACATCCAGTGACACCTGCGGGCTGAGCATGGCACGGTGATGATGGTACCTTTGGGCCTTCATGTCCATTTTGGGCAGAGTTAGTTAACTAGAAACTTATCTTGTCTGTGAAGATCTTTACGTGGAAATGCAGAAATAGAGGAAACTGGTTGTTCCACTAGTTTTTTTGTTCTGTTTTTTTTTTTTTTTTTTTTTTTTTTTTTTTTTACGAATGCTGATGTCAATGATATAACAGATTCCAAATCATTCTTCTACTTTACAAAGTCAACTAGGTGTTTCTCATGTCTAGAGAACCAACAAACGCCTCTTCCATCTGTTTTCACCCTCTAGATGCATGCAACAAAACCACAACTGACAATCTCTCAGCCAAATAAACATAGGGAATGTGCAGAAGTAGTCAACCAGACAATTTATATGGGAGGGAATAGCTGTCCAGCACAAACAAACACCCTTATTGAATCTTCTCAAATTTTCATGGAGAACACAAGCAATTGTGAAGCTGTCCAACACAACATAGTATCAGTTCACTATTCAGCCATGTAGAGAACAATGCGGTCAGTTCAGCTACATTCCTGTATCCCAGCCGACCTCTCTGTTTGGATGGCTCCTGCCACAAGCCAGAAATGTCATTCATTCTGACCACAGGCCGCCACTGCCACGTACTCCCCGCACACCAGGCAGAATCATTCTAGGAAACCAGCCACGTATATTATATCGGTGTACTTACAATTAACTATTATGATTGCAGATTCAATCTGACAACAATTGACAATAAGCGAAGCATCAAAAATACTTTTTCCCGATGGCTGTGGCTCTGGAAATATAAATATCTATACCATTCTTATGACTGGACATAATTTTCCATGTTAAAAAAACGAAAAAAATTCATGCCTTCCTTATGACAAGACATAGTTATTTTCTTTGCACCACTGCTGGCATTCTGCACTCGCACTTTCAGTCTGTTAATATACATCCCACAATCATCATCTATATTCGAGGTCACTGTATTGTGTGGAAGACCACTTCGTTTGAAAGCAATACCATGACTCAATTTATAAATCTTGTATAGTTTTTAACATGGATATCATTAGCGATACTTGTTTGCACTATAGAGCGAAGCCCACTTTTTATTCGAGGATGACAGTAACATAGGCATTGCTATCGTGTTTTTAACATCTGGTGGCTTGTAAGACAATTACATCTCTCTTCCTAAGACACGCTGGTACCGCTTGCAAGAAAAAAAAACAAATGTGACATATCCATCCGTTGTGGATTTTCGCTCAATATTTTTTGGTGTCACCAGCATTCAGTTATTGGCAAAGTTTTACTCTTAGTAGGGGTGTGTGATAGGTTTGCCATGATCAACAGGCTTATAAAGTACATGTACTGTGGTCAGTGTTCCAACAAGTGCAAAGAAAATAACTATGTCCTGTCATAAGGAAGGTATGGATTTATTGTGGAAAATTGTGATAGTCATAAGAGGGGGCAAAATATTTTTTTAAGTGGAAAATTTGGCAACAATGAAGTGTGGGGCAACACCTGCTTAGTCCCACTACTTTCATGTAACATTTAGTTGTGATCTACCCATGTCCTTTCTGCAATTAAGAGGTCGTCAACATACCTAGTGACTATCTCCTCAAGAAATTCACTCAGTATCCCATGTAATCCATGAATAAAGGAGGCAGAGGAGTTATTGAGGCCAAAGGGAGGGTCCTCAGAATTGATAGCCCTTTATGAAGGCCAAAAAGGCAGTGTATTTCCTGCAGTCTGGATGAAGCTCAATTTGCTAGAAACTGCTGTAGGGTTCAATTGACGTAAAGATCGAAATGCCATGAAAGTTATGCAGCAGTTCCTTTAATCTCTTGGGTCTGTCAGTTTTAGTGTCAATGATGGTACTGACTTGGCTTGAATCTAATACATACCTAATGGATCCGAACTTATTTTCAACGGCTTTGATGGGATTGTTGTATGTAGACCAGGCAGGTTCAATGACACCATCAACTAACATTTGTAATATTTCATTTGCAACTCTGTCCTTAAATATATTAGGTATGACATACAGAGCTACAAAGAATTTCTTGTGATGTTTGACCTGAGATTTGTATGTAAAGTTTTGAATTGTGCCAAGTTTGGGCATGAATACGTTGGAGTTATCCCTTAGAACACTGTGTAACTGCTCTCTGTCACGTTCCTGCATACGTTGTACCATTTTGACCTTCTCTGTTAGGACTTATTGTAATGTTCCTGTCCAGTTGCCCTGATCCATTCAGTTGTCTTCGTTTTGTTCGATGAGTTGTGGTGTCCGATCTCGTTTTTTATTTACGTGACGTAACTTGATGCTATTTGTGGGTGATTGTGCCTTGATGGCCTGTTCATTAGCGCGAATTGTGATCTCGTGTACCTTATGTGGAGTGACAATACCTCTACTGATGTCTCTCAGGAAATTCATCCATATAACCATCTGAAGGGACAGATTGGGTATCACGAGAAAGTTAGTATCTAGCTGATGTCCCTGGCAGAGAAACTGTAACTGGGATTGTGGCACACTTTTGTGGCCTTTCCTGCAATTTCATCTTTTGTGCATGCTTTCTTCATTGCTAAGGTGTGCTAAATTTTGTCCACATTGCACATATGTAACACATTGCCTGATATGGCAGTTACAATGGCTGCCACTGTCAACAATGGCATGTAAAGCTATTGATCCTACTGTTACAGAGATGACGGGATGGAGTTCAATACTGCTTTCCTCCTCCCTCTTATTTGTGAGCACATCCTGTCTGGCCGTATACCCAATGATATTAATATTTTGCTTACTTAACTGTAATTATGGGACGTTCTCGCACATCTTTGGCATTGGCTATGGTTGTTGCCACTGTTATTGGAACTTGATGATGGGTTAGGGCCATACATGTCCTTTTGCTCGCCATTATGGTTTATGAAGTGCATGCCACTATTGTCATTGTTAGATTGTTGACCCTGTATCTGGTCCTGCCATTCAGTGTGGGACCTATCGTCATTGTATCTATGGTGGCCATCATTGTCATTATAGTGTCTACCATTGTTTTGGTGGTTACTACTTTGCCTGTTTTGATTATCACATTGCCTGTTGACTGATAATTAGTTTGTCCATTTGATCTGTTGTTTTCATATTAGTTGTGTCTTTCTATGACCATTGCGACTTCGAGGTAGATGTCTGAAAGTGTCCGCATTTGCATCACACAGACTGACCAAGGCTTGCTGGTATATAGAATGTAGTTTCAAGTAACAGATTGGTATGATATTCTCTTCCAAATATGGCATGTCAAGAAACTGATTTTTTTCATCAAGTCTTCAAGTATTTTTACAGGTGTTTTGCACTGTGAAGCCTCTAGGTCTGGACACTTAGTGATTTAATCTTTGACACAGGTCTGGTGATTTAGTGTTTGATATGAGATTGTTCTGTTCATGATAATTAAACCAACCAAATTTTTTGTACATGCCTCATAAATATCGCATCACTCTGCAGCGCATTGCATTTTGTCGGCCACACTGCCATCCATGTGCATATATAATGGCCAAGACACAGGAAATGCACCCTGAAATAGTCTCAACGAGGCAATGGGGTGAAGTGGGCCATCTTCTTTGAACATTAAAAATTTCCTGATTGACAGATAATGATTGAAGTCAGATGCTAAATCTACTGAGTTATTCAGATATTGCACGGTTTGTGCAAATTGTGCCTATTTGATGTGACAGGTCGTACAGTGCAAATCGAGACTACTCACGGGAACACTACTAGCACTAAAATTCATTGGCGTGGCCTCTTGCATGTGCCCAACATGAGGCACTGGACAGTGGTCATTGTGACATGTTTGTGGTACCTCAGGGGGTAAGCCATTTTTGGCAACAGGTAAACTGTTGTGCAATGGGATCGTGTTGTTGGAGTGTGTATTTCCAATTCTGATCACATGCTCAATGGCTTTGATCAACTGTTTCAAATTTACATTTTCTTCCCTTAAAGTGGTGACCTGTTCAGAAACCATTTCTAATTTGTAAACCACTTTTTGTAGATTGGTGGCATGTTGGTCCAATATTCTTTTACGCGCGGTAAACCAGTTTGTAACTGACTGCGATGCTTTTATGGCAGTACAAGTAGCATGCTTTGCTTGTTCTATTGCTATGAGTGTCATTTTCTTAGTTACTACAGCATCTGATCTTGCCAAATGGCCATCTCTTTTGGCAGATATAACAGTTTGTTTGACTTCAGTAATGATTGCATGCAGTGACTCTATCTTTATAGATAACGCCACACGGCTGTCCTCATTTTGTTGGCACAATTCCTCATTAATCTTTCTCAACTGAGCTTCAAGTTTTTCATTTGCTGGTTCTCATTTTCCTCTAGCTGCATCATAAATGCAATGAAGTCATAACACTCTTTGTCGCGTTACTTATTCGGTAAGTGTGGCGAGTTGACCCTTGACTCTGGTGCACTGTAAGCATGACACCTACTTTGGGAAAGTATCTGGGCAAAATCTTGTGTGTGATTATCAGTGATTGGATTTATGATTTGTCCCTTCTGATTATCACATGGGCCGTCATGTTGTTGCATGTGTTTGCCTAAGTTTGTAGAGTCATGTGACCATGAATGATCTGCACAGTGTTAAAGTAGTTTAAAACTTTAGGATGTTTAATGAGCCTGAAAGTTCACTTTTTGAACAGTCACCTTGATTACTTCCCAGACAATATTGGAGATGTTAGCGAGGATCAAGGAGAGGGTTTTCACCAGGACATTAAAGTGATGGAAAAATGCTACCAATGCTGCTGGAACACCAACATGATGGGGGACTACTATTGGTCACTTCACTGAAAAGTCCAGCAAGCAACTCATCATAGAAAAAGCTACACATGAAGCTTCAAAGAAGAAAGAGAAAGAAAATACAAACCAATTCCAGCTGACATGTGAACATTAACACACATCATTGTTTTAAGTAGCTTACTTTAAATACAAACCATACTTATGCTGTAACAAAGCATTTCATTAATTTCCCTGTTTACCATATAGCATAGGTTTTTTTAACTATATTATAAAAAGCATATTACTTGAAACCTATGGGTAATACAAAAAAACTAAGGCTAGATTTAGATTCAGCTCATAAAAATCTGTAAAGATCAGCTATCAACGTAAATAAAGTTTTTCAAAAAAAAATTTTTGTTGGCCTGTGAAATGTAATTTATTCTAGTTGACAACTACATATAGTAACAAATTGAATTAGTGAGGCAATGCCTCTTGAGCATGGACTGATTAATATCTTAATAAAGAGAAAGAAGTATAACACAAATCTAAGACTATAAAACCTAGCAATGCGGATTGGCACTTCCCATTAATTGAATGAGAGCACAAGATTCTAGGTCACGTTCTTTCCATCAGTAGCTAATCACAGAAATAATGCCAGAATGTGCTGTGATGCTCAAAGGGTCAATGACAAACAGTTTAACTTCTATGAACTGCGAGGCTGATCGTGCTATGGCCGGAGCTGTGTGTGTTACCTATTCTGCTCCATGACAGGGTTCTCAACTGCCTGTTTTTGGTGATCAGGTGTGATGTCACTGCAACCACAGCGGGAGGGGGGAATCAGGTGTGATGTCACTGCAACCAAAGCGGTATGCGTGTACAACACAATTCTATGAAATCATCCAGAGTTCTGGAAAAGGTACACAGCTAATCCATGATTAATCCATATTGCCTGGGACAGAGTACCGCGTCCCTATTAGACAGATGCTGAAACATGAGTGTCTTATGTCTACCAGAATCTAGTGTGGTGTGCTCACCTGCTGCTGTGGCGATTGCAACATTTTAACAAATTTTTCACCAATGAGTGCTACATCCACTCAACTGTGAGTGTGCAGGAAATGCTGCTTATGTCATGCTGATCTGGCCAATTGGTGTCACCTGTGGTAGTCACTTTCTTAGCACCAGCGTGTAATCAGACACATTCCGCTTGTCTGTCCCATGCTTAAAAAACATGGAGTAGGGGATTCGTAGAGGCACATTCCTTGCTGACAATGCTGCCTTTGATGCTTTTGTGAGCCCAGGGTGACACGACTGAGGGAGAAACAGTGTCTCCCTGTGTTATTCACTTTGGATAGACATTCTACTTGCCTTGCAGTGTACTGCCATAAGTGCCACCTGCCTATCTGGCAACATCAATGACCTGCTGCTGAAGACCAGCCTGGTCGGGCCAGCATCTCGTGGATGCTGGAGATTGTAAAATGTGACCTTCAACCTATCATGCTGCTGGCTTCATGCCACCGGCTCTGTCGGTATAATCCCTCATAAAATTCTGTCCACAAAAATTATTTGCACTTAACACAATGCAGTACATTCTCATTGCCGATCCCTTAGCCATCTCTATTAGCATAGTGCAATGAACTGCAAATTTGTTCACATCAGTGTTGCTACTTGTCATTACTGCCCTTATTAATTATTGAAAAAAAAAAAGTAATTCAAAGTGGTGATTGATATGGGCCTCACACTTCCAGTGCATGGCCCATGTAGTTTGCCACCTTGCTGTCATGACCACTTGCAAAACTGTTATATAACTCTTTCTTTGCTTAAAAAAATTGAAACTTTAGTCAGCCATAGTGCCAGTAGTGCTAGTGTTTGTTTTCAATACAGTCCAGAGACAGGTAGTGTTATTTTCATTGTTTTCTACAAGAAGTGTGTAGCAACCACAGTTTAGTCAACAATCAGCCACCTTTAGTGAATCAGCAGTCTAGTTAAAAGTTGATTAACTCTCCACAGTAAATTGATTTCTTAGCATGGATAGGATGTGTGACTGCTGTGTACGGACGCGGAAGGAGCTGACCACTGTTCGTGTTCAGCTGAACGTGTTCATGGCCACGGTCAGCCGTTTTCAGGCTGCTGCCTCAGAGTGTAGCGGCAGTGGGGAGTCTGGTGCATCACATGGTACAACCCCGGTGTTACATGCTTCACCCACTGTCCCTGCTGTCGAGACACCTTCGCAGGTACTGGGTGCGGTTGAGCCACCCTGTCCCCAAGGGGAGTGGCAGGTTCAGCAGCATTCGCAGCACACGAGGTGGAGGGTCAGTGTGGAGGTTGGCCATGTGGCATCGCCCGCTTCGCCTGTGAATGGACATGTGGCCGCTCCTTCAGCAAGGTCCGAACAGGCACACGGGGGGAGAGGTTTATTAGTTATTGGGAGCTCCAACGTTAAGCGGGTGATGGAGCCCCTTAGGGAAATAGCAGAAATGTCGGGGAAGGAGGCCAGTGTTCACTCTGTGTGCTTGCCGGGGGGTCTAATCCTAGATGTGGAGGAGGCCCTGCCGGCGGCGATAGAGAGCACTGGGTGCACCCGACTGCAACTTGTTGCTCATGTTGGAACCGATGACTCATGCCGTCTGGGTTCAGAGGTCATCCTCAGTTCGTACAGGCGGTTGGCGGAATTGGTGAAGGCGGAAAGCCTCGCTCGCGGGGTGGAATCTGAGGTAACTATTTGTAGTATTGTTCCCAGAACCAATTGCGGTCCTCTGGTTTGGAGCCAAGTAGAAGGCTTAAACCAGAGGCTCAGACGATTCTGCGGAGATCTGGGGTGCAAATTTCTCAATGTAGGGTCCCCCTGAATAGGTCAGGCGAGCACTACACGCCGGAAGCAGCTACAAGGGTAGTGGAGTACGTGTGGAGTGCACATGTGGGTGTTTTAGATTAGAGAATTCCATCCCTAGGCCTGACAAGACGCCTCCTGAGACGCGGCAAGGTATGAGTAGGCAAAATGCAACAGGGAATAACAATATTATTGTGCTAATAGTAAATTACAGGAGCGTCTATAGAAAGGTCCCAGAACTGCTCTCATTAATAAACGGTCACAATGCCCATATAGTACTAGGGACAGAAAGTTGGCTGAAACCAGACATAAACAGTAATGAAATCCCAAACTCAGATTGGAATGTATACCGCAGAGACAGGCTGGATAGTGAAGGGGGAGGCGTGTTTATAGCGATAAGAAGGGCAATAGTATCGAAGGAAATTGATCGAGATCCGAAATGTGAAATAATTTCGGTGAACGTCACGGTTAAAGCAGGCTCAGACATGGTAATTGCATGTCTCAATTGGCCTCCTGGCTCAGCAGCTGTTGTGGCTGAGCACCTGAAGGATAATTTGGAAAATATTTCGAGTAGATTTCCCCATTTTGTTATAGTTCGGGGTGGAGATTTTAATTTGCCGTATATAGACAGGGAGACTCAAACGTTCATAACGGATTGCAGGGACACAGAATCCAGTGAAATTTTTTAAAGTGCTTTATCTTGAGCATTTAATCAGAGAACCGACTCGTGGTGATAACATATTAGACCTTCTGGTGACAAACAGACCCGAACTATTTGAAACAGTTAAAGCAGAACAGAAAATCAGCATTCATAAAGCGGTTACTGCATCGATGATTTCAGTCATAAATAGAAATATTAAAAAAGGTAGGAAGATTTTTCTGTTTAGCAAAAGTGACAAAAAGCAGATTACAGATACCTGATGGCTCAACACAAACGTTTTGTCTCAAGTACAGATAGTGTTGAGGATCAGTGGACAAAGTTCAAAACCATCGTACAATATGCATTAGATGAGTATGTGCGAAGCAAGATCGTAAGAGATGGAAAAGAGCCACTGTGGTACAACAACCGAGTTAGAAAACTGCTGTGGAAGCAAAGGGAACTCCATAGCAAACATAACATAGCCAAAGCCTTGCAGACAAACAAAAATTACGTGAAATAGTGTAAGGAGGCTATGCAAGAGGCGTTCAATGAATTCGAAAGTAAAGTTCTATGTACTGACTTGGCAGGAAATCCTAAGAAATTTTGGTCTTATGTCAAAGCGGTAGGTGGATCAAAACAAAACGTCCAGTCACTCTGTGACCAATATGGCACTGAAACAGAGGATGACAGACTAAAAGCCGAAATACTAAACGTCTTTTTCCACAGCTGTTTCACAGAGGAAGACTGCACTGTAGTTCCTTCTCTAGATTTTTGCACAGATGACAAAATGGTAGATATCAAAATAGATGACAGAGGGATAGAGAAACAATTAAAATCGCTCAAAAGAGGAAAGGCCGCTGGACCTGATGGGATACCAATTCGATTTTACACAGAGTACGCAAAGGAACTTGCCCCCCTTCTTGCAGCGGTGTACCGTAGGTCTCTAGAAGAACGTAGCATTCCAAAGGATTGGAAAAGGGAACATGTCATCCCTGTTTTCAAGAAAGGACATTGAACAGATGTGCAGAACTATAGACGTATATCTCTAACGTTGATCAGTTGTAGAATTTTTGAACACTTATTGTGTTCGAGTATAATGACTTTTCTGGAGACTAGAAATCTACTCTGTAGGAATCAGCACGGGTTTCGAAAAAGACGGTCCTGTGAAACCCAGCTTGCGCTATTCCTCCACAAGACTCAGAGGGCCATAGACATGGGTTCACAGGTAGATGCTGTGTTTCTTGACTTCCACAAGGTGTTCGATACAGTTCCTCACAGTCATTTAATGAACAAAGTAAGAGCATATGGACTATCAGACCAATTGTGTGATTGGATTGAAGAGTTCCTAGATAACAGAACGCAGCTTGTCATTCTCAATGGAGAGAAGTCTTCCGAAGTAAGAGTGATTTCAGGTGTGCTGCAGGGGAGTGTCATAGGACTGTTGCTATTCACAATATACATAAATGATGATGTGGATGACATCGGAAGTTCACTGAGGCTTTTTGCAGATGATGCTGTGGTGTATTGAGAGGTTGTACCAGTGGAAAATTGCACTGAAATGCAGGAGGATCTGCAGCGAATTGATGCGTGGTGCAGGGAATGGCAATTGAATCTCAATGTAGACAAGTGTAATTGCTGCGAATACCTAGAAAGATAGATCCCTTATCATTTAGCTACAAAATACCAGGTCAGCAACTGGAAGCAGTTAATTCTATAAATTATCTGGGAGTACGCATTAGGAGTTATTTAAAATGGAATGATCATATAAAGTTGATCGTCGGTAAAGCAGATGCCAGACTGTGATTCATTGGAAGAATCCTAAGGAAATGCAATCTGAAAACAAAGGAAGTAGGTTACTGTATGCTTGTTCACCCACTGCTCGAATATTGCTCAGCAGTTTGGGATCCGTGCCAGATAGGCTTGATAGAAGAGATAGAGAAGATCCAACGGAGAGCAGCATGCTTCGTTACAGGATCATTTAGTAATTGCAAAAGCATTACGGAGATGATAGATAAACTCCAGTGGAAGACTCTGCAGGAGAGACGCTCAGTAGCTCGGTATGGGCTTTTGTTAAAGTTTCGAGAACATATCTTCACCAAAGAGTCAAGCAATATATTGCTCCCTCCTATGTATATCTCGCGAAGAGACCATGAGGATAAAATCAGAGAGATTAGAGCCCACACAGAATCATACCGACAATATTTCTTTCCACGAACTATATGAGACTGGAATAGAAGGGAAAACCGATAGAGGTACTCATGATACCCTCCGCCACACACCGTCAGGTAGCTTGCGGAGTATGGATGTAGATGTAGATGTAGATTTCTGTTTCTTTTGTACTTTAGTACTGACTGACAAAAGTAAAGTTAACAAATACGTGCTGAAAGCTACATCTTTTGTGTTGCTATAGTAAATTGTAATCCAGATACAGAATTAGTCATGATGAACGCGGTAAACCTCCTAGAAACAAACTTGAATTGACTGTTAGAACCAATCCTTAATAGCCTAGGATAAATCAGAGACCACTTTCCTGTTCCCAGTTTGGCATATTGTTGTGCAGCTCTTCCTACAAGTTGCAGAATGTGTAACTACATTTCTACATTAAGAAAAGTGTTGGCACCATCGGGATATAGATTTGTTGGTTCCTAGGCAATACAGCTCTCAAACAAAACAAAAAATCACTGTTTTTCCACTTCCAGTACAGAAGACAGCCCAACCCATTTACGACTTGTGCATTTGGGTCACAAGACCATGTTCTAACAGTTGCTCTGCTACATAAAAGTTAGAGTAGTCAGATAAAGACAACACAGATCTATACTGTAAATGAACAAATGGTTTACTGCTGTGGGAGTTAAACACAGAATTGGGGTAGGGGCCGTTTTTGAGGAATTGACAATGAGTGTCAGCTAGGTATGTTTTACTGATGAGGGATGAGATGGGAAATAGTTTGCTTGTGTCTTCGTTGTAGGACAGCACCAAAACTGGCGCCAAAAAATGGAAAAATGGACCTTGAATGTATTGACTACCCAACAAAGGTAAGTTATGAAGTAGTTGTTAAAGCCACAGTATCCACAGTCAATTTTGCCTATTTTATACCAGAGTAGGCTTAACCTACTGTTTACTAGACCATACACAATCATTTCTAGAAATTCAGGAGACATCAGTAACATAGATTCCATGAATAACCAGGAGCCTCCATTTTACTCCCCTTGAAGATGCGAGTTGCTTTTGTAGAATAAAGGACATAGTGATTACAGTGGCATATATAACAGAAGAAGACTGAATATTAAGGGCAGAGATCAATGTTGGAGATGTACCTGTATTCCTTGTTGATGCTCTTGACTTTTGCCAATAGTTGTAAAGTTGTGTTGCCATCATTGCAAAAACATGTTACTCAGCAAATAATTTACAGAAATGACAAGTGTCTTCATCTTTTTAGGGGTAGTAAGTAGTTTCTCAGAGGAAATTATTATGCTTTATAACATGAGGAAGCACTGTATGGTGCCAGCGAAGCACTATCTGATAACTTAAATGTAAATTGAAAAAAAAAAAAAAAAAAAAAAAAAAAAAAAGAGAGAGAGAGGAACATCCGTTCCTTTATGTACATATTAATCAAGATTCAAATACTCAATGTAAAAAAATTAAAGGGTTGACGTTGTTGTTGTGGTTGTGGTCTTCAGTCCAAGGACTGGTCTGCTGCAGCTCTCCATGCTACTTTGTCCTGTGCAAGCTTCTTCATCTGCCAATACCCACTCTAAACTACATCCTTCTGAATCTGTTTAGTGTATTCATGCCTTGGTCTCCCTCTATGATTTTTACCATCCACACTTTCCTCCAATACTAAATTGACGATCTCTTGATGCCTCAGAACATATCCTACCAACTGATCCCTTCTTCTAGCCAAGATGTGCCACAAATTCCTCTTCTCCCCAATTTTATTCAGTACCTCCTCATTAGTTATGTGATCTAGTCATCTAATCTTCAGAATTCTTCTGTAGCACCACATTTTGAAAGCTTCTATTTTCTTCTTGTCTAAACTATTTATTGTCCATATTTCACTTTCGTACATGGCTACACTCCATACAAATACTTTCAGAAAAGACTTCCTGAATCTTAAATCTAAATAAGATGTTAACAAATTTCTCTTCTTCAGAAACACTTTCCTTGCCATTGCCACCCTACATTTTGTATCCTCTCCTCTTTGACCCTCATATCTTTAAATAAATTAAATTATATATATGTTTGGTGTTTTCGTGGTAGATGTAATGTACAGAGATGTGGAGGTCTTATCAATGTGCAGGGTTGTAGGACAAAGATTTTGAGTGCTAGGAAGGTGTTCCTCTGGAACTTATCAGCAAACGTACTAGGATCCAGACCCTGCAAGTGTGAGGTAGTGCTGATCTTCAGCCACTATGCCGTATCAAGCTTACTGCTGTTATTTTCTCAACTACTGCTCTTCTACAAGAAGTTGTTTTATGTCTAAGTCATATAGGCAACAAGTATGGAATACATATGCTTGTGTTTTCAACTATCTAAAAATTTATTTCCTTATGATATAAAAGTGATTCACAGCTATTTTCATGCGAGATGTGATCTCTCTTCTAATCTGTAGTGTAGCACCATGTAGGTAGCAGATTATGATTCTCGATCTTTTGATTTGATTTGATTTGATTTTGTATTCCATAGGTCCAACTGTAGCGTATACAGACATTTAAGTACATAATTATATAAAAATTTATATGGTAAATTCTTTGAACAGAAATACAGAAAAAAGAAAATACATATTTTCTTAGAATCATTAGAGCACTAAAGAAAATGTATACAGAGCACACACAGATTCAGAGCTCAAGTTAAATAACATTCTTAGTGGCATTATGTCAACTTGTATTATATAATATTAAAATTGTACAATTTATTTAGTTAAAAATTCATCCAGACTGTAAAAAGCTTTATGTAGCAGAAATATTTTTAGTGCTTTCCAAAACTACTCTTGTTATGAACCTGTGTCTTTATTTCAGAAGGAAGAGCATTAAAGAGTTCTGTTCAAGTGTAGTGGACTCACTTTGCGCCAAGCTCAAATTACTATGTTCACTGTGTTTGTCATTCTTCCTCCATGTGTTATGTTCATGATAATTACTGTTTGGTTGAAATATCTCTCTGTTTTTACAAACAAAACACATGAGACAAAAAATATATTGGCATGTAGTTGTGTATATTTTAAGTTTTCAAAAACTATTTCTACACGGGTCTCTTGGGCGCAATCCACATATAATTCTTAAAGCTCGCTTCTGTGCAATGAACACTTTCCTTGATAATGGCTGGTTGCCCCAAAAAATAATGCCGTATTCAATGAGTGAGTGAAAATAGCCATAGTATGCCACTTTTGCGGTGTTAGGTTCAACACATGTAATGACAACCCGTAAAGCACATGTAGCAGAACTAAGCCTCTTACAGAGATCTATAATAAGCAAAGACCAGTTCAACAACAGTAAATCATATGATATGTGAGGATATAGGACAGTCTCAACGTGGTATTTCCTACGAGGACTTTTAGAAGTATTGAAATGCACTGGCCGTCATGGGAAAAATACTTGTCCTTGATATCAGCTTAGTCAGCTCCAAGAGCTAAGGGCCACTTAATCACATATGAGAGTATGTAATAATGAGTTCCTCAAGATTACTATCTGTTTTACCCCTCATAAAAATTGTGGTATCACCAGCAAATAATGTAAATTTACACGGCAGGCTTGTACATGATGGTAGATCATTTATAAAAATCAGGAATAATAGTGGCCCAAGAAGTGGAGGACTATAATCAGGACTCGGTAGAATGAAAATATCCAGTAATCTTACAAAATCAGAGAGAGAAACTGTGCTGCAGTAATACCTAATCTCTGACCACATCCTTGTTATCAAAATTGCAGATATGGCGGAAACAGTGTAGTGACAACATGCACGACTTTGTTTCAATCATGAGAGATTGCACCACCATCTCTACCACCTCAACATGACCACATCATCTTCATGTGACTGTGGCAGTGAGAAAGATGTTAATCACATTTTCTTCAGCTGTGATAGGAGGTGTCAAGAAACTATGAAATAAAACAGCATTTGAGGTTCTCTGGAAATACTTAACCAACAAACAAGCAAGCTCTCTTAGCAGCAGTTGACAAAAGGTGTATAAGCTCCCATACAATTTTATAACAGAAGGTCCTATAAGAATACAGAAAAAATAATTTTATATTATAATATAACAAGAAAATCAAGTAGAGGTAACGCTGGAGTAGGTTTAATAATGAATAAAAAAAAAAAAAAAAAAAAAAATAGGAGTGTGGGTAAGCTACTACAAACAGCATAGTGAACACATTATTGTGGCCAAGATAGACACAAAGCCCATGCCTACTACAGTAGTACAAGTTTATATGCCAACTAGCTCTGCAGATGATGAAGAAATTGATGAAATGTATGATGAAATAAAAGAAATTATTCAGGTAGTGAAGGGAGATGAAAATTTAATAGTCATGGGTGACTGGAATTCGAGAGCAGGAAAAGGGAGAGAAGGAAACATAGTAGATGAATATGGATTGGGGGTAAGAAATGAAAGAGGAAGTCGTCTGGTAGAATTTTGCACAGAGCATAACTTAATCATAGCTAACACTTGGTTCAAGAATCATGAAAGAAGGTTGTATACATGGAAGAATCCTGGAGATACTAAAAGGCATCAGATAGATACAGATGACATGTCACTCTTATTCTATGGGAGTGAATATAAAGAGCTAGAATCTCTTGCTGCTAGTGGTGTAACAGAAGTAACGAAATACTTCAATGATCAGGGACTCAAAGCGAATGTCACCAAATCTAACTACTGACATTTAAAACAGGCAGTTCTCATCACAACAATATGAATAGTGTGTGTTATATCTCTGGAACAGAAAATGGTAACTGTAAATTCCTGGTTGTATATGTTGATGTAAATTTGCGGTGGACATAACACATTAATTTCATTTGCGGACAAGTCATTAGTGCTAAAAACAAAGCTTCACCACATGCACCCTTCCACCACCATCTCCTCCAGTCCTGTAACCCGGAAGGTGTACATGATCAAAGGCAGAGCCACATGTGAAAGCATCCACGTTATTTACCAACTGACCTGCCTACACTGTGAAGCTTTCTATGTGGAAATGACCAGCAACAAACTGTCCATTCGCATGAATGGACACAGGCAGACAGTGTTTGTTGGTAATGAGGCTCACCCTGTGGCTAAACATGCCTTGGTGCATGGCCAGCACATCTTGGCACAGTGTTACACTGTCCAAGTTATCTGGATACTTCCCACTAATACCAACCTGTCAGAACTCCGGAGATGGGAACTTGCCCTTCAGTATATCCTCTCTTCTCGATATCAACCAGGCCTCAACCTCGACTAATTTCAAGTTGCTGCCACTCATACCTCACCTGTCTTTCAACAACTTCTTTGCCTCTGTACTTCCGCCTCGACAGACATCTCTGCCCAAACTCTTTGCCTTTACAAATGTCTGCTTGTGTCTGTGTATGTGCGGATGGATATGTGTGTGTATGCGAGTGTATACCTATCCCTTTTTGCCCCTAAGGTAAGTCTTTCTGCTCCCGGAATTGGAATGACTCCTTACCCTCTCCCTTAAAACCCACATCCTTTCGTATTTCCCTCTCCTTCACTCTTTCCTGACGAAAGCTCGAATTTTGTGTGTATATTTGTGTTTGTTTGTGTGTCTATCAACCTGCCAGCACTTTTGTTTGGTAAGTCACATCATCTTTGTTTTTAGATATACACTCTTGGAAATTGAAATAAGAACACCGTGAATTCATTGTCCCAGGAAGGGGAAACTTTATTGACACATTCCTGGGGTCAGATACATCACATGATCACACTGACAGAACCACAGGCACATAGACACAGGCAACAGAGCATGCACAATGTCGGCACTAGTACGGTGTACATCCACCTTTCGCAGTAATGCAGGCTGCTATTCTCCCATGGAGACTATCGTAGAGATGCTGGATGTAGTCCTGTGGAACGGCTTGCCATGCCATTTCCACCTGGCGCCTCAGTTGGACCAGCGTTCATGCTGGATTTGCAGACCGCGTGAGACGACGCTTCATCCAGTCCCAAACATGCTCAATGGGGGACAGATCCGGAGATCTTGCTGGCCAGTGTTGTTGACTTACACCTTCTAGAGCACGTTGGGTGGCACGGGATACATGCGGACGTGCATTGTCCTGTTGGAACAGCAAGTTCCCTTGTCGGTCAAGGAATGGTAGAACGATGGGTTCGATGAAGGTTTGGATGTACTGTGCACTATTCAGTTTCCCCTCGACGATTACCAGAGGTGTACGGCCAGTGTAGGAGATCGCTCCCCACACCATGATGCCGGGTGTTGGCCCTGTGTGCCTCGATCGTATGCAGTCCTGATTATGGCGCTCACCTGCATGGCGCCAAACACGCATACGACCATCATTGGCACCAAGGCAGAAGCGACTCTCATCGCTGAAGACGACACATCTCCATTCGTCCCTCCATTCACGCCTGTCGCGACACCACTGGAGGCGGGCTGCACGATGTTGGGGCGTGAGCGGAAGACGGCCTAACGGTGTGCGAGACCGTAGCCCAGCTTCATGGAGACGGTTGCGAATGGTCCTCGGCGATACCCCAGGAGCAACAGTGTCCCTAATTTGCTGGGAAGTGGCGGTGCGGTCCCCTACGGCACTGCGTAGGATCCTACGGTCTTGGCGTGCATCCGTGCATCGCTGCGGTCCGATCCCAGGTCGACGGGCACGTGCACCTTCCGCCGACCACTGGCGACAACATCGATGTACTGTGGAGACCTCACGCCCCACGCGTTGAGCAATTCGGTGGTACGTCCACCCGGCCTCCCGCATGCCCACTATACGCCCTCACTCAAAGTCCTCTCAACTGCACATACGGTTCACGTCCACGCTGTCGCGGCATGCTACCAGTGTTAAAGACTGTGATGGAGCTCCGTATGCCACGGCAAACTGGCTGACACTGACGGCGGCGGTGCACAAATGCTGCGCAGCTAGCGCCATTCGACGGCCAACACCATGGTTCCTGATCTGTCCGCTGTGCCGTGCGTGTGATCATTGCTTGTACAGCCCTCTCGCAGTGTCCGGAGCAAGTATGGTGGGTCTGACACACCGGTGTCAATGTGTTCTATTTTCCATTTCCAGGAGTGTATTTTTCCCACGTGGAATATTTCCCTCTATTATATTCAAAGTCATTAGTGCCATATATCTCCTCAGCCAGCTCTCAAAGATAGTTCCAACAACTGAAATTAGTGTATTGTGGAACACTTTACCCCTTTCTCAATAACAGAATTGGACTATGGGGCTGTGCAGCTGATGCACTTTTAAAAAGAATACTACTACTGCAGAAAAGAGCAATAAGACTTATACATGGGATGGGATATAGAGATTCATGTGCAGCACAGATATCTGACAATATATTCTCTGTACATCTTCAAAATAGTTGTATTTTTTTATAAGTCAACCAAAAGAAGCTATCAAGGGCAGTGATGTACACTAAAACAAAGTGTAACTATTTCTGTAACAGAACAACGTTAACAATGACTGACAGAAGTCCATATATCAGTGGTTTGATTTGGTATAACAAGCTACCAAACTCTCTAAGAACGTACATGGGAAATGTATTTAAAACAAAATTAAAATCTTTTCTAATAGAAATATGTTTATATCCTTTCAATGAATTTTAAGATATTGATTGTAACTCGAGGCATTAGCATATCAGTTGTAATGTGATGTTGTTATTGTTGTGGTCTTCAGTCCTGAGACTGGTTTGATGCAGTTCTCCATGCTACTCTATCCTGTGCAAGCCTCTTCATCTCCCAGTACCCACTGCAAACTACATCCTTATGAATCTGTGTAGTGTAGTCATCTCTTGGTCTCCCTCTACGATTTTTACCCTCCACACTGCCCTCCAATACTAAATTGGTGATACCTTGATGCCTCAGAACATGTCCTACCAACCGATCCCTTCTTCTGGTCAAGTTGTGCCACAAACTTCTCTTCTCCCCAATCCTATTCAATACTTCCTCATTATTTATGTGATCTACCCATCTAATCTTCAGCATTCTTCTGTAGCACCACATTTCGAAAGCTTCTATTCTCTTCTTGTCCAAACTATTTATCGTCCATGTTTCACTTCCATACATGGCTACACTCCATACAAATACTTTCAGAAACGACTTCCTGATACATAAATCTGTATTAGATGTTAACAAATTTCTCTTCTTCAGAAATGCTTTCCTTGCCATTGCCAGTCTACATTTTATATCCTCTATACTTTGACCATCATCAGTTATTTTGCTCCCCAAATAGCAAAACTCCTTTACTACTTTAAGTGTCTCATTTCCTAATCTAATTCCCTCAGCATCACCCGACCTAATTCGACTACATTCCATTATCCTCGTTTTGCTTTTGTTGATGTTCATCTTATATCCTCCTTTCAAGACACTATCCATTCCGTTCAAGTGCTCTTCCATGTTCTTTGCTGTCTCTGACAGAATTACAATGTCATCGGCGAACCTCAAAGTTTTTATTTCTTCTCCATGGATTTTAATACCTACTCCGAACTTTTCTTTTGTTTCCTTCACTGCTTGCTCAATACACCGATTGAATAACATCGGGGAGAGGCTACAACCCTGTCTCACTCCCTTCCCAATCACTGCTTCCCTTTCATGCCCCTCGACTCTTATAACTGCCATCTGGTTTCTGTTCAAATTGTAAATAGCCTTTCGCTCCCTGTATTTTACCCCTGCCATCTTCAAAATTTGAAAGAGAGTATTCCAGTCAACATTGTCAAAAGCTTTCTCTAAGTCTACAAATGCTAGAAACGTAGATTTGCCCTTCCTTAATCTAGCTTCTAAGATAAGTCGTAGGGTCAGTATTGCCTCACGTGTTCCAACATTTTTACGGAATCCAAACTGATCTTCCCCGAGGTCGGATTCTACTAATTTTTCCATTCGTCTGTAAAGAATTCACGTTAGTATTTTACAGCTGTGACTTATTAAGCTGACAGTTCGGTAACTTTCACATGTGTCAACACCTGCTTTCTTTGGGATCGGAATTATTATATTCTTCTTGAAGTCTGAGGGTATTTCACCTGTCTCATACATCTTGCTCACCAGATGGTAGAGTTTTGTCAGGACTGGCTCTCCCAAGGCCGTCAGTAGTTCCAATGGAATGTTGTCTACTCCGGGGGCCTTGTTTCGACTCAGGTTTTTCAGTGCTGTGTCAAACTCTTCACGCAGTATTGTATCTCCTATTTCATCTTCATCTACATCCTCTTCCATTTCCATAATATTGTCCTCAAGTACATCGCCCTTGTATAGAACCTCTATATACTCCTTCCACCTTTCTGCTTTCCCTTCTTTGGTTATAACTGGGTTTCCATCTGAGCTCTTGATATTCATACAAGTAGTTCTCTTTTCTCCAGAGGTCTCTTTAATTTTCCTGTAGGCAGTATCTATCCTACCCCTAGTGAGGTAAGCCTCTACATCCTTACATTTGTCATCTAGCCATCCCTGCTTAGCCATTTTGCACTTCCTGTCGATCTCATTTTTGAGACGTTTGTATTCCTTTTTGCCTGCTTCATTCATTGCATTTTTATATTTTCTCCTTTCATCAATTAAATTCAATATTTCTTCTGTTACCCAAGGATTTCTACTAGCCCTCGTCTTTTTACCTACTTGATCCTCTGCTGCCTTCACTACTTCATCCCTCAAAGCTACCCATTCTTCTTCTACTGTATTTCTTTCCCCCATTCCTGTCAATTGTTCCCTTATGCTCTCCCTGAAACTCTGTACAACCACTGGTTCTTTCAGTTTATCCAGGTCCCATCTCCTTAAATTCCTATCTTTTTGTAGTTTATTCAGTTTTAATCTACAGGTCATAACCAATAGATTGTAGTCAGTCCACATCTGCCCCTGGAAATGTCTTACAATTTAAAACCTGGTTCCTAAATCTCTGTCTTACCATTGTATAATCTATCTGAAACCTGTCAGCATCTCCAGGGTTCTTCCATGTATACACCCTTCTTTTATGCTTCTTGAACCAAGTGTTACCTATGATTAAGTTGTGCTCTGTGCAAAATTCTACCAGGCGGCTTCCTCTTTCATTTCTTTGCCCCAGTCCATATTCACCTACTATGTTTCCTTCTCTCCCTTTTCCTACTACCGAATTCCAGTCACCCATGACTATTAAATTTTCATCTCCCTACACTATCTGAATAATTTCTTTTATTTGATCATACATTTCTTCAATTTCTTCGTCATCTGTAGAGCTAGTTGGCATATAAACTTGTACTACTGTAGTAGGTGTGGGCTTCGTATCTATCTTGGCCACAATAATGCATTCACTATGCTGTTTGTAGTAGCTTACCCGCATTCCTATTTTCCTATTCATTATTAAACCTACTCCTGCATTACCCCTATTTGATTTTGTGTTTATAACCCTGTAGTCACCTGACCAAAAGTCTTGTTCCTTCTGCCACAGAACTTCACTAATTCCCACTACATTTAACTTTAACTTATCCATTTCCCTTTTTAAATTTTCTAACCTACCTGCCCGATTAAGGGATCTGACATTCCATGCTCCGATCCGTAGAATGCCAGTTTTTTTTCTCCTGATAACGACATCCTCTTGAGTAGTCCCCGCCCGGAGATCCGAATGGGGGACTATTTTACCTCCGGAATATTTTACCCAAGAGGACGCCATCATCATTTAATCATACAGTAAAGCTGCATGCCCTTGGGAAAAATTACGGTCGTAGTTACCCCTTGTAATGTGATAAATGTAAAAAATGGACATAAAAAGCAACAGCTACAGAATATAGTGTATTTTATAAGTATAAATGTAACCATAGTATTAAGTCTGACATTTGCAAAAGCCATCATTATGATGGCTCCATACAAAGAAAATGTAAATAAATAAATAAATATAATGGGAAGACAGAGATTTAGGAACCAGGTTTTAAATTGTAAGACATTTCCAGGGGCAGATGTAGACTTGCACCACAATCTATTGGTTATGAACTGTAGATTAAAACTGAAGAAACTGCAAAGAGATGGGAATTTAATGAGATAGGACCTGGCTAAACTGACTAAACCAGAGGTTTTACAGAGTTTCAGGGAGAGCGTAAGGGAACAATTGACAGGAATGGGGGAAAGAAATACAGTAGAAGAAGAATGGGTAGCTTTGAGGGATGAAGTACTGAAGGCAGCAGAGGATCAAGTAGGTAAAAAGATGAGGGCTAGTAGAAATCCTTGGGTAACAGAAGAAATATTGAATTTAATTAATGAAAGGAGAAAATAAAAATTCAGTAAATGAAGCAGGCAAAAAGGAATACAAACGTCTCAAAAATGAGATCGACAGGGAGTGCAAAATGGCTAAGCAGGGATAGCCAGAGAACAAATGTAAGGATGTAGAGGCTTGTCTCACTAGGGGCAAGATAGATACTGCCTACAGGAAAGTTAAAGAGATTTTTGGAGAAAAGAGAGCCACTTGTATGAATATCAAGAGCTCAGATGGGAACCCAGTTCTAAGCAAAGAAGGGAAAGCAGAAATGTGGAAGGAGTATAGAGAGGGTCTATACAAGGGTGATGTACTTGAGGACAATATTATGGAAATGGAAGAGGATGTAGATGAAGATATGAAGATAAAATGGAAGATATGATACTGCATGAAGAGTTTGACAGTGCACTGAAAGACCTGAGTCAAAACAAGGCCCCGGGAGTAGACACCATTCCATTAGAACTACTGATGGCCTTGGGAGAGCCAGTCCTGACAAAACTCTACCATCTCATGAGCAAGATGTATGAGACAGGCGAAATATCCTCAGACTTCAAGAAGAATATAATAATTCCAATCCCAAAGATCGCAGGTGTTGACAGATGTGAAAATTACCGAACTATCAGTTTAATAAGTCACAGCTGCAAAATACTAATGCAGATTCTTTACAGATGAATGGAAAAACTGGTGGAAGCTGACCTCGGGGAAGATCAGTTTGGATTCCGTAGAAGTGTTGGAACACGTGAGGAAACACTTATCTTAGAAGAAAGGTTAAGGAAAGGCAAACCTATGTTTCTAGCATTTGTAGACTTAGAGAAAGCTTTTGACAATGTTGACTGGAATACTCTCTTTCAAATTCTAAAGGTGGCAGGTGTAAAATACAGGGAGTGAAAGGCTATTTACAATTTGTATAGAAACCAGATGGCAGTTATAAAAGTCGAGGGGCATGAAAGGGAAGCAGTGGTTGGGAAGGTAGTGAGACAGGGTTGTAGACTCTCCCCGATGTTATTCAATCTGTATATTGAGCAAACAGTAAAGGAAACAAAAGAAAAATTTGGAGTAGTTTTTAATATCCATGGAGAAGAAATAAAAATTTTGAGGTTCGCCGATGACATTGTAATTCTGTCAGAGACAGCAAAGGACTTGGAAGAGCAGTTGAACGGAATGGACAGTGTCTTGAAAGGAGGGTTTAAGATGAACATCAACAAAAGAAAACTGAGGATAATGGAATGTAGTTGAATTAAGTCGAGTGATGCTGAGGGAATTATATTAGGAAATGAGACACTTAAAGTAGTAAAGGAGTTTTGCTATTTGGGGAGCAAAATAACTGATGATGGTCAAAGTATAGAGGATATAAAATGTAGACTGGCAATGGCAAGGAAAGCATTTCTGAAGAAGAGAAATTTGTTAACATCTAATACAGATTTATGTATCAGGAAGTCGTTTCTGAAAGTATTTGTATGGAGTGTAGCCATGTATGGAAGTGAAACATGGACGATAAATAGTTTGGACAAGAAGAGAATAGAAGCTTTCGAAATGTGGTGCTACAGAAGAATGCTGAAGATTAGATGGGTAGATCACATAAATAATGAGGAAGTATTGAATAGGATTGGGGAGAAGAGAAGTTTGTGGCACAACTTGACCAGAAGAAGGGATCGGTTGGTAGGACATGTTCTGAGGCATCAAGGTATCACCAATTTAGTATTGGAGGGCAGTGTGGAGGGTAAAAATCGTAGAGGGAGACCAAGAGATGACTACACTACACAGATTCATAAGGATGTAGTTTGCAGTGGGTACTGGGAGATGAAGAGGCTTGCACAGGATAGAGTAGCATGGAGAACTGCATCAAACCAGTCTCAGGACTGAAGACCACAACAACAACAACAACAACAAGAAATAACTGATTCCGTCTTTTCATGTCATCCCATCTGGTAAGTCTTTCCTGACCTGGGGTTCTGGGTGACTTTTCTGAACTGTATCCCTTTTCCTAAACCTCTCCAGCTCTTTTGCTTCACCCCTCTTTATTCCGTTTCTACTATTCTGCCATAAGATACTGACTCTGAAAGCTTGTAAAAATTAAACCTTTTTTGTGTGTGTCCTCCTGTCACCACTTGGTGAGTAGTTTTTCTATCTATCTATTTACATTAAGTTCAGTTTAAATAGATGTAATGGATAACTGTTGTTTTTTGTGATTCTAGGGCTGGCAGTATGGATGATTCCCAAAAGTCAGTAATAAATTAAACAAAAACAGTTAGTTTTGCCCTTATATACTTGAACAGCAGCCTAGAATGACACATGGAATTCTTTTAACAATTTGACTGTGATTACTGTTTCTTTTTTTTTTTTTACAAATATTGTTAAATATGAGGGTGTGATGGAAAGTAGTGCCTCCAAACTTTTATGTGAAAGTTCTTAAAGCTATTTAAATAAAACAAATGTTATTAACACCCTACATCTCTATTCTATGTGTCTACATATGCAACCATCTGCCACTAGAAGGCTCCAGATTGTAGCACGTAACATGGTGGTGTGTAATGCAACTATGTTGGTGCATGAGAAACAGCATGATGTAACTGCATTTCAAGTTTGGAGAATTCATCCACATATGGAGCACCATCTGTTTCAGCATGACAATGCCAGATGATATAAGTGCTGCAACATCTGCAACAATCTGATGCATCGGGTTCATGGTCATCAACCATCCTCCATACAGTCCCAATTTGGACCCTATAAATTTTCAACTGTTTCCAAAACTTAAAGAACACCTTCAAGGAACTCAATGTCAACTGGAGGTGAGCTTGTGGCTCTGACAACAAAGTCAAACACTGTACAGTGATGGTATCAACAAGCAGGTTTCTCATTCGAAAAAATGTGTTTGTCACCAGGATAACTATCAAGAAATAAATATGTAGACATGAAGAATAAAGATGCAGAATGTTAATAAAATTTGTTTAATTTAAAAATATTTAAAAGTTTTTCCATTACAAAATTGTAGGCATTATTTTTCAGCACATCCTCATAGTACAGTGCAGCACAGCACAACATATCTTCAGTTTGTAAATATTTTCTGTGCTCTATTTGTCTCCCATGTGTTATTTCTTCTCATTGCATTTAATGCAATACTGGCCATATTCACTTTAAAACCTCACCTGTTGTGCTGTTTAATCGGAAATGTGGTGTTCATTCTTTGTGTAGTGTTTACTGTGTCGTATGTATTGAAGATTGTGGCACATGCTGTTTAGTACCAAGTTGTCTTTCTCTTACCTGGCCTTATCCCCTAGGTAACATGGTGTGCATGCTATTCTGGATTTGGCATTGCTGTTGGTAAAGGGTGGCCCCTCGGCGTGTAATGTGTGTACCCCGTCTGTCTGCATGTAGTGTTACCGCTTGTGAAAGTGCAACAAAATTTTCAAAATGTTCTTGAATCATGTTACTGAGGTGGGATGTGGGCACAAGTCTGGTATTCACCTAGTCAGATGTAGGAAACTGCCTAAAAACCACATACAGGTTGGCTGACACAAAATGCACATGGCTATCCACAGAGGTCATTTAGTACTAAGTTACATTCAATTAAATTATGGTTTTTGAATGTTTTGGTTTTTTCTTTTGAAGTTAGAAGTAGTTTTCAAATAATGACGACGTGCTGTTGTATTAAGCACAGTAGCAGGAATGGGAAAGTTGTTAAGTTTGTGTTGTTTTATGTGTTAATGATAGCTGATTCCAGTCTGCACTAATCCATTTAACCACCCTTACAGGGAAGGTGCAGCTAGCGATAGATCAGTGTCATGAAAAATTATACTTATTCAACGTTCTGATAATGAAAATAGTCAATGTCTGAGAATATAATGTAGGTGGAGAAGTAAAAAACCTACTCACCAAGTAGCAGCAGAACACATACATAAAAGGAAGTTATAATTATGCAAGACTTTGCAGCCAGTGACTCCTTCTTCCACAATAAGGCTTGACTGGGAAGGAAGAGGCGTAAAGGAAAAGGACTGGAGAGGTGTAGGAAAAAGGGGCTTGCTGTCCCGTAAGCCTCCCGTGACCTGTGGTTCTGAGTGATTTTTCTAAAATCCATCCCTTTCCCTAAACCTCTCCAGTCCTTTACTTTCACCCCTCTTCCTTCACCTTTAACCCTTCTGCCGGAACAAGGAGCCACTGACTCTGAAAGCTTGCTTAAGTGTAACCTTCTTTTATGGGCTTGTTCTGCCACTGCTTGGTGAGTAGATTTTTTTACCTATCCAATTACATTATTCATGATGTAAATAAAATAGAAAGAAACTTCCACATGGGAAAAATATATTAAAAACAAAGATTCCAAGACTTACCAAGCGGGAAAGCGCCAGTAGAAAGGCACAATGGAAAAAAAAAAAAAAAAAAAAAAAAAAAAAAAAAAAAAAAAAAAAAAAAAAACACACACACACAGAATTTCGAGCTTTCGCAACCAGCGGCTGCTTCGTCAGGAAAGAGGGAAGGAAAAGGAAAGATGAAAGGATGTGGGTTTTAAGGGAGAGGGTAAGGAGTCATTCCAATCCCGGGAGTGGAAAGACTTACCTTAGGGGGAAAAAAGGATAGGTATATACTCGCGCGCACACACACACACACACGCACACATATCCATCCATAGATACACAGACACAAGCAGACATATCAGTTTGCAGTTTGAGTGACATTTACAGAGGAGTTTGGTCTTTGTCATTTAGTTAGGGAATGTTTAGCTACAGCCTCATTGCTGGCTTGAACCTTGAGCTATAATTGATTGGTTCACGGTCTCACTAGCCTTGCCATTGTTCAGTGGACTGTTTCTTTTTACAGGGTTTCTCTGGCACATTACAAACTCATTAGCAACTTATGATTTTCAGAGGTAATTTCAAGAGTAAGAATTGTGAGTGATGATATTGAAGAGGCTCTAATTTGAGCCATTTTTGAACACAGAGCTTCTATATCTGGGACCAGTGGTATTCAGATCATTGCAACTGCCTTCTACTGAATAAAATTAGGGTAATAATGTTTCAGCATTAGTACCAATGTTTCACTAAATTTATCATTTTTATTCACTAAAATATCAGGACAAAAATCTATACATGGCATATCTATCTAGTGCTTGGAGTTACTACTGATGTAACATTATCTCAGGAAGAATACCACTTGCTCTTTCACAAAAATTGCACTAACAATATTGGACTGAAACATTGTCTATTTAACTATTTCTGGCATAATAATACATAAAATTTGTGAAATTTGTTGAGGTGTCCATAAATTACACTTCTTTGGAAATAAAAGTTGCAAAGCTAAACTTTTTATTTTTTTTCTTTGTTCACTATTAGTTTCAGAGTTGCAGCCTCATTCTCAACCACTCTTGTGTAAAATAATACATAGTGAGTCTCAGCATGAAGCTATACATTTTGTGGTTTTATTTCTGTGATGACATTTAGCTATTTCATTATCAGATTACATAGCTAACTGTAACCTAAACCATATTTTATTCTCTGTAACAATTAATATCTTATTTTGTACTACATAAATTAATAGCAGTATAAACAGTTTTATATTATTCACCAAAATTTGTATCTTTATGTTGAAACTCCCTCTTCATGTATTGGTTTATCCCAGAGCACCAAATGATGTTATAGTCCAGAAACTAGCAGCAAGTAGAAACCTATAAAATAAAAATGTGCAGCTTTGAAACTGTTGTTTCTGGGGAAAAGCATGTCATCAGTTATGGATCCACAAATAACATTACTCCTTATAAAATAATGGAAAAGTGCATGAGACATTTGTCAATGCCTGGAAAAGCTCTGTGGATAATTTTTTAACTGTTGATAAAACTGATGGAAGTGTACATGGTGTGGATGTTGTTTTTCTCCTTGTCAATAATCACATTTTTGTTGGAAGCAAGTCACTGTCATTGTGGTGATGCAGTACTGAGAACATTGTTTTGCTGTCACACCACTGAAAGTAATCCACTGAACTAATGATGTGAACAGTTGCAAGGTAAATATGCCTGGTAAACAAGTGAGATGCCTGCATGAGCAGCAATGTTCTCACGTGAGAAAATATGTGCTAGCAATGATACTACCCTCAGGTACTATAAGTGTGAGATGGTAAACAAGCTGTAGCCAAGTAATATAAAAGAAAAAGCTTTATTCCAACTCTTCCCAGATATTTCTTTTTAAAAGCTTTCAGACTCTCAGCCTACTTTTTCACTTGTACTCACCAATCCTGTAACTCTGGGTAATGATTTGAGTGTAAGAGAAAGGTTCTCAGACATTTGAGTTGCTATAATTTTACTGGTTCCTTAGTGTTTTAAATATGTTGATTGTGAAAATTAATCTTTTCAAATTAATTGTCATTTTCTCTCTGTGCAAAAATTTGATGATTAATGTTTTGTGAAATCATAAATTTATGATTAAAGAAAATGTTGATCATCAATTTATCATATCCTTAAATTGTCTTACAAAAAAGTGCTTGGATGGTGTTGGTTGTTGCATGTTTATTGAAATCAAACACCACTGTTGCCAGTTATGTTGCAGTTTAATTCATACAGTATCTTTGGGCTGAATGAGAGGTCATTATCAAGTATATGAAGTGTTATAGCTTAAGACAACACAGCCACATAATGGGACTACTTGTGTCAGTATTAGCTGGAGTAAAAATTTGTACTAATTCTTGCTTTGGAAGAGGATGTGACATGTGAGTGGAGATTCACAGTGAAAAGCATCAAAGACACAAAGGTCTAAAAGGAGTGTGGTTATAATGTTGAAAGTAGGAGCCAGTACTTGTCAGAAATTAGAGATGAGTGCTATGGTGTCATATACCAAATTGATAAAAAGAGATGTTATCTAAAGTATGTCTAACTGGTGAATGATGGTCATGACAGTTAAAAGTATTTTTTAGTTAATTTGTTTAAAATAGCAAACTGGTCAGAAGTTTTGTTACAGTTTGTGCATGTAAACTGGTATGGATGGCCGCCATGTGCCTTCAAGATGGGATGATGACAGCAGCTTTAATACACTTCACAGTTGCTGTTGGCTTGGCAGTATTCCAGGCTGAGACATCCTGACTTGTAGTAGCAGGGTGCGCCATTGAATAAAAAGGTGTGCCTTACCTATGGTGCTAATATCATGAAAGACAGATGATGCTTGGTAACCTGTCAGCTTTGTATGGAATTTATGTACTGTCAAATCACGTATATGAATACTAAAGGTATATATAATGTTGCGTTACATATACCAATTGTAACATAAGGAGCAGATTAACAGTGTTTCAGAAAAAGTGTTTCCTATTACCTAGTAGAAAGTTGAAAATTTATCAGAGCTTCCTTGCAACTGCAGCAATGAGGAAATCCACATTAATGCAAACTGTATGGTTTCTCTGAACATTGTTTCAGGATGCAGCATTTCAGAATTTAAGAGTAATAGTGCTTTCAACCTGGACATATGCATTCCTCACAAACTAGAGTGGGCAACAGTTAACATAGTCATGTCTTCAAGGGTTCCATAGTGCTTTGCCCACAAAATTATTGCTTCCAAGGATAAGCTGATAAATTCCAGGTTTTCAAATCTCAGTTGAAAGATTTCCTTATTTTACAGTCCTCCAATTCTTTACACAAGTTCCTCGCAGTGGTTGAGAACTTCTCTATGTAATATTTTATTTATTTATGTAATATCCCAATTTTTGTGTATGATTAGCTGATTTGTGTTATAGGATTATAAAAATTCTAATCAGTATTCTGAAGAGTAGGTACTGACTCGTTCCATGAGCAGGTAAGCTTTGGCTCAAATGGAACCTGCAAAATAATAACTAAATAAATAATAGGTAGGCAAATTTCCTCTACAATGCTTTGAGTATTTATGTGTGATAAATATATATACATATATAATATGAACTGTGAATTGGTAAGATACGTCACCCACTATAAATACTGTCATGAGGGTATAATGTAAAACATATTTATGCAAGTAAATTTTGTTTAAAATTTGTCTTTTATTGCAAAATGTAAAGTCTGTAACAAGATATTTGATGGTAGCATTGTTAAAGAGTACAATATTTATTTCACAGTGAAATAACATTTAATAATTTATTACCTTGTTATAAACTATATCTCAGATAACTTTGGTACAATATTATTTGCATGAATACTTTGTTCAGTAAAATATTTCTTACATTCTTTTTCAATAGCATTTTCTTAGAAGATTGTTATTTGATATGTACATTAATCTACTTTCATGTACTAATCTAATTAATTTACATATATATCAAGTGGTAAGAAAGACATATTTAGGTACAGCTCTTTTCAGTTTAAAGTGTGTCAGAGCATGTTTCCACCGTCAATAATTACAGATTTGTACATCTATACAGAGCTTGTTTCACTAAATAGCAGATGCGTTGGGTTTCTGAAGTGTAACAAGCTGATTTATTATTACAAGCATGCTCTTAAAAACAGCAACAATATCTAAATTTAAAACTTTGTAACATAATGTAGGCCACATATATAAACTAACAACAAATTTATATACACAAGTTATTTACATCATTTAGATCACCATTCTTTCTCCTTTCATGACTAATTACATATAATTAACACACTGGACTAGCTTTTAACAATGAGTAACTTGATAAGTTATATTCTCAGAATTGAAGAAGCTATATATTTCTTTGTTTAATGATGTACAACCAAAAATAGAAAAAACAAGATTGCATTATAGCATTGGAATAATAAACATACAGTTTGATAATTGTAAAAACTTTTTGTTTATGTGAAAAGTGATTCTGTTTCATACACTTCACATTCTTGAGTTTGACAGTGTTTTAATATTGTTTGCTATCACATGTGAATTCTTGGCCCCTTCACATACTCTCTTTCAGCTGACCACAAAATTTTTTGAGTGGACTTATTTTGTATTTCTGTTGTAAGCCTAAAATAACAAATAGGTACAGGGGCACACAATTTTGGCACATTTACCATGTCATAGATTATGTAATTACATAAAAATACATAAACTTGAACAGCAGCAACCACTAAAAACAAATTTGCAACATGAAGTTTTCTGCTACAACTTTTATTTTCCCACTTTATATATAGTTCCTTAAGGCATCACAATTCAGTACCAAATTATATTTCATATTTTTGTTTTCATGTTTCTTCACTGATTCTCACTGTTGTTTAATACATTGATAGGTAACATTTCAGGAAGAGATAGGTTTCTGTGACATCATTCTAGTGGATGATGATGTTTTGTTGGTTGACAATTGAGATATTCACTACAAAAATAACTCGTGTCAAAAATATCCCTTCTTCAGGTGATCCCTACTATTTTAATAAAAAAAGTGCCATTGAAGTGACTTAACTATGACTAGCCACTAAGAAAATTTTATAAAGTACAATCTTAACTGATTTTAGTTTTGTTTTCATTAGAAAGTTAACATGTCAACAAGGCAGAATAACACAGTATCTGCACTAATTATGAATATCTATACTAATGTTTACTTAAAATTAAAAAATAAAAGAACTCACAACAAAATCAAATGAACCAGTCCTCATCTAGTTTTGTCAGTTTTGGTCCATCATTTTCTTACTTGGAAGTATTTTGTGCCTTCATGTTTTAGTTCTCATTGAACAAGTAAAGAAAGAGCCTTGAGATTTTGACGGCATGTTCTTCCTCCTTTGTAATACTGAGGTGACGTTTTCTTACTCTTTAGCAAAGTGATAGGCTGTGATAAACATTGTGTGTTGGACTGTGCCTCATACTCAGATCTGCCTCTTGTGGTCAGCATTTTGTCAACTGCCCTTTCCAAACTCACCTTGTGAATCCACTCTAAGCTTAAACTTGTCACTTGCTCTCCTCCACACTTTTGTGTGTTTGTTTTGATGAAAGCTTTGGCCAAACCTTCAATGTGTAACAGCCTTTTTGTTTTACATGTCTGCAACTCAACATGTCATCTTTATGGTGAGTAGCAATATATCATTTTCATAATATTGTTGATATTCCAAACTGAACTTGCCATTGTTTAAATATTAGTGTGTCAGTGTCCCTGTGTAAGTCTTTCAATTGGACAGCAGTTTGGTGACTTGTGTGTCCAACCTACCCCAGTTAGCCAAATGGGGATAGGGGACCTACAGTTTAACATGAAATTCAAACCATGTGCCATTTCTGCCAACTCCTGATGTCGCTGAGAGGTGAAGGCTAGGTTAAAAAACACACAAAAAAATCCTTGGTCCAACTGGGATTTGATCTCACAACCCCTCAGTTTCCAGACATGAGTGTTACTGCTAGACTACCAGACTTAACAGGTGAGCTACTATTTTCCAGTGTAGTAACATACTTGTAAAGTTCTCTCAATTTTAAGATCTATTTCCAAATGTCTTATTGGAAGGGTGAATACCTTACAGGATTTATACTTGTCCAGAAAATATTGTGTATTTTCATCAGCATTGGGAATTCATGCTGGTATTTCTTAGTGGACTTGCCAACGAAGCTACAAGGCAGACTCTTTGGTTTGAGTAAAGATTTGTGATGTTCCCTGATACACTCTGAATACCTAAGGAACTGAAGAAGACTGTTAATATTTCTTTTCCCCTCATAACCTTCAGGATAAATATTGTTTACAAGCAGATAATTGCATAACATTGTGCCTGACCTCAAGTAATGCATGAAAAGCCATGAATCTATCTGTCTACTATGCTCAATACTTAAACTTTATTGTAAAGAAAAATAGTATGCATGAAAGTGATTGCAGACAGAGTAATTGAATCAACTTTGCCACCATTAGCCCCTTCCTCAGTAACTAATTTTTGTTGCTTCATATTTCCAAATCTAATAAAACACAGACAAAAGAAAATCTTGTTTTTGTTTTCACTCCATTCCAAAGAGCTCTGTATAAATCAGCTCTCTTTGTCCAGCTATTGCTGGTTGAAAAAAGAAAGTCACATTTAGTGCATATCAATTCTGCTACATATATAAACAATGGAAAACCCAGAATGGAATAACAGTAACACTATGAATTAGAATAGATTCTTATTCACCACATACAGGAGGTGTTGAGTGGAAGACATTCAGGTTGGATATTACCAGCTTTTGGGGACAAAATCCTTCATCAGAAGAACCCCCCCCCCCCCCCCCCCCACCTCTCTCTCTCTCTCTCTCTCTCTCTCTCTCTCTCTCTCTCTCTCTCTCAGACATATTTAACTGAATCAAACTATGAGTTTCAGCCTCGGCCACTAGTCAACAATCACCCTCACACCACCCCCACCATCCCTCTCCTCCTTTTAGTCTTTGGTGCTTGTACTGAACTGCTACAAAGTTAAGGGAAAGCAAGTACTAGAAGCACTTTATTGTGATTTATTGTGAAAGTAAATGTGTGTTTATGCAAAGAAAGAATGGTGCCTAATGATAAAGATGAGTATTTTTTTTTTTTTTGCATCATGTAGTTCATTTGCATTTCCAGAGAACTAATAATTACATATGTACTTGTACTATACTGTAGCACACGAATGAGGTCTTCTGTAAGGTTGGTCCTTCCACTTGATTAGCACCTGAAATAAATATAAAAACGGAAGAGAAACAGTGAAATATAATTCTATATAGTGGGCTATGGAATAAATATGTTTTCATTTTAACTAAACTAAGACAAAGACTATTCTGATAAAAATAAATGTAGGAAAGGAGCACTACAGTGAGAGGCTACTCACTGACTAACAGAATTGTAAATGTTTGTTGTGGGATGTGCTTATCCTCTGTCACAATATGTATCTGGTAGCATGAAACCAAACAGCAAACCAGAGTCATAATCAACTCCTACAGCAATCACATCCATTCTTATGCAGAACCCCCCTTAGCTTTCCAATAGTAGTGTTAAGAATCAGAAGAAATCCCCAACATACAATGCAGGAAATCATCCCAGTATCGTACACTAGTCAGGCCACATCCTACACATCTTGTGACTTTATGGAGAGTCATGGGCCAAATAACTGAAATCTCTGCTGGCACCATACTTCCAGTGCTGGTCCTTTTCCATGAAGTTACTGGACTGGAACATTACTTCTTTTTCAGTCTAGATGTGAAATTCCTGGGATTTGAACTGTGATCTGAGTATTAGTTCATAAGTGAATAGAACATTGCCTCATTTTTCCTTGCTTTTATTTATACCTATTGTGAGTTATAATGGAAAGCCTAGGGTGGAATAATAACAAAGTTATGAAAAGGATAGATTGCTGCTCACCATATAGAGGAGATGTGAAATCACAGATAGGCACAAGAAAAAGACTGCTATACATTTTAGTTTTCAACCAAAAGGCCTTTTACCAAAATAGAAAACACACATACAAACACAATTCACAGATGACCACTGTCTCTGACCACTGTGGATGACTGTGACGATGCCTGATGGGAGCAGAAATCTGGCAAAAGTGGTGGAGGTAAGGAAGAGGCATGGGTTGGGGAGGAAGAGGGTTATTAGGGTAGAAGTTTGACAGATAGAGAAGTTTGACAGATAGACAGCTTGTTACTTGTCTTATACACATAGAAAGCAGCACAGCGGCTACAGCTTACTTTGTAGATCACATGGCTGCTTTCACAGGTAGCTCTGCATTTGATGGGATAGATGATGCCAGTGACCAGACTAGAACAGAAGGAGGTGGGAAGATGTATGGGGTGGGTCATGTATCTAGCTCTGTTGCAGGGGCAAGGGGTTGGAAGGGGGGGATGGGGGTGGAGTAGGGAAAGATAAGGAATGGATATTGTTTAGGTTGAGTGGTTGGTGGAGTACCACTGTGGAAAGATTGGGAAGAATGGTGGATTGGATATTCCTCATTTTACGGAATGATGAGAGGTAGTTGGAACCATGTCTGAGGATGGATTCCATTAGTGTAGTCCTGAAAATTATGGAGTCATGAAAGAGTGCTCCTTTGTGGATGGCAGACATGAGGAGGTGATAGGTGACTGGAGAGACAAAGTACAGGAGATCTGCTTCTTCACCAGGTTTGGAGAGTAACTTTGGTCTAAGAAGGCCTCAGTGTGGTCTTTAATATAACTGGAGAGAGACTGCTTGTCACTACAGATGCAATGGTCATGAGTGGCTAGGTTATATGGAATGGGTAGCAGCTGTCAGAGTGGGGGTATTGCTAATGGTTGGTATGCTTGATATGGATGGAGGTACTGATACAGCCATCCTTGAGGTGGAGGTCAACATCAAGGACAGTGGCTTGTTGGGCTAAGGAGAACCAGATGAGGTGGATGGGAGAGAAGGTGTTGAGGTTCTGGAGGAATGTGCATAGGATTTCCTTGGTTCAGATCATGAAGATGTCATCAATGAATCAGACCAGGTGAGGGGTTTGGGATTCTCAGTGGTTGGGAAGGATACGTCTAGATAGACCAAAAATGGGTTGGCATAGGATTAGGTCATGTGGGTGCAAATTGGTGTACCATGGGTTTGTTTGTTGATGGTGTCTTCAAAGGAGAAGTAATTGTGGCTTAGGATTTAGTTTTTCATTGTGACCAGGAAGGAGATTGTAAGTCTGAAGTCAGTCAGATATTGGGGAAGGTAGTGTTCAACAGCAGCAATGCTACATTAGTATAAAGGGAAGAGGTGGGGTGTACTGGGTAGTTGGGTTTATGGACTTTAGGAAACATGAAAAAGGTAAGTGTGTGGAGAGGGTAAGGGTGAGGAGAGAGATAGACTCAGGGGAGAGGTTCTGGGATGGGCTTAAGGAGTTGAGGAAGAACTGATGGATTTCTGGAATGGGGTCACTGTGGCTAGGTTTATAGGTGGATGGGTCTGACAGCCAGTGGAGTCCCTCTGTGAGGTTAATTCCTGCAGTACAAATCACAATGGTGGAGCCTTTGTTGGCAATAGGATTATAAGGGCAGGATAAATTTTTATGTGGAGGTTTGCAGTTCCTTCTGCAGATGTAAGGTTGGTTTCCATTCTGAGGGGTTCGGCAATGATGGCGAGGCAGGGTTAGAGGTTAAGAAACTCTGGAATGTTAACAGAGGGTGAATTAAGAGCAGTCAGTGTGGATCATGTTTGGATGGAGGAGTGAAATGTGCCAGGCAGGGTTCAATATTGGCTTTGGATTTACTTGTAATCTGATTAGTAGGGTTGATGCTGACAAAGTGTTTCCACTGCAGCTGTCTGTAGGGAGATAAGGTCTTTAACAAGTTCAGCATGAGTGAATTTGAGAGTGGAAAAAAAGTTAAGGTCATTGGAAAGAACTTATACTTCTGTGGGACTAAGTCTTTTGGAATGAAGGTTCACATTATGTTTTGGGACAGTTTAGGGTCTGGCTTCTTTATGGTGGTGGGAGGGAGTTTCTGAGTGTGTGGTAAATGTAGTAGGTCTCTAAGGCAGGGTATATCAGCTATGAGGGAATGTGGTTGAGTTTTGGTGGCTTTTGTAAAGGTGATTGATGATGGTATTTCAAGCATGGGACTAGGAGGTAAACAGGCTGGAGAATTTTTTGAGGTGGCATTGTACATGCTCCTCAGATTCTGAAGGGCACAAGTTTCACTTTGAGAGACTGGATGCAGGAATTTGGAATTGCAGAGTAGGAGAATTTTACCAGAGAAGAGGAAGTATTGCATGGAGGTTTGGACCTGATTTACATGGTTCTGCAAGACTAGGTTGATGAGGGATGTGGACTGATGAAATCTGAACAGATAGAGGTCATCATGGAAGGAGGGCTTAAAACTGGAAATGGATATTTCTGATACATGAATTACTTGGGGAGATTCCACGAGCTAGGCAACAACACAGCAACAGTGTCTGTACTCGATTCTGGATGTGGCTAGGAAAATTTTTATGTACTGGTGCAAGTGGATGGAGCAAGGATCCTTAGCAAAGGATAAAAAATGTATAAACAATGTAAAATATGCAAAAATATGCAGGGAAACCTTACAAAAAGGATGGAATGGATGAAGAATGAGGAAACAAGGTGAAACCTGATGGAGTAGAGCTTACAGAGAAGGGTGAAAATAAACTAAAATCAATGTGAAAACACAATGAGATGAAAGAGAAAAATAAATAAAAAGATGATAGTGGCATTCAGGTCATTGGATGGACATGTGTGAAGATGCTTCCAATCTCTTGCCTCATGGCTCTTATCCCTGCAATAGATACAAATACAAGACCTAACCCATACATCCTCTCACCAATGTCTACTTCAGACCAGTCACAGCCATCTGCTATTTCATCAAAGGCAGGGCTAGCTGTGGAACCAACTATGTGATCTACAGTCTAAGCTGCAAACCACTGTGCTGCTTCCCGTGTGCACATGGCAACTAACAAGCTATCTGTCCACATACATGTCCACTGCCAAACTGTGTCCAAAAGACAGTCGAGTCACCCAGTTGCTGAGCTTTCTGCCCAAAATGATATGCTTCACTTTAGTGACTACTTCACATGGTGCACTGTCTGGTTCCTTCCTACCAACACCAGCTTTCCTGAATTGCGCTTGTGAAAACTCTCCCTGCAATATATCCATGTTCCCATAACCACCCTGATCTCATCCTTCATTAGTCACTGTCCTTCACCTACCTACACCATTCCCTGCTCTTACTCCAGCACTTCACAGCCTTCTATTCTGACAATGTACCAACTAGTCTCTTTCTCCTTTTCTCCTTCTCTCCTTTTCTGCACCCCTTTTGCCCCCTCTCCCACCACAGGTCCTGACTGCACCTAGTAGCCCTAACCTGCCCCCATATCATTCCTGCACTCTCCCACAAGCAGTGCTACACCTTTCTCCACACCTACCCTGCTCTCCCTCCTCTTCCCCACACCACGTCAGTCATTCTGAAGTCTGGTCGCAGTGGAGGGAGATTGTGGTCATGTGTGTACAAGCTGTACTTGTGTGACTGTGTCTGTTTTCTTTTTTAGAAGAAGGCCTTTTGGCCAAAATCTTAAATTAGAGCAGTCTTTTAGTTGTTTTTGTGCCTGTCTTCAACTTAATGTCTCCTCTATATGATTGGTAGCAATTTGTTCTTTTCATAATATTATGAGTTACTGTTTTTTATATGTTAAATTGTCTTACGTAGAAAACTGACTCCCTCAGTTTCCTGTTGACTTTATGTTACAAGTTACCCCTTTTTGTCATGTCATTACATCAAGCTCTGAAGCAATTTGCCATACAGGTACCTACACCATCCTCTCATGCACATGTAACTCAGAGATGTATAATGTCATCTTCTATCACTTGAGCATTTCTGCTGATTTGTCCTTTAAGCAGTTACTTGCAGCATCATCAACTTACAGCTACTTTGTTGCTTCATCTTGTGGTTGTTCAGTTTCTAAAGGTGCTGGAAGAAGGAAGGGAGGATTAGGAGAAGGAGAAATACTGGTGAATGGGGTCAGACAAGAATCTTTAAGCCCTGTACGAAAATGATACTAAATGTTTTCTGTATCAAAATCTATGATTATTTTATGCAAAAAAGAATAAAATCTCTTGTCAGTTGCAAGCCATTCACAAAATCAAACCACTTATCGATGGTAGGCAATGAAAACCTCGTAACTCCATCTGTTTTGAAAACCTCATAATTCCAGTAACCAGTAACTCCATTACCAGAGAGAGCCTTGAAAGTGCATGGATTCTCTAATATCTCAATAACTAGGCTTCTATTATACAGTTACAAATGTAGCAGCATTATCTGTGTCACTTTACATTTTTTGGAGAAACCGCTTTTGTTTCTCCTGTAAAATTTAACAAAATGGAGTTATGAGGTTTTCATTGCCTACCATCACTATGATTAAGAAAAAGCACTCCATCATCAGGCCACAAGTGGCCTATCGGGACCATCCGACGGCTGTGTCATCCTCAGATGAGGATGTGGATAGGAGTGGCGTGTGGTCAGCACTCCGCTCTCCCGGTCGTTATGATGGTTTTCTTTGACCGGAGCCGCTACTATTCAGTCGAGTAGCTCCTCAGTTTGCGTCATGAGGCTGAGTGCACCCCGAAAAATGGCAACAACACATGGCGGCCCGGATGGTCACCCATCCAAGTGCCGGCCACACTCGACAGCACTTAACTTTGGTGATCTGACGGGAACCGGTGTATCCACTGCGGCAAGGCCAATGCCACTATGATTAAGAAGACATGTTAAAATGTGTGATTACTGAACTAACTAACTTCATCCATGTTCCTTTCATTTTATGGGTGTCTTGCCATTGATTCTACCTTTAAAAATACCTGTCTGGACGTTTATGTCACTTAAGAACTAACCAGAATGCTAATGAAAGGTGTACAGATTTTAACAATTTTACTTAATGTTGAATCAGAGTCTTGCATTCCTTTTGTTTAATTGACTTTATAAGTGCTTCAGTGCCATTGTTATGTGTCTCCAAGATATCCATATAGAAACATATTCTTAAAAAAACCCTGTACAGGTATCCATCATTCACCCGTAATCAAGTTTTACAGAAGCTTTATACAGGAACAGATATTGCACTAACAATGGGAATTGCAAAGAAGGATGAAAACAAAATTATATCTGATGCATAGTTTTCTCCCTCTGAAATTTGTCACTGAAAACCTAAACACAAAACAGTGTCAGGACAGGAAGAAATTTGTGAATATAGACAGACAAGCAAATTTTCAGACACCACTGGTGGCTTTTTAAGAGAATATTGTGATCATATTGTGATCTACAGAAAGTTAAAACACATTTATAATTCCATAGAAGAAGAAAATTGGATGATGTATTTATTGGAAACATAGCTGCCTCTAATAGAACCAGATTGTTAACAGCTGACATATGCTGCCTGATAAATCACTAATAGCTGTGAGAGAAGCTTCTTATTTCCAAACCAAATGACAGATTACAGTTCTGCACCTACTAAATTAGTGTGGTGCACCAGTAACAGTTGAGGTGTATTTTATCTTCTTCTAGAGTTAACAGAAGAATAAAAATTGCTTTCCTTCTTCAGCTGAGCAATTGTCCTGTATGCCATATTTTATTAAAGAATATTAGGATTTCCTTTGATATGTTTCCAAGATGCTGAAGTATATTATATTGAATTCAGCTGCTATAAGGAACATTGTCATTAGCCTCATGTAATCCTGAACCCCATGTAAATTTACTATTGGAGCCACAGTGATTCATCTTAGGAGATTGCTTGGTTTGAGACTGAGCCACCTTTGCAGTATCAATTAGCTGTTAGTGTCACTCATCTTTTTTTGTATCAAGACATGGCTTTCTGTATGCAAAGGAGTTAAGTTAGGTAACTGGTGCCTAGTACACATTTTGTTCTTTTTAAGATGAGCTATCATAGAGAAAAATATCTATGAGTCCAGTTTGTGTTTAATTTCCCAAGTAGTTGATGAATATGATTTCAAAGTTAGCCTACTGCGTAAATGAAAAGACACACTTGCTAGAACTAAATATTATGCCATGTACATTATGTTTGTATTAATACATATACTGATGTTTGTTGTCCATGTGGCAGTGGTGAATCAGTTAGCAGCATGTATTAGGGTGTCTATTTGACAAAGACAGTAGTGCCGAAATTTCTACCTTTAGCCGTTAGATGCAGTATGGAATAGGCTTGCAAATGATAGCCCTGAAGGAAACTAAATGAAGAGGGGCTAAGGAGCAACTACTTTACTGTTGTTATTAATGAATTCCTTGTTATGTATTACAAAAGTAATAGTATTCTCCATGTGCTTGAGAAAGATGGGAGCATGGACAGAAGAGTTAGCCAACTGTGCAGGCATCACACAAGGAGATAAGGAAATAGGCCACAGAAAGAGCATTGTGAGCAATCCAAACACAACTGAAATGTTGAGGTACCTCACAGGCTGTTCCATAATTGATGTTTTGCTTCTGTACACATTCACCTCCCCAAGGCACAGCAGAACTAGTTACATGTTTAGTTTCAATAATTTCTGATTTATTTCACATCCAGTACAAATGTTTCAGTTGTTCTGGAAGACATAATTTTAGAGCCTTAGGTGGTCCAGCCTGTATAAGCCACAGCTAACTGGAAGTTTGCAGTGTGAGATTTACACATATTATGCCAGATGCTGGGTTTAATCACAGGCAAGCTCCACCAAAGCACTGTCTTTTGAGGAAGTCAACTGAGAATAATAGAGCTAAGTGGTGCAGCATTATTGTGCTGATGGTACACTATAAGGCACTAGAGTAGAAGCGCTTTCAGTGACATGACTACTGGGAAGTTTCTTTATAAAAATACAACTATATTTTATTTCTGGTTTTGTTAATCTCAGTCTTTTATCATCATAGAGGTTGGTCACCTTTGGAAAGTTAGGAATACACTTATTTTTGTATGATGTAGGAGAAATAATTATCTACAGTTAAACTGAAATTGGCTTCATTATCGGCTATGAATATCAATACCTCATCTTCCTGTCTTGTATGGTCACTATAATAATGACTGCAGTACTACCTGCTGCAGGGAGGAATTTAGGATGGTGTGTTTACTAAAAATATGTAGCAGCTGTCAAAATGGATGTGTAGCTGACAAATTGTAGGTTTGATTCAACAGAGTTTCTTATGAGGCCATCAGTGAGGTAAAGGTGCTTTCTGTATGGAAGGCTGTTTACTGAGTTGAAGTGGACTGAGTAAATAAATTGGGAATCAGTTTGAGATTAATGAATGTGAACTCTCATAAAAAGGATTCCTCAAAGACATATAAGGCAATTCAAGAAATCTGGGGACATAGACCGATAAAATCACTACTGGGAATTTTCATCCAACGGTCCTGAGCATACAGTTGGTCATGAATATGAAGGTGTTGTTGTGGTCTTCAGTCCTGAGACTGGTTTGATGCAGCTCTCCTGTGCAAGCTTCTTCATCTCCCAGTACCTACTGCAACCTGCATCCTTCTGAATCTGCTTAGTGTATTCATCTCTTGGTCTACCTTTGCGATTTTTACCCTCCACGCTGCCCTCCAATACTAAATTGGTGATCCCTTGATGCCTCAGAACATGTCCTACCAACGTGTCCCTTCTTCTTGTCAAGTTGTACCACAAACTTCTCTTCTCGCCAGTCCTATTCAATACTTCCTCATTATTTATGTGATCTACCCATCTAATCTTCAGCATTCTTCTGTAGCACCACATTTCAAAAGCTTCTATTGTCTTCTTGTCCAAACTATTTATCGTCCATATTTCACTTCCATGCATGGCTACACTCCATACAAACACTTTCAGAAAAGACTTCCTGACACTTAAATCTATACTCGATATTAACAAATTTCTCTTCTTCAGAAACGCTTTCCTTGCCGTTGCCAGTCTACATTTTATATCCTCTATACTTTGACCATCATCAGTTATTTTGCTCCCCAAATAGCAAAACTCCTTTACTACTTGAAGTGTCTCATTTCCTAATCTAATTCCCTCAGCATCACCCGATTTAATTCGACTACATTCCATTATCCTCATTTTGCTTTTGTTGATGTTCATCTTATATGGTCCTCTCAAGACACTGTCCATTCCATTCAACTGCTCTTCCAAGTACTTTGCTGTCTCTGACAGAGTTACAATGTCATCGGCAAACCTCAAAGTTTTTATTTCTTCTCCATGGATTTTAATACCTGCTCCAAATTTTTCTTTTGTTTCCTTTACTGCTTGCTCAATATACAGATTGAATAACATCGGGGAGAGTCTACAACCCTGTCTCACTCCCTTCCCAACCACTGCTTCCCTTTCATGTCCCTCGACTCTTATAACTGCCATCTGGTTTCTGTACAAATTGTAAATAGCCTTTTGCTTTACCCCTGCCTCATGAATTTGATGAAATAAAATTATCTGGTAGTGGTACAAAGTACCCTTCATCATGAAATGTGCGGTGACTTGTAATGCCATCTCATGGGATGTTAAAATGCCCGTACAAGGTGGAAGAGTTAGCAATGATTAACAGCATGAGGATGCAGAGGACTGTGAAATCCACTGAATTAAAGACATGCAATGTGTACCCACAGTAAATGTAGCCTGTAATTGAAAAAATGTCATGATGATCTCCTGATTGCTGAAAACGTCTTTCAGTCTAGATATAGTGGGGATCTGTGAAGTGAAATGAAGAGGAAAAGATAAGGGATTCTGGTTACAAAAGTGTAGGGTAATATCAACAGAGGCAGAAAATGGTGTAATGGGAGTAGGATTTATTATGAATAGGAAGGTAGGTCAGAGAGCGGCTTCTTTGAACAATCCAGTGATAGAGTTATTCTATTCAGAACTGACAGAAGACCAATATCAACACAGTTCAGATATATATACCAACATCACAAGCAGAAGATGAAGGGACATAAATGAATATAAGGATACTGAATGGGTAATTCAGTATGTAAACGGAGATGATAATCTAATAATTGTGGTGTTTCCTTCCTCTTCTGGTAGAAGGGGAAGGAACAGAAGAAAGAGTCGTGGGAGACTATGAGGATGGTATTAGGAATTAGAGAGCAGAAAGACTAACTGAGTTCTGTTACAAAATTTGACTAGTGATAGTGGAAGCACTGTTCAAAAATTACAAGAGGCAGAATCATACATGGAAGAGACCTGGAGATACTGGAAGATTCCAGCTGGAATACATCATGGTCAAACAGAGATTCCAAAATCAGATATTGGATTGTAAAGAGTACCCAGGAAGAGATATATATTGGGAACTCAATGTAGCAGTGATCAAGAGTATCCTGAAATTTAATAGACTTGTCCAGAGGAATCAAACAGCAACGAAGTGGGATACTGAGGTACTGAGGAATGCACATATATAGAAAGGGCATTCACAGAAATTGGTTTCACAAACATAGGTACAAGGAAGGTAACTGTGAAGAAATCACAAGTAACAGAACAAATACACCAACTGCTCAACAAAGGAAGGAAATACAAACTTTTCTAGGTAATATAGCATACAGAAATGTAAATCAGTTAAGAATGAAATAAATAGGAAGTGCAGGAAAGCCAAAGGGAAATGGCAGCAGGAAAAATGTGAAGAAACTGAAAGAGGGATGATCATTGGAAGGATTGACTGAGGGATATATACAAGTCAAAACAGCCTTCAGTGAAACAAAAGTATGTGTGTTAACATTAAGAGGACAATGGGAATTACACTTTAAGTGTAGAGGAGAGAGAAGAGAAGTGGAAAGAGAACACTGAGGGCCTCTACAAGGGGGAGGACTTGTCTGATGATGTGACTGAGATAGGTATGAGAGTCAGTATGGAAGTCATAGGGGATCCAGTATTAGAGTCGGAGATTAATAGTGATTTGGAAGGCTTGTGATCAACTCAGGCAGAAGGGATAGGTACCAGTCCTTCAGAATTTCTGAAATCATTGGAGGAATTAGCAACTAAGTGATTATTCAAGCTGATGTGGGGAATCTATGAGTCTGGAGACAAACCATCAGATTTCTGGAAGAATATCATTCACACAATCCCAAAGAGAGCATCAACAGATAAGTGCAAGAACTACTGAACTCTCAGCATTATGGTTTACACATCCAAGTTACTGACAAGAATAATATAAAGAGGAATGGAAGAGAAAGCTAAAGATCAGTTAGATGACAATCAGTTTTACTTTTGGAAAGGTAAGGACACCAGAGTGACCAATGTGAGATTGCAGTCCGTAATGGAAGCAAGGCTTCAGATAAATCGATGTGTTCATAATACTTGTTGACCTGGACTAAGGATTTGACAATGTAAAATGTTGCAAGCTGTAAGCATTCTGAGAAAAACAGGAGTAAATTGTAGGGAAAGAATGATAATATACAGTATGTACTTTGTACAAGAACCAAGATGGAAAACTAAAAATTGAAGACAAAGAATGAAGCATTCAGATTAAAAAGTGTGTAAGACACTGATGTAGTCTTTCACCCATAATAGAGGGAAACATTCCTCGTGGGAAAAATATATCTAAAAACGAAGATAATGTGACTTACCAAATGAAAGTGATGGGAGGTCGAGAGACACACAAACATACACACAAAATTCAAGCTTTCGCAACCAACGGTTGTTTCATCAGGAAAGAGAGAAGGAGAGGGAAAGACGGAAGGATGTGGGTTTTAAGGGAGAGGGTAAGGAGTCATTCCAATCCCGGGAACGGAGAAACTTACCTTAGGGGGAAAAAGGACAGGTATACACTCGCACACACACCCATATCCATCTGCACATACACAGACACAAGCAGACATTTGGCCTTTACAAATGTCTGCTTGTGTCTGTGTATGTGCTGATGGATATGGGTGTGTGTGCGAGTGTATATCTGTCCTTTTTTCCCCCTAAGGTAAGTCGTTCTGCTCCCGGGATTGGAATGACTCCTTACCCTCTCCCTTAAAACCCACATCCTTTGATCTTTCCCTCTCCTTCCCTCTCCTTCCCTCTTTCCTGATGAAGCAACCGTTGGTTGCGAAAGCTTGAATTTTGTGTGTATGTTTGTGTGTATGTTTGTGTGTCTATCGACCTGCCATCGCTTTTGTTTGGTAAGTCACATCATCTTTGTTTTTAAGAAGCAATGGCAGAAATGAAGGAAAGGTTCAAGAGTGGGATTAAAATTCAGGGTGAAAGGTTATCAATGATAAGATTTGCTCATTTTATGTTGGTATCCTTAGTTAAAGTGAAGAAGAATTACAGGATCTGTTTCATGGGACAAACAGTCTAATGAGTAAAGAAATAGAGAGTAAACTGAAGAAAGTTGAAAGTAATGAGGAGTAGCAGAAATAAGTTTAGTAATAAGCTTAATGTCGAAATTGAAGACCACAAAGTAGGTGAAGTTAAGGAATTCTGCTATCCTGGAAGCAGAATATCACATGAAGGGCAAATCAAGGAGGACATAAGCTGCTAAGTACATGTAAAGAGGGCATTTGTGGCCAAAAGAAGTCCACTGTTACCAAAAATTGACCTTAATATGAGGAAGAAGGTTTTGAGAATGTGAATTAGGAGCACAGCATTGCATGGTAGTGAATCATGAACTGTGGGAAAACCAGAAAAGAAGATAATCAAAGCATCTGAGATGTGATACTATAGAAGGATGTTGAAAATTAGATGGACTGATAAGGTAAAGAATGAGAGGGTGTACACAGAATACTCAAAGAAATCTCTAAGAAAGTAATACATGGAAACCACTGACAAGAATAAGGAAAATGGGGATAGAGCTTGTGTTAAGAATAACCTCCATGGTACTAGAGGGAGCTGCAGTGGGTATAAACTGTAAAAAAAAAAAGTTAAGAGAGTGTGGAATGTGGGCAACAGTTGTATACCTGGAGTTACGATAGTCACTGCGCATAAGATCACATGAGTAGATTGGGGATACTGCTGTGGAGAAAGGTAGCATTGGCAGTGACAGAGTACCAGGTGTAAAGGGACTGCAACTGGGATGGTCAGTGATTAGTTTGTTGGATATGGGAGTGTCAGCTAATTGCAGTAGACTGTGAGGGTATTGGCCTATAAAAGTGTAGATTCTTTCACTGGAACTCTGTGAACAGCCATAGTGAGGTATCCTTGGAGGTAGAATTCAAGAAAGTATGTATTAGGGGAAAGGTGAGAGTGAGAAGAGAGACATTCTGAAGAGGGGCTTTCAGAAGGCATAGAAATCTGAGTAAGGACTGGAAGTCACTCTGGACTTCTGGGTAAGGATCACTGCAGGAAGCCTTGCAGACAGGTGTTTCCATTCACTGATAGAGGTCCTCCACCAGTAATGATAATAGTGTTGTTCAAAATTATGGTGGTGGAGCCTTTATTGATATCATGAGAGTTAATCTCTCATGAGTGCCTTTCATTCATGAAGTGGTTGACATATGTAATGATGTAGAATGGGCTGTGAGGGGGATGAGGGAGTTAGGTGAGGCAAAGTTGCAATGCAGCATGGAAAGTTGTCCCATCTGAACTGCATCCCTCTGTTTCTGGGTGTCATGTGATTGTAATGAGCTGCAGAACACTTGGAAATCATTTAGGTATTTAATATACAGGAAAATATTGGTTCATATATGAGGCATGTTTCTTAAGTAAGTACTGTTTTGAAATAAAAATAAAACAAGTAGACCTTGCTTAGCAATGTTTTTACATAAAAGTCTGCTCTTTAATTTTCTTATCTACATAATCACCGCCAATATTCACTGTGTTTATGTTTGTTTGTGAGTATTTAAAGTGCCTCCTCCAATTGTGAATCTCGAAGATTGTGAAATATGCACAGTGTTCGTTTTATTAGTGCTAAATTTGTTAAAACAGGTGAAATTCATCATCAGATCAGTGGAGTGTGTGGAGAAAACATTATGAGTGATGTGATGGTACAGAAATTGAAGAGAACTTTTAAAGACAACTGTGTGAATGTGCATGATGAAGCACAAAGTGGGTGACCTTCAGTCATACTGACGTTTCTTGCAGAAAGTTGATGAAAAAGTGAGAGAGAAGATTCTTTACTATTGCAGTGTTATGTGATGGGTTTCCTCAAGTGTCAAGAACTGTGCTTTATGCAGCTGTTGTGTAATCAGGTGACGATTTCTATGAGGATGGTACTCAAAAGCATGTTGTATGTTATGATTTCAAAATGGCACTTACTTAACAAATACACCTTTTATAACCTCAGTTGCAGTTTACTCCGACACATAGGAAAAATTATCAAGATTAAGAAGGTTAGCTTCAAATGTGAATGATAACCACAAGCCCATCCACTTGTATGTCATTAATCACAACAGTGATATTAATAACTGCTTGAGCTGCTGACTAATCTGCTTAAAGATGCAACTGAGCTAATCACATAAGAGAAATTCACTTACCTATTGTTAGTAATCTTGTTCTAGTGCTACTTAATGATATATTGGGAAGTAAAATATTTTAGATATGATATTAAGATCTGCATGTTGTGAACCATGTTGGAAAAAAAAGAATGTCAGAGGGCAACAGAGGTGTTTATAACAGCTGCTCTTCAAACATTTTACAAATGATTTCCTTGGAATCAAGAAGAAATTTAATAATTAATCAGATTACCACACATCATATTTCTAATCTGCAAACTCTAAATCAAATTGCCCTCAAAATAGGCAAAATCTCATTATTTTAAATTTGTTGCACATGCAGTCCTGCTCATTCTCTTATCTGGTATGTCTACCAGCAGAATAAATGAGTCTATATCAAGACTAGTGTGACATTCAGTGAAGCTCATAAAATTAAGTATTTACATATGATTTTTAATATTATTTTCACTAACTGAAACTTCTCCTTTTCTTTTAGAAATGAAGTACAATTAAACATCAGAGTTTTACCTTTTAAGCTAAGTAAACAATCACTTCTTTGGAATTGGCTTTTTAATATCACATTGCTGTGCAGCTGATAATTTATTGCCATTTTTAGTTTCAGTCCTGGATGAAACAGCACTTATATTCTTATCTCCTTCTTGCACACAGACATTGTTGCAGGCCTCTGTAACACTCCTCTTTGTATTTCCTGCACCTCCTCTTATTGATACTAAGCCAGTTTCTTCGGCACTAACTGCAAGTGCACAGTTCATGCTGGAATCAGTTACAACAGTAGGCATCTGACCCCTGTTGCCATTTGCCACCACTGGTAGACTTTGTTTTTCACCAAGTAACCAGTAAGTAATTACTTTTCCTTTCCCCTGGAAATAAAAGTAAGAAAAGTTATTACTAAACTGCAATAAATTAATTATTACTAAACTGTAGTAAATTAATGTATCTGAAGAAGTAAAAGTACTGTATCCTAATAGCTGCTCTTTCTACAAATTATTTAATTATTTTGATCTGAGGTAAAAAAAAAATACCTCTCAGTAGCACATTAAATAACAATGCTCATTGAAAATATGCTCCTGTTCTGATATAATAAGATAGGTAAATATGATTCATATGTAATAAATTTTATCCTCTGAGAATAATCAATACACCCATGTAAATGTTAGCAGAATAGCATCAACACTGAAACTTTCTGACATAAGAAAACTGTGTGTTAGACTAATACACGTGAGAATATTTATAAGGAATGTCTGGATAGGCAAGTTGTGACGAAGAAAGCTGGGATATTTTTACTTCCCCACTTGTTTCGCTATCTGCCTCCTTAAAATTCATTTTTTTCATGTCTGACTAATTACCATTAACAATACCAGAGAAGGAAAGTTGATACTCACCATATAGTGGACATGCTGAGCCAAGATAGGCACAACAAAAAGATTCATTCGCCATTCACCATTAACACACATGAGTATAATTGGCATTTTCATAAAAGGAGAAGATTGACCTTCAGTTTTAAAGAATATAACACCAGATCCAATTTTGTACTTAGTTTTATGTATTTAATTGATTTTCTAATTTATTTTGAGTATTCCTAGTACTAATTCTGTACTAATTATAAACATTTGGAGGACCAACTAATTGTATCCTTAAAGGATCTATTTGGCTCTATTCAAAAACATGTTAGCAAAGCCAGCTTTTAATTAATTGCAAAATAATTAACTTTTTTATCAACAGTATTGTTTGCATAACAATATCTGTTAATGTCATTATTTAAACAAATAATTCGGCCTAACCCTTGTGGTAGAAGAAACTGTTAAAAAGAACCAGTTTTTTGATGCATTCAGATAATTTAATGAGTTAAGTTTTAATTGTAATTTCTGTAAATTAAACATCGATCAATGTGTAGTTTCAGTGCCTATTATTGTGAGGATATATAAGGGCATGATGTTTGGTCCCGAGACAGTCAGTCCACAGCCGAGTTTCAGGCAAGAAACGTGTATTGGTTAGAACAACAACAATGCATCAGCTTAATTCTGAAATAAGTATAACATAATTAGGCTGTGAGTAGAAACAACGACAGTGTCTCTTCAATTTATTTGAAACACTGTGAAATGTGTGGTTTGGCTTTTACTGCTTGTAGATGTTCAACAGTAAACTATTGTAGCAGTATGTGGATGTTTGCCTGCAAACTATTAAAGAGGCTTATTGAAAGTGAAACAGTAGTGCACTGGCCATATTAAATATGTATATTGGGGGGAGGGGGGGGGACATCATTTACATAGTCAGTGTCAAACTTCCACCCCCTATTTTTCAGCCAGTGTAGCAACACAGTACTTCAACATTGAAGACGAGCAATGATGAAATAAAGCAGGCGAATGTCACAAAGTCTACAAGATGGGTCTGTGTTTGATTACCATTGTGGTGCACAGCTTTAATATATCTGTGATATTATTTTAAGTAAATTAGAATATTATGGTGTCACAAGCAGTGCTGCAAAAAGTTTCAAGAAATTGGATCTCAGTATAGAAGTCATGTAAATTAGGTTATCAGTAATCATCTGACTGGAGACTAAGTATTTTTGGTGTCCCATAATGTCCCATCTGAAGGCCACTGCTCTTTTTTGTGTCTTGATGATTTTTCATCAATTAAATTGACGGGTGCTACGTATTTTTTATTTGCAGATGGGACTACTGTTACTATAAATAACAAGTCAAGTGGTTTTTTAAGGAAGAGTTGTTAATGAAGTTTTCTCAACATTGTTGTTGTTGTCTTCAGTCCTGAGACTGGTTTGATGCAGCTCTCCATGCTACTCTATCCTGTGCAAGCTGCTTCATCTCCCAGTACCTACTGCAACCTACATCCTTCTGAATCTGCTTAGTGTACTCATCTCTCGGTCTCCCTCTACGATTTTTACCCTCCACGCTGCCCTCCAATGCTAAATTTGTGATCCCTTGATGCCTCAAAACATGTCCTACCAACCGATCCCTTCTTCTAGTCAAGTTGTGCCACAAACTTCTCTTCTCCCCAATCCTATTCAATACCTCCTCATTAGTTACGTGATCTATCCACCTTATCTTCAGTATTCTTCTGTAGCACCACATTTCGAAAGCTTCTATTCTCTTCTTGTCCAAACTAGTTATCGTCCATGTTTCACTTCCATACATGGCTACACTCCAAACAAATACTTTCAGAAACGACTTCCTGATACATAAATCTATATTCGATGTTAACAAATTTCTCTTCTTCAGAAATGCTTTCCTTGCCATTGCCAGTCTACATTTTATATCCTCTCTACTTCGACCATCATCAGTTATTTTACTTCCTAAATAGCAAAACTCCTTTACTACTTTAAGTGTCTCATTTCCTAATCTAATTCCCTCAGCATCACCCGATTTAATCTGACTACATTCCATTATCCTCGTTTTGCTTTTGTTAATGTTCATCTTATATCCTCCTTTCAAGACACTGTCCATTCCGTTCAACTGCTCTTCCAAGTCCTTTGCCGTCTCTGACAGAATTACAATGTCATCGGCGAACCTCAAAGTTTTTACTTCGTCTCCATGAATTTTAATACCTACTCCAAATTTTTCTTTTGTTTCCTTTACTGCTTGCTCAATATACAGATTGAATAACATCGGGGAGAGGCTACAACCCTGTCTCACTCCTTTCCCAACCACTGCTTCCCTTTCATGCCCCTCGACTCTTATTACTGCCATCTGGTTTCTGTACAAATTATAAATAGCCTTTCGCTCCCTGTATTTTAACCCTGCCACCTTTAGAATTTGAAAAAGAGTATTCCAGTCAACATTGTCAAAAGCTTTCTCTAAGTCTACAAATGCTAGAAACGTAGGTTTGCCTTTTCTTAATCTTTCTTCTAAGATAAGTCGTAAGGTCAGTATTGCCTCACGTGTTCCAACGTTTCTACGGAATCCAAACTGATCCTCCCCGAGGTCTGCATCTACCAGTTTTTCCATTCGTCTGTAAAGAATTCGCGTTAGTATTTTGCAGCCGTGGCTTATTAAACTGATAGTTCGGTAATTTTCACATCTGTCAGCACCTGCTTTCTTTGGGATTGGAATTATTATATTCTTCTTGAAGTCTGAGGGTATTTCGCCTGTCTCATACATCTTGCTCACCAGCTGGTAGAGTTTTGTCATGATTGGCTCTCCCAAGGCCGTCAGTAGTTCTAATGGAATGTTGTCTACTCCGGGGGCCTTGTTTCGACTCAGGTCTTTCAGTGCTCTGTCAAACTCTTCACGCAGTATCATATCTCCCATTTCGTCTTCATCTACATCCTCTTCTATTTCCATAATATTGTCCTCAAGTACATCGCCCTTGTATAAACCTTCTATATACTCCTTCCACCTTTCTGCCTTCCCTTCTTTGCTTAGAACTGGGCTGCCATCTGAGCTCTTGATATTCATACACGTGGTTCTCTTCTCTCCAAAGGTCTCTTTAATTTTCCTGTAGGCAGTATCTATCTTACCCCTAGTGAGATAAGCTTCTACATCCTTACATTTGTCCTCTAGCCATCCCTGTTTAGCCATTTTGCACTTCCTGTCGATCTCATTTTTGAGACGTTTGTATTCCTTTTTGCCTGCTTCATTTACTGCATTTTTATATTTTCTTCTTTCATCAATTAAATTCAATATTTCTTCTGTTACCCAAGGATTTCTAGCAGCCCTCGTCTTTGTACCTACTTTATCCTCTGCTGCCTTCACTACTACATCCCTCAGAGCTACCCATTCTTCTTCTACTGTATTTCTTTCCCCTATTCCTGTCAATTGTTCCCTTATGCTCTCTCTGAAACTCTGTACAACCTCTGGTTCTTTCAGTTTATCCAGGTCCCATCTCCTTAATTTCCCACATTTTTGCAGTTTCTTCAGTTTTAATCTACAGGTCATAACCAATAGATTGTGGTCAGAGTCCACATCTGCCCCTGGAAATGTCTTACAACTTAAAACCTGGTTCCTAAATCTCTGTCTTACCATTATATAATCTATCTGATACCTTTTAGTATCTCCAGGGTTCTTCCACGTATACAACCTTCTTTCATGATTCTTAAACCAAGTGTTAGCTATGATTAAGTTGTGCTCTGTGCAAAATTCTACTAGGCGGCTTCCTCTTTCATTTCTTAGCCCCAATCCATATTCACCTACTATGTTTCCTTCTCTCCCTTTTCCTACACTCGAATTCCAGTCACCCATTACTATTAAATTTTCGTCTCCCTTCACTATCTGAATAATTTCTTTTATTTCATCGTACATTTCTTCAATTTCTTCATCATCTGCAGAGCTAGTTGGCATATAAACTTGTACTACTGTAGTAGGTGTGGGCTTCGTATCTATCTTGGCCACAATAATGCGTTCACTATGCTGTTTGTAGTAGCTTACCCGCATTCCTATTTTCCTATTCATTATTAAACCTACTCCTGCATTACCCCTATTTGATTTTGTGTTTATAACCCTGTAGTCACCTGACCAGAAGTCTTGTTCCTCCTGCCACCGAACTTCACTAATTCCCACTATATCTAACTTTAACCTATCCATTTCCCTTTTTAAATTTTCTAACCTACCTGCCCGATTAAGGGATCTGACATTCCACGCTCCGATCCGAAGAATGCCAGTTTTCTTTTTCCTGATAACGACATCCTCCTGAGTAGTCCCCGCCCGGAGATCCGAATGGGGGACTATTTTACCTCCGGAATATTTTACCCAAGAGGACGCCATCATCATTTAATCATACAGTAAAGCTGCATGTCCTCGGGAAAAATTACGGCTGTAGTTTCCCCTTGCTTTCAGCCGTTCGCAGTACCAGCACAGCAAGGCCGTTTTGGTTAATGTTGCAAGGCCAGATCAGTCAATCATCCAGACTGTTGCCCCTGCAACTACTGAAAAGGCTGCTGCCCCTCTTCAGGAACCACACGTTTGTCTGGCCTCTCAACAGATACCCCTCCGTTGTGGTTGCACCTACGGTACGGCCATCTGTATCGCTGAGGCACGCAAGCCTCCCCACCAACGGCAAGGTCCATGGTTCATGGGGGGGGTTTCTCTCAACATAATGATAAATAATTTTTAGCTATTTAATTGACATTAAACTTTGAAAAAAGTCACTTTATGTAGTTCAGAATTACATGCATAAAATATGAGAATGGGGACAACACTAAGCTACTCTTACTTCAACATGCTCTTCATATCACAAATTCAGCATTAAAAATAGGAATATTTTGTAACCTTTTTCTGTTTCTGGTGAAGCACCAAGAGATTAGCGAGTCATGTGTTTAGGTTTTCTGCTTGTATACATAGTCTAATTCTTAAATTATTTACATGTGTTTGTAGAGTTTAATTCTTAAATGCATTGTGTATTTTTGTATTTAAGAGGTAAAGTATCACATTTTAGTAATGGTAATGAGTACATTCATGTAATCTGTAGCACAGGAGTGATTTGTTTGTTTGTTTTGGTTGGCCAGTACCTGTTGATCACAGCCTATCAGAGATAGGCATCTTTTCTGTAGCACCAGGAGACTACCATGTCCCATATTTAGATTTTCTGTTTGTGTTAACAGGCTAATTCATAGATTCTTTGTGTGTTTGCAAATTTTAATTCTTCATTTGACTGTGTATTTTTGTAGTTGAGAGGTACAGTATCACATGCTATTAATGCTAATGAGTACAATTGTGCAAACTGTAGCACTATAATCAATTATTTGTTTGTTGTGGATGGCTAGTAACCATTAATCATAGTTAGGCTGTCATCATCCTTCAATAATAAAGATTTTTCACTTTTTCTGTTTGTTTTCACAGTTTAATTCTTTCGTTAGTAGCAGAAGGATGTGTAGGGTGTGCATGTGGCTGTGTGGAGATGCAGGAGGAGTTGACCATAGTTCACAAACAGCTGATGACACATTTGGTCACAGTCAGCCATCTGCTGTCTCAGTGTGTGGCAGTAGTGGAGAAACTGGCACATTGCTTGGGACACCTTGGGTGTTACTTGCTTCATATATGGGCTCTGCTGCTGAGGCACCTTCCAGTGTACTTGATGTGGGGGTCCGTGCTCACTGCAGGTTGAGTGGAGGGTGGTAACACGGTTGTGTCACTCAAGACAGAGAGTCAGTTGGGAAGCTGGCCATCTGGCCTCACCCATTCACTCTGTGACAGATGGCTGCTCTTTCAGAAGGGTCAGAGCAGGCACACATGGGGGAGGAGGGTGAGGCAGGTTTACTAGTACTCAGGCTCCAATGTTAGGAATGTAATAGGGCCCCTTTGGGAAATAACACCCAGGGTCAGGAGGAGTTCCACTGCACACTCAGTGGGTCTGCTGGGGGAGGGGGGCTCATATGAGATGTGGAGGAAACCCTGCCTGCAGCTATAGAAGGTGCCTATGGTTGGCAAATGCTGCTGGTTTCGTTCACAGGATACAAGCAGAGCTCACAATCTGCAGCTTCATATCCAAAGTTGATCAGAGTCCTTTGGTGTAGAGTCAAGTGGAAGGTCTCAAACAGAAGCACCACTGATTCTGTGATGGTCATGGCTGCAGGTTTCTGAGTCTGCGTATGGGGTGGAGAGTTATAGGACTCACCATAAGGTGCATGTGCAGTTTTCACTTATAAATAAACTGATTCAAAATGATGGTATTTTATGTACAATTTATTCTCACTACACCAGACAACTCATCCACCTGTAGATATTTAATGTTACCCATGCAGAGCTGCGACATACATTGTATAGTAAAACCTTTTTTTTACACTCCCAGATTTCACATTTTCTTGTCATTTACATTGACATACCTAACAATAGTATTCTACAATTATGTTGAGTAGTTACAGCAGATGGTTGTTTCAGGTGACATTGCACAATTTTGGAGTATGAATGTCTCAAGAGTGCTGCTTCAGATGTGATACAAAAGCTGCAAGTGCTGCAGAATATAGCCTTGGAGGGAGCATTACATGTCGCATACTTCGTGAGGGTTGCTGTGTTGCACCAACACATCTGGAACCTCAGGATGTATGACAGGTATGAAGTCTGGAAAAAGCAAGCAGCCTTTATCTGCTAAGGAATTGAGTCCACTCATTTCCAAGTCATTATCATTTCATCCTAGCACATCCAAATCCACATTAAATTGCTACTCATGAGTCACTAATCAATTACCATCTTGTGATATTGATTAATCATACCCTGGAGTAATCATACCCTGGTGTGCAATATTGAAGTAAATGCTAACTGGCAACAACCATTTGAGGGTTGTGAAGCTGCATGCATCTAGATATGTGAAAACTGGGATGGTGAATTTTTTGTTCCCAAGGGAGGCAACCATGGATATCCTTCTTAATGGTACTGTATATTCATGTAATATACTGAAGAGGCAAAGAAACTGGTACACCTGCCTAGTATTGTGTAGGGCACCCACAAGCACGCGTTAAGTGCCTCAACATACCGTGGCATGGTCTCAACTAATGTCTGAAGGAGTCCTGGGGGGAACTGACACCATGAATCTTGCAGGGCCATCCATAAATCTATAGGTAAAAAATACATTTCCCAGACCTTCAATAAAAACTTCTTTTTCAAAGGAAAGAGTGTAACTGCTTCTGCTAAACAAAAACTTGCAATTTATCACCAAAACATTAGAGACCTAAGTAGTAAGATCAATGAGCTTATAATCAATATACATGAGCCAAAATGTATAGATTATGCCCATGTTTTATGTTTTAGTGAGCTCCATATTAATTCTGGCATAGAAAAACTTATAATAAACAATTATTACTTATCAACATCATTTTGTAGAAAATGTAAAGAAAAAGGTGGCGTTGCCATTTATGTAAAAAATGATACCACAGAATTGTCTTTGAATAATTACCATATATCAATAGTCACAGTATACAGAGCATCTTCTGGGAACTTTAGTCTCTTTTTGAATAAGCCAGATGCTCTCCTAATATACACATTCAAACACAAAACAGATGTGATAGAGCTTCGAGACTTCAATGTTAACTTGCTAACAAATTCCAGAGACAGATCAGATCTAGAAAAAAAATCTGATGTCCACATATAATCTGGTTTCTGTGGTTGGTTTCCCTGCTAGGATAACTTCATGTACAAGCACACTAATCAATAATATATTTATTGACTAGACCAAAATAGGTGATACGACTACCAGGCAAGTCATGAATGGTCTATCTGACCATGATGGACAAAGACCCCCTATAAACAGCACAAGTATTTATGTGAATGATAGTGGTCTCAGTTGGAAAACAGGACAGTTAATGAAGAAACTATCCAGGTTTTTAAATCATATCTCCAAGCCACAGACTAGGCACCTATGTATAATTTAGAAAATGCCAATTCCAAGTACAATTTTTTCAGTAATGTAGTGGCACTGAGATTTGAAAGCACCTTCCCAAAAAGGATATACAAGATCCAAACCACAAAACATACCAAAAAGCCCTGGATGATCACTGGTATTAAGATTTCATGCAAGAGAGGAAACGAGAATTGTACATTGTTACAAAAATTCAGACAACCACACCCAGCTAAATCACTACAAAATTAGTGCAAAGTATTAAGCAAAATTATTCAGAAGTCAAAAAGTTTGTATCTGTGGTGCATAATTAATAAATCTAGTAACAAAATCAAAACCGTATGGGAAGTGATAAAGAGTGAGACTGGTGCAAATTGCCCCAGTAGGTCCCAAAACATTGTTCTCAAGAATGAAGATAGACAGGTACAAACTCAAAGTACTGTGGCATGAATTTTCGATGATCATTTTCTAAGAGTTGCTGAGAAAGCAGGACACAATGGCTCCTTAGAAGAAGCATTAAAAATACTGAAAGGTTATTTTACAAACTCCATAGGGCAGATAGGTATGGCCCCTATAACAGTACAGGAAGTAAGAAAAACCATTTTTTCTTTAAAATCAAAAAATTCAACTGGTGGTGACAACATCTCTAGCTAATTTCTAAAAGCCTGCTGCAATGAGTTCAGTGAAGTCCTATCTCATATATTCAATGCCTCTCTCAAACAAGGTATCTTCCCTGAAAGGATGAAATATGCTATTGTAAAGCTCCTCTACAAAAGAGGCAATGCCTCGGATGTTACAAACTATCAGCGTATCTCTCTGCTGACTACATTTTTTAAATTTCTTGAAAAGCTAGTATATGCCAGGATAGTCAGTCACCAAGAAAAACATGCAATAATAAGTAAAAACCAGTTTGGATTCAGAGAAGGTATCTCCAGAACCAAAGCAATATTTTCATTTGCGAGTAACGTTTTGGAATGCCTCAACAAAAAGACATTGCATGTGGGCATATTTTACGATCTGTCTAAACCCTTTGACTATGTTAGTCATAGAATACTTATAGAGAAAGCATGCCACTATGGACTCCACGGACAAATGGGCAACTGGCTCAAATCCTACCTACAGAGCAGACAGCAGAAAATAGTACTAGGTGGTAACAATAGTCACATAGGAGGGGTAGAGCCCAACTGGGGAACAGTAAAATATGGAGTTCCACAAGGTTATGTTTTTGGTACCTGCTATTTCTCATAGATAACAATGACCTACCATTGTCCTCAAACAAAGCAAGCAGTTTTACAATGTTTGCTGATGACACAAGTATTATGACAGACCGTAAGAGACTCTCTAATCTAGAATTAAATGCCAACCACTTGCTTGAGGATGTTCTGAAGTGGTTCACAGTAAATTCTCTATCAATAAAACTCAGCAAAACTAATTATATTCATTTCCATTCTGGTGTCAAAAGTCCACAGGAAATAAACATTATATATGAGAGCCAGTAAATAGAGAGAGCAGATTGTTTGAAATTCTTGGGCATGTGTATATAGATAGCAGGCTTAACTGGGAATAGCACTTCAACCAAACCCTGAAAAGGCTCAGCTCAGCAGCATTTGCCATTTGGATAATCACCAAACTTGGAGACATCAATGTCTCAAAATCTTCTTACTTTGGCTACTTTCATTTACTTATGTGTTATGGAATAATCTTCTGGGGCAATTCACCATTATTGAAAAAGGTTTTTACAGGTCAGAAAAAGGTTGTCCGAATTTTGTATGGAGTGCCTCCAAGAATCTCATGTCAAAATCTTTTTAAACAAATAGAGATCCTAACCACTACTTCACAATGTATTTTTTCAATCATGACATCCATGCTTCACAGTCCTTCTCAGTATGAAACAAATGAAATGTACCATCACAATAACACAAGGAGGAAATGTGACATACACTGTGACCTGAAAAATCTGTCCCTGGTGCAAAAAGATGTTAAATACAGAAGCACAAATATCTTCAGTGCACTTACAAGTAATATAAAAAAGAACTATTTAAAAATAGGCTAAAGGAGTTCTTGCTTGAAAAAAGTTTCTATTCTTTAGAAGAATTCTATAGCAGAGGTAGCTAATTTTATTTCCCAAATACTATTATATATTCCTGTTATATTCCTATTATATATATCTTGCTGTTTTAATCAGATTAATTGGTGATCTGTGAAAAATAGTTTGGACAAAATCAGAATGTTGTATCTGGAACTCTGCTTATGAGTGTAATTTTATCCTACCGATTGTGTTTCCAACTTGTGTTGTTAATCTTTGTTTATTGTTTTATGGAAACTAATGTAATAATGAACTAAATGTTTTTCACTTGTTCCACATCCATGCATTAACATGCAGAACTGGATCTATGGAATACGTATTGCAATAAATAAATAAATAAATAAGGCTACAAGGGGCTGGAGATCTCTTCTGAACATCATGTTGCACAACATCCCAGATATGCTTAATAATGTTCATGTCTGTCATGTTTAGTGCTCAGAGGAAGTGTTTAAACTCAGAAGAGTGTTCCTGGAGCTACTCTGTAGGTGCGAGGTGTCGCATTGTCCTGCTGGAATTTCCCAAGTCAGTCGGAATGTGCAATGGACATGAAAGGGTGCAGATGATCAGACAGAATGCGTATGTATGTGAAACCTGTCAGAATTGTGTCTAGACATACCAGGGGTTCCATATCACTCCAACTTCACACACCCCACACCATCACAGAGCCTCCATCTGCTTGCATAGTTCCCTGCTGACATGTTGGATCCATGGATTCATGAAGTTGTCTCCATACCCATACATGTCCATCCAATTAATACAATTTGAAATGAGACTCATCCAAGTAGGCAACATGTTTCTAGTCATCAACAGTTCAATGTCAGCATTGACGGGCCCAGACAAAGCATAAAGCTGTTTGTCATCAAGGGTACATGAGTGGCCCTTCTGTTCCAAAACCCCATATTGATGATGTTTCATTGAATGGTTCACATACTGACACTTGTTGATGGCCCGGCATTGAAAAGTGCAGCAATCTGCAGAAGGGTTGCACTTCTGTCATGATAAACAATTCTCTTCAGTAATTGTTGGTCCCGTTCTTGTAAGATCTTTTTCTGGCCTCAACCATTTCAGAGATTTGATGTTTTACTGGATTTCTGATATCCACAGTACACTTGTGAAATGGCCATATGGGAAAATCCCCACTTCATCGCCACCTCGGAGATGCTGTGTCCCATAGCTCATGCACCGATTATAACACCATGTTCAAACTCATTTAAATGTTGTTAACCTGCCATTGTAGCTGCAGTTAATTGATCTAACAACTATGCCAGACACTTGTTTTTTTATAGGTGTTGCCAACTGCAGCACTGTATTTTGCCTATTAACATACCTCTGTATTTGAATACGCATGGCTATATTAGCTTCTTTGGTACCTCAGTGTATTTTCATCATGCAGTTGATTGGCAGCTTCATTTCATTTTATTGTAGCTTTATTAGCAATGCCAAGAATTTTCCTTATCAATTACACATTATTCACAGGTACTAAAATCCTGAATATTCTACCTACAGAAATGAAAATTTAATTTTGCATTTTTGTCATTTTTCAAGGATAATGTCTTTTTTAAGATCTTACTTGATTTCTCTTTACATGTTTGTGTTAAACATCAGTTTTTTGTTATTGCTGTTGTTACTGTTAATTATTATTATGGTCTTCAGTATAAAGACTGATTTGATGCAGTTCTTTACACTACTCTGTCTTGTGCAAACCTCTTCATCTGTGAACAGCTGCTGCAATCCATATCTATTTGATCATGAGTACTGTACTCATCTGTTATGTGTTCTAGCAACTGATCCCATCTTTTAATCAAGTTATGTGACACATTTCTTTTCACCCCAATTCTATTCAGTACCTCCTCATTACTTGCATGATCTACTCATTTAATCTTCAGCATTATTATGGTAGCACAACAGTTCAAAAGCTTCTATTCTCTTCTTGTCTGAACTGCTTTTTAAAGAGTGTATTCCAGTCAACATTGTCAGTTTGTGACACAATACATAATTAATGTAGTTAATGTTTGCAAAGAAAAACACTTCAAATGGCTCACAAAAACAGCAACAATGTTGCTCAAGAATGTATTGATACACTTGGCGAATAAATTGATGGTTCATCTTCTTGTTATCATTGTCATGTCACTTACTGTTCCTAATATACATCAGGTATGGGTACTGAAACAAAAATATTGATATTGTACCAAACACAGTAACCACCTCTGAAATTTTGATATCAATGTGTCAATTTCTTTAGATTAATCTTTGAAACAAAAAAAAGTCAAAATGTACACTCCAATTGCATAAGTAAGCATTGAAAGATTTTCTAATTACAAGCAAGTGTTGTCTGACAACAGACATCCCCTCACTTTAGAGAACCTCTGTATGCTGATTCTCACACACCGCAATACCTCTGTGATGGCTATACAACAATTTTCAAGCATCTTCAAAGAATGACATTTCTCAAAGAAAAGTACAGCAGTTTTAAATTAATTACACTTACATAACCAGCATCTAGCAGATCACATGCTGACCTTACAAAATACCTCCAGCAGGTCTTGTCCTGGGCAACTTCCATCTAGCCCCCTGTAAACTCTAGTTCTTACAGGTCTTCCCATGGGCCATCCTCCCCTCTGGCCATTTCATTGATGCTACTTTTGCAACAGCATTATCTATCATCCTTGCAAACGTGTCCAGCTTGTTGTAATTACTTAACCTTTCCATTTTGTATAATAATATGCTGTTCCATCATAGCATATATTTCTTAATTTTTCAGGCTCCTCAGTCCTGTTTCTTCCTTCATTGGCTCAAAACTCTTCCTCATGATGTTTCTCTTGCACACCAATAGTTTTTCTCTATTGCTCTTGATGGTACTGTGTTTCAATGCCATATGACAGCACTGGGACAATTTTTGTAATACAAGCCTTCATTTTAACTTCTGTTTACATTATTTTTGATTTTATGTCTGCTTTTAGGCTGTAATATGATCTGGAAGCATTGACAATAATTCACTGATTTATTTCTAGATGATACCTCTGGTTGTAGTGTGATTCCAAGTACTTAAAGTTCTTGATTATTTTCAATGTCATCGCTCTCACCTGTAAATTCCCTGGCACATCATTCATCCTTCTACTTATTTCTCTCACTTCTGTCTTTTCTGGGTTTATTCTCAAGCCCACCTGTCCTGCACTACTACTCAGGCCTACCACTGTTTTTATCATTTTTTTCTTTATTCTAATATAGCTGTCATGCCACATGCATATGGTAGTTTTTGCAGATTTCCACTGAGATTGATGCTCTTTCCTACTCATTTTATCTCACGTATAACACTTTCAAGGACAAGATGACAATGCATCACCTTGTCGTACCCCAGTTGGTACTTCCACTTACTTTGCAATTCCTTTTTGATACCTTACTTTAACTTTCATCTCTGTTATGCATGCTTTTTACCAAGTTGATTATTATCTCAGGTGCTCAAAACCAAAGAATATTGTGCATGCTCACTTTATGGATAATATCACATCCCTTTGAAGTATATATGAATGTTGTGAATACTAGATTGTTAAATTCCCAGTACTTTTCCCATATTTGTCTAAGTTGTAGATTTTTCTTGATTTGAAACCTGCTTGGTAATTCTGTATTGCTTCCTTAGCAGTTGGCTTGAGTTTTTCTGGAATTATCAAGGATAAGACCTTGTAGCCTGTATTCAGCACTGAGATCCCACTATAGTCATTACAGTATCTTTTGCTTTTCCTTTTGTGGATTGGTACAGTGACAACTAGCTTCCATTATGTTGCTATCTCATCCTTATTCCATATTAAATAATGGAAACTCCAGGTAGAAATATCAAAATGTAGGACAAGACAGATTGCTATTTACCACAAAGAAGACACATCATGTTGCAAACAGGCATGGTTAAAAGACACTCACATACAGCTTTCAGCCACAGTCTTAATCAGTAAACACACTTATGACTGCCAGCACCTCGGCTCAGAATGCTACGTCACTTGGGATGCAAGCAGCAATCTGGAGGGGGCGGGGAAGGGAAAGGGATAGTAGTGTACATTTAGGGAGAGAGACAAACACTGTCGGTGGAGTGTGCAGGGATTAGACTGCCAACAGGTGCAGTTTCAGGAGGTTGTGAGGCAGGGAGTTGGGGAAAAAATGAACAAAAAAGGGAGGAACGGGGAGAGACAGGCGGATACATTGGCAGAAGGGTGAAAATAAACAGAGTGGACGATGAGAATGTGGAGGAGATGATAGGACAGAGGTGGTGGGAACTGTTGGGTGGAGGATGTGAGGACAGTATGTTACCGTAGGTAGCTTTTTTTGAGTAACATAACCCAGTATATTGACCTGTGGTAACAAACTGTCCATACACCCTCCACCCAACAGTTTCCACCCCTTCCATCCTATCATCTACTCCACATTCTCATCTCCCACTCTGTTTATTTGCAGCCCTCTACCAATGCATCCACCTGTTTTTCCCCACTCCTCTCATATTTTGTTCCTTTTTTATCCTCACCTCCCTGCCCCATAACCTCCTGAAGCTACACCTGTTGTCAGTCTAGCCTCTGCACACTCCAATAGAGAGCATTCATCTCTCTCCCCACACATACAATACTATTCCTTCCCCTTCCCGAACCCCTCCAGATTGGTGCTTGTATTCTACGTGCCATGTGATGTTGCATTCTGGCCCAGGTTGCTGGAGATGGCAGTTGTGTGTGTATGAGGGCGCTTCTCTCTCTCTCTCTCTCTCTCTCTCTCTCTCTCTCTCTCTCTCTCTCTCTCTCTAGTGATGAAGGCTGTGACTGAAAGCTGTATGTGTGTGTGTGAGTGTCTTTTAATCATGCCTGTTTGCAACTTTACATGTCTTCCTTACAATAAGTTTCCTACATTGTTGATACTTCTTCCACATCAGTTTGGATTAGTCTGGTCAACTCTTTAACAAGGGCTTCACCTCTTTCCTTAGTCATCTCTGATGTTATTTGATATTCTCCTGGTGCCTTCATGTTGTTCAAACTATTTATTGCCTTTCTCACACCCTCTTCAGCAACATAAACTATTTCTTATTTATGGTGTTTAATAATTCTAAATAATAATTGTTTATAATAATTATGTGTTATTTATTGTTGTTCAAAGCAGAGATCCATCAGAAAAACACGTAAAGACTTATTGTAGATTAAGTGAACATTTTAGAGACTTTGACATGTTAAGCAACAATATTCAGAAGTGGCAGCTGTCGAACAAGGAGACCGATGACCATCAGAGTTTGTGCAGTAGCAGTCAGCACTTTGACAGATTGACAAATGAGCAGATAGATAATGCTTCCAAGGAGAACAACTACCAGTGCAATTTGTACATTAGTGGTCAATGTTCCAGGAACTGTCAACATACTGACTGATGTGTGTGGCATATCTGGCATTGCGGAGGAGGACAGTAGGACAGAGCCCAACCATGCCAGCATAAATCTAAAACAGGGAATGCCGGTGCATGTGTTGATATTGGTCATATTTATGCCCAACATGAGAAGCATAGATGAATGACCAATGAGTCAGTCACTGCCCTAGAAATTTTGTGACACTGGCAAAAACACTAAATAAATACCTCCAATAAATGGGCATGAGGGTGTCCTTTGAGGGGAGAAAGAAAAGATGAAGAAACCTCACCCAGATGGACAGACTGATAGTCAGTCAGCAGGTGTCATACTATGCTGCAACAACTTGGCTGCTTTGCTGCTCAACAGAAGAATATGTCAGTACTGTGCCAATGGGTCAACACGAAAGATGCCATCCTAGATGTTACCAGAAAGAAATTCACATGGTACTTTGCCAGGTGGCTGGTGAGGACAAAGGGACTGTGGCCTCACCAAAAGGGCCACCTGTGAACCTAGAGGTTGATGAACTCCATCAGAAGATGCTGAGCCTGAGGGTTGCTGGTTTGATTCCAGGACAGAGCACTTCATGCCACACTGTAGCTGCATGCTAATAACGCAATGAGTGAATTCTCAAGGAGAAGACCATGCTGCCACCACAGAGGGTCATGGGTATGGTACTGAATGGAAGAATACAAAGCCTGGTGTTCTGCTGTAACAAAAACCGTCAGCATTTCAGCAGTCTTTGGAATCTGCACGCTACGACTCATGCCAGATCGCTGCCGCAAGGAATTGAGTGAGTTAAAACACAATGTGTTGCTCTGCTTGTTTAAAGGATATTATGTGTCAATAAATGACTGATAGTGGAACCACCATTGTTTCACTCTCACCTCACCCACAGAGGCAAGTAAAGAACACATTCCACCATTCGCAAAGTGTTACTTTTTCTTTTCTTGTTCTGTTTGCTGATACATCTCTTCTGGGTCTTCTGCATTTAACAGACATGCAAAATATGCCTCCTGCCATTCTAGGATAATTTCTTTGTCAACTATTAACTTCCCATTTTTATCAATAATGACTAGAGACTTGCCTCTTCTTCAACTTATCACTTGATTGTAATTTTGGAACATTTGCATACTGTTTTTTTTTTACCTATCACCTCAATTTCTCTTAGCACACATGTCAGATATTTAATCTTTTCTGCCCTCAGTTCTCCCATTTCACTTCCTTGTATTCTTCATGATGATTTCAAAGTGTTTAAGTTTATGGTCCATGTTGCATAAGTATCTCAAACTTATTCTTCACAGCCACATAGTATCTTCAAGCTGTATCAGTCTGTTACGGTTTATCTACAACAAGTTGCTGTTGCTCATTTGTTTCCTGCTGAATTGCATTTGTAGTTTGAGCTTCTCAACAGGTACATAATAATTTGTATCCTCATCTGCTCCTCTGTATGACCTTGCACCACCTTTTACTATCTCCTTTTGCTTCACATATACAACAGTTGGTTAACTTGGTTCACAGTTTTCCCAACTGGTGATTTATGAATTGTATTATTGCAGAGCTGATTATTAGATCTCGGGCAGACAAAAAATTGATCAGCCACTGTCATCCAATTTCTCATGTAAGCTCTTGCTCCTAATGTTCATTCTATATATACTTTCCTGTCACACTTTAGCATTAAAATATCCAAGAACATTTTTTATATTTCTGATACACACACTCCTTGCATGTGTTTTCTTATTGCTCATAAAACTTATCTTTTTCCTCTTCTTCACTCACTTATGTTGGGGTAGGTGCATTTACAAGTACAAATGTTATGTCCCCAGATTTGTGTTTAATAGAGAGGCATTGTTTATTAATTGCCACAAAACGCTTGATTTGTGTTACCAGACACTCGTTTAATACAAAGCCTGTTCCATACTCATGTTTGTAATTTTCTCCACATCCTTCATAGAATATTTTTGATGTACTCTCTCTAAGTATGCCCTCATCTTTCCACTTCAGTTCTTGTAATGCAGTCACATCTCTATTTCTGATATTGCTCCCTTGGTAACTCCTGGGAAATATAAACTTTTAATGTTCTATGTCCCACATTGTATACCTGTTTGTTTAGCCAGTCTTGTCTTACTGGTTAACAAAGTGATCTGTGGCTCATTTCTAAGGTTTTTTGTGGCAGGGAAATATTTCCAACTGCATTACATGTGTTGTGCAGGGTAAGCTCAGTAGTGGGGATACCATATCATGGCTCATGAGCTAGCAGGATTTGTAATCACTGTTTTCTCCCCTGAGAGAGCAGGCTTCACCTCACCTCTAGAGCTCCCCTCCTCCTTGCTGTAGGAGGTAAAAAGGAAGGCTAGGTAGAAATGGGGAATGCAGAAGATGTATTGTCACGAGGCACATTTTGTTTGGATCCACTGTTGAGATCTGTTGGACAGGGTTTTAACTAGATTAGATTAGATTAGTGCTTGTTCAATAGATCATGAATACGACACTTCGTAATGATGTGGAATGCGTCAGGTTAATAAAATTTGTCTATACAAGATATTACATTGCATAAAATATTACATGACACTTTTTTTGTGGAGGCTGGGGAAATTGCCCACTTAATATATCCAAAAATTCATCTAATGAGTAGAAGGGGGTGCCATTATGAAATTCTTTTAATTTCGTTTTAAATGCTATATGGCTGTCTGTCAGACTTTTCATGCTATTAGGTAAGTGACCAAAGACTTTCGTGGCAGCATAATTTATCTCCTTCTGAGCCAAAGTTAGATTTAACCTTGAGTAGTGAAGATCATCCTTTCTCCTAGTGTTGTAGCAATGTACATCACTATTATTTTTGAATTAATTCGGCTTGTTAATAACAAATTTCATAAGTGAATATATATATATATATATATATATATATATATATATATATATATATATATATATATATATATATATATATATATATATATGTAAATAAAACAGAAAGAAACTTCCACATGGGAAAAATATATTAAAAACAAAGATTCCAAGACTTACCAAGCGGGAAAGCGCCGGCAGACAGGCACATGAACAAAACACACAAACACACACACAGAATTACGAGCTTTCGCAACTGGCAGTTGCTTCGTCAGGAAAGAGGGAGGGAGAGGGAAAAATGAAAGGATGTGGGTTTTCAGGGAGAGGGTAAGGAGTCATTCCAATCCCGGGAGCGGAAAGACTTCCCTTAGGGGAAAAAAAGGACAGGTGTACACTCGCGCACGCACACACACACACACATATCCATCCGCACATACACAGACACAAGCAGACATATTTAAAGGCAAAGAGTTAAGGGCAGAGATGTCAGTCGAGGCGGAAGTACAGAGGCAAAGAAGTTGTTGAAAGATAGTTGAGGTATGAGCGGCGGCAACTTGAAATTAGCGGAGGTTGAGGCCTGGCGGATATCGAGAAGAGAGGATATACTGAAGGGCGAGTTCCCATCTCCGGAGTTCGGATAGGTTGGTGTTGGTGGGAAGTATCCAGATAACTCGGACGGTGTAACACTGTGCCAAGATGTGCTGGCCGTGCATCAAGGCATGTTTAGCCACAGGGTGATCCTCATTACCAACAAACACTGTCTGCCTGTGTCCATTCATGCGAATGGACAGTTTGTTGCTGGTCATTCCCACATAGAAAGCATCACAGTGCAGGCAGGTCAGTTGGTAAATCACGTGGGTGCTTTCACACGTGGCTCTCCCTTTGATCGTGTACACCTTCCGGGTTACAGGACTGGAGTAGGTGGTGGTGGGAGGGTGCATAGGACAGGTTTTACACCGGGGGCGGTTGCAAGGGTAGGAGCCAGAGGGTAGGGGAGGTGGTTTGGGGATTTCATAGGGATGAACCAAGAGGTTACGAAGGTTAGGTGGACGGCGGAAAGACACTCTTGGTGGAGTGGGGAGGATTTCATGAAGGATGGATCTCATTTCGGGGCAGGATTTTAGGAAGTCGTATCCCTGCTGGAGAGCCACATTCAAGGGACTGGATCAGACCTTGAATGTGGCTCTCCAGCAGGGATACGACTTCCTAAAATCCTGCCCCGAAATGAGATCCATCCTTCATGAAATCCTCCCCACTCCACCAAGAGTGTCTTTCCGCCGTCCACCTAACCTTCGTAACCTCTTGGTTCATCCCTATGAAATCCCCAAACCACCTCCCCTACCCTCTGGCTCCTACCCTTGCAACCGCCCCCGGTGTAAAACCTGTCCTATGCACCCTCCCACCACCACCTACTCCAGTCCTGTAACCCGGAAGGTGTACACGATCAAAGGGAGAGCCACGTGTGAAAGCACCCACGTGATTTACCAACTGACCTGCCTGCACTGTGATGCTTTCTATGTGGGAATGACCAGCAACAAACTGTCCATTCGCATGAATGGACACAGGCAGACAGTGTTTGTTGGTAATGAGGATCACCCTGTGGCTAAACATGCCTTGATGCACGGCCAGCACATCTTGGCACAGTGTTACACCGTCCGAGTTATCTGGATACTTCCCACCAACACCAACCTATCCGAACTCCGGAGATGGGAACTCGCCCTTCAGTATATCCTCTCTTCTCGATATCCGCCAGGCCTCAACCTCCGCTAATTTCAAGTTGCCGCCGCTCATACCTCAACTATCTTTCAACAACTTCTTTGCCTCTGTACTTCCGCCTCGACTGACATCTCTGCCCTTAACTCTTTGCCTTTAAATATGTCTGCTTGTGTCTGTGTATGTGCGGATGGATATGTGTGTGTGTGTGTGCGTGCGCGAGTGTACACCTGTCCTTTTTTTCCCCTAAGGGAAGTCTTTCCGCTCCCGGGATTGGAATGACTCCTTACCCTCTCCCTGAAAACCCACATCCTTTCATTTTTCCCTCTCCCTCCCTCTTTCCTGACGAAGCAACTGCCAGTTGCGAAAGCTCGTAATTCTGTGTGTGTGTTTGTGTGTTTTGTTCATGTGCCTGTCTGCCGGCGCTTTCCCGCTTGGTAAGTCTTGGAATCTTTGTTTTTAATATATATATATATATATATATATATATATATATATATATATATATATATATATATATATATATATATATATTGTGAGGCTACAGTGAAGATCTCTAGCTCTTTAAATAAGTGTCTGCAGGATGATCTTGGATGAGCTCCAGCAATTATTCTGATTACATGCTTTTGTGCAATGAACACTCTTTCACTCAATGGTGAGTTACCCCAGAATATGATGCCATATGAAAGCAGAGAATGAAAGTAGGCATGGTAAGCTAATTTACTCAGATGAATATCACCAAAATTTGCAATGACCCTAATAGCATAAGTAGCTATCTCCAATGTTTCAGCTGATTCTGAGTGTGTTTTTTCCAGTTTAACCCTTCATCAATGCATACATCTAGAAATTTTGAATATGCTACCTTAGCTACAGATTTCTGATCAAAGTCTATATTTATTAATGGTGTCATTCCATTTACTGTGCGGAACTGTATATACTGTGTCTTGTCAAAGTTTAATGAGAGCCCATTTGCAGAGAACCACTTAATGATTTTCTGAAAAACATCGTTTACAATTTCACCAGTTAATTCTTGTATATTGGGTGTGATAACTATACTTGTATCATTGGCAAAAAGTACCAGCTTTGCATCTTCATGAATATAGAATGGCAAGTCATTAATATATATTAAGAACAGCAGAGGACCCAAGACCGAACCTTCTTGATTGTTCCCCAGTTGGAGAAATCACCAGTTTTTTTTTTTGCATATTATGTGACCTGCTTATTTCAACTTTCTGCTCTCTTCCAGTTAGGTATGATTTAAACCATTGGAGCACTGTCCCATTCATACCACAGTACTTGAGCTTATCTAGAAGTATTCCATGATTTACACAATCAAAAGCCTTTGATAGATCACAAAAAATCCCGACGGGTGACTTCCAGTTACTCAGAGTATTTAATATTTCATTAGTGACAGTATATATAGCATTTTCCATTGAAAAGCTACCACAAATATAGCTTTCAGGTTCATTGGAGCACGCACGGTAGCTATGCTACCACAAGTATAGCTCTCAGCTTCACTGGAGCAAAAAAATTCTCTCACCCACATGGACAGTGCCACAATAAGCCAGCACCCCAAGGGAGAGCAAATTAATTGTTCTTAAAGGAAATGTTATATAAAAACAAATGTAAAATGAGTGATGAAATGAAGTAGAGCAATGAAAAACTTTAGAGGATGTTGAAACTGAAATTACAAAAATAATTTAAAAAAATCTTTTTTGTAATTTCCGTTCAAACTTCCTATAAAGTTTTTCGTTACTGAAGTTCATTTTAACTCACTTTACATGTGTTTTATATCATGTTTATATCATTTTAGTGATAATTTTGCAGATATCTTAGGTAACAAAAATACAGAACCTATGGTTACAGGCTCTTTTTTGTATACATATACTACTAAAGTTAATTAAGGCATCAAGAAGGCTACAAGAGTATTTGTGATAGAAAAAGCAGATGAAAAGTTGTTAGCATCTCAGTTAGACAATGAACAGACATCATTTAGCTTTAATATGATAGCTGTAGAAGTGTTATGGACAAAGTTTAAACTGATTGTAAATCATGCTCTGGCGATGAATGTGTCAGATAAGTAGGATATAAGGAGGGTAATGACCCTCTGTGGTTTAATCATCAAATTCAGAAAATGGCAAGGAAACATGGGTTTGGTTAAAAAAAGAACATACAAATGTCAAAAGGCAAGAGTTATTAGAAATGCATGTCTCTATAAGAAGATTAATGTGCAAAGTGTGCAACAACTGATCTTGCTGAGAACCTGAGAAAATTTTGATCCTAAGCACGTCAAAGGCTTCTTTCCAGTCACTCATCAACCAGTCTGGGGTGACAGCAGAAGACAATAAAAGGAAAACTGGAGTTAATATTTCATGTTTAAGAAATCATTCACACAGGAGGAATGTACAAACATAACGCCATTTGACTGTCACACCAACTGCTGCATGGAGAACATAGAAATAGACATCTGTAACAGAAGCAACTGAAAGAGTTGAAAACAAATAAGTCACCAGGCCCAGATGGAATCCCAATAGTGTTTTACAGATAGTACTTTGCATCATTGACCCCTTACATGACTTGCATATATCATGAATCTCTCACCCGACACAAAGTCCCAAGTGAATGGAAAAAGTGCAGGTGATTGCTACATATGTAAAAGGTAAAAGAACAGACCTGCACAATTGCAGAACAATATCCATAATATCAGTTCGCTGCAGAACTCTTGAATACAATCTGAGTTCCAATATACTAAATTTCTTGACTCAGAAAAGCTTCTGACCACAAATCAGCACAGTTTTAGATACCATCACTTGTGTGAAGCTCAGTTTGCCCACTCCCCCCCCCCCCCCCCCCTTCCCATGATATCCTGCAAACCATGGATGAATGACAACAGCCAGATCCCATATTCATAGACTTCCAGAAAGTATTTGACATGGTACCCCACTGTAGAATGTTAGTGATGGACTGAACACACAGTTTTAGGTTTCTGGATATGTGAGTAGCTTGAAACCTTTTTAAGTACATGTTTCACTGTAAATTGTTCAATATGTGCTCACTCCTTGTAATTGCTGAAATGACTAATAAATTCTTAACATAAATGATATCTCTCCTAAGATTGTCAGAAATAATTGTGAAATGAAACAAATATAAAATAATGTTCAATGAAACCAAGTTTTGTCTTACACATATATTTACGGGAACTCTAACAATGCTAAGTCCCAGTTGGAACATCAACAATATTATGAAAAGGATTGGTTGTTACTCACCGTAAAGATGACACATGGAGTTGTAGACACACAATGAAAAGACTGTTACACATTCAGCGTTCAGCCAGTTCCCTCAGAAAAGAAAACATATACACATTCACATGAGCAGGTACACCTCATCACCTCATGCTCTTTTCTGAAGAAGCATTTGGCTAAAAAGTCGGTGTGTAACAGTCTTTTTGTTGCACCTACCTGCAATATAATGTGTTGTATTTATGGTGAGTAACAATCTCTCCTGTTCATAACACTGCTTTTTACAGGACTCAAAGACACCAAAGAGATAAGAATATACATTAATAACATTAATAACTTTAGCTAGGGTAGCAGCTATAACAGTGGTGCATGGAAGCGAGTGCTTGATGTTAAGAGTAGACAGAGTAATTTGCAAAGTTGTGTACATTCCAGTGGAAACAGTGCAACCACCAGCATTTCTTCATCACAGAGCTTGACAATATCTCTGATAGCATAGTGTAATAATGATGTAAGCAGATCAATAAGAGGCCGACTACTGGATATAAAAGGCCATGATGTAGATCATAATTGAAAGTTCAATGTTTTACTCTAATTTGACATGGAAAGGACACCAAGAGCATGTTACACAAAGATGTTCAAAGCTAAAAACTTGATGCTGTTAATACTTTTCACTACAAGTATGGTGAAGTACATAGTTTTTCAACTGGAGAAGCTCTGTATGAAATATTCAGAGCTGCAAAGCATCTTGGCATTTCTGTAATGCTGTGAAGATGAGGAAATTGTGTAAGAGTTTACTGTGGTTAAAGGGTTAACAATACTTTCTAGAAGACTAGCAGAAATGCACAATTTTTCATTTCTGAATGTTTAAAGCAAATACACGAACTTTGCACCCCTTGGAGATCTTATCAAGATCCAATAGAATGTGTGTGCAGCTTTTTCCATTATAGATAACTGAATCATCTGTGAAAACTCAGAGCAATATTGTCCGAAAGGTCATGAATACACCACATGAACAGCAAGGGTCTCAACACACTTCTCTGGGCAATACCTGAAGTTGCTTCTAGACTCACTGTATAAGGTAATATGCTTCTTCCTCCCCACCAATAAAACCTCAATCTAATTAAAAATCTCGCTTGATACCCCATATGATTATAGTTTTGGTAATAAGCATATGTGTAATACTTAGTCAGATGGCTTCTGAAAGTCAAGAAACACTGCATCTACCTGAATGCCTTTATGTTTTCAGGATGTCATGTGAGAAAAGTGCTAGTCAGATTTTACATGATTGATGTTTCCAGAATCCATGCTGGTTTGCATGGAAGTCATTCTGTTCATGTTGTGTCATTACATACAAGTTCAGAATATGTTTTCTTTATATATCATACAGGATTTGTCACTGTAATACAATGAAAATAAACAGCTCAGAATTACACATAAACACAGAAAATACAAGCATGTTTCATGAGGATAGCACAGGTGGTCAGCTGTGGCCTTGATGAAGGAAACATCCCAGCATTTGCCTGAAATAATCTAGAAAAACCACAGAAAAACTAAATCTGAAGGCTGAATAGAGTAAATTCTATTTTCCTTAAAACAGGTCAGTTTCTTAATGTTCTGTGATCTACACACAATGTTATTTTATTTACACACAGTTTGCTATGGGCAACTTATAATATTGAAAGATAGTCTTGCTCTTCATCGCTCCATGCACTAAGGACACCTGCTGGTAACTTCTGAACCATAAACATGCTGCTGTTCCTGATGTTCTAACATTTCTTCTTCTTTGACTTTTCGCATGAGAAATTAGTCATTTTCTCCTTTCAGTAGTCACAGTTGCTCCAGTAAAAAGCTGTAACCTCTTCTCATCAATTGCTCAATCAATACATAATTCCCACCACAAAAATGGTCATAACCTTTTTGTTATTCTTGGGGCCCACATTAACACCTTCTCAGGCTGTCTATCATTGCTCATTCTTTTAACATGCCAAAATCACTGATGTCTTTTATTCTCCACTCTACTTGCTGTGAACTGTGATACTTTCATTTTATCCCACATTTTAGAAGTTTTGATTTTATGTTCATGGGTGACCTGAAGGTGTCCTGTCATAAAATCTACTTCCACTTTCTTGATCTTGACCCTTCTTTTATCAGTAAGTGGCCATATTTCTGTGCCATAAGTAATTATATCTCAGTAGTGCTATGGAATATCCATTTTTGGTCTGTTGATTACTTATGTTGTCCCAAACCAGTTCATGTAGGGACTTAGTCATCCATTTATCCATTGCTACTTTGGTCTCAATATCTGTGACACATGTGGATATAATAGAACCTAAATATCTAAAGTATTCATCTTTTCTAATATTTTCATCTTTGAGACCTAAATCCGTTCCTTGTTTACCAAGATAAATGTACTCTGTCTTTTCTATATTAGTTTTTATACCCCCATCTTGTGCATTCATTCTTCAATTTATCCAGCATGTGTTCTTATCTTGTCTGTCATTTGTGAAAATTATTTCATCTGAAAAAAAGTAACGAATGCATTCTGTTGTGTCCAACTAATATACACATCCCTGAACATCTTTTGTACTACACTTCCAGTGCTTGGTTATGTATATGTTAGAAAGTGATGGGAACAGACTGCAAATTTACTTAAGGCATTTGATGGTTTTAAAGCTTTCTGTTATTCTATTTCCCAGCCTAACTTTTGCTTCTGTCTCATTGGACATTCTCATAAGTATATCAATCCATTTATCATGTACTGTTAGTCTCTTCATGGCAAGTTTGATCTTGGATCTTGGGATGCTGTTGTATGATTTTTCCAAGAATCATGCATTTCTCTGTTACTAGCTCTCTGGTTTTCTACTGCTAACTATAACAATGGTTATTATCTGTTCCTGATCTACCAGCCTTAAAGCTATTGTGTTCCTCAGAAAAATTTGTTATATTCTGTTCAGTCTTTTCCTTGAGGAAGGTAGAGAAAAGCTTTGCTACTGAAGATACTACACTAATTCCCTCATAATCTGAATAACATTTCTTGTCCTCCTTTTTATAGGTGTTACTAATAAAAGACATGTTTGACTGTATGTGTATCCTCCCATTCTGTTTTGTGAAAATTTACAATCAAATATTCTACAATATTTCCACCTCCATATTTCAATATGTTGATTTTAAATTTTCCCGGACTAGGAGACTGTTCTAACATTTTCCAACAAATGAATGTCAAAGATATTGGACAATGATTTTGTGGATCACTTCTACCACCCTGCTTCTAGATGGGCATGACCTGTGCTTTCTACAAACCACTGGACACAAGTTTTTATTTGAGGTATCTACAGTACATTATGGTCAAAAGAGGAACTACATCAGCCACAAATTCAGTATATATTCTAATGCAGGTTCTATCAGTCCTGGACCTTTGTTGGATTTTAATGATTTCAGCTCTTTTTCAGTGCCACTGGCAATAACATTATTTGCACTGGGGTAACTACTGAATCTTCTTTTGTAAAGGAATATTTGAGAAAGGAATTCAGAATTTCCGATTTTGGTTTGCTGCCATCAATTTCAGTTCCTGTCTCATCCATGAGTTTGTGAACACTAACTTGGGTGATACTAACAGCATTTACATATGACGAGAATTTAATTGGGATTTCTGAGAGAACATACGATAATATTTAGCTATGACAATAACTGAAGAGTTCACACACTGTCCTTTTCACAGCCAAATGCCTTTCATTCAGTATCTCTCTATATACAGCCCTGTGTTTTCTTTTATATCTGTTATGCAGTATTCACTGTTTCTTTAAACATTTCTTAACAATGGCTGTATATGTGTAAGACTCTATTGAGCATGGCTATGTATTGATATGATGTTCTGTGCTTTTGCAATAGAGCACAGTAAATGCAAAATAGTGCAAGTTTTGTTTAAGAGTTATTAATTTACTTGTGTACTTTCTGGCTGTTTGTACATGAGTGCTCTTCACTGTCATTATAGTACACACTGAAAACTGCCCAGTGTACATTAGTGCTCTTCACTGTCATTATAGTACACACTGAAAACTGTCCAGTTACTTAATCTGGTATTCACCACTGCCTCCCCTTCAGGGAATACCAACATTAAAATTGTGAGTCACCAGCTCTCAGACTAGATGGATGTAATGTATATTAAGGTCTGTGTAAACTAGTATGCTAGGGAGTGCTCCCCAAAAAATGTTTAGTTAATTTCAGAATATATACATCTTTTGAACTTCATAATGTGTTGATCTTTTCCCAGTGTATGTGAAGTATGAGAGATGAATGATAGCTGTGTGAAATGTGTGATGTGATGGCAGTCAACTCAGTATGAGTAGTTCACCATCACCTCTATGAGGACTAACTTCTTTTACTTACTTTCAGTTTGCCCCTGTTCAGCCATGTTGTGTGTCATTTTTGGTTCCTGATGCAATTTTTGTGCAAAAAGACTACATTAATAAAGTGTTTATTATTTAATAGTGTATCTCTAGCAGTTCCAACTATAGCACAGTAATGGAGTATCTGTGGTGATGATTCCATTATTGTGCATTCCTGCATCACATCGACTTTCCACAGTGATCATCACCATTTGTTATGAACAATGTTTCCCATGACCAGTCTGCCTCATCGTATCACATTTCGGATGTTGTGTGCCAGCCTCTATATTTGAGTGCAATACAGAGTGTTGCCTCAAGTATGTCAAACACAGCTTCAACTATGCACTCACAGCCCCATATGCTGCCTTCACATCCCTAGGCTGGGTTCTGCTGCTGCCATCTGTCAACAGCAGCCATTTTGCACACTTTGGGCTACAGCACAATGATTGCTCAACTTGAGCAAGTGGTGATAAAACAGGATCCTGTCCTCATGTACCCATGTCAGACTGTGAAGTAAGTGAGCATCTATCCCTCCCAACCTGTGTCATTTTTTTGGTCTTGAGGCAGTGCGACCTGTCTGCTCAGTTTGAGTTTCCAAATTCTTTCATGATATAATGGCCATAGCTATTTCTGCTGCACTGGTCATGCACCATCTGTGCTTACCATGTGTGCTGCAATGTATGACATCCCAAAGTGCTCCTCCACTACTGCTAAGATGTCAGGTACTGGGCAGTTGTTGCATGCTGCCCTCGCTACATCGAGCATACAGGCCTCATCTGTATGTGGTTTTGTGCTCCAATGCTAGCCTAGGCCAGCCGCCCCCCCCCCCCCCCCGCTCCCCCCCCCTCCTGCCCGCATGTGGCACCAGTGACAATACACACTAGTAAGTCTCATTGGACACTTACACGCTGACCTGGAACTTGTTAGTGATATCAACTCAACACCATGTTCTCCCTCCAGATAACTCAACAAGAGGAAGATCATTGTCAAGAACCTTTCACATTCACTGGAGGAAGCACTTCATCATGTGATCCATGTGAAACAAATCAACGACATGACACCCTTTCAACTCTGGTGTCATCTACTTGCCACTGGCAGATGCTGCCTTATGGGCCATGTGGATTATCAAGTTCCATACAACATCCAGCAGCAGCTCTTATCTTTGTCTACAAAACCATTGGAATGTATACTTCGACATGTGGATTGCATGTATCAAGTCATGTGTCACCACCAGCTCACCACTTCTGCAAGAATGGATTCTGTTACCCACATTGGTAGTCCTACTGTGGATACAGGTGCCCCTCCTTCAGCCTACCTGGAGTAGGTCAAATGAGATCTCATGCATCATGAGACAGAGCAGTCTCCTAGCATCAGATCACCTGCACTTGGTGCATTTCCTGCTCTCCCAGTCCTCCCCTACTACTCTTGATGGCTCCCAAAATAGCACGGCAGTGGATGTCAGAACTTCATGTCCTGCTTCTCTCCCCACCTACCTACTGTGTAGGTTCCATCTGCCATGTGGACCGCAGTGGGTGCCATATCGCTCACTTCTTCTCCAGGGTGCCACCTCCAAAATCAATCATACAACTATCATCTCACATCTAGACACCTATGGACTCAAGAGGTTAACCAACATGTGCTTCCTGATTGACAATAGTGTGGATGCAACCATTATTCTACCGGATTTTGCTCTGTTGAGCATCCTACCCTTGCCACGCTACTGCTTCAGTTCACTTCTGATCTGCAGTTCCCATGGACCTTCCATAGAGCAGATGTCAACAGTCCTTCCTTGGAATTGACTTCTGTAAGAACGTAAGCCTCTCACTGGTCATCCATCCAACTGTGCTGTTGCATCATACTTCTGACACCCATATACCAGGTTCCTTGGCTCCACTGGCTACAGCCCCTTTGTGCTGAAATGACATATTTATCCATTCCTCATCTGAGTGTTTACTTTTGACATCTCAACTCACTACCTCCCTCATTGAGCTCTTACTCCAACATTATGTCAATGATGCCCTTTTTGGCAGCAAAAACACTCTTTGTTGGCTGCTAGTGGACTATCCTGACAACCTGACACGTGCACATAGTGCAGTTGATGCTCTTCCCGCCATAATACACCTGTTTTAACTTCAGCTGATGAAACACACACTACCAAGCCACAGGCTTAAAAGGTCAGTGACTCCTCATCTATAAGTGTAGTGTGTGATGCTCCCATGCCCTCTTGACACCTCATGGCTATTTCAAACAGTACCTTTCATAGGTTAATGAACATGGAAGTCGTCCTGTCAGCTATATGGCAAGGTGTCTCACAGCTAATAAACAACACCATGCTAAGGCTGCTGTGCAGGAATTGTTAGACATGGGCATACTTCGCCCCTCTTCTAGTAACTGGTCTTCACATATCCACCTGATCACTAAGAAAGATGGTATCTACAGGTTTTATGGGTACTACTGCAAACTGAACATGCTCACAGTAACTGACAGTCATCCCATTCCACACATCCAAACTTCACACAACAGTGCACATGTGTTTAGGGTCATAGACTGCTGTCATGCCTACCATCAGGTTTCTAATGACATCCCAAAAATCATTACACCATTTGGCCTATTTGAATATTGTTTCATGCCTTATGGACTGACAAATGTCACCCAAAATTGGCAGCACTTTATTGATTTTCCATTTTTCCCACTGCCATTCTCCTATGCGTATCTAAATAGCATACTTATATTTTCCTCTTCCAATGACAAACATGAGAAACACTTATCAATTGTGTTACCAGTCCTCATGGACAACAGTGTCAAAATTAATCATGATAAAACTCAAATGTGCTTCTCTAGTGTCACATTTCTTGGTCATGAAGTTACTACTGCAGGAATGCACCCGACTTCTGATCATGTTGCCTTCATCTCTGGCCTACCACTATCTGAAACCTACTGTGATCTTTGCAGGTCTCTGGCTATGGTAAACCTTTTCAGGTACCATCTAACCCATGCTGCCTCACTTCAAGCGCCTCTCACAGATGCCTTAGCAGACAAGAGCACTTATGAACTGCTTAGAGAGAACAGGTATGAGGGTAATCCCAAAAGTAAGGCCTCCTATTTTTTTATGAGTACATAGACCTGTTTATTTCTACAATGGTTTACATCAGTTTACAGCTTGAACATTTAGCTATTTTTCAACATAATCACCATTTCTGTCAATGCATATTTGTAGACGCTGTGGCAGTTTTTGTATGCCCATGTTATACCAGCTCGCTGCCATGCTGTTCAGAAAGTTATTAACCTCTTCTTTCACCTCGTCATCGGAGCTGAATTGCTTTCTGGCCAAGTGTTCTTTTAACTTAGGGAACAGGTGACAGTGACTGAGCACCAAGTCAGGACTATAGGGTGGGTGGGTGATTATGTCCCACTGAAACTGTTGCATGAGAGAAACTGTTTGCTGAGCAATGTGTGGGCGAGTGTTGTCATGGAGAATGTGTATGCCTTTGATCAACATTCCTCCTCTCCAGCTCTGAATTGCCTGTTTCAGTTTTTTCAGAGTCTCACAGTACCTGTCAGTGTTAATTGTGGTCCCACTGGGCATAAAGTCGACCAACAATACCCCTTTCTGATCCCAAAAAATGGCTGTCATGACTTTACTGGCAGACTGTGTTTGTTTGAATTTCCGCTGCTTTGGCGAAGAAAGATGCCACCACTGGCATAATTATTGCTTGGTCTCAGGTGTAAAGTGGTATGCCCAGGTTTCATCACCCATGATAATTGACTCCAGAAAGTTGTCCTGTTTGGCTGCAAGGCAGTGAAGAAATGTGTGGGAACCATCAACTCTTTGTTGCATGTGTATCTCAGTCAGCATGCTTCCTTTAAAATTCTGTGAGCAGTGCTTTGGGAAACCTCAGGATCCAACATGCAGAGATCATCCAGGGTGATCCACTGATCTTCACGCATGCTTTGCTCAACCTTCACCAATGTCTCCTCAGAAATTGACAGTCTCCTGCTCCTTTGTTCGTCGTGAATTTCAGTCTGACACCACTTACGAACATTTTTGACATCCTTGCATGACTTCCATCAATTGGCAATAGATTTCAATCGGTGCAGTGCTCTTTGTGTTCATAAACTGAATAACTGCGTGCAATTCACACTTCGCAGTAACATCCAACTGGAGCTCCATTCTCAATGGCTGCCAAGCCAAGGCTGAGCACCTCAGTGCGGCATGCACATCTTTACACTCAGAATGTGAAGCACTCTTCATTACAGTGTGACCAACTGCCACACAAACTGAGTTCTGTACTTATAAAATATAGAAGACCTCACTTTTGGGATTACCCTCGTATAAATCTACATTACAAGCTTTTGAAAATCTCAAGGTTGTGCACTCCCGTGCTGCCACACTCAAGCACTCCCATCACCAATGCATGCATCTCTATTAGCACGAATCCTGTTGACTCCTGTATTAGCACCATGGTTCAGCAACATATAGGTGACATCTCACAGCTGCTTCTCTTCTTCTCCAAGAAACTGCCCTCCTTCCAGTGCATATGGTCTGCTTTTGATTGATAGTTATATGCCATTCATGAGGTAGTGATATACTTCTGTGAAGACATTGGAGGTCATGAGGTTGTCACCTTTATAGACCTCTGACTCATTGCAGATGCATTACGTAACCCTGATAATGACCCTCCCCTCATCGTTTTTGACATATGGACTTCATTTCTCAGTACACTACAGATGTCCATTATATTGAAGGTGCTGACATTCTTGTCAAGGCCTACATGTTGAGAATTAGCTCCACTACTGTACCCCTTCACTTGGACAAGCTGGCTCACTTACAAGATTCTAATGTACAGAATCTGTTACAAGACTTGGCTACACCCCTTACAGTGGAATCCCAACTCCTACTTGGGTCAGCTGCCCCAGTAATCAGTAACACTTCTGCTGGCATGCCACATTCCATAATTCCTCCTGCCCTGTGATGCTAAATCTTCAATGCCATTTAGACCATGCCCATCTAGGCATCAAAGCCATCATGTACCTGGTTACTGAGTGCTTTGTGTGGCCAAACATCAAAAATGACTTCCATGCCAGGACATGTGCATGAAAGGTTGGGAAACATGTACTGCCTCCTCTTGGACATTTTAACATCCCACAAGGATGCTGACTTGGTCGCCTGTGCTTTTGTTCACTCTTGGCTGGCCCGCTTTGGCTGCCCGTCATCACTACCGATCAGGGTCAGCAATTCAAAATACTCCTTTTTGCTAAGGTCTATAATCTATGCGGTGTTACCTAGTTCCATACCAGCACCTACTGTCCACAAAGTAATAGGCATGTGAAATGCTGGCATTGTATTCTGAAAGTGGCACCCATCAATCACACCAGTGGCTAGGCAGAAGCATTGCTGTGGATCTTCTTATGCATACGTACCATCTTTAGAGAGGATCTTCAATCATCTTTAGCTGAGGTACTGATAGTGAGACTTTGGTCCTTCCCACAGGGTATATTGAGAACTCCAATCCTCTTTTCCCCTCTGCCTTACCCACATTAGTTGAATGCATCCCATCACATAATCCACACATTCATGTGCCCCCTTCCTGCTCCTTTGATGACTCCATCACTGCACACATTATCATTTACCTCATTCTGCAGGTGAGGTCAGCATTACTGCCTCCATTGACTCCTCCAGGCAGCTCACCATTATTGTCCCTCTTATCTCCATGTCCTCAACCCGCTCCCCCTCCCCTCACATTGCTTTATTCTGTGCAGGTCATCTGCTCCACCTCAAGTTTTGGCACTAAAATTTACTTGCTTTCCTCACCTCCATCTTTCTCACAGAGCATTGGTCCAACCTCACCTTTCCCCCATGGCAGGGGGGGGGGAGAGGGGATGGGGGCTTTGTGGTGGCAGTTGACTCAGTATGAGTTGACCACTGCCTTTATGAGGACTAACTTCTTTGACTTACTTTCTGTGCTCTTGTTCTGCCATGTTGTGTATAATTTTTGGTATGTGGTGCAATCTTTGCATAAGAAGACTCTGTTAATAAAGTGTTTATTATTGAATAGGGTGTATCTAGCACTTCTGTCTACAGTGTAGTATCAGAGTGCCTACATGTTGTTTTATTGCCAGTGAACCTAAAATGGCAGGTATGAAAACTGACATTAAGACAACCAATGTTAGCAAGCAAATATGAGAACAGTCCTGACATTGCTATTTAGTTAATGGTAACAACTTTTTGAAAAGCAAACAGTCCATATTTTAAAGATGAAGGGTATAAAGTAGCAAGATTTAGGACAGTTAGAGAAAATGAACTGTCTGATACTACTATTGGAATTGATGTATTTGATACCATTTTAATTTTTAAATACACAATACATGATACCTGTACACAATACATTGGCTTATTTTCAGCAAAAGTATTTTCCCTACTTGCTTATAATTAGTGAGACAATTTCTGTCAACCATAACATGTGAAATAAAGTTACTCGTCCCATCAATTTCATTTGAAAACAAAGAAAATAATTTTGAAGATGAATGTTTCTTGAAAACAATGTAACTTTTCATCATTTAATTTGTTCAAATCATAGAAAATGTCACATAAACATGTAAAATCAAGAAATTTTATTATTAATTATTCATTATGTAAACAGTTATCTTTTGATACAAAAATGTAGTTAGTATCACGAAAAATATTTTTGTTCAGTATAAAATCATGCAGCTGCAAAATGTGAGCAATGTTCTACAGGCATTCCATCCTTGGACTTCTACATTTAAATTGTAATTATTTAGGATACTGTATTGCCCCTATCTCAGTTATCTGATTTTTTCACACATCTATATCTTCTATACTAATAATAAATCTGTAAAACTGCCTTGTCTGTCTATCTGTACATACTTCTCCAATCTACTAGGCGAATATTCATGGGTTTTTTGCAAGTAACTTGAACAAAGCTTGTTGCCTTGTATAGGCTTTAAGCTCATCAAAATCATAGATGACAGAAAAAAGATTTCATGATTTTCAGTTTTACTAAAACCATCTTGTTTGTCTGTTCGAACACACTACTCTTCAGACTATTGGATGAATTTTCATGAGGTTGTTGTGGGCACTTGAGCATGGCTTGGTTCATCATATAGGGTTTATTTCAGCATAACTGGATAATGGAGAAACAGATATTGTGATCTATAGTTTCACCTAAAAGTGTTGTACCTGTCTGTCTGTGTTTGAACATGCTAATTTCTTTTATGAGGTTTTCACAGGTAACATGGGATTAGCTCAGGGCACCATAAAGTCTATTTTTCATCAAAATTGAGTGACAGAAAAAAATATATCATAATTGAAAGATTTATCCATGTAATCCACATTCATACTAATATTATAAATTCAAAAATCTGTCTGTTATGTTTCATGACTAACCTGCTGAACTGATTTTCATGAAATTTGGCAAGGAGTTAGCTTGAACCCTGAGGAAGAACATAAGCTCCTATGAAAGCATGCAGTAAAAGATACTTATTGATTTGAAGAATGTTGTATGAATTAGGAATAATAATTACTCTTGGGAAAAGCTATTTACTCTTTCACTATTGATTTTTATCTTGTTTGTGGAAATGCCTTTATTGGCTGATAGGTTTACATGATGCAAATAAAAGTAATGAATAGAATGTTTAGACAATCTTCAGTGTGTTTAATCCATATTTTCATACTACTTGTTGCTTAATGTAAATATTGTATGATGCATGGCTGCTTCATTACCATGATGCATAGATGCATGCTCCTGCACATGCTTCTCTGTATGCACTGCCTGGCAGTGATGCTGCACATGCAGACACATTGAATGTTGGGACAGCTTGGGTGAGGACAGAGGTGGGTGCACATCATAAGCTATACTTACCCAAACAGGTAGACATTTGAGGGCAGCTGATGTTATTGCCCTTACAGTAGTTTACTTTCTAGACAACATTTATCATAAAAAAGCTACTGATATGAAATTGCAGCTCTGGGTAACAGCTAGTAGAAACATATATTTTCTGAAACTTCCTGGCAGCAGCTTTTGTATTGCACATCTTTCTTCCTTGGAAACATTACTTCCTTGTGGACGATGTTGCGTAATTGCTCAACAGGTTTTGCGTCTGATTTCTTCAGCAGAGTCCTCTGTTAGCGATTGGACAGCTTCTTCAATGGCACTGATGGAAGATGATATCAGCAAAGTTTCCAAGGAAGAAAGCTGTGTGATATGGAAGCTGTGTGAGGATACTGACACAGTCGTCTTGCATGCTGATAAAGGTAATGCAAGTCTACAAGGAAAAGACATGTGGTCTACTTAGTTCTGGTGCATACCAGAAGATTAACATAGATCATACCAACAAGGTGACAATAAGGACTGCTGCTTTGCTGAACGTTTCACCACTACCAAAGGAAGTCAGAAGTAGTTTAGAAGTGCGAGGTGCAGTACCACCAAGATTTTATGGGCTTCCTAAAGTTCACAAGTTGGATAAGGATGAGTGTCTAGAGGACTTGTCTATGAGGCCTATAATGGGCGCTATTTGTGCACCAGCATATTTTTCTGCCAAATATTTATCTTCCTTATTAAAACCATTGGTAGGAAAATATAGTCACCACAGTCGTAATTATAGTGATTTTATTGAGAGACTTAGCAATGTCAGGATAAATAGTACGGATGTGCCTGTTAGTTTTGACATGGTATCATTATATACCGAGGTACCTTTAAAGGACTGTTTATCTCTTATTGGCCAACATTTTGATAAGAACATTACAGCCTTAGTTGAACTTGGATTTTTATCACATTATTTTCAGTTTAACATTGAATTTTATGAGCAAATTGATGGTGTTGCTATGGGAAGCCCCATCTCCCCCCTGGTTCCTAATTTAATCATGGAAGACTTTGAGGACAAGGCACTGGTCTCAGCAAGTTTTAGACCAATGGTCTTCTGGAGGTACGTGGATGACACGTTTGTGGTGTGGCCGCACAGGATGGATGAAGTATATTGATTTCTCAAGCATTTGAATACTATCCATGCTAGTATCAAATTTACTTTAGAAATAGAAAAAGATGGCTGCCTCCTCTCTTTGGATGTTGTGTTCATTGTAAAGTTGATGGCGCATTAGGACATGCCTTATAGCAGGAACCAACACACACAAATCTATATCTACCTCCCAGTAGCTGCCACCACCCTTCACAGACCATAGATGTCCTCAAGGCCTTAGTGCGTAGGGTGCACTGTATATCCGATAAAGATAATTTGCAAGAGGAGACCACATACCTCAAGAGCATTTTTAAAGTGAATGGATTTCCTCCGCAACAAATTTGTAGAGCATTCAATGCAAAACCTAGAATGTAGGTATGTGATGGGGAAGAAGATAGTAATTCCTTCAGATCAAGTGTGTTTTTACCCTATGAGGGTGCTCTTTTCTTGAAGATAGGCCATATTCTTGAGAAACACTGTGTTAAGGTGATCTTCTAGCCCCCCACAAAGATTACAGCTTTACTAGGCCCTGTAAAGGCCGATTTACTGCTTCGTAAAGTGGGTGTATATCAGATTCCTTGTGTGGAAATTGTGCAAAGTCATACATAGGTCAAATAACATGCACTGCTCATGAGAGATGTGTGGAGCATCAAAGATACACACACTTATCACAATCACACAAGTCAGCTGTGGCCGAACATTGTATTGATATAGGGTATTCCATGAATTACAGTGATGTGAAGATTTTAGCATCAACCTCTTCCTTTTGGAAATCTGTCTTCAAGGAAGCTATAGAGATTAGAGTAGATAATAATTTAATAAATAGAGACAATGGTTTTAATTTGGACAAAGCATGGAATCCGGTTCTTGGCGTAATTAAACTTCAGAGAAGTTTTCATACTATCACCACCGCCAAACGTATAATTGAATGTCAGTACGCCTTCGCCACAGGCTGCACAAGTGTAAGCATATTTCTTTGCTGCTGACCAGCAACTGTGACTTGCATGTGCAGTACCGCCATGGTGGAGCATATAAGGCTGTGCTTGGCATCTTGTCATCAGTCTTATGACTCACTCTGAGGATGGCAGGATGATACATGGCTGAAATATCAGTTGAGAAAATTTTATTTGTGCAGATGCATGCCCAAAATTTAATGGACTATGTATTACGCCATGAGAAGTCTAAAATGCACAACAAGTACTTCATATGTTTATCTTTTACTATGTTATCTTACATTTACATTTGTGTTTATTCCTTCCACATTCATTTGTCATCATGTAACACTATTTGGATAACTGAATGTCCTATAAGTAACAACTTAGTTATATTAATTACAGTAATTTGGAATTTCATGTGTACATTTTTGAGTCTGTGAAAACAGTAATTTCTAATCAAGAAAGATAATAATTCACTGCATAAAGTCATAACCAACAGTAAGGAATGATGTTGTTATAGCATAATTTCTGAAGTTTCTGTCTGTGCTTTCATTCAAGTAAGAATGCACACTAGGTGCATGCCCTAACCACTACATCTCACTGGCCAATGGCTTTGTCCAACTGCATGAATTACTCTACTATGCCACCCTCCTCAGTCCACATTCTCATTCATGTCATTTGTTTTTTCAGTCTGTGCACTTACATAACTTCTTCAAGTTGTTGTTCGTAACAAAATTAACGCTGATGTTGAAATATTCAAAGGAGTTACTAAAGTAATGGATTTTAGTGGTCAAAGAAAGAGTATATATCATGGGAAGGATATACTATTGTACAATTTCTATTTGGTTGATTCCATTATGGAATCTGTATATGATCATTTGTTTTCTTATGGTTATCAAACCTGCACTGTGGAGTAATTTTTCAGAAACTAAATTCAGCTTTGCTTGTTGTAAAGACAAATTGTTTTTCACTGCATAGGACATGCAGATATACACAGTATATTCTGCTTGCTGAATAAATTAATGATTATAACTGGTGCTCATTTGAAGAGACAAAATTTTAACTTCCACATATTGGATAAACTAAAGAGAATACTATTTGCTTTTTGATGAAACAGTACTAATTGGGACTGGAGTGGAGAAAGATCAAACTAATAGTACACCAAGAGAAGGTGGAAGTTTATCAGTAGTGTAACAAACACAAATGACAATTTATGCATTTTCATACTGACTTGCATGTATTGCTCAATTACAATATCTCAGAGTTCACCATAATAGTTTTTAATAATTTATAGTAATTAAATGAAGTTGGTAGTAATATTAAGCACTCAGAAAGGGGCATCTGCATGCTGCTACAACAATGAGGTTAGAGGTCTATAGATGGAACATTTTTCTTTCTTTTCTTTTTTTCTAAATGTCATATTATGATGCAACGATCATTGTCACAAGATGATGATAGGGAATTTAATGCAGTACTTGTTTATTTTAACAAGGAAGAGACTGAAAGTTTCAGAAGTTTTGTCAGCTCCATGGTGTGATAAGAACAAGCGCACTGATGTTAAACTTGGCAGAGTCATGAAGATAATGTAGTAGAAGAATATAACCCTGAAGAAGAAGGGAATGTCACTCAGCCTAATCAATCCACAGATCCATTAGCTACATTGTAGAGAAAATTAGAGATAGTGTCTTTAGCAATGTCTTTCGTATTAAGTATGTAGGTGAATTTACAAGGTAACAGGACACGGTGACTACAGAACTTGATGTGATGTCTAAAAAACAGGATGAACTGTCTACAATAGATGTCACTATTATGTTAGTGATCACTGAAATTCCAACAGTGTATGATGCTTTGGTGAGGAATTAATGATGATAAACCAGCATTAAAAGTATCTCACACAAGCATATCTGAGGCTGTGTAGACATTATCAGGGGAAATAATTGAGGTTAACAGGTGCAGTCTGATTTATCCAAAACTGTTCAGCAGCTCTAAAATAAATTGAAAGATTTTACTGATCAACAAGAAGAATACACGAGCAATTCAAATGACAAAAAAAGCAATTAGCCAAAGAAATTGCTTCTTGGGTGTCTAAAAGGATGAACAAATCTCTCTGTTAGCCAGCACAAAATTCCAATGTGCTATTATTAGAATTTTTAGTGTAAAGTCACTGTGACATAACCAACCCAACATCCAGGTGGAGACTGAATTGGGTAAATTAACCAGAAAACTAGATCAAGACATAATAGCACATGATGAGGAATCAGTTGCACAAGGCTCCAAGGAATATTTCTTTACCGAACTTATGCTGAACAAGACAAAGTGTGTGCACTCTAACCTATTAATCCTATCATCACATAATTCACCATATGATATGCGGTTGTACCATACTTTACTACCATGATGGTGGAGGAGAGTTTAATTTGACATAGGTAGTTTCAGGTATTTGCAACCAGGTAAAAAGAATGTTCACCCTGTGGTAGTCTTAAGAGCTTTTCATGGAGCGAGACCACATTCCTGGACAGATGCACAAAGAATAGCCTTTGCCACAGGATATATCAGGGGAACATTGTGTTATGGCCTACAGATGTAGCTGAACACTGTAGAGCATATGATGAGTCAAAAAGGTTTTCTAGTCAAATATTTGTTTTCCAGAGTGCAAGAAGTGTTATGTAAATAAATTTTTAACCTGGAACCATTCTAGACATGTGGATGTAGTCTCTCAGGAAGTATTTTGAGAAGTATTTGGGTAAGACAAGGTACTGAGACAATCCTTCGTTGCACCAGAATGTGGGTGAGAATATTAAACGCAAAAATACCCACACATATCTGAGAAAAATTGATCAATGTATCAGAACTGAACATTGAATTTATGTCTATTTTATATTCTACAAATTTGACTCATGAGGGTGCAAGAGCCTCTTTGCAGAGTGGAAGGTTCATTAACAATGATAACCATGACAGAAAGTGAAATAACCATGGTAATCATTCTGGTCGGCAGGATGTGCTGGGAGAGCACACAGTAATAATCTTAACAATAATAAATGACAGAAAACAATGATAATTTCAATCAGCATAAGCAGAACTGTCACAATAACTGATGTAATCTGAATTATATGCACTATAATTTTACTCACCAGTGGCAGAATTAGAATTGGAGTAATCTGAGTCCAAGTAGAAATGTGACAGATGATGGAAACTGTATGTCCACCTCCAGTCTTGAAAACTAACTGCACCACTGTAATCCCAGTACTGGTATTTGAGGAATGTGGTAGGGGCATTTACCAAATAGTCTCACTCATTAAGTGTAATAAAGGATGTGACATTTGGGAAATCTATGCTCCAACACAGTTAAATGTGACAGTTGACACATTACCATATCACATTCTCCATTAAGTGCTTATGTAGAGAATGTTCTAACCTTGCTTATACAAGATACTGTTGTTTCAGCTAGTGTGATACCCACTGATTTGTATAAAGAGGTTTGTGAAAGCACTGATGTTTTTACCTTGGCTGTAAGTAACTGTTGGATTCAGGGAGATATTGGCACCATATTGTGAAATGTGACACATCAGGACCATATATCAATTAAAATATGAAATGTTGCAACATTACACACTTTCCTAATAATTGAGTCTCTGGTTCTGGACTGCATTTATGGACTGATCTCCTGTGTGAGAGAAAAATGCAAGAATTGGCCTCTCCATTGGGAAATATAAAGAGGTAGTTGATGGAGTCAAGGTTGTGATGGAATTAGTAAAAACAAGTCCTGGTCATAGTAAATACTGCAAAGGATTAAGAATTTACAACTACTGAAATCATAAGTAGTTAAGTACATAATAATCTTTGATGTTGTTTGTAAGATAGTTGATTGTACTAAATAATGTAACTTTAGCACTGAAATCTATGTAAAGGGTAGCAACTAAAATAACTAAGCATTTTAGCAGCAACTGGCATATTTAAAAAGTAACTATTCAAAATCAGCACTTTATGAAATTTTGTATTAAGAATGCATGCTGCTCTCCTGGTCTTTGTCAGCTTTCATGTCTTTGGAGCTACTACCTCTCATTCAAGTAGCTCCTCAATTGGCATCACAAGGCTGAGTGCACTTCATTCCAGTCCTCCCACCAAGGAAAAGTTTCATGAGATAAATATTTTAAAAAATATTCAGTATATCCCTCATGTCATTAAAAAATTGCATAATAAGTTCACTTTAGTTGATCTGCAGTATGATTGCAGTTACACATGTGGCTTTAGGCCAGGAGTTACGTATTTTACCTATAAAGTAGAAGTATAAAATATGATTAAGTCAGTGGAGAATAAATGTTTACAACATAAGGAGCATCTTCAGAATAAACTAGATACAAATAAAGTCAAGGGTATAGCTTTAGAACTTCATTGTAATTGATTTAGTAGTGCATCATTACTAAATAACAATTTGCATGATCAAAAATTAGTGTTAAGAAGTGGTGTGCATCCAGTTGAGAATATATTCCCAGCATGTTCATGAAACAAAGAAACAAAGTCCTTCCTTAAGAGACAGGTAGCAGCCGATGCTTATAGGGGGGCTTGTCACTTGTCACTATTTTTCACCTACAATCACGTATGTGGTCACTCGAGTGTGTATCATCAAGGGTGAACCATTCGAAGCACCGAGCTAGCGGAACAGTACCGACCGAAAGCCCCCCAGGGGGTCCACAACTCTTTTGTGGATACATGTGTAGCGAGCACGGGACCGTGAGCTAATGTGGCCTTCTTTCCTTTCCGAGCTGCATACCTTCCCTTTCCGCATCCTTCCCCATCCCCCATCTTCGACACCCCCCCCCCTTCCCCCCTCACCTCCGCCTCTTTCCTTCCCTTTCTCCCTCTCTGGGAGTATGTTTTGTGCCTATGTCTGGAGACGGACGCTCGACACTGTAACAAATTTTTTGCTTTCTCTGCTTGCAAGTCTTCGTCCTTCCTTTGTCCTTCTCTTTTCCTTACCTCTTCTCTTTGCCCTTTTCTCCACTGCGGCATTTGAGACCTCTCTTCTTTCCTTTCCCCTTCTCTTTCTTCCTCCCTGTGCGTGTCTGAAGGCCGACCCACGCATTTTTGTGGGTAGCTGGTAACGGGGTAACGCATAATTCCCCGCACCGGGTAGACAGGTAGGACACGTACGTAACCCCTGGTAATGGCCAGGCCCGGGGGGGGGGGGGGGGGGTGATTACCCTATCTGATGCCTTCTGAAAGTGCTGATTGGTACCTCCGTCCATTTGTCGGGAGGTGTGACCTGAGGTGTGAACAATCAGGAACCCACAAGGAAGGAGCGTGCAATTGGAGAAGCCGGTAATCATGGGGGATACTTTTGCAATGGTTTCCTCATCTTCTACTATGTGAGCTAACAAGCGTAAGTTCAATAAGTCTCAGCCACAGACAGTCCTTCCATTGTTGCCATAGTTCCTTGTTGTTTCTCGGTCTGACGTAGGTCACGACTTCTCCACGGTCAACCCTTTCATTATTCACAAAGGTGTCGACGCAACTGCAGGTCCTGTAACGTCTTGTTCCAGATTACGAAATGGCACCTTATTGTTAGAAACAGTCAGTGCCCTCCAGGCACAAAAATTGCTGCGTTCTTTGCTGCTACACACCTTCCCTGTCCGGGTGGAACCGCACCGTACTTTAAATTCATCATGTGGCGTCATTTATACACATTCCCTCAACGGATTGTCTGATGAGGAAATTCAACACTACCTGTCTGACCAGGGCATAACGGCTGTTCATAGAGTCATGAAAAGGGTTGACACAAACACCATTCCAACCCGTACTGTCTTCTTGACATTTGACAAAGTTCAACTCCCATTGAAAATCAAAGCAGGCTATGAGATAATTTCTGTTCGCCCTTACATCCCAAACCCTATGCGTTGCTATCGGTATCAGCGGTTCAGTCACACCAGCCAGTCCTGTTCCAATGTGGCCAAATGTGTTACGTGTGGCAAGGATGCCCATGAGGGTGCTTGTCCACCTCCATCCCCTCGTTGCATCAACTGTATGGGTGACCACGCTGCTTCCTCTAGAGATTGCCCATTTTTAAAGACGAAAAGCTCATTCAGGAAATGAGAGTGAAGGAAAAGGTGTCAACCTTTGCTGCTCGAAAATTATTCGCCAGTCGACAGCCCACAGTGCCTCAGACAGGAAAATACAGCAATGTCCTTGCCTCTCCTCGGCCAACAAAGGAGGCGGCCACGCAGACTTGTGACCTCACCTTTAGTGCCACGGTCGTCAGATCGGCCAGCGCAAAGATCGCCCGTTCAACCTCCCCACTTTCGCCTGCCCACTCTATGGCTCACCCTTCATCAGGTTCTGCTAAATCTCGAGCTCACAAGTCAGACATCAAGACTTTGGAAAAAGAGCATACTCGTGAAGATTTTTTACATACCCCAACTTCACAACCATCAGTTCCTCCTTCATCTAAACATAATGTTTCCAAGAAGGCTCATAAGAAACCCAGCTCCTCCCCTTCTCTACCAAGGCGTGTCTCATCTACAGCACCACCTGGCGGTAATCGCCCTCGGCCGTCTTCTGTGTCGCCGAGGTGCACTGCTGGTGGCAGGAGCTGCTCCTGAACAACCTATGGATCAGGATCTTCTGTCTTCGGCTGAATGCCATTCCATGTTGTCGGTTGCAAGCTCTGAGCAGTCATTGAGTTGACAGCAACCTTGGTCACATTCTTCCATTTTCTGTCCACCCTATGTCCATTATCCACTGGAATATCCACGGCATTCGAGCCAGTCGGGATGAATTGTCGATCCTCTTACGATCCTACTCGCCGGTCATCTTCTGTCTTCAGGAAGCAAAGCTGCATCCCCACGACTGCTTTGTTCTCCCTCATTTTCAGTCTGTCCGATTTGATCTCCCCTCTGTTGAAGGCACTCCAGCACATGGAGGAATCATGATTCTTCTCCATGATACTCTCCATTATCACCCAATCCCCTTAAACACTTCCTTCCAAGCTGTCGCTGTCCATCTTCCCCTTTCTGGATATACCTTTTCTCTTTGTACTGTACACATTCCATTGTCCACACCAATGGCACGAGCTGATCTCCTTCATCTTCTTGGTCAGCTTCCACCCCCCTATTTGCTGGTTGGGGACTTCAGTGCCCACCACCCGCTTTGGGGATCTCCACATCCTTGTCCGCGTGGCTCACTATTACTAGACGTCTTCCACCAAGCAGATCTAGTTTGCCTCAACACTGGGGACCCTACATTTTTGTCTGCCTCCACGACAACTTTCTCTCATTTGGACCTTTCGGACGGTACTGTTCCGCTAGCTCGGCGCTTCGAATGGTTCGCCCTTGATGATACACACTCGAGTGACCACTTTCCGTGAGTCCTTAGACTGCAGCCTCAACTGCCATATATGCGCCCACGATGCTGGAAGTTTGCCCAAGCCGTTTGGACACTTTTTTCGTCTCTAGCAACATTCGATGACTGTCACTTTCCTAGCATCGACGATGAGGTGACACATATTACAGACATTATTCTTACAGCTGCGGAATGTTCAATACCACGCACCTCCGAATTGCCCCGGCGTCCCCCAGTTCCTTGGTGGAAAGAGGCATGCCGTGACACAATACATGAGCGGCGACGTGCCCTTCGCTTTTTCCACCGCCATCATACTTTGGCCAGTTGTATCCGCTATAAGAAGTTCCGTGCACGATGCCGTCGCGTCATCCGCGATAGCAAGAAGGCAAGCTGGAAATTCTTTACTAGCTCATTTAACACCTTCACTCCCTCCTCGGAAGTTTGGAGTCGGATTCGACGGTTATCAGGCGCGCCTAGTTTCTCCCTGGTCTCTGGGCTCACTGTCGCGCATGATACATTAGTGGACCCCGTCGCAATTTCTAACTCATTGGGTCAACACTTTGCTGAGATTTCGAGCTCTTCAAATTACCCGCCAGTGTTTCTCCCGAAGAAACGTGCAGCGGAAGTGTAACTTCTTGCTTTCTCCTCGCAAAGTCGCGAAAGCTTTAATACAATTTTCTCCATGCGGGAACTACTACATGCACTCTCTTCTTCTCGCTCTTCCGCCCCAGGACCGGATGGTATCCACATCCAAATGTTGCTGCATTTAGCAACCCATAGTCTGCATTACTTCCTTCGCCTTTATAATCGAATTTGGACCGACAGTACTTTTTCCAGACTTTGGCGGGAAGCTATCGTCGTTCCTGATCCGAAACCCGGAAAGGACAAACATCTCCTCTCTAGCTATCACCCCATCTCTCTCACGAGTAGTGTATGTAAGGTTTTGAAGCATATGGTGAATTGCCGTTTAGCTTGGTGGCTGGAGTCCTGCAGTCTTTTAATACCTACGCAATGCGGTTTCCGAAAGCATCGTTCTGCAGTTGACCATCTTGTTGCTCTCTCCACTTAAATCATGAACAATTTTCTCCGGAAACGCCAAACAGTAGCAATATTTTTTGATCTGGAGAGAGCATACGATACATGTTGGAGGACGGCATCCTCCGCACACTGTTCTCTTGGGGCTTTCGAGGTCGGCTGCCCCTTTTTCTTCGCGAATTTATGGCAGAGCGCACATTTAGAGTGCGGGTGAACACCACTCTCTCCCGTAATTTCTCCCAAGAAAACGGGGTACCCCAGGGCTCCGTGCTGAGTGTTGTACTGTTTGCCATTTCCATAAATCCGATTATGGATTGTCTCCTTCCTGATGTCTCGGACTCCCTCTTTGTGGACGATTTTGCGATCTACTACAGCTCTCAACAGACCAGCCTTCTTGAACGACGTCTTCAAGGATGTCTCGATCGCCTCCACTCTTGGAGCCTCGAAACCAGCTTCCGTTTTTCTCCCAGTAAGACCGTTTGTGTTAATTTTTGGCGACGTAAGGAGTTTCTTCCATCTTCCTTACATCTAGGACCTGTCAACCTTCCGTTTTCAGACGTCGCTAAATTCTTGGGTCTTGTGTTCCCACGTTTCCTATCTTTCGGCTCGCTGTCTGCGATCCCTCAACACCCTCCGTGTCCTGAATGGTACCTCCTGGTGAGTGGACCGAGTGATCCTTCTCCGCCTCTATCGTGCCTTAGTGCGCTCGAAATTGGACTATGGAAGCATAGTTTACTCCTCTGCTCGTCCGTCTATTCTTCAGCGCCTCGACTCTATCCACCACTGTGGGTTACGTTTAGTGTCTGGAGCTTTTTACACCAGCCCTGTGGAAAGCCTTTATGCTGAGACTGCTGAACCTCCACTGTCCAATCGGCGAGCTGTCCTTCTGAGTCGTTATGCTAGCCATCTGTCTTCCATGCCTGCTAATCAGGCCCATGACATTTTTTTTCGACGCCTCCTTGGATGTAGGGTATGCAGGCCACCCATCCTCCCTACTACCGCTGGGAGTCCGCTTCCGTCAACTGCTCAATTCTCTTTCCTTCCGCTTTCCTAAAACCTTCTTGACAACTTTGGGTACAGCACCGCCTTGGCTCCGTCCCCGGATCTGCCTGCTCCATGACCTTTGTCAATTTCCCAAGGATGGTACCCCTTCACTTGTTTATCGTCGGGCATTTGCTGCTCTATGTGCACAAATGAAGGAAGCCACATTAATTTACACTGATGGCTCGAAAACATCGTTAGGTGTAGAGAGTGCCTATATTGTTGGCGACACACCAAGTCGATTTCGGTTTCCCAACCAGTGTTTGGTATATACTGTGGAGCTATACGCTGCTCTCCAGGCTGTCCAATACATCCGCCGGCATCAGCGGATACAGTATGTTATCTGTTCATATTCTCTCAGCTCTCTCCTCAGTCTCCAAGCTCTCTACCCTGTCCACCCTCTGGTCCACCGGATTCAGGACTGCCTGCTCTTGCTCCATTTGGGGGGGGGGGGGGGGGGGGCATCTCGGTGGCGTTCCTCTGGCTCCCAGGACACGTTGGTATCTGTGGAAATGAGGCGGCCAATATAGCGGCCAAGGCTGCCGTCTCTTTTCTTCGGCCAGCTATTCGATCGATTCCCTTCGCCGATCTATGGAGCGTTTTATGTCATCGTGTTGTTCTTTTATGGCACGCACATTGGCCGACACTTCGCCATAATAAATTGCGGGATGTGAAAGCTCTTCCCTGTGCTTGGACCTCTTCCTCCCGAACGCATCGTCGGGAGGAGGTAATTTTAACTAGACTCCAGATAGGACACTGTCTTTTTAGCCATCGACATCTTTTAAGCGGCGATCCTCCCCCACTCTGTCCCCACTGCTCTCATCTGTTGACGGTAAGACATCTTTTAATTGAGTGCCCCTATTTTACTCCGTTACGTGCCCGTCTACAGCTGTCGCCTGATATATCGTCCATTTTAGCAGATGACACGCGTTCTGCCGATCGCGTTCTCGAGTTTATTAGTGCCAGTAGATGACGTCAGTCATTTGAAGCTCTTTTTGAGGACAACCAACCCCTGTCTGTAGTGGATTTTTAAGCTTTCCTTCTGCTTTTAGTTTCTCCAATTTTTTGAGTTACGTTCCCATAGCTGCTGCTTTCCATTTTCGTTTTTTACCGTTTGCTAAGTCACAGACCGGGCGCTAATGACCATAGCAGTTTTGCGCAAAAAAAAAAAAAAAAAAGCGCATATTTTAGATTAACTTTTTAAGACTGAAAAATTCAGCAATCACAACAGTTTTAAAGTTGAGTATTGATCTGGTTTAGATGCGCTTTTGAAGTACTTATTGAAATCTCTTATTCCTAATCCAAGAAACATATGTGGAACATTTATAAATCTGAGGAATCAAATTCTGCTTATACTGCTGCTGGTAAACCTTTTGGGGTATAAGGTCATGGTCCACAAAACTCTTCTGTTCCTAACTTTTCATCCGGAACTGTGCTGGACATCTTCAGGTGTGTTGCTCCTCCATTGAGTCTTGTTGATAGGACTCAATGGAGGAGAAATGCCTCTGAAGATGTCTAGCACAGGACTGGACCAAACATTAGGAACCGAAGTGTTTCTTGGACCATGATCTTATACCCCAAAAGGTTTACCACCAGCAATGTCATCCAATTATGATAGCCTTCATTCTGTCACCTCCATATACTGTTGACAATCAAACCTACAGTTGCATGTGTCATCTATTCATTACATTTTCCACTTTGCTGTCCATTGTTCACACAGAATTGATGACAACATATGGTAATTGAAGGATTTCCTTTTTTCAGTTTAAACAGTTTTTTTCTATTACCTCTGTAGGACCTCTACATATGTAAGAATTTTTACTAGCTCTCACCTAGAACCTCCCAAACAGAGATCCACATAAGAACTACTCTCACATTTAGCAACTGGCAATATTGACACCAAAACAAGGAAAATGAATGTGAGTTTATATAATATTAATTATTGTAATTCATAGACTTTCTGTATAATTGTATTTTTAATTTAGTGTAATTAGATTTTGTTTTGTGAATATAATAGAGGGAAACATTCCACGTGGGAAAAATATATCTAAAAACAAAGATGATGTGACTTACCAAACGAAAGCACTGGCAGGTTGGTAGACACACAAACAAACACAAACATACACACAAAATTCAAGCTTTTGCAACCAATGGTTGCTTCATCAGGAAAGAAGGAAGGAGAGGGAAAGACGAAAGGATGTGGGTTTTAAGGGAGGGGGTAAGAAGTCATTTCAGTCCCGGGAGTGGAAAGACTTACCTTAGGGGGAAAAAAGGACAGGTATACTCTCGCACACACACTTATCCATCTGCACATACACAGTCACAAGCAGACATTTGTACACGCAAAGAGTTTGGGCAGAGATGTCAGTCGAAGCGGAAGTACAGAGGCAAAGATGTTGTTGAAAGACAGGTGAGGTATGAGTGGCGGCAACTTGAAATTCTTAAAAAACCTTAATCCTACTCCCTACATCTCCACTGCTGAAGCCCAGGCTATCCGTGATCTGAACGTTGACCTATCCATTGTCATTCTTCTGGTGGACAAGGGTTCCACGACCGTGGTACTTGATCGTTGGCAGTATGTGGCTGAGGGACTGCATCAGCTTTCAGACAACACTATATACAAAGTTTGCCAAGGTAATCCCATTCCTGATGTCCAGGCAGAGCTTCAAGGAATCCTCAGAACCTTAGGCCCCCTACAAAACCTTTCACCTGACTCCATCAACCTCCTGACCCCACTGACAACCCGCACCCCTACCTTCTACCTTCTTCTTAAAATTCACAAACCCAATCATCCCGGCCGCCCCATTGTAACTGGTTACCAAGCCCCCACAGAACGTATCTCTGCCTACATAGATCAACACCTTCAACCCATTACATGCAGTCTCCCACCCTTCATCAAAGACAGCAACCACTTTCTCGAATGCCTGGAATCCTTACCCAATCTGTTACCCCCGGAAACCATCCTTGTAACCATTGATGCCACTTCCTTATACACAAATATTCCACACGTCCAGGGCCTCACTGCGATGGAGCACTTCCTTTCACGCCGATCACCTGCCACCCTACCTAAAACCTCTTTCCTCATTACCTTAGCCAGCTTCATCCTGAGCCACAACTACTTCACTTTCGAAGGCCAGACATACCAACAATTAAAGCGAACAGCCATGGGTACCAGGATGGCCCCCTCATACTCCAACCTATTCATGGGTTGCTTAGAGGAAGCCTTCTTGGTTACCCAAGCCTGCCAACCCAAAGTTTGGTACAGATTTATTGATGACGTCTTCATGATCTGGACTCACAGTGAAGAAGAACTCCAGAATTTCCTCTCCAAACTCAACTCCTTTGGTTCCATCAGATTCACCTGGTCCTACTCCAAATCCCATGCCACTTTCCTTGACATTGACCTCCATCTGTCCAATGGCCAGCTTCACACGTCCGTCCACATCAAACCCACCAACAAACAACAGTACCTCCATTATGACAGCTGCCACCCATTCCACATCAAACGGTCCCTTCCTTACAGCCTAGGAGTTCGTGGCAAATGAATCTGCTCCAGTCTGGAATCCCTGAACTATTACACCAACAACCTGAAAACAGCTTTCGCATCCCTCAAGTACCCTCCCAACCTGATACAGAAGCAAATAACCAGAGCCACTTCCTCATCCCCTCAAACCCAAAACCTCCCACAGAAGAACCCCAAAAGTGCCCCACTTGTGACAGGATACTTTCCGGGACTGGATCAGACTCTGAATGTGGCTCTCCAGCAGGGATACAACTTTCTCAAATCCTGCTCTGAAATGAGATCCATCCTTCATGAAATCCTCACCATTCCACCAAGAGTATCTCTCCGCCGTCCACCTAACCTTCGTAACCTCTTAGTTCATCCCTATGAAATCTCCAAACCACCTTCCCTACCCTCTGGCTCCTACCCTTGTAACTGCCCCTGGTGTAACACCTGTCCCATGCGCCCTCCCACCACCACCTACTCCAGTCCTGTAACCCGGAAGGTGTACACGATCAAAGGCAGAGCCACGTGTGAAAGCACCCTTGTGATTTACCAACTGACCTGCCTACACTGTGAAGCTTTCTATGTGGGAATGACCAGCAACAAACTGTCCATTCGCATGAATGGACACAGGCAGACAGTGTTTGTTGGTAATGAAGATCACCCTGTGGCTAAACATGCCTTGGTGCACGGACTGCACATCTTGGCACAGTGTTATACCATCCGGGTTATCTGGATACTTCCCACTAACACCAACCTGTCAGAACTCCGGAGATGGGAACTTGCCCTTCAGTATATCCTCTCTTCTCGTTATCCGCCAGGCCACAACCTCCACTAATTTCAAATTGCCGCCGCTCACATCTCACCTGTCTTTCAAGAACATCTTTGCCCCTGTACTTCCACCTCGACTGCTCAAACTCTTTGCGTTTACAAATGTCTGCTTGTGACTGTGTATGTGCGGATGGATATGTGTGTGTGTGTGCGAGTGTATACCTGTCCTTTTTTCCCCCTAAGGTAACTCTTTCTGCTCCCGGGATTGGAATGACTCCTTACCCTCTCCCTTAAAACCCACATCCTTTCGTATTTCCCTCTCCTTCCCTCTTTCCTGATGAAGCAACCATTGGTTGAGAAAGCTCGAATTTTGTGTGTATGTTTGTGTGTCTATCAACCTGCCAGTGCTTTCGTTTGGAAAGTCACATCATCTTTGTTTTTAGATATAGATTTTGTTTTAAATATACTACTGCTGAAGTGGCCAACTCATGTGAAACAGTAGCTCAGTTTAGGGACAGATTATTGGGGTAATTTTAACTGAAAGAAAAACAGCAGACTATTTTGAGTCAGTTTTGGGGTGGCTGTAAGTTTGATCCTCATAAAATAAGTACAAAATCCTTTTGTCAGTAGTAGGTGAACAAAATTAAGTACTTGGATAATAAATTGGGTATTAAAACTGCTGTAATTCATTTAGAAAACTTGCAGAGACTACTAAGACAAATAATACCACTAAATTTACTGAATTATAATCTATCAAGCACAATGTGAAGGAAGTGTCAAGGGAATTGCATTTAAGTAATGGAAGAATCTGAAGGCGAGAGAAATTACACAGTGCAAAATGTTAGCAAAGAGCATTCAAGGGATGAAATCGAAGCATTGTCTAGGGAGGTGGTGCTCTGACCAGCCTGAATGTGGTATTTTAGACAGTTTTCCACATGCACCAAGGTGAATAACTAGTTTTCATGCTTTGCCTCAGGTACTTGATGCACAAACACTTTGGAAATTACATCAGATTTGACAATGTGATTATGCCATGGTAGACATAGATGGAAGTGGTATACAGATTCCTTTCTGTGGTGGGATGGAGGGCAGGGAGGGGGGGGGGGAAGGTGATAAGTGAAGTTGGGGGAGGGGAGGGAGGGGAGGGAGGGGAGGGTTGGAGTAGCTTTAAAATACCTTTGGAAGTGACAACTCAGTCACAATTATTGTAGTGTATATACAGATGTGCATGGTTCTCCAGTAAATTGGGGAAGTATCATATCAGTCTCAATCTGCTATCTGGCTGTGGATATAGGGCACCAGAAAGACAAGAAGGAAGAAAATAGAAAGATAAAACTATTAACTAGGCCAGTCACAATCAAGAGTCATTGGGGCAACTCGGAAGTTAATCAAGGCTGTAAAATAGGACACCATTTTGCTACTCAGCAATAGTTCTGTTTGTGGTATTTTAAATAGTTGTTAACCTTGTAAAACTATTATTGTCCTCATAGGACAATGAAATGCAAGAAATAGCTTTATTTTCTTCCCTAAGATTTACTGGAAGGGCTCATAAAATTGTTAATACCAGGTTTTTAGGCCATAGCTGACCATTCAATACAATAGTTCCAAAGTTGTCCTCATGAGGCTGCCTGATCACCATGCTAGACCTTGCACGTTAGAATACTGTTTGGAGTTTGTGGGGACTAATCTTAGTGTCCTCTACATGGCAGACAGATAAGCTGACAGTTCAGTTACAGATCTGCTTCTCTTCACATTGTAGGCATACTTACCAAAAACTAAACATTTATTTGATTATAATACTCAGGTGAAAGGATGTCAATTATTGAACTTGATGATAAAATTGCTTTTCTGATGAAGGTGAAGAATAATTACAGGATCTACTGAATGGAATGAACAGTATAACGAGTACAGAATGTGGACTGAGAGTAAATTGAAGAAAGATGGAAATAATGAGAAGTAGGAGTTAATGAGAACAGTGAGAAACTTAATATCAGGATTGATGGTCATGAAGTAGATTAATTTTTAGGAATTCTATTACCTAGGCAGCAAAATAACCAATGAAGAATGGAGCAAGTAGGACATCAAAAGCAGACTAGCACTGGCAAATGGGGCATTTCTGGCCAAGAGAAGTCTTCTATTATCAAACATAGGCCTTAATTTGAGGAAGTTTGGAGCACAGCATTGTGTGGTAGTGAAACATGAATTGTGCGCAAAACTGGAGCGGAAGAGATCTGGTGCTACAGATGAATGTTGAAAATTAGGGGTACTTGTAAGGTAAGGAATGAGGACATTCTGTACAGAATCAGAGAAGAAAAGAATATGTGGAAAACACTGACAAGGAAAAGGGACAAGATGGTAGGACATTTGTAGAGGAAGACAGAGATTGGAATACATCCAGCAAATAATTGAGGACATAGACTGCAAGTACTACTTTGAGATGAGGAGTTTGGGACAGGAGAGGAATTCATGGTGGGCCATATCAAACCAGTCAGAAGACTAACGACTCAGAAAAAAAAGCCTCAGAAATATGCTGTCGAATCATATTAATATGACCACCCGTCAAATTGCCTGAATAACCTCATTTTGCAGTGTGGATCACTGAGAGACACACATTAAGAGAGTGAGTGGATTTCTCAAAGGTACTGATAGAGATGTGGAACCAAGCTGACCCCAGTGCTGTGACCAGATGTGCTAGAATTCTCAATTGAGGATTCATGCCATGAACAGTCTGAATGAGGTAGTCCCATAGAATCTCAACAGGGTTTAAATCCAGGGAGTTTGGTCGCCAAGGGAGTGTTGTAAACTCATCTCAGAACTCTTCATACTGTGCACATACATTTTGCATTGTCCTGCTGGTAGATGCCATTATATAAACGAAAAACAAACTGCTTGTAGGGGTTGACATGGTCCACATGAATAGATGCATACTTGTGTTGATACATTGTGCCTTCCAGATTGATAAGGTCAACCAGGAAATTCCATGACAACATTCTCCAGATCATAATGCTCCCTCCTCCAGCCTGGATCCTTCCAACAATCCAATGGCCATCTGTCCAAGGGATCAAAAAATGTGATTCATCTGCAAAGGCCACTTAATGCCACTCAGTGGATGTCTAGTTGTGGTATTGGTGCACAAATTCCAGCCTTCGTCATTGCTGAACAGCTGCCAGCATGGGTATATGAACCAGCACCTGCTGTGGAGGCCTGTACATAGTGATGCTTGGTTGGTTGGTTGGGTGTGGGATTGAAGGGACCAGACTGCTAAGGTCATCGGTCCCTTGTTCCACGATAAAATCACACGAAATAAAAACTGTCAGTCATTAAGAACAGAGAACTGAGACAAGGGACGACACAATACAAGAAAGACAGACAAAGACCAGACAAACGGAACTAAAATCACACCGAGTGTGAAGGTGGTTGGCTGACCATGAAAATAAGGAAAAGCCAACCACCAAATGACATTAAAACCCACAGTTTAAAACCACAGGCCAAAGGCTCAAGTCAATACAGGAAATAAAAGGACAAACACTCAAATCATACGATAAAAACCCCCTGCCTGAATAAAACTCAACATGAGGTCCGCCATAGCAACGTCATCACATAAAAGGGCAGGGAGGGTATCAGGCAGCGCAAACGTCTGCCTGAGTCCTGTTAAAAGCGGGCAGTCCACCAAAATGTGGACCACCGTCAGAGCTGCCCCGCAGCGACATAGCGGTGGGTCCTCCCGGCGCAACAAATGGCCGTGCGTCAGCCACGTGTGGCCAACGCGCAGCCGGCAGAGGACGACAGAGTCCTTCCGAGAGGCCCGCATGGAGGAGCGCCACACACCGGTCGTCTCCTTCACCGTCCGAAGTTTGTTGGGCGTGGGCAGGGTGCGCCACTCGTCACCCCAGGCACCAAGCACTTTCTGGCGCAAAAGCGACAGGAGATCACACTCCATAAGGCCGAGTTCCAGAGCCGGTGAACTCACTGCCTGTTTAGCCAGCGTGTCAACCCGCTCATTGCCCGGGATGCCGACATGACCTGGGGTCCAAACAAAGACCACGGAGCGGCCGCAACGGGCAAGAGCATGGAGCGACTCGTGGATGGCCATCACCAGACGGGAACGAGGAAAGCACTGGTCAAGAGCTCGTAAACCACTCAGGGAGTCACTACAGATGACAAAGGACTCACCTGAGCGGGAGCGGATATACTCTAGGGCGCGATAGATGGCAACCAACTCGGCAGTGTATACACTGTTCCCGGGTGCCAGCGACCGTTGCTCACAATGATCCTCTAGAGTAAGAGCGTAACCAGTGCGACCAGAGACCATCGAACCGTCGGTATAGGCCACGGCAGATCCGGGAAACTCGGCAAGGAGAGAAACAAAGCGGCGGCGGAGGGCCGGAGGAGGGACCGAGTCTTTCGGACCCTGTGCCAAATCCAGCCGAATGCATGGTCGGCGCACACACCAAGGGGGCAGACGGAGATTGGCCCGGAAAACAGGTGGGAGAGGAAAAAACTCAATCCCACACAGTAGAGCCCGGATGCGAACCGCGATCGTACACCCTGACCGGGGCCGCCTGTCTGGAAGATGGACAATCGAGTGCGGGAACAGGAGACGGTAGTTGGGATGCCCTGGCAAGCTACAAACGTGAGCAGCATAAGCGGCCAGAAGTCGGTCACGCCGGATCCGCAATGGAGGAACACCAGCCTCCACAAGTAAGCTGTCAACAGGGCTTGTCCGAAATGCTCCTGTGGCGAGTCGGATCCCGCAGTGATGGATGGGATCCAGCAATTGCAACGCTGATGGCGATGCCGAACCATAAGCCACACACCCATAATCAAGGTGGGACTGGATCAGCGCTTGATACAGCCGGAGAAGGGTGGACCGATCGGCACCCCATCCGGTGTGGCTAAGGCAACGGAGAGCGTTTAAATGCCGCCAGCATGTTTGTTTAAGCTGCCTAATATGAGGCAGCCAAGTCAACCGAGCATCAAATACCAGTCCGAAGAACCGATGCGTCTCTACCACAGCAAGAGGTTCACCGTCAAGGTAAAGGCGTGGCTCAGGGTGAACCGTGCGACGCCGGCAGAAATGCATAACGCAGGTCTTTGCGGCCGAAAACTGGAAGCCGTGCGCTACAGCCCACGACTGCGCCTTGCGGATAGCGCCCTGCAGCTGGCGCTCAGCAACTGCAATGCCAGCGGAGCTGTAGTAGAGGCAGAAGTCGTCTGCATACAACGAAGCTGTGACGGACGATCCCACCGCCTCAGCGAGCCCATTGATCGCAATTAAAAACAGGGAGACACTGAGGACAGACCCCTGTGGGACCCCGTTCTCCTGGACCCGGGAGGAACTATGGGACGCAGCAACTTGCACGCGGAAGGAACGAGACGACAGAAAATTCTGAATAAAAATCGGGAGCGGGCCCCTAAGACCCCACCCATGAAGTGTGGCCAGGATGTGATATCGCCAAGTCGTATCGTACGCCTTCCGCATGTCGAAGAAAACGGCAACCAGATGTTGGCGGCGTGCAAAGGCTGTACGGACGGCAGACTCTAGGGAGACCAGATTATCGACGGCAGAGCGGCCTTTACGGAACCCACCCTGAGACGGAGCCAGAAGGCCTCGAGACTCGAGGAGCCAACTCAACCTCCGGCTCACCATACGTTCTAGCAACTTGCAAAGAACGTTGGTGAGGCTTATGGGGCGGTAGCTGTCCACCTCCAGCGGGTTCTTGCCAGGTTTCAACACGGGGAGGACGATGCTTTCTCGCCATTGAGACGGGAACACACCCTCAACCCAGATGCGGTTGAAAACATCTAGGAGGCGTCGCTGGCAATTCACAGAGAGGTGTTTCAGCATCTGGCTGTGGATGCAGTCTGGCCCAGGAGCCGTATCAGGGCAAGCAGATAGTGCACTCTGGAATTCCCAGTCGCTGAAAGGAGCATTGTACGACTCCGCGTGGCACGTGTGAAAGGAAAGCCTCCAACTTTCCAATCGCTCTTTCCGTGAGCGGAAGGCCAGTGGGTAATTCGTAGATGCGGAACACTGAGCAAAATGCGCTGCTAACCGGTCCGCAATCGTGTCGGAGTCAGGACACACCACTCCATTCAGCGAAAGCCCAGGGACAGAGACAGGCGGCCGATAGCCATGGAGTCGCCTAATCTTAGCCCAAACCTGCGATGCAGAGGTACGGACGCCAATGGTGGAAACATACCGTTCCCAGCACTCCTGCTTCCGTTGGCGAATAAGGCGTCGGGCACGGGCACGGAGCTGTTTAAAAACGATGAGGTTCTCCAAGGACGGGTGCCGCTTATGGCGTTGAAGAGCCCGCCGGCGATCTCTAATCGCCTCTGCGATCTCGGGCGCCCACCAAGGCACAGTCCTCCGCCGAGGGGACCCGGATGAACAGGGAATCGCAGATGCCGCCGCAGAAACGATGTCGGTGGTGACCGACTGAACCACCGCATCAATGGTGTCATGGGAAGGAGGTGCGATAGTGGCGAGAGAGGAGAACAAGCCCCAATCAGCCTTATTCAGAGCCCATCTGGAGGGGCGTTCAGAAGAGTGACACTGTGGTAGTGACAGAAAGATGGGGAAATGGTCACTACCACATAAGTCGTCATGGACACTCCAGTGGATGGATGGTGAAAGTCCGGGGCTGCAGATAGAAAGGTCGATGGCCGAAAATGTGCCATGGACTATGCTGAAATGTGTCGGCTCTCCCGTGTTTAAGAGGCAGAGGTCAAGCTGCGAGAGAAGAGTCTCGACATCTCTACCCCGGCCAGTAATCGCGGCGCTACCTCACAGGGGGTTATGGGCGTTAAAGTCGCCCAGTAACACAAAAGGAGGAGGCAGTTGTGCTATCAATGCAGCCAACACATGACGCGAGACATCACCATCTGGCGGAAGATACAAACTGCAGACAGTAATACGCTGAGGCGTCCACATCCTTACAGCGACAGCCTCTAAAGGTGTGTGAAGAGGTACACATTCGCTGTAGACAGAGTTAAGGATGTAGACGCAGACTCCACCAGATACCCTCTCATAAGCTGCCCAGTTCTTGTAATAACCCCGATACCCACGTAGGGCAGGGGTCCGCATTGCCGGAAACCAAGTTTCCTGTAGGGCAATGTAGAGGAAAGGGTGACTGCTGATGAGTTGGCGAAGCTCAGCAAGGTGGTGGAAAAAGCGCTGCAGTTCCACTGGAGTATCGCTTTGTCCATGTCCGAAAAAGGCGTGAAGGGGCCGAGGAGGCAGATCACGCCACTGGGTCACCTGCTGCCACCGATGGAGGACCAGTACAATCTGCTTCCATGGTGTCTGAGGGTCCGGCGAGATCCAGGTCCTCAGCGGACGCCCGGATCTCCACCTTATCCTCGGATGCAGAGCCTGTAGGGAGCAGTGGGGTGGATGCCACCGCGTGTTCCTTGGCCTTAGAGGTCTTCTTCTTCGTCTTGTCTCTCTGGTCCTTGGGTTTCATTGGCTGGGAGGGCTCCAGTGAGTCAGTCTCTGGGACGGAGGAGGAGCGGGAAGCCCTGCGACCAGCCGCTGGTCTGCTTTTCTTCCATTGGCTGACGTCACCCTTCCTAGAGGCGGAAACCTGGGAAGGAAGGGACCCAAGGGACCCTTTCCGTGCTATTCGAGCCGGGGAAGTTTGAGGCTTCCCCAGCTTAGAAGTGGGGACTGATGTCCCCGATGGTTGGGGGGTTGCTGCTCCTGAGGCAGGTAGTGCAGGAGCAGCAGGGAATGAAGTGCCCCCCACCATCAAGGGGGCAGGTGTAGCATTCCGGCTCTGAGAGGTGGCAGTCTGAGGGAGAGCTAATGGGGCCATAACAGTAGTAGCCGCGGCGTTAGAGGCAGTCATTCGAATAGGATGGAGGCGTTCGAACTTCTGCCTGGCCTCAGTGTATGTCAGGCGGTCCAGGATCTTATACTCCATGATTTTGCGCTCTTTCTGGAAGATCCTGCAGTCCGGCGAGCAAGGCGAGTGGTGCTCTCCGCAGTTTACACAGATGGGAGGCGGAGCACATGGAGAATTGGGATGTGATGGGCGTCCACAATCTCGACATGTGAGGCTGGAAGTACAGCGGGAAGACATATGCCCGAACTTCCAGCACTTAAAGCACCCCATCGGGGGAGGGATATATGGCTTGACGGCACAACAATAGACCATCACCTTGACCTTCTCAGGTAAAGTATCACCCTCGAAGGCCAAGATGAAGGCACCGGTGGCAACCTGCTTATCCCTTGGACCACGATGTATGTGCCGGACGAAGTGAACACCTCGCCGCTCTAAATTGGCGCGAAGCTCGTCATCGGACTGCAATAGAAGGTCCCGATGGAATATTATGCCCTGGACCATATTAAGACTCTTATGGGGCGTGATTGTAACCGGAACATCCCCCAGCTTGTTACAATCGAGTAACCGACGGGACTGGGCGGAGGACGCCGATTTGATCAAAACCAAGCCCGAGCGCATTTTGGACAAGCCCTCCACCTCCCCGAACTTGTCCTCTAAGTGCTCGACGCAGAACTGAGGCTTCATGGATGTAAAGGATTCACCATCAGCTCTCGTACACACCAGGTAGCGGGGCGAGTATGGTTCGCTGGCATCCTTAGTCTTTCGTTCCTCCCATGGTGTAGCCAGGGAGGGGAACGATTTGGGGTCATATGTAGTTGCGTTGTATTGAGCCCTGGAACGCTTAGAGACTGCTGGCGGCTGGCTGCCAGCAAGAGATGATGTACCACGCTTCATTGCGGGTCATCCGCCCTGATGCCACCTACTCCGACCAAGGGCCCTCCCCACGGGCGCCACGCAGCCTCAGCAATGACCACCTGGCAGGATGGCCATTGCCGGGAGTCCCAATGCCCCAAGGAGATAGGCATCTACTCCTTGGCATACGTGGGGAGATAATGGCGCTGGCATCAGCAGAGCAATCCCTGTGTAGTCAGGGGGCTACAACCAACAGGGTACATGGTGGCCCCGCCACAACGGACTGGCTACCGTGCTGGATTTCAGGTGATGTAGTCCAATATCGTCATTGGTGCATAAAGCGACACAGCATAGCAGACGGCAATAAACTGCACCCAAGAACAAATCCACGCCCAAGAGATGGTAGGTGAGCGGGACTGCTAAGCGATGACGACAAACCTGGCTAGAGATGGTAATGCATGATGGACACATCGCTCCTTGTAAGGCGCCCTTCCCCAATCGGCTCGCTCTTCGGAAAATTTAGAAGGATGGAGGTCAAATCCGTTAGGGGACCATCTCACAAGGCCAAAACGTTTGAGACTCCTTTTAGTCGCCTCTTACGACAGGCAGGAATACCGTGGGCCTATTCTAGTGATGCTTGCTGGATGGTCATTGGGGAGAAACTGTTGGTAGCCTGATGGTTCATCTAGGCAGTCAGTTGCTAAACAGCTGCACATCTGTTTGACCATATTCATCTCTGCAGCCATCATCCACTCCTCTGTCATCTATGGCCCACAGTGTACCACAATTGCCTTGGTGCCAGTTCTGTATAGCACTATTTTGCCATGCACAACATACTCTAAACACAGCAACAAGTGAACAGTTTAGAAACTTAACCATTTCAGAAATGCTTCCACCCATGGCCTAAAGGTGAATGATCATATCCTTTTTGATGATGACAATGATTGCCCCCCGCCTCCTCTCCCCCCCCCCCCCCCCAAATGCTATATATACCCTCCACTGCTAGTGCTGCCACCTGCCGTCTGTGAGTGGTTATTGCACATTGGTGTCAAACATAAGTGGTGATCACACTAATTTGACTGGACCGTGTAAAAAAAACTATTTGATATAATTAACAAATTCTAACTTTTGAACAGAAAGCCATGCATACCTTTATCTCAATTTCGCCTCTTAGCTCCAATTCAAACGTATCAAAAGTGTCCAGAATTGCCTTAGTGCTAGGGCTTACATGGATCTTTAGAGCTGAAACAAGCAACAATTAAATTTATCAGAACGATTTGTGCTGGTATCAATATCAAACTGAACAAACACATAAATCAAGATTTTCATTAATTCATCACTCAGAGATGCAACACATCTCTTTATTTAAGTCAGTTTGGTAAGTATCATTGAAAATATAAAAAATAATACTCCAGTCTGCAACATGTTATAAAGGTAATACCTAAATTGTATCATTCTTAACATATATTTAAAGTAAAGTATAGAAAGCAAGTGATAAAAATTACAGAACAGTAGCATGGGTGTACACTGAGTAGAGCACAATGAATGACCACGGAAGAGCAGAAAACATTGTGTGTGCTTCTCATTAAAACCCTTATGCAGTTATTAATTTATGTCAGTGATTTGATGACACTGTTAGAAGTGCAATGTATTGAAGCATTCCTTCCACCAAAACCCCCACTCCCATTTTCCAGCTAAATCATTCTATATCCTGAGGAAGACAGCTGCAACGTGACTGAAACATTGCTTATTTTAGTATTCTAGTATTTGAATTATTTTATGAGATGTGTCAATACACACAGTAGGGTTTTGAAATGATTGAAACTGTCTCTGTGACATACACTGATCAGCCAGAAAATTATGACCACCTACCCAATAGCTGCTATATCTACCTTTGGCGTGGATAACAGCAGCAACACATCATGATATGGAGGCAATATGATAATAAGGTCTTGGTAGGTTGCTGGAGGGGATTGACACTACATATGCACACACAAGTTGCCTAATTCCTGTAAATTTGGGGGGGGGGGGGGGGGGGGGCGATGAGCTATGACTCCACATTTAATCAGATCCCAGATCCCTGATGTTTTCAATTGGGTTCACGTCTGGCAAGATGGGGGGCCAGCATGTCAATTGTAGGTCGCCACTGTTCCTTGAACCACTATCACACTCCTGGCCTTGTGACATGGTGCACTGTCTCGTTGAAAAATTTTGCTGCCATTGGAAAACATTGATCGTCATGAAGAGATGTATGTAGTCTGCAACCACTGTACAATAGTCCTTGGCCATCATGGTGCCTTACATGAGCTCCACTGGATCCATGGATGCCCATGTGAATGTTCCCCAGATCATAAAGGAGCCACCACCAGTTTGTCACCTACTGCAGTACAGGTGTCCAGGAGCTGTTTCCCTGTAAGATGATGGATTTGTGTCCTCCCAGTGGCATGATGATGAAGGTATCAGGACTCACCAGACATGCAGTGCTCTGCCACTGTAACAGCATTCAGTGCTGATGGTCATGTGTCCATTTCACTCATAGTTGCTAATAATGTGGTGCTGATATTGGCAGATGCATGGGCTATCGGCCGCAGAGGTCCATTGTTAGGAGTGTTTTGTGCACTGTGTTTTCAGACTCACTTGCACTCTCCACAGCATTAAAAACTGATGTTGGTTCTGCCACAGTTCACTGCTTTTTTTATTGTACTGACAGTGTGCCCTGCCTATGGCATCTGACATTTGTAATGAGGGCTGGCCACTCAACATCATGATGTGTGTATGTAGCTTCACCTTGGTTTCACCACCTATTGAAAATGCTCATCACAGCACTCCTTGAACAGCTAACAAGTAGCACAGTTTCCAAAATAGTCATGCCAAGCCTCCAGGACATCACAGTCTGCCATCAGACAAACTCAAATAGATTGTGTGCCTTCCCCATTCTACACATGGATACTGATCCTACATGCACAGAGAGAGAGAGAGAGAGAGAGAGAGAGAGAGAGAGAGAGAGAGAGTGTGTGTGTGTGTGTGTGTGTGTCTGGTCAGTCATTCCTAATCAGGTGACACTGCTATTGCCTGTATGGGTTTATATCGATAGTAGGTTGGTGGCCATAATGTTCTGCTTGATCAGTTTATTTGTTTTGTGTCACCGAATTGTTTTAATATGATTTACACTGGCTGCGGAATATGATATATTTGTATTTTGTGTTATTGTCTGTCAGCTGTAAATTCCTCCAAAGGACATCTTTTGGAAGGCTTAAGTGCTCCTCTTTGTGACCTACTTTGATGTAATTTCATATCTCATTCCATGAAATGGCTCCTCTCACACAATTTCTTTCCCGGCCTCTTTATATAACTGTCACGTTATTATTTTACTAGAAAATATGCTCATGCTGTTCATCCAGTTGGCAGTTCTGGTGAATTTTGAACACAAATTGAAATGATCCAGAATGTCATCGTCATGTATAAATACAAAGTTCATTTGATTCAATGCTGTAGCCTGCAGAAGTTGTTAATGTGACGTGCTATGGTTGAAGAAAATACTGACATTGGGCAAGTGATAAAGTTTTATTGGTCTCTGTTGCAATGGAGGTGCAGACAAGTGTCATTCATTTTTGAGTCATTCCTTCGTGTATAAAAACTAAACAAATATAAATGTTTGAATATGGAAAACTTATAACAGAGAATGTAAGATAATAGAAAAAAAAATTAGATGATTTTTGTGTTGGTGTTCATGAAGAATCTTTCAGTTTGTAAGCAACCTTAATGTACATCAGTAACCTGAATAGTATACTTTATCTATGTCACTTACGAAGGCCATGGGACTCCATACGTGAAGCAGTGTTGACAGTGTCACCAAAGAGGCAGTAGCGAGGCATCTTGTGACCCACAACACCAGCAACACATGGACCTGTCAATAAAAGTCCCTGTTTGATTAATATTGAAAAATGGTGTTTTGGTACACTGATACTGTCAGATGGACAGAAGTTTTAGGTAATTATTTTAGAAGCACTACTGCACAACAGTATAATATGTGTCACCTGTAGCTTGATCAAACATTATATCACAATAACACTCAGTCAGATATATTTGAGATCACAATACAACTAAAGTAAAAGAGAAATATGACTGTTATAAACAGTGATATTATGTCACCTTGCAGCAGTTGTATACATTTTTAAACTTGTACAATAAATTAATTGTCTGTCAAGATGACAAGTGACAATTTTGGTATAACTCATCTTGAGTTTTAAGCTCACACTTGTAGCCATGTTTGCTTACAAATAAATTTCCAGCTGGAAAAAACAAAAACTTTTCTTAATATTGACCCAGAATATTTAGTTGCAGTTACAGCATCATCAATGTTTTTTTCTCTATTAAATAACAGGAAAATTGCATTTTAGTAGTTGTACATATAGAATCTAAGTTTTTAAGTAAAGTATTCACAAGTTTGAAAACAAAACAATTTTTTATATATGCCTAAGCAATATACATTATTATTATTATTATTATTATTATTGTTATTATTATGATTGTTCACCTTTAGGAGAGTGATTGAACTTGAATTCATAATTTCACCTTCGGATGTTTTTCTTCTTTGCTACCCAACGACTCTCCATCCTCTCAGAATTCTCCTCCTTCTGTTCTTCTGCCATTTTTTACCAGGCTGGTGCAATGTTCTTTCCTCAAACTTCATACTTGTGACTTTATTCAGGCACTCAGTGCGGTCTTTGAGATTTTTTATGTCGATTTGCTGCAGATCCCTCTGGACTTCTTTCAGCCATTCTGTGCCACATTTACTCTTTGTTATAGTATTAAAAAGTTTCCTTGGCATTTTGGAGTCTTCCATCCTGTAGATATGTGTATAAAATTTGGCTCAGCGTTTTTTGATTTCGTCTGTTACTGTGTTGGTCTTTATATACAGATCATTTGGTGGTCTCTTCATACAAATGCCATTTTTGTTGATTGCCCCATCAATCTTCCTGAGAATTTTTCTTTCCTGCTTTTCAATTGCTCTAATTTTTGAATGGCCATCAATCACCACTGTTTCCGCTGTGTAGATTGCTTCTGGAAGAATCGCTGTTCTATAGTACCGTAATTTTGCATCTGTTGAAATACAGTTCTTGTTGTAATGCATCCATGTTAGCTTGTGCATCTTCTGGAGCTTGGTGATTCTTTGTTCATTGTCGATTCAGTTTAATCCTGAGGACTGTATAGTTTTTCCGAGGTATTTAAAATGGCAGACTTGTGCAATTTTACCATGTTTTGTGATTAAACGGGATTTGCTGTCTTTCCATATATTTGGTTTTTTCATAAGATATCTGTAGTCTAGTTTTTTGTGAAATTTCATGTAGTTCATGTAGTATACAATATATATTTTATAATATATAAAATGCCAATATTTTACTTAAAAACTGAAATTCTATATGTAGACCTACAGATAATGAAAAGCAATTTTTCCTGTTATGTAATAGAAAGAAAACAGAAAGCCCAATGATGATGTTATGACTTCAGTGAAACATATCTCCCTGCACTGCCGTACCAGCCCTTCTTGTCATTTATAAGCAGGACATCATTTTGTTGCATGATAGTAGCCAATCACATGACAGTGAAATCCATTAAACTGCATTCAGATATCTACTAACCATGCAGTGCACAACCATAACTGGTCCTATCCAGTACTTGGAGAGCAGCTTCCCAATGCAGAACACAAATGGTGAAAGCATTACTCTGGTAGATTAGACTCAGTCTTGATGGAATGACTTTAAAAATGATGATAGGCTGGCAAAATGAAGGAGATCTAGATGGCAATAAATCCTTTATTGCACTGATTAGTTTTGGGCAAAGCCCATCATCAGAGAACCTATTAAAAATATAAAAACAGCACAAATAATAATATAAAGAACTTGTTGAAAATGAGTAGAGCAACCAAACAAAAGGAAATACATATAACTTCTTACAAAAGGAGTTGAAGTGGATGCCTAATGTCATCCATACAAACTGACAAACAAAATTTTTTGTCAAATACAGTAAGTGATGTAGATCAGTCGAAACCAGAACATGAAATAAGACTGGTTTACTACGGACCCATAATGAAAGTGCAGAGTGTATAAGCTGAGTGCCCTTTACATCGTATGAGGCATTATAAGTTTAAGAAATAAAATCAATAAAAACAATTTTTGTGTTTTGTTATTTTTGAATAAAATTATGCAACTTTCTAGGTGGCTCTTTTTACAAGTTGACATTTTCATAATTTTAATAAAAAGTGACAAAACATAAGAACTGCTCTTATTGTTCAGTGGCAAAATCAAAACAGAACTCAGGTAGAAGAGCAGAGCAGTCTCAGAAATGCACTGAATACAGTTATTTAATGTTAACAAGAAATTCAAAGTAAATCTTGTCCTTAGGTTGCAAGCACCACTTATCTGAGGAACAGGTTTGGATAAAAAAGAGAACTTTACCACACATGCTAAGCAAATAAACTAAGGATCTATTTTTGTATTTAATAGATTTATTAGTATAGGATGTAAACATTTTCTTCTTCTACACACTCTTACCAAATTTTTTAACAACAGGTTGCTTGCTTCAGTTGTAATTTATAGCTTATTTGCAAAGGCCCACAAATTTGACCCAGAGAGACATGCCATGGTTGTAAGAAGAGCACAAAGAAACCTCAACCCCTGAGATATTTTATCTGTTGGAACCACATTAACTGAGGTATACTGTCTGAACTTTGATTTGCACTATCACAAAGTAAGAGAAGAAAATCATTTTGATGGAGTTCTTGCCTCTTTGCCTAGTGTTCAGAGTGGAGTACCCTGGTCTAAAGGTATTCATCAGACACCTGTCTAAAGTATGAAATTAGGAATGCTACTAATCCAAAAGAAATTAAAATGTACCTAATAAACCTCTACATTTAGAAATTATCTAACTGTCTATGTTCAAAGACTGAACATTTCTGTTAGCTACACACTAACTAGACACGATCATTGTATAATTCCATGACAAGTAATAGTGTATTGTAAACTGGCCTTTGTCATAACAGATGTAGGTAACAATTTTCTTTTAAAATACCAACATAGTTAAATTTAAAATTGCCAATAGTGGATAAATGGTGGTTGTTAAATATAACTGAAGAAGAAGCAGATTTTTTTCCAGAGTATCTGTTTTGTGTCTGATTTACTGGTTTACATTTATCTGGAGTTATGGTACATATGATATTAAGCAGTGTAGTGATTGTTTATTGTTAATAGAGTGCACAGATTAAGTTTCTACAAGCTGCTTGTCTTTCAGTCTTGTAACCCTGACATGTTCAGAATCCCTGAATGTCTAAATAAGCTATCACCAACATGAAGATTGGTTTGAACAGTGCATTGCTTTATTAGGCATGCTACTATTTAAGGCAGTCTGCCCTTGCCTTTCTTTGACCTTGCTGTATCCTGCTACTAGTGCGTGTGAGTGTGAGTGTGCTGAGTGTGGTGTCACTGCACATGTGTGTTTGAACCTGTCACCAACTGTATTAGTGTGGGGTGGCCACTGGAGGCTGCCTGTGAGAGGCACGCCACCGGTGTGGTCTCTGCATGTAGAGTCTTTAAGTGTAGTTTCATCAGGTTTAGTCATTATGACGCTGTAGTAGCAGCCCTGATTGAACAGCTTACTTTGGCAGTGACCTCTTTGTCAGGTTCCATTAACAGACAGGATACAGTTCCACTGATCCACCCAGCCACTTTTCCTGTACAATGATTCAGCCAATGACTGTGAAACTTATAAAAAATGACTCAGACAGCATTTTTTGGCTTTTGGTGTGACAGACTCAAATTTGTGCAAAGGCTTCTTCTCATGGATTCCAATTAAAATGTTTCAACTACTTCACCAGGTTACCTCTTTACCAGTTGTTCTTGCTTTTGATCACATGTGCAGTTTATTGTCCAACTATCATCGCAAATGAATTTGTGTCATAGCAGTGCGAGCTGAATTCCATCAATACTGCAAGAAACTAGACAAGTCAGGTAGGGCCCAGGCAGCTGAACTTCATGGCCCTAGCTGTAAGTTCATTACTGATGCTCACAATGACTCTCATGCAGACTCTATGATGCATGATACTATTATGTGTTTATCTCCAGACAAGGAAGTGTTTCAGAAGGCTTTACTCTGTGAAAACCCCCTGTTGGCAGAAGTTTTGCAAATAGTACAATCTTTTGAAGTTCCTTGGGCAGCTGGTGACCAAATTGAAACATGCGGCGATGTTGCAGTAGTGTCACAAGATATGCCCACCTGGATGTCAGAGAGCTTGCACAAGGAAGCAGCAGTGGCAGCGTTAAACATGCAGGCCCAGTGCCGAGCAGACCAAGGCTTTCTCAAGCAACTGCAAACACCACAACACCAGCATCAGCATCCTATGTTTCTGTCTTGTCCAGCACAAACGTTTGGTGTGTCCTAAGCACTGGGTTACTTGTAATGATTGCCAGAAGATAGGTCACATTGCCTCCATGTATTGTTCACCAAAGGTTACAAAGGATATGGACAGAACCTGTATGCGTTTAGGCTCGCTACTGTTGATACTGGTGACGTAGCAGCTGGTCACTTATAACAAACAAAACATTGTGCTGTTGGGACAATTTGCAGCATCTGCCTCGTATAAGTCAGTTGTTCATTTCACTTCATTACATTTTTGGTTGTTGCTGATGCTGGTGTTGAGAATTTGTTCAGGATGGACACGTTTCACGCATTTTCTGTCACCGATGCAGTTCACCTTGTGTCCAATCAGGTACCGTATTCTTAATTGGAAACACTGTGTGAGGAGTTTTCGGACTTGTTTTCGAAAAGTATAGGATGAGCTACGAATTTTACTGCTCATATTTCTTCGAAATCCACCACTCGGACTCGTTTTTGTCGTCCTCAAAGATCAAGTGAAAGCAGAAATGGTTAGACATAAATCCCTAGGGATGGTAAAACCTGTTACGGCTAGTGAATGGTCGTCTGCGTTGGTTGTAGTTGGGAAGCTGTTGGGGAAACTTCGCCTCTGTGGCGACTTCAGTATTACTGTCAACACGCGGTCGATCGTGGATATACACTCCTGGAAATGGAAAAAAGAACACATTGACACCGGTGTGTCAGACCCACCATACTTGCTCCGGACACTGCGAGAGGACTGTACAAGCAATGATCACACGCACGGCACAGCGGACACACCAGGAACCGCGGTGTTGGCCGTCGAATGGCACTAGCTGCGCAGCATTTGTGCACCGTCGCCGTCAGTGTCACAGTTTGCCGTGGCATACGGAGCTCCATCGCAGTCTTTAACACTGGTAGCATGCCGCGACAGTGTGGACGTGAACCGTATGTGCAGTTGACGGACTTTGAGCGAGGGCGTATAGTGGGCATGCGGGAGGCCGGGTGGACGTACCGCCGAATTGCTCAACACGTGGGTCGTGAGGTCTCCACAGTACTTCGATGTTGTCGCCAGTGGTCGGCGGAAGGTGCACGTGCCCGTCGACCTGGGACCGGACCGCAGCGACGCACGGATGCACGCCAAGACCGTAGGATCCTACGCAGTGCCGTAGGGGACCGCACCGCCACTTCCCAGCAAATTAGGGACACTGTTGCTCCTGGGGTATCGGCGAGGACCATTCGCAACCGTCTCCATGAAGCTGGGCTACGGTCCCGCACACCGTTCGGCCGTCTTCCGCTCACGCCCCAACATCGTGCAGCCCGCCTCCAGTGGTGTCGCGACAGGCGTGAATGGAGGGACGAATGGAGACGTGTCGTCTTCAGCGATGAGAGTCGCTTCTGCCTTGGTGCCAATGATGGTCGTATGCGTGTTTGGCGCCGTGCAGGTGAGCGCCACAATCAGGACTGCATACGACCGAGGCACACAGGGCCAACACCCGGCATCATGGTGTGGGGAGCGATCTCCTACACTGGCCGTACACCTCTGGTGATCGTCGAGTGGACACTGAATAGTGCACGGTACATCCAAACCGTCATCGAACCTATAGTTCTACCATTCCTAGACCGGCAAGGGAACTTGCTGTTCCAACAGGACAATGCACGTCCGCATGTATCCCGTGCCACCCAACGTGCTCTAGAAGGTGTAAGTCAACTACCCTGGCCAGCAAGATCTCCGGATCTGTCCCCCATTGAGCATGTTTGGGACTGGATGAAGCGTCGTCTCACGCGGTCTGCACGTCCAGCACGAACGCTGGTCCAACTGAGGCGCCAGGTGGAAATGGCATGGCAAGCCGTTCCACAGGACTACATCCAGCATCTCTACGATCGTCTCCAAGGGAGAATAGCAGCCTGCATTGCTGCGAAAGGTGGATATACACTGTACTAGTGCCGACATTGTGCATGTTCTGTTGCCTGTGTCTATGTGCCTGTGGTTCTGTCAGTGTGATCATGTGATGTATCTGACCCCAGGAATGTGTCAATAAAGTTTCCCCTTCCTGGGACAATGAATTCACGGCGTTCTTATTTCAATTTCCAGGAGTGTATATCCTCTCGTACGCCAGGAGGAAATGTTGGAGAAAATATCGAATGCCCAGTACTTTTCTAAAATTGATTTGCCTGAAGCATATCTGCAGGTTCCTGTGGACGACGAGTCTCAGAGAGTTCTTGTTTGAATACTCCTTTGGTCTCTTTCAATACTTGCATCTTCCTTTTGGTGTGGCTAGTGCCCCTGCTGTTTTCCAACGATTTTTATAGCAGTTGGCTATGCCTGTCCCAGGTTGCTTTAATTTTATGGATGTTGTTGTCACGCGCTCCTCCACGGCCTATCGCTTGAAAAATGTTCGGACTTTTTGTCTTGCAGTCCACAAGCTTACGGTGTAACTCACTAAATCTCAGTTTTTCAACCTTCTGTTGTTTATTTGTGGTTCGAGGTCTCGCGCGATGGGGTTTGCCTCTGCTGTTAGGTATATGCCTCGCCCCTCGCTCATGAAGGAGCTTCAAGCTTTCCTTGGGAAGATAGCCTACTACCATAAATTCCTTCTGCGGACAGCCACACTGGCCTAGTCATCGCATGCCTTGTTACAGAAGAATGTACCTATTTCCTGGAGGCCGGATTGTAAACGTGCTTTTCAAATGTTGAAATCCAAAATACTCTCTGCCCCTTGTTTAGCTATTTTATCTCTGGACCAGCATATAGTTTTGGCGAGTCATGCCACATAGTATCAGCGCAATCCTAGTGCACTGAAATGCCGGTAGCTCTGAACGACCTGCTGCTTTCACCTCTAAATCTTTCACTCCAATCCAGCAGCTTTATTGTCAGGCGGAAAAAGAAGCTGTTGCCATAGTCTACGCTCTCCGCCAATTTCATGATTTTTTCTGGCTCTACGTTTCAGCTTATTACTGACTATAAACCTTTGGTTTCTTTGTTTAACCCTCACACTTCTTTGCTTGACAAGTCAGCACACCACCTACAACGCTGGGCTCTATTCTTGTCTCGCTACAATTACGAAACCCATTTTCGACCTTCTTCTAAACATGCCAACACGGATGCCTTGACCCACCTTCATGTGGATTCTGATTCCGTCTTGGATCGTGAAGGATTGCTTTGCTTCCATCTTGATTCTGAAACGCAGGTTGAGAGTTTCCCAATTACGAGCTTGCGCATATTAGCTGCTGTTGCTACCGACCTGGTTCTCTGCCACATATTTCGGTTTGTTCAACAGGGCTGACTGGATAAACTGCTGGGTCGAGCTTTGGACCCTCTGCACAACTATTTTTTCTTACGGCATCGCCTCTCTGTTTTTGACGATATTTTTCTGTTGTCCACAGAAGACCTATCTCCCAGAGTAACCATTCGCACTGCGTTACGACGCGAGGTTCTTTCCCTTCTCCACCAGTGCCATTAGGGAGTTCCATGCACTACACTGTTAGCTAGGAGACATACCTTTTAGCCAGGGACTGCTAGCTAAATTGTCTGTTTTGTCGCGGCTCGTGAGCATTGTGCCTGACAACAGGCAGCTCCCAGGGAATACCTGTTTCCCAGCCATGAGAACGAATTCATGTAGTCTTTGCGGGTCCCTTCTTGAATTCCTATTGCCTCTTTGCTGTGGATTACATTCTCGAGTGTGTGTCGACGTTGGCTGAGGTCACAAGTTGTATGCTTTTGAGGATTTTTTCTGTTGAGGGGTTGCCATATACCTTATTTTCCAATAATGGGCCCCAGTTCGTATCTTACACCTTTCAATTGTTTTGTTCCCATTAAGGTATTTGTCATGTTACGGTGCCACCATTCCACCCTTAATCAAAGGGCAATACAGACTAATTCAAGTCCCAAATGAAAAAAGTTTGTTGTGGATTATTCTCCAGATGACGCCCTTCTCCATTTTCTGAGGACATATCAGGACCTATCACTTCATGCCTATGGGGGAGTGGAACTTGGCTGAGTTGTTTCACAGCTGGCAGCCACTCACACTCCTCCATCCTGTTTAGAGTGTGCCACACCTGCTGCAATGAGTTTCGTCTGGACAATTTGTGCTGGGATTGTAGATGTGGGTGCAAGGATTTGGTTGCCAACCCAAGTGGATACTGGCCGCCATTGTCTTCCACTGAGGATGACGTCTCTGTGACTTGCTGACGGACTGGTGGCGCATCACTTTGATCAGTTGCGTCCACACTGGCCACCAGAAGCTACTGGTTCACGGATGCAGCCCCGTCACTGCACCCTGCCCCACTGCCCTCTGCCTGAAGCTCATCGTCACCTGCTGTGGATGTGCCCACTTTCTTTTGGCTGCCTCCTTCACATGTGGCGCCATGGTGTTGCAGCTTCCGGGTCCCAATTGCTGGCCTGTCTTTGGCCTCAGGTCCATTGCCACAGCCTGCTGTTCTGATGAGGCCACCTCACTGTCGTCGCCTCAGCCATTATCACTGTTGTGTCCAGCCCCATCTCCTCTGCACTGGCACCTGCCTGCTGATGACGAGGCAGAGATGATGATGGCACCCTCTTCTCCCCTGTTGTCATTGGGTGCTGTGTGGGCCCACTGCCCTGGGGTCCTATGCTCTGATGCCTGCCTGGCACATCGTCCCCCCCCCCCCCCCCCCCCCAACCTCCACCAGCGGCACCTGATGCTGCTGCTCTGGATCTGGCAGACGTGTCTCTTGTTGGGCCACTGGCGTCTCCTACGTCACCTGGGCGCCCACTTCGCATGAGGTAGAAGTGTGCTGTATCCTGCTACTAGTGCGTGTGACTGTGAGTCATTGTGCGTGTGTGCTCGAATTGGCTGCCAACTGTATCAGAATGGGCCAGCTGCTGGAGGCCACCTGTGGGAGGCGTGCACATGGCACAGTCTCTGTTGCATCATGTGCTGGTGACATGCGCCTATGTACTGTATGTGTAGAGCAGCAGTGACTGACCCTCTCTATGTTCTTTCACTGTGTACAACTCACATAAGTTATTCTGTTCTTGTTATGTGTGGTGACATGATAGGCTTATTTCCATTGTTGTTCAGAGGTTTATGAATAAAGCCATATTTGTATTTCCAGAATGGGATTCTCAGTCTGCAGCGGAGTGTGCGCTGTTGCGAAACTTCCTGGCAGATTAAAACTGTGTGCTGGGCCGAGACTTGAACTCGTGACCTTTGCCTTACACGGGCAAGTGTTCTTGGAAGGTAGGGTCGAGGTACTGACGTGATTAAAGCTGTGAGGGCGGATCGTGAGTCGTGCTTCGGTAGCTCAGTTGGTAGAGCACTTGCCCGCGAAAGGCAAAGGTCACGAGTTCGAGTCTCGGTCCGACACACAGTTCTAATCTGCCAGGAAGTTTCATACCAATGCACACTCGCTGCAGAGTGAAAATCTCATTCTGGAAACGTCGCCCAGGCTGTGGCTAAGCCATGTCTCCGCAATATCTTTTCTTCCAGGAGTGCTGGTTCTGCAAGTTTTGCAGAAGAGCTTCTGTGAAGTTTGGAAGGTAGGAGTCGAGGTACTGGCGGAATTACAGCTATGAGGGCGGGTCTTGAGACGTGCTTCGGTAGCTAAGTTGGTAGACACTTGACCACGAAAGGAAAAGGTCACGAGTTTGAGTCTCGGTCCGGCACACAGTTTTAATCTGCCAGGAAGTTTCCTATTTGTGTTACTTGGATCAGTTTTGTGTATTACTTGCATTCTACAGACCTTCAAACAGACTTCCCAGCCAGTTGTAGAAGGATGTACAATATAATGTGGGGTCTAAACCTCAAGGGAATTTGGGATTTTGGTGCTAACAAATATTGCCAGAAGTGAAAGAAGTGGTTAGTGAGAGGTAAAACTCATAGGACTGACCAGATTTCAACCTCTGAATTTGTGATCTGGTTCTTTATCACTTAGATATCAAGCCAACTTGAACATCAATGGGATGGTTTATGGGACATGAAGAATGAATGACACATTACTATAATAATCTAGCTGTGTCCATAGGACTTAGATATTAGAAAAAAAATGTTGAAGAAAGGAAAATTCAGCAGAATTAAATATGTAATTGGTCTAGTAGTAATCAGCAAACAAGAAATTAGAACCCCTGAACGTTAGAAATTTTTCATAATGCGAAAGAGAGATTAAACTTATTATTACTTCTGTCAATTTTTGGGAAGGTGAACTTATTTACTCTTCATGGCCCCTACCCAACAGGAGGGAAGATTATATTTTAAACATCCCATCTATAATGAGACCATTAGAGACAGAGCACAAGGTTGAATTGAGAAAGGATGGAGAAGGAAATCAGCTGCAGCCTTGCAAAGGAACCGTACCCTGACATTTGTCTTAGATGATCTAGGAAAACTGCCGAATACCTAAATCTGGATGGCTGGGTAGGGATTTGAAGTGCTGCCTTCCCAAATATAAGTTCAGCGTCTTATTACTGGGTCACTTTACTCAGTAGTATTTAGAAGAGATATGGGAAAGGCTTACATTAGATTGTGATGGTGATGTTCTTGATGGTATGTGAGGTTACAGTATTCGAGTGCAAAGTGTACGCCCAGGTAGCCACTGTGGAAAGGCAGTAAAAATATATGTGAAATAGGGATATGAGAATGGCAGCATATGAGGGAGTTGGTTGTATGGTTGAAGAGGTGCATTTTGGCACTAAAACGTTATAAATTAAGCACTGTAATATAGTATTAGTTAATTACAGTAATGTCCATGGGAAGGTTTCAGAACTAGTCTTGCTTATAGACTGTAATAATGCCCACAACCTACTAGGGGCAGAAAGCTGGCTAAAATTCTAAATTTCGACCTGTGAGGTACACATTAAAGGTGGGCTAGAAGCCACTGATGCAGACAAGTTTATAGCGATATAAAATACGATTGATATCTATGAAGTCTAATACAGAACCTGAATGCGGAATAATTTGAATAAGATTAATATTAAAGGTAGATCGAATATGGTCATCGGATGCATTCATAGGCACCCTACCTCAAGAGTTGTAATGTTGTTGTTGTTGTTGTCTTCAGTCCTGAGACTGGTTTGATGCAGCTCTCCATGCTACTCTATCCTGTGCAAGCTTCTTCATCTCCCAGTACCTACTGCAACCTACATCCTTCTGAATCTGCTTAGTGTATTCATCTCTCGGTCTCCCTCTACGATTTTTACCCACCACGCTGCCCTCTAACGCTAAATTTGTGATCCCTTGATGCCTCAAAACATGTCCTACCAACCGATCCCTTCTTCTAGACAAGTTGTGCCACAAACTTCTCTTCTCCCCAATCCTATTCAATACCTCCTCATTAGTTACGTGATCTATCCACCTTATCTTCAGTATTCTTCTGTAGCACCACATTTCGAAAGCTTCTATTCTCTTCTTGTCCAAACTAGTTATTGTCCATGTTTCACTTCCATACATGACTACACTCCAAACAAATACTTTCAGAAACGACTTCCTGATACATAAATCTATATTCGATGTTAACAAATTTCTCTTCTTCAGAAACGCTTTCCTTGCCATTGCCAGTCTACATTTTATATCCTCTCTACTTCGACCATCATCAGTTATTTTACTTCCTAAATAGCAAAACTCCTTTACTACTTGAAGTGTCTCATTTCCTAATCTAATTCCCTCTGCATCACCCGATTTAATTTGACTACATTCCATTATCCTCGTTTTGCTTTTGTTGATGTTCATCTTATATCCTCCTTTCAAGACACTGTCCATTCCGTTCAACTGCTCTTCCAAGTCCTTTGCCGTCTCTGACAGAATTACAATGTCATCGGCGAACCTCAAAGTTTTTATTTCTTCTCCATGGACTTTAATACCTACTCCAAATTTTTCCTTTGTTTCCTTTACTGCTTGCTCAATATACAGATTGAATAACATCGGGGAGAGGCTACAACCCTGTCTCACTCCTTTCCCAACCACTGCTTCCCTTTCATGCCCTTCCACTCTTATAACTGCCATCTGGTTTCTGTACAAATTGTAAATAGCCTTTCGCTCCCTGTATTTTACCCCTGCCACCTTTAGAATTTGAAAAAGAGTATTCCAGTCAACATTGTCAAAAGCTTTCTCTAAGTCTACAAATGCTAGAAACGTAGGTTTGCCTTTTCTTAATCTTTCTTCTAAGATAAGTCGTAAGGTCAGTATTGCCTCACGTGTTCCACCATTTCGACGGAATCCAAACTGATCCTCCCCGAGGTCTGCATCTACCAGTTTTTCCATTCGTCTGTAAAGAATTCGCGTTAGTATTTTGCAGCTGTTACTTATTAAACTGATAGTTCGGTAATTTTCACATCTGTCAGCACCTGCTTTCTTTGGGATTGGAATTATTATATTCTTCTTGAAGTCTGAGGGTATTTCGCCTGTCTCGTACATCTTGCTCACTGACAGAACGTTTAAGGAAAAAACTTGGAGCAGGTTGCACGTTAATGTCCTGGTCATGTAACAGTAAGTATCATGTGAAGATTTGGTCTTACTAAGTACAGACAGCAAGACTAAAGTGACTAGGGGATATAGTAAGGCGAAGGGATCGCATGACGCCGTTATAAATGCTTAAAAATTACCTCGATCAGTTAATTAGAAAGCCAACTCATGAGACCTCTTTGGTCCCCGAACTTTTCGAATCAGTTAACGTATGGCAGGGAATCAGTGATCATAAAGCCATTATACGAGATTTCACTGACTGCAGGTATCAATAGGACTATAAAGAAAATAGGAAGATTTTTCTGCTTCATAAGTTCTGCAAGAAACAGATTTCAGAATACGTGAGCAGTCAAATCAAACATTCCTACTTAGTCCGAAATTGATGAATAAAAATCAACAACACTCAAGAATATTGCACAATAAGCCTTAGACAGGTAATGCCAGAGAAAATTTGTGAGCGATCGCAAAGATCCGCCGCAGTTCGTCTGTCATGTCAGAAAGCTGTTCCGAAAGCAAAGAGACCTTCACCGCTGATTTATACGTAGCCTAAGCCTCGTAGACTGACAAAGACGAACCGTGCGTGAAACGTTCATTAGCTCGGAAGTAAAATTCTACACTCCTGGAAATTGAAATAAGAACACTGTGAATTCATTGTCCCAGGAATGGGAAACTTTATTGACACATTACTGGGGTCAGATACATCACATGATCACACTGACAGAACCACAGGCACATAGACACAGGTAACAGAGCATGCACAATGTCGGCACTAGTACAGTGTATATCCACCTTTCGCAGCAATGCAGGCTGCTATTCTCCCATGGAGACGATCGTAGAGATGCTGGATGTAGTCCTGTGGAACGGCTTGCCATGCCATTTCCACCTGGCGCCTCAGTTGGACCAGCGTTCGTGCTGGACGTGCAGACCGCGTGAGACGACGCTTCATCCAGTCCCAAACATGCTCAATGGGGGACAGATCCGGAGATCTTTCTGGCCAGGGTAGTTGACTTACACCTTCTAGAGCACGTTGGGTGGCACGGGATACATGCCGACTGCATTGTCCTGTTGGAACAGCAAGTTCCCTTGCTGGTCTAGGAATGGTAGAACGATGGGTTCGATGACGGTTTGGATGTACCGTGCACTATTCAGTGTCCCCTCGACGATCCTAAGAGGTGTACGGCCAGTGTAGGAGATCGCTCCCCACACCATGGTGCCGGGTGTTGGCCCTGTGTGCTTCGGTCGTATGTAGTCCTGATTGTGGCGCTCACCTGCACGGCGCCAAACACGCATACGACCATCATTGGCACCAAGGCAGAAGCGACTTTCATTGCTGAAGACGACACATCTCCATTCGTCCCACCATTCACGCCTGTCGCGACACCACTGGAGGAGGGCTGCACGATGTTGGGGCGTGAGCGGAAGACGGCCTAACGGTGTGCGGGACCGTAGCCCAGCTTCATGGAGACGGTTGCGAATGGTCCTCGCCGATACCCCAGGAGCAACAGTGTCCCTAATTTGCTGGGAAGTGGCGGTGCGGACCGCTACGGCACTGCGTAGGATCCTACGGTCTTGGCATGCATCCGTGCGTCGCTGCGATCCGGTCCCAGGTCGACGGGCACGTGCACCTTCCGCCGACCACTGGCGACAACATCGATGTTCTGTGGAGACCTCACGCCCCACGTGTTGAGCAATTCGGCGGTACGTCCACCCGGCCTCCCGCATGCCCACTATACGCCCTGCCCACTATACGTCAACTGCACATACGGTTCACGTCCACGCTGTCGCGGCATGCTACCAGTGTTAAAGACTGCGATGGAGCTCCGTATGCCACGGCAAACTGGCTGACACTGACGGCGGCGGTGCACAAATGCTGTGCAGCTAGCGCCATTCGACGGCCAACACCGCGGTTCCTGGTGTGTCCGCTGTGCCGTGCGTGTGATCATTGCTTGTACAGCCCTCTCGCAGTGTCCGGAGCAAGTATGGTGGGTCTGACACACCGGTGTCAATGTGTTCTTTTTTCCATTTCCAGGAGTGTAGTTACTGATCTGACAGAAAATCCTAAGAAATGGTCTAGTGGGCTCGAAGGGGTTGTCTGTTCTGAGGCGCTAGAGCATCCACGAGGTACTCAGCTGAACGAGTGTCGAAGGCTCTGACACGTGCATTTTTAATGTGCTCAACAAAGGCACATTGGTGGCACCGAGGATGTTGCGGAACAGGGGGGGGGGGGGGGAGGGGGGGGGAATGCTTTAGAGAAATCCTTTACCTTTTATTTAGCCCCATGTCAATTTTGCACTCCTCCATGATCACGCCATAAGCAAACGCGCAGCGGCAGGGTTAAGATAGCATAACCACCCTTTACTGCTTCGGATCACGTTCAAATTTCGTCGAATGGATTCGAGCGCCCCGTAGTGGCTCGACCCTGTTTACCAGAGCACTACATTCCTCAGGGCTCAGATTACGTACAATGGGGTTGCAGCCTCATGTTGTCGTTAGACTAGGGTTGAACCGCCAGGGGTAGGAAGGGGGGGGGGGGGGAGCAGTAGTGGTGTCGAACGTTGTCAGGAACGTCGTTCTGTTGCTCGTCACACTGTGAACTGCTAAATGCGTGGGAATCAGCGTCCCAAGGAAAGGGGCGGTTTCAATGATGCGATTTACGCCACCTCCTGAGGGGTTTTCATGTCGGTTCTGAGCGGCGTGTGTCTGAAATGTTTTCTCCGACCACCCACAAGAAAACCGCGCAGTTTTAACTCTGGGTGTCGCAGTCCTGACCTCCATCACAGAGGTGTCAAAAGAAGGGGTGAAATGTGGGTAAGAGTGGACGTGACGACCTTACCATCGTGTGACACATCCAGGGTGGCGTTGGACAGAATTGTGGTGAAATTTGGTGCCAATTCGACATCATTAACCCGTCTGACATCCTCACATGAACTTTCGAGCTTTGGCCTTTTCTTTCTCACGTTGCAGTTTGAAGCGTCGCCGTGCCGGAGACTGACGGACGCAGGGGGCCATGCTTTTGCTCCATTACAGAGGAAGGTTGCAGGGTCTTTGAGTCAAATTTCAAACTTATGCCTCGCCACGGGAGAGAATTACGGGGCTTCGAAAGAGCGATACTGTTTTGTACAGTGTATATTTACTATAGTCTAGTCGTGTTTATTTAGCCTGCTGAAATAGGGTGAAAGTTACTTTTGTTTTAGAACGGGGGGAGGTGCAGCAGTGGTTAGCACACTAAACTCGCATTCGGGAGGGCGATGGTTTAAATCCGAGTCCGTGTATCCTGACTTAGGTTTTCTGTGATTTCCCCAAACCTCTTCAGGCAGATGCCGGGATGGTTCCTTTGAAACAGCACGGTCGATTTCCTTACCCATCCTTAAATAATCCGAGCTTGTGCTCCGTCTCTAATGACCTAGTTGTAGATGGGACGTTAAACATCTTCCTTCCTTCCTTTTCTCTTAAAGTTGTGTGGCGTTTAAGAGCAGCACGATCGCGCAGACGTTTCTCTAGCACCAGTTCAGCTAGAGTTGTTTCCGTCTGACGTTCTAGGTAAACCACTAATTTTTCCAACTGCGTCGTTGCCTCCTCATTGGGCATTATTTTTTCTCCTTAAACGGCACTTTTGCTGTCCATTTCATTCTCACTGTCGTTCTCAGCACAACAAATGGCATTACAAATTTTGTCAATGCTTTTACAGTCTGACAGAGTACCTAGAAACCAAACAACAAAAATAAAGATGCATTGTGAATATTCTGCTTTGTATGTTGCCTCTAATGTCTGTTGTATATATGATTCTTTGGTAAATTACTTCAATATCTAGTCCTTAGAAATGCAATACACACTGTATTTTATCTTGTAAAGACCTAACCATGTCCAATATCCTTGTATATATTCTATACATGTAGAATTTTAAGGACTAAATAAATAAACAAGCATCACCGTCTAGCATGGAAGTGTGCGACCGGCGATCTCTATGGTACCAACATAATAACTGTACATATACAGTACCGTACCAAACGTCGCATAAAAAAAACGCTAATTGCTGATAGTGTAGAAATTTAGCTTTATCACAGCCCATTTTTTGTACTAGGTAACTAGGTAACAGGGTTTATTTAATAAGAATAATAAACGAAAATATAATAAATACACTGTACAATAACCTCTTTATAAAGTTGAGAGTATATATTAGACTCATCCTCTACTGAATTTCTGTTGCATTATTCCTCCTCATCTGCAGAAATGGAATAACGATAAGTAGCTAACACTTGTGGGGAAAGTCTAAATCACGTGCCATGTTTACACACTTGTTGTCAACTTCTAACTAAAGAACTGACTGCTGTGGCGAATTTTAGCATTTATCTGAAGATGGCACTAAAGAAAAGCCACATCCCTCATTAGAAGGAAATAATGCAAGAATGCTCGAGTTTAATATCTTGTTGCTGTCAACATAATTACATATTTGGGATTAGCTGTAACTGTCCGAAGACGAGAAGGAAGTATTCTGTAGTCTCGTTTAAGCAACTATCTTCGCATTCTTTGAGGCCGTACAAGAAAATCTGTCAGAAGCGCTATGTGAACTACTGACTGTTACAGAGAAAATCAGTTAAAGTATAGCTCATCAAAAAATCAGTTATGTGCTTTCCATCTTAAGAAGAAGCAGAGTACAAGGAAATTGTAAGTAGATAGTGAAACCAATCAGTTACACCATCGCCCAACACTTAAGTATTTAGTTGTAACTATAAATAACACATTCACCTACAAAAAGCACTGCATAAGCACTAAAATGAAAGTATCAGCTAGAAATATCTTTCTCTGCGAACTGACTGGAATCAATTGAGGTTTACAGCCAGAGACACAGAGAACCACTAGTCCGGCTCTGTGCTACTCAGCTGCAGAGTATGCTTGCCTTGTTTGGTACGGATCTAGTCATGTAAAACAAGCCGACATTTCTCGGAATGAGACGCGTCGACCTATCATTGGTTACTTGATACCAACACCGTGTGATAATGTTTACTGTCAGGTAGAAATCACTCCACCTAATATTAGAAGAGAAGTTGCGTCCATGTACAAGAGATCTAAAGCACTTGCCACACACGCGCACCTACTGAACGGACATCAACCTACCTATCAACGACTGAGTTTTTGGAGGAGTTTCCTGCATGCGACCTAAAAACTAAATGCACATCCTCAGACTGCAATGTTAAAATTATGGATATCGTGAAACACTCACATTGCTGAATGAGATTTTCACTCTGCAGCGGAGTGTGCGCTGATATGAAACTTCCTGGCAGATTAAAACTGTGTGCCTGACCGAGACTCGAACTCGGGACCTTTGCCTTTCGCGGGCAAGTGCTCTACCAACTGAGCTACCGAAGCACGACTCACGTCCGGTACTCACAGCTTTACTTCTGCCAGTATCCGTCTCCTACCTTCCAAACTTTACAGAAGCTCTTCTGCGAACCTTACAGAACTAGCACTCCTGAAAGAAAGGATACTGCGGAGACATGGCTTAGCCACAGCCTGGGGGATGTTTCCAGAATGAGATTTTCACTCTGCAGAGTCGTGCTTCGGTAGCTCAGTTGGTAGAGCACTTGCCCGCGAAAGGCAAAGGTCCCGAGTTCGAGTCTCGGTCGGGCACACAGTTTTAATCTGCCAGGAAGTTTCACTCACATTGCTGGTTGGAGGTTGTCGGTCGAACAAGGTAAATATTGAATTTCAGATGTGTTGCGTCAAAACACTTCTACCTAATATTCTATGTTTTCAGTGACAAAATTAGAATCTAGTTGGAGGGGGAGAAGAAGAAATCGATTGTGACATCATGACATACTCCCGAACTGATATCCTGGACTTGCATTCGGGAGAACAGCTGTTCCTGTTCGGTCATACAGATTTAAGTTTTTCGCGGTTTCCTCAAATCGCTTAAGGCAAATGGCAGAGAAAAGGAGACGGTTGATTTTGTTACTCATCCTTCCGTAGTCCAAGCTTTTGTTCCGTCTCTAATGATCTTGTCGTCGATGACATTTTAAACCCTAATCTTCCTTTCTTTGATTTGATTTGTAAATGTTGATGGATATAGTAAATATCTTTTCGCTACGTATTCATTTAGCTATAGTGAGTTTGTGGCTATGTACAACTCCTAACTGCTGAACAGACGATATGGCATTCCCCTCAGCATTTTGACAAAATAAAAACAAATGCACCTAAGAGATATACCTACATTAATCTTCTTGCTTTCTGCAATATGTGCTCTGATGATTGTTTTTCACGAAATATGTTGTGGTCGTTATTCTTAGCTCTTAGTATTTGTGTGTATGTGGCCTGTTCCGGGTAGCTTTCTGTGTCTCAAAAACGAGTTTTGTACTCTTCAGCTACGCGCTTTGCGCGGTGAATTCCCCACCGTATCAGGAATGTACTTTTTACTTTTCCAGGATCGGATGGTACTGGTGAACACATACGTATAGTCATACACATCCGATATTCTGCTACATTCAGACACGTATACAGTTTATGCGTAACATGTGACTAACTTTTTCTTTCGTCCGGTAATTATTTTTCGTGATATCCGCAGCGATTTTCCACTTTCAGATGACCGGTATGCTTATGGCTCGAGGTATTCCTGTTCTTCTATAAACACGCTGTTATCTTTGTTACGTGGAGACAGCAAAGCTTAGAAAAATAATACATCGCGTTTTCGTAATTTTGGATATTTCGATCCTGTATCTTAGGGCGTGAAAAACGATAAGAATCCCTTCATCAGGCACTGAGGAGCATCTGTTTTCAGCTTTCTATGGTTTACTATTCGCTAACCTTCCTACCCGAAGCTATGCCAGTGTCAATGAAAGCGCCGCAAAACGAGACCCCTTCCAAGCGCGCAGCAGCTGCATACGTAAAAGGCTCGCTATTGTGGCAGGCACTAACAGTTCCTACGACGACGTAGTCCAACATTTCTAGTGCGAAATTTACCTAACGGAAACGCGGAACTTATGGTGATAATATGTGTCTGAGATAGTCCTGATCACACAAACGCTGAGCTAGTTATTAGCAAAGTTATGCATTCTATAACGAGGCAGAGCACAAAGCTTCTCGCTCGTTGTTGGGTCGGCTCTTAACGAGCACTTTACGTGAAGCCACAATCGTTTATATCTGAAACGCTGCTCCCCCAGCAGCACCTTAAAATAAACTCGCCGTTAACGGTTTTCTTCTGAATGTTATTATTATAACAACTATTCTTCTGCGATGTATTTTTCCCTCTTTCTAAGCAGCTTCGTAACTTGAGTAGTGTAAGCAAACACTTATCCAGCTACTGTTGTCGGTGTGCTATCGAAATTGTTGATACAGGCACGGAAAGTCTTACCTCTGTGTTATTACGCTGATTTCTCAGTTTTTAAGGCGATTTACCATGTAAAACAGTGATACCAACGCGCAATATTAGTACGACTGAAGCAATCACGCACTTTTTCCTTGACGAACGAATAAATCCCCGATTCTGTAAAGAACAAAACTCACTTGTATGAACCAAGTTCACAACTCTTGATTACAAATGAGATAATATGTTAAATACTTGACGCTAAGCATGTAAGGGAGAAGAAATTAGAATATTTGTTGAAATTATGTTTAAAGGATTTTTGGAAGTCGCTAAAACACTGGATGAATATGAATATTATTTGCACTCCGGTGTAAGAAAAAGTTAGTTTTTCAAGCTTCTCAATGTTTGTGATGTCATATCTCGCGAACTGTGTGTTGTACAAAATGCATAATTTTGCAGGTGTATAAAATTATTTCCTTTCACGACTTTGCGACGGAAGGGGAAGGGAGGGGGGGGGGGAGGCTAAGGCTAAAGGAGAAGATTTCATAAAGATTTGAAATTATGTGTAAAGTTTGTTGCTGGCCACTAAGTGCTCTGTCTCGAATAATGGATGAATACAGTCTGGGTATTTGCGCCCCGTGAGTTGTCTCAACACAAATAAACAGTTTCGAACTGTAATATTTGTCTTAGTGTGTTAAACCCTTCACGTAACATTATATCTCTTAGTGAGCAGATTATGACAAAATTTTAAATAAAAATTCGGTCAATAGTTGTGTGAAAAATTGGGAACGACATTTCTATTGGACATGGAAGCTATTGGAGGGGGAACTTGCAACTGAGATTGTGCACCATAAACCTTGAAACATGAATAGCAATTTGGTAACGTACGTGATCAAAAGTATCCGCACACTTGGCTGAAAATGACTTAGAAGTTCGTGGCGCCCTCCATCGTTAACGATGGAATTCAATATGATGTGGGCCCACCCTTAGCCTTGAAGACATCTTCCACTCTCGCAGGCATACGTTCAATCAGGTGCTGAAAAGTTTCTTGGGGAATGGCAGCCCGTTCTTCACGGAGTGCTGCACTGAGGAGACGTATCGACGTCGGTCGGTGAAGCGTGGCACGAAGTCGGCGTTCCAAAACATCTCAGAGGTGTTCTGTAGGATTCAGGCCAGGACTTTGTACAGGCCAGTCTATTATAGGGATGTTATTTTCGTGCAACCACTCCGCCAGAGGCCATGCATTATAAACTGGTGCTCGATCGTGTTGAAAGATGCAGTCGCCATCCCCGAACTGCTCTTCAACTGTGGGAAGCAAGAAGGTGCTTAAAACATCAATGTAGGCCTCTGCTGTGATAGTGCCACGCAAAACAACAAGGGGTGCAAGCCCCCTCCATGAAAAGCGCTACCACACTATAACACCACCGCCTCCAAATTTTACTCTTGGCACTACATATGCTGGCAGATGACGTTCACCGGGCATTTGCCATACCCACACCCTGCCATCGGATCGCCCCCTTGTGTGCCATGATTCATCACTCCACACAACTTTTTTTCCACTATTCAATCGTTCATTGTTTACCCTCCTTACACCAAGCGAGGCGTCGTTTGGCATTTATCGGCGTGATGTGTGGCTTATGAGCAGCCACTCGGCCATGAAATCCAATCCAAGTTTTCTCACCTCACGCCTAACTGTCATAGTACTTGCAGTGGAAACTGGTGCAGTTTGGAATTCCTGTGTGATGGTGGGGATAGATGACTGCGTATTAGACATTACGGCCTTCTTCAACTTTCGGCGGTCTCTGTCAGTCAACAGACGATGTCGGCCTGTACGCTTTTGTGCTGTACGTGTCCCTTCACGTTTCCACTTCACTATCACATCGAAAACAGTAGAGCTAGGGATGTTTAGGAGTGTGGAAACATCGCGTACAAACGTATGACACAAGTGACACCCAGTCCCCTCACCACGTTCGAAGCCCGTAAGTTCCGCGGAGCGCCCCATTCTGCTCTCTCACGATCGATGTCTAATGACTACTGAGGTCGCTGATATGAAATAGCTGGCAGCAGATGGCAGCACAATGCACTTATTGTGAAAAGCTTATGTTTTTGGGGCATGTCTGGATATTTTTGATCACACAGTGTACCTGATGGAACAGAACGGAGCAGCAAAACATTCCACTGTGCATTTCAAATCGGAGCCACATATCTGAAAGGGTAAAAGATTTAGTTTTTACAGTGCCTGGACAAAGAAAATGCCTGCACTTTGCCTAAATAAAAATATGAAGTGATTACAATTTTCATTAAGTAAACATTTTAACAGTGAAAAAGTCGGTCTTATTGAAGACCGAAAATAGAGATTTTGACGTTATTCAATACTTATGGAAGAAAAAAGCGCAATCAAAAAGGTTAAAAGGTTCTGTTTATTGTCATATAAATACTGTTTGACGTGTTTGTGTCTATATATCATCTCTAGAAAATACATATCGGTATTTTGATATGATTCTGTTAGTTCACATCGCAGCAGTTTACTGTCAAACTTTCTCGAGAACCTCTACTATGAATCGTACTTTGGTCATTAAAAAACTTATCATTGGTAGTGGGTTCAAATGGCTCTAAGCACTATGGGACTTAACTTCTGAAGTCACCAGTCCCCTAGAACTCACAACTACTTAAACCTATCTAACCTAAGGACATCACACACATCCATGCCCGTGGCAGGATTCGAACCTGCGACGGTAGCGGTCGCGCGGTTCCAGACTGTAGCGCCTAGAACCGCTTGGCCACTCCGGTCGGCTAGTGGGCTTAATTCTGGAGAATATTTCTACTTTTTGCATCACGGATGGTAGCTCATCCCTCTCATTCACCATTTGGTAGCGGGCTAATTGAGTGGCATTGTGATGATGTTCCGCGTAGTGTGAACTCACCTTTATTTCAATGTGACGTCGCATTTAATTCCATTTCGTTGACGTCCACTAACAATCGACCTTAAAGCGTCTAAAATTACCCTCTGTTCTAACTCTTTTTCAGTTTTGTTTTTTGAACATAAATCGCTGACATTTACTGCTCATAACCACACGTCACCGTTTTTGCAATGTAGGCCTATGCAGTGGCGGATACAGAGGAACATCAAGGAGGGGGCGCTAAAGATATCTTGAGCTGCCTTTCCGTTTACCGTAATAAAAAATAATCAAGTCACATGTAAAGTTTAGGAAAGTTTTATATGAACTGATTACACAAAAATACAAGACAATGCCATTTTATGATATAAAAAAGTTACAATTGTGGTTCTCTTCCTTAAATGATGAATTCTATGCGCCTATTCTTCCTGGCAAGTTGGTTAATTACATCGTCAATAGGACTATCAACGTCAGGGTGAGTGTTCAACAGAGCTAAGCCATTAAGTCGGTCCGTTCCTTTCTAGTGCATTCGATAGAGGGTATATATAGAAACAATGCCTTTTAGGAATCTTCTCGGAAGTCACTATTACCGGAGATATACGGATCAATTACGAGTTGGGTATGGGAAACTATTGTAACGTTGTTAGTAAAAATATTGTTAAGAGTTTCGTAACAATATTTTTACTGAGAAATTACTATGAATTACAATTATTAATATTTCACAATCAAATGATCACTCTCACTCTTGACTGATCACACTTGCACTTGCTACAACTAGGACTTTTGACTTACTCATTCTTCAGTCTTAATATTTCTGCTTCCGATTGTCAAGTAGCTTCCTATTCGGCGCATAGACCGTATTTATGACGCTACGAATCGAAGGTTTTCTGTACAAGGACACAATACAATATTCGCGACTTTTATCGAACAAATGCCAGACAGAATAACGTACCGAGATCACTAGAATGGCCTCGACTTTTCTCGTAGGTATGTGTTAGCTATCTGTGTGCGAGACAGAAACATGTAAAATACGATGACGTGGACGTGTGTGCTACATATGAAAGTACAATTACTCGATAACTCGATTCAGTCTAGTTGACTGACGGAAGAAACAAACGAATAGCGTGCGGGCTGACTGGCGGAGGTGGCGCGGATGGCAATGACGGCGGCCCCGCAAGTACGCGAGGGGGCGGGGGGGGGGGGGGGAGGGGAGGGGGGGGCTCGTCCCCCATACGTATCCGCCACTGGGCCTACGACAGGGCTGATATGTTATCAGCATCAACTAACTGTTCTGCAACTAGTAAGGGAGAGTGAATCACAGATGATGCCCACTGCTTGTGCCAGTGGAACATTAGAAGAAAGAATTGCTAATAGAAGATTCTTAGAAAAATGGGAACCGATACTAAAACAATATCATTTAATTTTGCGATTATCATTTTTTTTGTTTTTTTTGGTGGTCACTTAGAAGTTTCTGCCGTGAGTCTACCCGTGATTCTGAAAAAGCGGTACGGAAATTGAAATATATACTGCACTGTAGTGGCACTACCCAGTATTTTAGATAAAAGTATTAAGTCTTTGGTGTAAGTAACTGGAAGTAACATGGAGTCCGCTGTGGAGTATTGCAGTGAGAGCGCTGTCTATCAGCCACGCTCTGTTGACATGCTGGGCCCAATAACAGATGAGAAAGTGAGTTGCGAAGCGAAGATAGCTGAGCGCAGTGCTAAACTGCCCCGCGCAGCAAAAACAGATGTAATAAGTGGGGCGTTGTCGCCACACTCGAGAGTTTCTCTTTGTTATGGGCAACGTGATTAGACGCCAAGTTTTAGAGAAACAAATGGGCAATAACGGAGTATAAATGAAGCTGAATTCAAGGACAGGACGTCATTCCATTCTGGGACTTGGCCGTCGCTGAGTAGCTGCTCACGACGCAGGACCACCGGCAGACCGCGAGACAACTGGGTAGCGCCAGCGGCAGCCTTCGGTTCGAGATCAGACTGCGTCTGCCGCCGCACTGTGTCCTTCATGGGACTTCGTGCCACAGACCCACCGACGCGCTTTCGCTGCCTGCTTCCACCAATGCTGAGGCCCAGAGATGGCGTCATAGCATCAGCGTCCATCCGCTGCCTGTCCAAGGGGCGCATAGCCGCCTCTGCGACCACAGAGCAAATAGCAGCGGACCACTGCCTGTCGTGTCAGTCCACTGTGAAGCACCGCTATCACCAATTAGCCGTGGCCCTGCCTTGGCTGCTGGACCGGAGTCCTGATGCTGCATCGCCGGGCGCCGTCGTAGCAGCCAACGCCAGCTGCACAGTCCAGAGTTTACGAGGAGAGACGTGCGTGCCTCTTGTAGAATTGAAGATATAATAAAGTTATATTGTCAAACTGTCCACAGTATTACCATTGGTTCCTTACCAGCTACGGCATCACCACAAACGCACCAACCCCTACGGAAGTGCCACTACAGTGTGATCCATACAGAGTGGTGTGAGGAGGGCCGACATTGTAACAATCAACAGCGGAGGGTGGGACACCCCCGCAGCACATTGTTCGAGCCGCAACCCGCCCCATCGTCGTTGGGCTGAGTGAGGGTATTTTATTCATGTGTAGTGCTAATCAAGGGGTTGAAGGAAGAGGGCGTGATTTTACGAAAGTTACCTTTACGAAGCCAGAGGAACCTGTTGGTCTGTCTCAATTTAGGAGTAATGGTAAAGATGAGTGATTAGTACCTGCACATTGCACTCAGTGTAATTTACTCGGCTATTCTGCACCTTGTGCTGAATCAATAGTGAAACTGCTTTATTTGTAACCATTTTGGGCAAACGGTTAGGCAATGTAGAGAGTCTAGGTGGCTCGTGATTAGAGAGAATAAGCAACTTGGTAGAACACTTCGGGACAAACAGTTCCATGTGTATTGTTTTCTTGTAGTGTCGTTTTTACCGTGGATAATGTACGCAGAGGCAAAATCAGAAACACTAGGTGACACCAGTGAGGAAGTGGTGCAATCATTAATGGATTAGATGGCTCAATTGTGAGTGGATTATTTGGTTAGCAGGCTAGCAGGCAACAATAGCGAGATAGAAGTGTTGAAGTCACAAACTCTAGGAGTGGATCAGACTGTGGCGAATCTTGTTTCTCCTTTCTCTGGTAGAGCGTCTGAGGACGTATTGGCATTTATAAAGGATGTTAAGCCATCAGCTAACATAGTGGGTTTGTCAGGTAAACAGTCCAGATCGCAAGGTTACGAAATTATTACATGAAGCATGGTAGTACACGGTTTTCTGGTGATCAATTAAGGATGGTGTCCAGGAGATATAAATAGAAGTATTTGCAGATAGAATTAGGAAAATGAACGTTAACACATACGAGCTCTCATTAAACAAGGAAGTAAACGAAGTAGTGCTGCAAGTGGCCGAGCAACGAGTTCTCGATGCTTTTTAAGGGGTTTGACACCGGAAATGTGTTGGAGAGTGTGCGCGGGGCCTTCATGGAGGGGTTGGGTTAGTTCTGGAATACGAAGTAATCGATAGGTCGACAGGCGTAAGAGAGCAGAAACTGCTATTTATGTCGAATATTAAAAGTTTTAATTGTGGCCGAATGGGACATGTACAAAGACAATGTTACCAATTACGAATTCACAGCATAACTGGAGTAATATGTGTTGCCAGCTGTTTGGTGGAAATGGCAAGGTTATAGGGATAATGATAGAGGTACTCAAGGGAAAAGGAAGGGCTCGCTAAACTTAGAAGGGAACCCCAGGACCGCCAGTCGGAGTTCCAAGTAGGAACAAGGTCAGTCAGAACGAATGCAGAGCCGGAATTTGCCATAATCAGTGTTGTGGATGGAAGAGAGAGTTTAAAGTATTGTTGGACACAGGAGTATTATGTGTCAGTAGCCTCACAGAGAATTAGTTGGTAGGATGCAGTGGAACCCATCACGATGTGATTTATGTGGGGTAGGGGTTAATGATATCCGACCATTGGCGTCAGTAGCGATGAATTTTTCGGTTGGGACAACCAAGTTTAGGCAGTGCGTGGAAGTGGTGTCTCATGTAAGTGAGAGGTACAGCACGATCGTGGGTTAGATTTTCTACATCAATATCATGCCACAATCTTCAATGATGTATAGTGGAACTGAGTGGGAAGACATGTGGACTAGGGGGAACTAATCTCATTGTTAATATGCGGCGAGGAGTGTCTAGTGAACAAGACGGTCCAGTTAAACTGCGATCAATAGAATTAAGGCTTGATTCACATGACTGTGTATCGAAAGGCACTGGAAAATCACTTTGGGTGAAAGTGGAGTCGAACTTGCCAGTAGGTGTGAAATGTGTCATAGAACCATTGGGGGGTAGAATGGCTCTGAGCACTTTGGGACTCAACTGCTGTGGTCATTAGTCCCCTAGAACTTAGAACTACTTAAACCTAACTAACCTAATGACATCACACACATCCATGCCCGAGGCAGGATTCGAACCTGCGACCGTAGCAGTCACACGGTTCCGGACTGCGCGCCTAGAACCGCGGCCTGCTTGGGGGGGGGGGGGGGGGGGTAGTGAAGTATTTGACACAGCATGTTGTTTGGTGAAGCGTAGTATTGTACAGGTACAGGAAAGGGACAGGGGAAAGCAGTACCCATCAATGTGGATAATTTTGGCACCGAAGATGTAAAGTTGTTGAAGGGAACGTTGTTAGCTACGCTAGAGAGTCCGAATGAGGAAGATTGCCACACGGGACAGGAGTTGTGACCTGTAAGGGGGCACAGGTCGATTCTAGGACTGCATTCCGTGAGAAGTTTAAGCATTTGAAAGGAGCGCAAGTGGAGGACCTGTTGCCACCTGTTTTAGAAGCGTTCATGGATCAGCAGTTACCTGACAGAATAATAGAAGAAAGTAATAGTGTGTAGGGAGCACGAATTGCAATCATACCTAAGAAGTCTATGGACGGTTTGCAGAAGTATTGGTTTTGTTGCGATTATCGCTGTTTGAATAGCAACGCTACAACAGATGCATACCCTATTCCGAATAGTATGGAAACCATAGATAACCTAGACAAAAGCAAGTAATTCTCGACGTTGGACTTAAAGAGTGGATACCATCAGTTAGAAATGGCTCCTGAAGGTAGACCAGAAACAGCCTTTTCAGCAAATGGGGGACACTACCAATATAGGAGGATATCTTTTGGGTTGAAAAATGCGCCGGCCGCATTCCAACGGTTGCTGGACAGAGTACTGAGAGGGCTGAAACTACCCTATTGGGATCTTGGTGACATAATTGTCAATTCAAGGGATATGCAGGAACATAGACAATGTCTAAAAGAAGTATTCAGCAGATTACAGGCTGCACATCTCACATTCAACACTGAAAGTGGAAGTTAACTATTTGAGCAATGTTATAAGTAATGACAGTGTAGCGACTGATACAAGGTTGGTGCAGGCAATGCGAGATTTTCCAGTACCAAAGACTACTAGGGAGTTACGACCTTTCATAGGCCTCGCGAATTATTATAGGAGGTTCGTGAAGGGAGCTATACATATTGCAATTACGTAATTGTCGAAGAAAGGGGAATTACGTAATTGTCGAAGAAAGGGGTTAAGTTTGTGTGGTCAGAGGAATGTCAGGGGGAGCGTTTGACGAATTAAAGAAGGTGTCAACATTCAGTCCATTTTTGATGTTTGCAGACTTTCAGAAAGAATTTATATTGTAATGTGATACGTCAAACTACCCCTCTGATGCATTTTGAGCCAGGAGGTTGATGGTCAAGAACGTTCTGTTGCCTTTGCATCAAGAAAATTGAACGCCGCGGAAAGAAATTATTCTACATCGAAGGGAGAGAGAGATGCTTAGTTTGATGTACGGAATAACGTACTGTCGATGTTGTTTGCAGAGGAGGATGAATGTTTTATTCATGTATGCCGTCAGAGGACACGATGTACAGGAGGATGTTTAAGGGGAGTATGTGGGGTGAAATTGGTCAAAGAGTGACATTTTCTGATTATTATCTCTTAATAATATTTGATCTCTGCTGAATGATTTGATGAGTCATTTATCGATTAATTACAATTGGAAGTGTACTTTTTACCATTTCAAAGTTAATAGTTCAAGTGTAAAAACGTCCGGTCTTTCTGCATTGACTTGCTATTTCTGGAACTATTCAATCTACAAGGCTGTGGTTTTCAGCTACTTATTCCTTGAATTCATGTTAAGAGGTTGGATGCACTGTGTAAACAGAAATGGCAGTATTGCACATGCATCTTGTGGATTTACTTTGTCGGTGTAGCGTTTAATAGTTGTTGAACTGTAAACATAGTGGTTTGGTGTACAATTACACGTTCTTATACCTCTTTTCAACATAACGAAAAGAAAGAGTTCTTTTAAGAAGCGACGCTTTGCTTCGAGGAGGAAACTTGGAGACCATGAGGATTTATTTATTGACAAAGGAGATCATGTAAATAGTTTAGGTTATGTTTTATTAGATTTGAGCGTGTTATTACAAGTTTTACAAGATGCTATATCATGTAAAGGTTTGTGGTGGGCATATTAGCATCTTTGAGGAAACGTGTGCAAGGACTGGACTAGCTAACAAACTTGTTGTTCAGTGCACAGTTTGCAGGCTCCCTAGGCTATTTTGGACTTCTCAAAAGTGCAAGAATGACTTGTTTGAGAGCAATGTTAAATTCTTATGTGGAATGAGGTGCATAGGTAAAGGATTGACTACAGCTCAAGTATTATGTGCGACGCTGAACTTGTCAGACCCACCAACCAGATAAAGTAAGTACACAGAAGTAACTGGTGAATGTGTCAAATCCGTTGTTGCTGCTTTTATGAAAGCCGCTGCTAAAGAAGCGTTAGAATTAAATGACACAACAGACTTACCTGTGGCAATTGATGATACATGGCAAAAGAGAGGCCACACATCTAAAAATGCAGTTGCAACTATCACTAGTGTAGACACGTAAAATTTTAGACGTCGAAGTGCTATCTAAATATTTTCCTCAGCTTAAATCAGTTGACAATGAAACAAGTGAAAGTCATAAAACAAATTGTGCCAAGAATTATGAGGGAACTGGTGGGGCTGCTGCAGTTGTTTCTATGTTCAGACGCTCACAGCAGGAAAGAGGTGTGTGCTAAACCGAGTAATTGGGGGATTGTGATTCGAAGGCCTTCAAATCAGTTGTGCAAAACCAACCTTATGGTGAAATGCATATTTTGTAGATTGAATGTGTGGGCCACATTCAAAAACGGATGGGAACACGCCTTCGAAAACTGAAGCAGACAAAAGGAAAAGAGAAGTTATCGGATGGAAAGACTGTAAATGGTGAAGGAAGACTGAGAGATCACAAGCAACTCTCTCACTTATTTTTCGTATACAGAAAATTATTAAAGATTTTGTTGCAACCTTACATACCTTGAGCGAGACCCTAGAAAGTTAATGGCCTGAGCAGACGTTGATGGAGCCTGGTAGGACACTAAAAGCATGAGGTATTCGCAGAAACGGCCTGTGCCTTGTAGCATGTTACTCCTAGCTATGAGATGTAATAAAATCTCTAAACGTTTCTCAGATACCGGAGTTTCCTATACAACCGAGGCGGCCGATGCAAGTGGATCACAGGTCTATTTGCACAAAAACTTGTGAATTTTTATGACGTGTGGCTTTGCACACAATGCCTTGTTTACGACTCCACTGTGTAAATGCGTCCCTTCATTCTGTCGCCTACAGCCAAGCCTTCAGCTTACGACAATGCAAGTGTAGTGGCATTGTCCTGCTGGCGACCTGTCTCGACTTGAGGCTACTCTGTCTGCCCTGTACGACTGTGGGCCGGTCCAGCAAGATTTACTGAGGGATGGGCTCGCTGACAACTGTTTAGTAGATTAACAAGATGGATATTGCAACTTAATGAATTTGAGTATGAAGTGATCCACAGGCTGGGAAGAAAACAGGGAAATGTGGATTGGCTAAGCGAAAATAGCTGTAATAAAATCACTGGGTCACGATCTTGAGGAATGGCGAACAGTACAGAACACCAACGAGGACTGTATAAGAAACAGCAGCAAGTTGGTATGCATGGTGGATTATTGTTCAGAGAGACAAAATTAGGACTGTGAGTGGTGGTGCTGGCCAAGTTAAAATTGGAAGCGTTACTTGAGATATATGATCACATTTTGGCAGGTCATTGTGAATGCAGGGCTGCAATAGAAGGGTGGCAGAGAAGTATTGGCTGAAAGGTAGGAAGGAGCAAGAATTGTGCGGATTGTTCGGAGAGCGCCAATTTCAGTTGGAAGCAGGTATTGTTGCAAAGATTGCCAGCTGCAACAGAACGTCTTAATTTCATTGGGGTGGACGCGTTAGGACTATTCAACCGTGCAACAGAGGATAATCGTTTTGTGCTGATCATAATAGATCATTTTTCTCGTTACGTCTAGATAGTGACAATGCCGGACCAACAGGCAAAAACACAGACGATGATAACAGACGAGTGGACGAACTTCACGTCAGACCTGATGAAGGAATTGAGTCAGTTGCCGAGAAAGAAGAAGTTGAGTTCTAGACCACTACATCCACAGTCTAGAAGGAGGACAGAGGGAGTTCATAGAACAATTGGCAAAATGAATAGTTACTATGTGGACTCAAATTATTCAAACTGGGATACATAGGCCTACCTAGCTTTAATCAAACACATATATCTCTAACGTACGTGGTAGCAAGGAGTTATCACCATTCAAGGTAGTGTATGGCAAAAAGATGCCGTCACCTGTAACATAACTGAGCAGAAAGTGGCAGAAATGGAGGAGCAGTCTGTGATGTTGCAAGAAAGGTGTGGAACAGGGTACACAGAGCAAAAATATAGACTTTAGAGAAAAAGGAAGAGGCAGTGAGGCACGTGGGGATGTTACAACATTATAAGGTGGGCGAATAGGTGATGTTGTTGAGTCCATGTACACCAGAGAGAAAGAAAAATAAGTTTTTAACATGGTACCAGGGCCCGTACCAGGTAGTCAAAACTACCTGACTGGTGAATGTGAAGTTGCAGTTGCCAACAAGGACGACGATTGTGCATGTGCGACATCTGTGACCTTTCGGGGGTGCGCCAGAGGTGATTCCACGAGAAATGATAGTAAAGCCAAGGAAGGATATTAAGAGGAAAAAGTGAAAGGATGAGCAGTGGGAGAGGGAAGTCTGGATACCTGACACTCGTTATACATTAAGGCCAAGAGAATAGTTATGTGTATCGATTTTGCAAAGTTTTTTTTTATGTGTAGTGAAGGATGTAATGCTGATAGTACTAGATGCAGACTTATATATTTGTGGTAGTCTTATCAGCAGAACAATAAGATGATCACTGTTCAAAGACAGCAGGCTTCTTGGGGGAAGGGAGGTGATGTGGATACCTGTCCTGGGGTTGCCAGATGAAGCAAGAGAAGAATTCTAGTTTTGGAAGTATTGTACCTCTTCCCAAGAGGGTGGGGTAATGAGACTACTTTGGAAGTATTGTACCTCTTCCCAAGAGGGTGGGGTAACGAGACTACGAGACTACAAGTGCATCACCTGGGCAGTGGAACGTTGTTTTCCAGACGGCCAGATGTGGTATTTTCTAGCCGTAAACGGTTTTTAAGTTTTAGTATTTAATGTGTGGGAATTAAGAAATGGAATGAGGAGGCTGGAAGAAGTATTTTCAAGGGTAAATGAAATGGTGATTAGTAATGGGAAGCAGAGAGAGGTCTCAAATGAACACAGGAACTTGTTCAGGACATATGCACGATTAAAGGAGTGGATGGAAGAGGAGGTTGAAGTAGCTACGCACGAGCTTAGTAGAAAAAAAAGAGAATAGATAGATGCTAGGGGTAGAATACTGACGACAAATTTCGGGACTTCAGATGCCAGCGACGTGTGAAAATTGAATGAAATAGCAGAAGTCGCAAGAGGGTTAACAGAAGCGAATAAGGTAACTGTAGAATGGAATTCAACACAAATTATGAACTTGGAGAGCGGCAGGCTGAAGAGCACAAGTATGCTCTGCCAGTTGACTAAGGACGTGGCAGTATCTCGGCTAGTACCCTGAATGTGGATTTGGAGACAGTGCAAGCACGTATGCAGGCAGGTATTAGATCATTAGGTGCAAGGCTAACCTTGACAAGGTTAATGCAGTCGCTAGGTGACAGAATCTGGACGCAAGGTCGAGCTAAAAAATTTGTGGGAGGTAGTCCATTAGGCACTACATCATCAATCAAGTCATGACTTGCTGTCACCTGAGCAATTTCTGAAGGGGTTGAGGAAGGTGCAAGGAGAACTGACATCGGAATTACAACTAGTAGTGGAAACGAGTAGTCAAAAATTAACTATTTTGCTACCATAGTGGAGCAGTGGGTGTAATAACAGAAAGTCTGCAATTTTAGACAATGGTGAAAATACCAATAGCTGGGAAACACGTAGTATTTAGGTGTTATTCAATGCACACTTACCTGGTGAAGCTAGCGGCAGTTGGGAAATTTATGCAAGTAAAGTAAGAAGGGTGTTACTACTAGCTGAAGATGGGGAGCAACATGTGGAGATGAGAGCGGGTGAGCTCCAGGAATGTCGGAACTAAGTGGTCACCATATCCTGCATTAATTTAAGGGAAAAACAGGAGAACGTGTTTGCCCAAAGGAGGTGATTGAACCAAAACCTTATTTTAGGAGAGCAGGGCTCCGCTGGGTCCATTCAGTGTACAGTGATATGGTGGTGGTCGCTAGTTGTTATGAGCGAGGGAAACTTACAGGGGCAAAACTTTTGGAGGTGCGAGGCAGCGGACTACTAATTAAAGTGTAATCTAGTAGGACCTTATTTTCATTTACCAGTGACCATGATTGGAATTACTCTATTTAATGTGACACAGCCACAGCTATACTGGCCAGACAAACCACTAGAGATCTTATTGAGAGAGAGTCTTTCCTTTCTGAACGGTACTAGGGAGTCAGGTCTGGACCACTCCCTAAGTTAGATGATAGTTCAAGAAGGGCGGTTAGCTGCTAAACAAATGCTACAGCTTGTAGGGCAGTATTGGAATAGGAGACGTGAAGTAACAGTGACTTCAAGTATCGCAATTCCTAGTGCCATAATGATCCTGATTTTGCTCTACCTAATCTTTCTTATATTTGAGGCGACGTTGCCTGAGAAAACCCGATCCAGGGCTAATAAAAGTTGCAGTAGATTGGATTCCCAGGGCACGAGAAGAACGATAGATCGACTTGTTTGATATAGTACTTATGTAATAGTCAGGAATAGACAAGCTGGGGTAGCTGTACCGAAAAAGGGTGTAGTTGTAATCAAAGTATAGCAATGGGTCGGAGTAAGACTCGAAGAACCGGGAATTCCGCATGGAGGGAGGCAGTGCCATGGCACTATCCACTATTTTACGTAAAAGTATTAAATATTTAGTGTAAGTGACTGAAAGTAGCATGGAGGCACAGTAACAGATGTGCAAGTGAATTGTGAAGTGGGGGCAGCTGAGCGCATCGGTAAACTGTCCCGTACAGCAGAGAACGATGTAGAAAGCGGGTCGTTGCATCACACTTGACTAGTCTCTTTGCTGTGGGTGATGTGACTAGACACCAGGTTTTAGAGTAACAAATGGGCTTAACGGAGTATAAATGAGGGTAGGACTTCATTCGATTCCGGGAGTAGATCGTCGCTGAATAACTTCACCAAGGCGCTGGAGCACCGGAAGGCCACGAGACGTCTGGGCAGAACCAGCAGCAGTCTCCGTTTTGAGACCAGGATGCGTCTGCCACTGCACTGGGTCCTTCACTGTGCTCGGTGCCACAGCCCAGCCGGCCTGCTGTCGGTGCCTGCTACCACCAATGCTGAGGTCCAGCGATGGTGTCACAACACCAGCCGCCATCCGCCGCCTGTCCGAGGGGCGTGAGTCGAGAGCCGTGCACAGCCGCCTTCGCCGCCGTGGAGCGAAGAGCAGCGGGGCCATTGTCTGGCGTGTCGCTCCGCCCGGAAGCGCTGCTTTCGCAAATGGCCATGGCCTTGCCTTGCCGCTGGGTGGGAGTCCTGACACAGCAGCGCCGGGTCCCGTGCTTACAGCCGACCCCAGCTTTGGGTTGTTTGTGCTAGATGGGTGTTGGACGGAAGGAGGTGTCAGCTTTTGGGACCTCTGTTTCTTAATTCAGCTCGTAGGAGCTTCCACTGTAGTGTCCTTTATTACAGAGTTGTAGAGGCTTTTCCTGCTTGTTGTTTTCTTATCTTTCAAATACTTTTTGGTTTCCGATTGTATTTTTACAGGATGTTGTAGTTTTGTAGGATACCATGTCTCTTATATTTCCTCAGTGCTTTCTTCCGTTATGCTTTCTTGCATTCGGTATTCCACCACACAGGTCTGTCTCTGTTTGTAATCAAAACAGATTCCGTTTTGGGTTTAAATGGCTCTGAGCACTATGGGACTTAACTTCTGAGGTCATCAGTCCCCTATAACTTAGAACTACTTAAACCTAACTAACCTAAGGACATCACACACATCCATGCCCGAGGCAGGATTTGAACCTGCGACCATAACGGTCGCGCGGTTCCAGACTGTAGCGCCTAGAAACGCTCGCCCACTCCGGCCGGCGATTTCGTTCAAATGGTTCAAATGGCTCTGAGAACTATGGGACTTAACAGCTATGGTAAAGAGTCCCCTAGAACTTAGAATTACTTAAACCTAACTAACCTAAGGACATCACACAACACCCAGTCATCACGAGGCAGAGAGGCGATTCCGTTTTGGAGCTGCCTCTACAGCGTCCTCAGTAATGCACTTAGTTTGGAGTAGTTAGAAACTATATCTTCGGATGTCTACAATTGTGGGAAGTTCACTTTTCAACTATCAAAATATGTTTTCTACTCAACTTTCCAAATTTTCCATCTCTGTATGGGATAGATCCAGCGTGGTTTCTCCTCTGTGCTAAGTACACTCACAACTGGTAGCAGGTGATCGGAAACGAAAGGATCTATTTTCACTTCCCAGTTTGCTAGTAAAGTGAAATCGTATGGCATGACTGATTGGGAGACCTCGAGGGGCAGGTTCAGCAGCCTGAATAGGAAAGGTTTTTCCTGTACTCTCGCACTGGCACCTCTTCTTCGCGATGTGTGAAATTCGTGTGTTAAGTGTATCTGATACATGTAATTGACTATAGTGAGTGTATATGTAGTGTGGTATCATGTCTGCGTTGTATGACGATAAGAGAAGGGGATAGTATGAAGTCCGGTGGCTCCTCATAGCGTACTCCTCTCGAATAGGATCAAGGGGCTGCCGATCTTAATGTCGCTGCTACGTCGGTACTCTTCGTCCTCCCGCATAACAGTAGGGCGCCACAGGTTGCCTACGCCGCTAGCTGCAGGGGCCACGTCAGCAAGTGTTCTTGCTTCCGCAGGATCGAGTTGGCGCAAATAGGTCTGGCAATATCCTGAGGCCTCCACAATATTTATGCCATCGCCCGGCGGTGCTGGACCAGGTCTACCGGGCGACCTCTTTGGATTCTGGGTTCTTCAATTCAAAGATTCGCGCCTGGAATCGTCGTGCAATCGGTTCTCCGACGCTGTCTTTTTCTGCTGGGACTCTTTGCTAAGTGGAGGCAGCAGTCGTATTTGAGCTATACCGAGACTTGCCTCCTGTAGCGTGGTCGATTTTGGGCACTGCTATTTGGACCGCCACTATCGTGTTATTACATTTTCAGTTCCTAGTGAAACCATAACGTGGACTTATACAATTTGGCCTACTGCCAAGTAAGTGTACGTTATGTAATTCTTCGCTGAGACTCAGACTAAATAGCGAAATTTCAGTTGTGCGGTGTAAATCAAATTCCAGGAAGAAGACTTGAGTTTATGGGTATTTCAGTAAACTATTCACTGTCTATTTCTGAGGGCCTGCATCGGCGTGAGATACGCCAGTCCCCATCCGATGGTTAGACGCATGCCCTCACTCCATGAGACACTGTGGATGGTTTGGAATTTAACACAGGATATTGGCGCATAGTCTGGTGATCAGAATCTTTACGCAACCACCTCGCCTCCATTTTATCGGAAAAGCAATGGGAAAAGCCAACAGCGCGTGACGGACTCGGGCGGTTACCCATCCAAGTACTGGTCACGTCCAATGTTGCTTAACTTCGGTGATGTGACAGGAACGAGGCAAGGCCGTCGGCGAGTTTTTTATTAGTGTCACATGAGGCGATAATAATCAGGGGTCTATTGTTCATCTTGTCTGTAAAGATATGGTTGTTCTTGTGGGGGAACGATCGTTCAGTAGCGCTAGGTTTTCATCTTTTATGATTGTCTTAAATAGCTCTAGAATGTGATATTCGTACTTACATCCTCTTGATGTGCGATCGACGTAAAAGTCCCATATCGTAAGCAGTGAACGACCAGATTGTTATAATAGAGGTGTAGCATCAGCGTCTGATAGGAGCGTGACAGGTGGCCTGTAGATAGCAACTATGTCCTGAGTGATATCATTTTGACCACGACCAGCTTATGCTTACAGGGGGGAAGGGTGCTTTTGTTTAACTTGAAGACGATGGCTGGTCTTTTTTATAATACTGCAAAACGGATAGTTCTCGGAGTTGACTAAGCTGATTTCAAGGGCGAGTATTTTTCCTATGACGGCCGGTGCGTTTCACTGTACTTCTAAAAGTCCTCACAGGAAATACCACCTTGAAACCTATAGCCTCACACATGGTAAGATTTACTGTTGTTGTAGTATTTTTTGAGCTTATTATTTCGTTTTATCGCATACTTAATATCGATAGTCACCCAGCAAGAGCTCACTGAGCCGTATCCACCAGTAAGAAATGAATCACTGCTTACAGGTATGCGGGTGTATTATTACTGTTGTTGTGTCGTCGCGCGAGATGAAGGTAATATTTGAGTCAGACTGGATCGGTCGGCAGTGCTGTTGAGGTATTGGTGCATTTAGACACTTGTGTTGCAATATAAACCAAATAAAACTACATCCATTTCAAGAAAATATTCAATTTAATTATTCGTACCGTGTTTCCATTGGATCTGAAATCTCGGTGTGCAGATGTTGATTATGTGTTTAGGAAAACGAGATTTTACTAAATCAAGGTGTAGTTTCAACTGTTTTTTGGAGAAGGAAAAATTCCAAAAGAAGAAAAATACAACACAATTTGTGATGCGTCATTGACTATTATCAACTGAATTCTTTGTACTTTGTTTCATAATAGCCAGTGAAAGAACCGTTATGAGCAGCCGATTGGGCAATGGGAGGTGCAGATGAGTGATGTTGCATTGCCACTAACATCTTCGCGGAATTCTTGCTGCCTTACAGAACACGGTTTTCTGTCTGGAGTGGAATTCCAGAACTGTTTCACGGGGAATGATCCTATTGTAGCTCCTCCCTTAAAGCGTCGCACGAACGAAAAAGTGGCTGATACCGTTATAAGTGACCAGGGGATAGAAAAGCAACTGAAACTGCTCAACAGAGAAAAGGCCACTGTACCACGCGGGATACCAGTACGATTCTACATAGAGTATTGGAAAGAACTTGCCTTTCATGTAGCACCTGTGCACTGTATGTCTTTGAAAGAGCGAAGTGTTCCTTATGGTTCTAAAGAAGCACAGGTCATTCTGGTTTTCAAGAAAGATCGTTGAACATACGCACAAAACTATACGCTTGTATCTCTGGTGTCGATCAGTTACAGCATTTTGGAACATGTTTTACGCTGGCGTATTATGACATTTCGGGAGGCCGAAAATATCCTCGGTATGTTCCGGTTTTCCCACAGTCCATGTCTCACTACCATACAACGCTGTACTCCAGACGTACATTCTCAGAAATTTTTTCCTCAAATTAACTCCTATGTTTGATACTAGTAGATTTCTCTCGGCCAGGAATGACCTTTTCGGCATTGCTAGTCTGATTCTGATGTCCTCTTTGCTTCGTCCGTATTGGTTATTTTACTGCCTAGGTAGCATAATTCCTTAACTTCGTCTACTTCGTAACCGTCGATCCCGATGTTAAGTTTCTGACTGTTCTCATTTATGCTACTTCTCATTACTTTCGTCTTTATTCGAGTTACTCTCAATCCATATCCTGTACTCATTAGATTGTACATTCCATTCAACAGATCATGTAATTCTTCTTCACTTTCACTGAGGATAGCAATGTCATGAGCGGAGCGTAAAATTGATATCCATTCACCTTGAGTTTTAATTCAACTCCTGAACCTTTTTTTTATTTCCATCATTGCTTCTTCGATGTACAGATTGAACAGTTGGGGCGAAAGACTGCATTCATGTCTTACACCCTTTTTAATCCGAACACTTCGTTCTTGGTCGCCCACTCTTATTATCCCCTCTTGGCTGTTGTACAATCATACTCAAAAGTATCCGAACGACCTGAACTGCAATTCGCCTGATTCGCATGCAACTGGCATAACGCGGTTGTCTAGCAGGTCCTCTAATCGCTCCTTCTTGCAGTCGTTTGACTATTGAAAATGGTTCCAATATGTCACCACTAGAAAACACTGCTCTGTATCTCAGTAACTCAAGATGTAAAGTAATACCACGATGCTACAAATATCAGGGAATGCCTTATCACAGATAAGACTGTCCTTAAGGCTTGTAAGCTCACATTTATTACAATAAATGACATACCTGAAATGTTACCACTCTCATTATTGCGTCAGATAGGTAATGCACGTAGTAAGTTCGTCGTATTCATGATTTCCTCTTCAAAGTAACATACAGTACTTATTATTTAACACAAAAAGACATTAAAAATTTAAGTTATCCACGAGCAGCTAATTGAGAATATGTATGAACTACAAATGACACGACGAACCGTCTCGTTCTGCATATGGATTCAAACCCAGGTCTGGCAGACTATGCAAAGATTTCGTGACTGACACAAACTAACAGTCATTCCAGATTAGGCATACAGTGAGTGATATACCTCGATTTTAGACAGTATCAGTTAGCAAATATCAACTTTAAATTACATAACGCAAACGTTTTTAACGGACGCGAATTCCTACCCAGCATCTATTGTCCCTGTTACCGAACGACGAGAGATGTTAAATATTGCTTCTTCACAAGTAACTTACTTTCAAGGCCGTGAGGCAAAGCTTTGTGTTGGACAGGGATTCGAACCCAGAACCTACTCGGCTTGATATCGAATCACAACCAACTATGACATATCAGATTTTTTCGGCAGTATCTAGATGTTTTAACTGAAATGACGAGACGAAACATTAACTTTTTCCTTCCGAGGACTCCAACCCGGTACCTATCGCTGTTATATTATAGAGAAAACGAACGTTAAATACGGATTTGTTGAAATCAGCGACATGTGAGCATGTTTGAACTAGAAATAATATGACGAAGAGTTCAGTGCTCACTGGGAATAGAGCCCCACACATATCGTTGTTGACTACACACAAAGAGACGTCAGCTACCGAATTTTTCTCCACCAGCATACTTGAACTTACAGTGATCTCGCAAATAGTTCTGTGTCCCACTGGGACTCAAAAACGTCAGATATCGTTAGTGTTTACAACAAATGAAAAAATATTAAAAATCAAAATTATTAGCCAACAGCAGATAGGTATTCTCATCCTAGAGCTTGATAATACATAATGAAATCTTAAGTGCCGGGGCAGGATTCGAACCCATTCACGTGTAATGTGTGGATATGTTGAGGAATCTGCAGTTTTGAACAAACAACAAATTGTAGCCGAGCTGTATTGTCACGAAGGGATCAAATTCCGCGTTAAGGGCGGTCTGAGTTGCATTCTCAGTTGAGAACTAATTTTATCAACATACGGAAGCTCAGATAAAAGATGGAATAAGTGCCCTGTGATCCTACATAGCGTTTGTTTCGTCACTAGAAATAAATAACTAGTATACGAAAGGTTACTGGTGACAGAGTTTCTACTTGTCGCCATTCCAGACTTTATTGTGGTTCAACCTGCCGTCTACTTGGCAGAGAAAGAATATCATCTTTAATGTGAATTTCAGACCACACTGCCATTATATCTTCTTCACTTGGTGTAGCCAGAAGAGAATGGAATCTTTCTCTCCCTAACTAAAATCATTGACAGAAGTGGGAATCGAACCCAGACCATAGGTATACGAACCTATCATCAGTCCAACAGACCGCCAAATCCCCTTTTTCTATCAAAACACAGTTGCGCCACACTCGATGAGAATTCTGACACACAGGTTCTCTGTAGTAAATTGACACACAGGTTATCTGTGATAAGGCATTCCCTGATATTTGTAGCATCGTCGTATTACTTTACATCTTGAGTTACTGCGATACAGAGCAGTGTTTTCTAGTGGTGACATGTTGGAACCATTTTCAATAATCAAACGACTGCACGAAGGAGCGATTAGAAGACCTGCTAGACAACCGCGTTATGCCGGTTGCATGCGAATCAGGTGAAATGCAGTGCAGGTCGTTCAGATACTTTTGAGCACGACTGTACATGTCGTATATTACCCGTCTCTCCCTGTAGCTTGCGCCTATTTCTCTGTCTTTCGAGCATCTGGCACCATTTCACGTTGTAGAACGCTTTTTCCAGGTCGACAGATCCTACGAACCTGTTTTGATTTTTCTTTAGTCTTGGTTCCATTATCAGTCGCAACGTCAGAATTGCCTCTCTGGTGGCTTTACCTTTTCTAAAGCCAAACTGATCGTCATCTTGCACGTCCTCAATTTTCTTTTCCACTCTTCTGTATACTAGTCTTGTCAGCAACTTTGATGCATGAGCTGTTAAGCTGATTGTGCGATAATTCTCGCATTTGTCAGCTCTTCCAGTCTTCGAATTGTGTGTATGATATTTTTCCGAAAGCAAGATGGTATGTCGCCATAGTCAACATTCTACACACCAACGTGAATATTCGTTTCGTTGCCACTTCCCCCAATGGTTTTAGAAATTCCGATGGAATATTATCTATCTCTTCTGCCTTGTTTGATCTTAAGTCCTCCAAAACTACACTCCTGGAAATTGAAATAAGAACACCGTGAATTCATTGTCCCAGGAAGGAGAAACTTTATTGACACATTCCTGGGGTCAGATACATCACATGATCACACTGACAGAACCACAGGCACATAGACACAGGCAACAGAGCATGCACAATGTCGGTACTAGTACAGTGTATATCCACCTTTCGCAGCAATGCAGGCTGCTATTCTCCCATGGAGACGATCGTAGAGATGCTGGATGTAGTCCTGTGGAACGGCTTGCCATGCCATTTCCACCTGGCGCCTCAGTTGGACCAGCGTTCGTGCTGGACGTGCAGACCGCGTGAGACGACGCTTTATCCAGTCCCAAATATGCTCAATGGGGGACAGATCCGGAGATCTTGCTGGCCAGGGTAGTTGACTTACACCTTCTAGAGCACGTTGGGTGGCACGGGATACATGCGGACGTGCATTGTCCTGTTGGAACAGCAAGTTCCCTTGCCGGTCTAGGAATGGTAGAACGATGGGTTCGATGACGGTTTGGATGTACCGTGCACTATTCAGTGTCCCCTCGACGATCACCAGAGGTAAGGCCAGTGTAGGAGATCGCTCCCCACACCATGATGCCGGGTGTTGGCCCTGTGTGCCTCGGTCGTATGCAGTCCTGATTGTGGCGCTCACCTGCACGGTGCCAAACACACATACGACCATCATTGGCACCAAGGCAGAAGCGACTCTCATCGCTGAAGACGACACGTCTCCATTCGTCCCTCCATTCACGCCTGTCGCGACATCACTGGAGGCGGGCTGCACGATGTTGGGGCGTGAGCGGAAGACGGCCTAACGGTGTGCGGGACCGTAGCCCAGCTTCATGGAGACGGTTGCGAATGGTCCTCGCCGATACCCCAGGAGCAACAGTGTCCCTAATTTGCTGGGAAGTTGCGGTGCGGTCCCCTACGGCACTGCGTAGGATCCTACGGTCTTGGCGTGCATCCGTGCGTCGCTGCGGTCCGGTCCCAGCTCGACGAGCACGTGCACCTTCCGCCGACCACTAGCGACAACATCGATGTACTGTGGAGACCTCACGCCCCACGTGTTGAGCAATTTGGTGGTACGTTCACCCGGCCTCCCGCATGCCCATTATACGCCCTCGCTCAAAGTCCGTCAACTGCACATACGGTTCACGTCCACGGTGTCGCGGCATGCTACCAGTGTTAAAGACTGCGATGGAGCTCCGTATGCCACGGCAAACTGGCTGACACTGACTTCGGCGGTGCACAAATGCTGCGCAGCTAGCGCCATTCGACGGCCAACACCGCGGTTCCTGGCGCGTCCGCTGTGCCGTGCGTGTGATCATTGCTTGTACAGCCCTCTCGCAGTGTCCGGAGCAAGTATGGTGGGTCTGACACACCGGTGTCAATGTGTTCTTTTTTCCATTTCCAGGAGTGTATTTTAAATTCCGATTCTAATACTGGATCCCCTATCTCCTCTAAATCGACTTCTGTTTCTTCTTCCATCACATCAGACAAATCTTCCGCCTCATAGAGGCTTTCGGTGTATTCTTTCCATCTGTCTGCTTTCTCCTCTGCATTTAACAGTGGAATTCCCACTGTACTATTAATGTTACGACCCATGCTTTTAGTGTCACCGAAGGCTGTTTTGACTTTCGTGTATGCTAAGTCTGTGCTTCCGACAACCATTTCTTTTCAGATTTCTTCACTTTTTCTTTCAGCCATTTCGTCTTAGCTTCCCTGCATTTCCTATTTATTTTCTTCTTCAGCGACTTGTGTCTCTGTATTCTAGAGTTTCCCAGAAAATTTTTGTTCTTCCTCCTTTCATCGATCAGCTGAAATATTTTTTCTGTTACCCCTGGTTTCTTCGTAGTTACCTTCTTTGTACCTTCGTTTCCCTTTCCAACTTCTGTGATGGCGCTTTTTAGAGATGTCCATTCCTCTCCAACTGTACTGCCTACTGAGCTATTCCTTATTGCTGTATCTGTAGCCTTAGATAACTTGAAGCGTATCTCGTCATTTTTAGTACTTCCGTATCCCACTTCTTTTCCTATTGATTCTTCCTGACTATTGTCTTAAACTTCAGCCTATTCTTTATCACTACTGTATTGTGATCTGAGTCTTTATCTGCTTCTGGGTACGCCTTACTATAGAGTATCTGATTTTGCATTCTCTTGTCTGACCATGATGTAATCTAACTGCAATCTTCCCTATCACCCGGTCTTTTCCAAGTATACCTCCTCCTCTTGTGAATCTTGAACAGGGTATTGGCTATTACTAGTTGAAATTTATTACAGAACTCAATTAGCTTTTCTCCTCTCTCATTCCTTGTCCTAAGCCCATATTCTCCTGTAACCTTTTCTTCTACTCCTTCCCCTGCAACTCCATTCCATCCCCCCATGGCTATTTTCACTTCTCTTTACATACTTTAGGGGCAGTTTCTCACCCCTAGGACAAGAGAGTGCCCTAAACCTCCGTCCGTTCCCCCGTCGTCTTTGACAACGCCGTTGGCAGAATGAGGATGGCTTCTTATGCCGAAAGTCTTTGGCCGCCAATGCTGACTATTAACCAAAATTTAAGCAGTGGCGTGTATCGAAACCGGGACCGAAGACGTTTTGATGACTAATCAAAGACACTATTCATAGACCACGGGTGCAGAAGCAGCGTGCATTAATAATGATTACATACCTGCAAGATCATCCGCAGGATAGTAAATAAGGCATTATTAAAGATTTAGAATAAATTCGCAGAAAAATGACCGTGTGGTGCGTAATAAAAATTACGGATATTCAAGCGAGGACAAGGCTCACTTTTTACAAAAACTGGTGTTGGAGCGTTTCAAGGAGAGCGATACAATTAATGGGATGTGCATGATAGTGACTTAGTACGTCATGCACATCAAATTGCGCGCAACATGGATTACATTGATTTCAAGGAAAGCTGTGGATGGTTGCATAACATGAAACAGTGATACGGAGTTGTAAGACGTAGGATAATGAAATTTCAAACAAAGCATCAACTTGACGATCCATGGCAAACTGCGAAATGTGCACGAAAATTTGTAGGTGGAATAAACAAACTTATTCCATCATTCAGCAAAGAATTCATTTTCAACTTTGAACAAACGGGATCTGACAGTGAAATAGAAGCAAGCGTGGGAAAATGAGCTTAAGAGAACTCTTACTGTGATATGAGCACTGCTTTTGCCCAATAACTGGTCAAAATAACTTGTTTTTTTGTCCTCGCAGTCTTTCGCGACGGCATACATGAACAGAACGTTGTCGGTTTTCCAGCCGCGTCAGTTCGAATAAAATGCTCGAGCTTTCGATGACCATCTCCGCCATCGTCGTCAGGAATTCACTGAGTGCCGGGGCTGCTACGGTTTCTCGCTTACATAGGCATGATGACATCATTAGCAGCCAATCACATGGACCCAACGTGGCGCGCGCCCGTAAGTCGACCCGGGCAGCTAGCGGAGCTATTGCCCGTGGCAGCATCGGTGACGTCAGGCGCCACGTTTGAAACTGCCGCTCCTGTTCTGCTTTCTTTCGATGTCCAACGCCCTTCCCCGTGCCCTGCTTAGTGTGTATCCCTAGTCTCTGTTGAAATTGTTGTTATTTAACCGAATCTCGGCCACTCCCTTTATAACGGAGTCCCAATATCTAGACGCATGAGCCAACACTTTTGTATTTTCGAACTGTATTTTATGTCCGTTTTCTAGGCAATGCTCCGCTGTGGCCGGCTTGTCAAGCTCCCTTTGTTTTATATGGCGCTTGTGCTCAGTACAACGCTCCGCAACCGTGCGAATTGTCTGTCCAATGTACGTGCTGCCACAATCACAGGGTACACCATACACACCGGACACTCTAAGAGCAATGTCGTCCTTAACAGGCCGCAACATATCTCGCATCTTGGGGGCGGGCCGGAACACTGGTCTTAGCCCATGTTTCTGCAGCACACGTCCTACCTTACAGCTAGTTGCTCCACAGTATGGCAGGAATACAGTCCGTTTGGCCTCTTCTTCTGATTCACCAGGTGTCTTTCGTCAGCGGCCCTTGAAAGCGTTTGCGATGTCTCTTTTGCTATATCCATTTTTCCCGAAAACACGTTTTAATCCTGCAATTCAGACTGTAGGTGGTCGTCGTCAGAGATAATCTTGGCTCTATGTGCGCCAATAGTTTCCACCACCCTGTACACAAGAAAGCTGTCCTGAACACGTTGATTGGTGAATCAGAAGAAGAGGCCAAACGGACGGTATTCATGCCATACTGTGGAGGCTATACTGTCAATATTGTTCTTTCTGCTTCTAAATAAAATTGTAACCTGATATTTCGAGGGTGCTTTTCTACTTATAAATTTTAAATCTGTTTTTGAATAGGCTTTTATGAAAAAAATTCCCATTTGTTAAAGGTAATTTCATTTTCATCAGTTACTCCCTGGCAACTACTTCCACGTTAACCTAGTATGATTAAATGTGTTAATGTTCTTGCTGAATCGCTAGTAAATAAAGTGAATTCTTTAAGAAAAGACTTTGAAAGTAAATTCACGGTTCAAATAATACATTCTACATCAGTATTTTCAACAGTCCGACAACGCTGGAGTGACTTTTCCATTCCGCAACCATTGAAATCACGTAATTTCGAGGCGAAGAACTCGTCAAGCCATGTTCGGAGCGTATTTTCATTCGGAAAGGACGTTCCGTGAAGATTGTTCGACAAGGAGCGGAAAAGGTGAAAATCTGTGGGGGCAAGATCAGGTGAATAAGGTGGATGCGGAATGAATTCCCAACTCAACTCCTGTATAGTGCTTTTTGTTAGTGTAGCTGAAAGCGGGCGGGCGTTATCGTGGAGTAGCACCACTTCACGCAGTCTTCCTGGTCATTATTCATGGACTGCGTCTGCAAGACGTGTCAGTTATTGACTATTCATGGCAGATGACACCACCGTTGTTCCACCAGATACGTAACATTATCATTTGTAGATGCGGGCATGTCTTTGTACGGCTCAGCCATTCGTTTCTTTTCCTTATGGTAGCATAAAGACAACTTTTTTCGTAACCGATAACGATATAGATAGGAATGGTTGGCGTTGTTCACGAGACAATTGATAATGAGACGAACTGATTTTTGTGATTTTGGTTTAGAGCATGCGGTACCCACACGTCCGACTTTTTATAATCTTCCCCGCTGCATGCAAATGTCGCATGATGGTGGAATGCTCACAGTTCCCACATTTGCCATTTCTCGACTACACTGACATGGGTCATTCTGCATTAATCCGTTTAAACGATCATCATCAAATCCCGATGTCTATCTGAGCGAGGAGATTCACTAACGTCAAAACGATCCTCCTTAAAAGGAGAAGACCATATTCTTGCCGTGCTCTGTCCTTTGGCATTATCCCCATACATAACGCAAATGTCTCTGACTGCCTCCGCTGCTGTCATCCCTCTACAGAAAATATTCCGAGAATGTTACGATTTCTACTCTTGGCACTAAATTTTCTTGTGTCCACAAGTCCACTCACAATTTCCTAATGACAAAATAACAATATGCAAACTCAAGTAGCAAACAGTGAACTACAAATAGAAAGTGACAATCGATAAATAAGCTCATAGCAACCAGAATGCCAACATGTAAAACAAAATCTGTAGGATCTTATGCACGAACTTAATACACTACTGGTCATTAAAATTGCTACACCACGAAGATGACGTGCTACAGAATCGAAATTTAACTGACAGGAAGAAGATACTGTGATATGGAAATGATTAGCTTTTCAGAGCATTTAAACAAGGTTGGCGCCGATGGCGACACCTACAACGTGCTGACATGAGGAAAGTTTCCAACCGATTTTTCATACACAAGCAGCAGTTGACCGGCTTTGCCTGGTGAAATGTTGTTGTGATGCCCCGTGTAAGGAGGATAAATGTGTACCATCACATTTCCGACTTTGATAAGGGTCGGATAGTAGCCTATCGCGATTGCTGTTTATCGTATCTCGACATTGCTGTTCGCGTTGATCGAGGTCCAATGACTGTTAATAGAATATGGAATCGGTGGGTTCAGGAGGGTAATACGGAACGCCGTGCTGTATCACTAACAGTAGAGATGACAGGCATTTTATCCGCATGGTTGTAACGGATCGTGAAGCCACGTCTCGTTCCCTGAAACAGATGAGGACGTTTGCAAGACAACAACCATCTGCACGAACAGTTCGACGACATTTGCAGGAGCATGGACTATCAGCTCGGAGACAATGGCTGCGGTTACCCTTGACGCTGCATCAAAGACAGGTGCGCCTGCGATGATGTACTCAAAGACGAACCTGGGTGAACGAATGGCAAAATGTCATTTTTTCGGATAAATCCAGGTTCTGTTTACAGCATCATGATGATCGCATCCGTGTTTGGCGACATCACGGTGAACGCACATGTAAAGCGTGTATTCGTCATCGCCATACTGGCGTATCACCGGGCGTGATGGTATGGGGTGCCAATGGTTACACGTCTCGGTCACCTCTTGTTCGCATTGACGGCACTTTGAACAGTGGACGTTACATTTCACATGTGTTACGACCCGTGGCTCTACCCTTCATTCGATCCCTGCGAAACCCTACATTTCAGCAGGATAATGCACAACCGCATGTTGCAGGTCCCGTACGGGCCTTTCTCGATACAGAAAATTTTCGACTGCTGCCCTTACCAACACATTCTCCAGATCTCTCACCAATTGAAAACGTCTGGTCAATGGCGGCCGAGCAACTGCCTCGTCACAATACTCCAGTCACTACTCTTGATGAACTGTGGTATCATGTTGAAGCTGCATGGTCAGCTATACCTGTAACCGTCATGCAAGCTCTGTTTGAGTCAATGCCCAGGCGTGTCAAGGACGTTATTACGGCCAGAGGTGGTTGTTCTGGGTACTGATTTCTCAGGATCTATGCACCCAAATTGCGTGAAAATGTAGTCACATGTCAGTTCTAGTATAATATATTTGTCCAATGAATACCCGTTTATCTTCTGCATTCTTCCTTGGTGTAGCAATTTTAATGGCCAGTAGTGTACATTAATGTGATGCCAGGTAAGATTAAATAGTGTGAAACAGAAAAGGCGGATAGATACAGGGTGTCCCAGAAATGGTGCGATATACTTCTAGGATTGAGAAATGCATATCTGCCAATGGCCGCAAACGTCAGGGATACGTTGCAGCAGAGGTCGAAGATCGCAAAGGAAACAAGAGAGCGTTTCATTCGAAACATTTATTGGACGTAATGAGTACACATGACATACAACATGAATACAGCTCTAATGTTACAGCATATGTTCGAAATTTGCACCATCAGACGCCACGCATGTTTGACGCCGACGGAGGATTGAATGCCGGAGATGCTCGGACGCAACGGGAGTCTCTTTGAATGTAGCAGCAGTGTGACGATTCTTGCGACGAGGAACATTTCAGACTCCTCACGACTGCGCTACATGAGAGAGGGCGGGGGGGAGCAGCCCGGCTAAATTTTGTGTGGCTATTCTAGATATTTTATGGAAGGAACAGCTTAACTGCTTTTAACGATTGTTCTTAAATTTTGTAATCACATAATAACGGATATTTTTGCCAACGTATTCGCAATACTTTACATTTGTTTATGTTGACGGTCAACTGCCACATCCTGCGCCGAGCGTTCCTCCACTGCAGCTCCTCCTGCATTTCGCTACGATTTTGTAGCCTCGCGACTTTTCGGTATACAACATCATCATTCGTGAAAAGCCTTATGGAACGTATGACGTTATCTGCTAGATCATTTATATATTTACTGGGAAAGGTGCTTCCCTTGGGATGGGCCCAGATTTTTAAGTCTCTCCGTTCAGTACGACATGCTCTGTTCAGTTTGCTAGGAATTCTTCAATCCAGTCATACAGTTGGTCTGATATTCCGTACGCTCCAATTTATTCATTAGGCGGCAGTGCAGAACTTAATGTATACCTTCCGGACGTCAATGGATACAGGGCGCCTGTATCTACTGCTTTTTACGTGTCGGGACGAACAGAGCGAGCTGAGTTTCACGCGATCGTTCTTTTCGGAACCCATGTATCGAAGCATTTGAGACGTGCTGCTACAGTTTTAATGTTGAAAATTAGGTGGACTGATAAGGTAAAGAATGAGGAGGTTCTGCACAGAATCGAAGAGGAAAGTAATATCTGAAAAGTAGCGATATAAGGAAGGGAAAGGCTGATAGGACACCTGTTAAGAGATGAGGGAATGACTTCCATGGTACTAGAGGTACTAGAGGGCAAAAACTGTACAGCAAGACAGAGCTTGTACTGCGTCCAGCAGATAATCGAGGACGTCAATTTCAGGTGCTGCTATGAGGTGAAGAGGTTGGCACAGGAGAGGAATTCGTGGCGGGCCGCATGAAACCAGTCAGAAGACTAATGACCGAAAAAAAAAGCTGCTGGGACAACGATTATCTTTTACTACGGTTCACTGGAGATGGGATTTTTTTGCTCCCTGTCAGATAAGGATGATGAACTACATGGCTCAACATCTGTTAATATCACTTTCACTTGTTAAGCACTTACCGTCATCATTGTACTCATGTACATTATTCGCAGAGTCGAGTGTATACGACACCACTCATTTCAGTAACTCATCGTGCAGAAACGTAAATATTTCATATGGCAGTTCTTTTAAACTGTGTGTGTCAACCTCTGAAGCTTTTGTTGTAGATATAATGCAAAGTTTGTTATGTTTCTCACTGCAATAGCTCTGCTTTGTATGAACCCCACAATCTCTGTAGCACTGTTATGACTTACTCGTCGACTAAGCAGTTCATTACGCTCCGTAGCCTCACGCTGTGCTCACCATTGGATGCCTCCAGTCCCGCCCCCTGTCGCCACTAAGAGCCAATATCGTTGTAAACAATGGTAAACATGGTAAACAAGCTGTGGACCGTCGAATGCAGTAAACAACATTGGCATTTTGCTTCCTCACACTCAAGGGTTTCCTTGTGTGAACTGCAAAGCACCCATGGTTGCAAACGTCGTCTTAAGCCGCTAGGTGGTGCTGCTACCTAGATTACTGGAGGGGAGTGCGACTTGCTTCATGATGTTCCAGAAATAAGAGGCGCAGGATATGCTGCAACATGATGGGTCGCCTGCGCATTTTGGACTGGTTTCTCGTAGACATTTGAACAGGTCATTCTCGCATCGATGGACTGGGCGTGCTGGACCGATTTCCTGGCCCCCACGTTCACCAAATTTCTGTGGCGAGCCATGAAATCTCTCATGTAGCGCAGTCGTGTGGAGTCTGAAATGTTCCTCGTCGCAAGAATCGTCACACTGCTGCTACATTCAAAGAGACTCCCGTTGCGTCCGAGCATCTCCGGCATTCAATCCTCCGTCGGCGTCAAACATGCGTGGCGTCTGATGGTGCAAATTTCGAACATATGCTGTAACATTAGAGCTGTATTCATGTTGTATGTCATGTGTACTCATTACGTCCAATAAATGTTTCGAATGAAACGCTCTCTTGTTTCCTTTGCGATCTTCGACCTCTGCTGCAACGTATCCCTGACGTTTGCGGCCATTGGCAGATATGCATTTCTCAATCCTAGAAGTATATCGCACAATTTCTGGGATACCCTGTATCTATCCGCCTTTTCTGTTTCATATTATTTAATCTTACCTGGCATCACATTAATGTACACTACTGGCCATTAAAATTGCTACACCAAGGAAGAATGCAGAAGATAAACGGGTATTCATTGGACAAATATATTATACTAGAACTGACATGTGACTACATTTTCACGCAATTTGGGTGCATAGATCCTGAGAAATCAGTACCCAGAACAACCACCTCTGGCCGTAATAACGTCCTTGACACGCCTGGGCATTGACTCAAACAGAGCTTGGATGACGGTTACAGGTACAGCAGACCATGCAGCTTCAACATGATACCACAGTTCATCAAGAGTAGTGACTGGAGTATTGTGACGAGGCAGTTGCTCGGCCGCCATTGACCAGACGTTTTCAATTGGTGAGAGATCTGGAGAATGTGTTGGGCAGGGTAGCAATCGAGCATTTACTGTATCGAGAAAGGCTTGTACAGGACCTGCAACATGCAGTTGTGCATTATCCTGCTGAAATGTAGGGTATCACAGGGATCGAATGAAGGGTAGAGCCACGGGTCGTAACTGATCTGAATTGTAACGTCCACTGGTCAAAGTGCCGTCAAAGCGAACAAGAGGTGGCCGAGACGTGTAATCAATGGCACCCCATACCATCACTCCGGGTGATACGCCAGTATGGCGATAACGAATACACGCTTCCAATGTGCGTTCACCGCGATGTCGCCAAACACGAATGCGACCATGGTGATGCTGTCAACAGAACCTGGATCCATCCGAAAAAAGGCCTTTCTGCCATTTGTGCACCAAGGTTCGTGTTTGAGTACACCATCGGGGGCGCTCCTGTCTGTGATGCAGCGTCAAGGGTAACCGCAGCCATGGTCTCCGAGCTGATAGTCCATGCTGCTGCAAACGTCGTCGAACTGTTCGTGCAGATGGTTGTTGTCTTACAAACGTCCCCATCTGTTGACTCAGGGATTAGGACGTGGCTGCACGATACGTTACAGCCATGCGGATAAGATGCCTGTCATCTCGACTGCTAGTGATTCGAGGCCGTTGGGATCCATCAAGACGTTCCGTATAACCCTCCTGAACCCACCGATTCCATATTCTGCTAACAGTCATTGGATCTCGACCAACGCGAGTAGCAATGTCGCGATACGATAAACAGCAACCGAACTTTATCAAAGTCGGAAATGTAATGGTATACATTTATACTCCTTACACGGGGCATCACAACAACGTTTCACCAGGCAACGCCAGCCAACTGCTGTTTGTGTATGAGAAATCGTTTGTAAACTTTCCTCATGTCAGCATGTTGTAGGTGTCACCACCAGCGCCAACCTTGTGTAAATGCTATGAAAAGCTAACCATTTGCATATCACCGTATCGTCTTCCTGTCAGTTAAATTTTGTGTCTGTAGCACGTCAATTTCGAGGTGTAGCAATTTTAATGGCCAGTAATGTATTAAGTTCGTGCATAAGATCGTATCGATTTTGTTTTGCATGTTGGCATTCTGGTTGCTATGGGTTTATTTATCGACTGTCACTTTTTATTTGTAGTCCACTGTTGCTACTTGAGTTTGCATATTGTTATTTTGTCATTAGGAAATAGTGAGTGGACTTGTGGACACTAGAAAATGTAGTGTGAAGAGGAGAAATCCTAACATTTCCGACATATTCTTCTGTAGAGGTGACAGCAGCGGAGGCAGTGAGAAACATTTGCGCCTCCTTTTGAGGACGATCGTTTTAATCTTAGTGAATCTCCACGTTCAGAAAGACATCGGGGTTTGATGAAGATCGTTTAAACGGTTTAATGCAGAATGACCCATGTCAGTGTACTCGATATGACAAATGTGGGAACTGTGATCATTCAATCATTCCACCATCATGCGACGGGGAAGATTAAAAAATCTGGTGTGTGGGTACCGCATGCTCTAAGCCAACATCACAAAATGCAGTGCATCTCTGCTTGCTCGTCATCAACTGCCTCTTGAAAAACACTAACCATTCCTATCTATATCGTTACCGGTTACGAGAAATGTTGTCTTTATGCTAATATAAGGAAAAGAAAGGAATGGCTGAGCCCAGACAAAGTAGCAACCCACCGTAAAAAGACATGCGCGCGTCCACAAGAGCTAATGTTATGCATCTGGTGGAGTAGCGACGGTCTGATATGCGATGAATTGTCACTAACTGACACGTCTTGCAGACGCAGTCCAAAGATAATGACCAGGAAGACTGCGTGAAGTGATGCTACTCCACGATAACTCCCGCCCGCATTCAGCTACACTGACAAAAAACACTATACATGAGTTGAGTTGGCATTCGTTCCGCACCTACCTTTTTCACCTGATCTTGCCCCCACAGATTTTCACTTTTTCCACTCCCTATCGAACAACCTTCACGAAACTTCCTTTCCGAATGAAAATGCGCTCCGAACATGGCTTGACGAGTTCTTCGCCTCAAAATTACGTGATTTATATTGTCACAGAATCGAAAAGTAACTCCACCGTTGTCGGACTGTTGAAAATACTGATGTAGAATATATTAGTGATGAATAATGTCTCTTGTATGCGTATCTGTTGCGTTTATTAAACTTATGGAAAAACGTTACCGACCACCATTGACAGACCACCACCCTAAGTACGTGAAAAATATAAAACTGTAAGCTGTATGCTAAATAAATGAACATTACACAAGCACTATAAGTGGGAGCAGGAAATCTCCAATGACGATGCTTGTATTCTGCCCCTGATTATGACTGGCTAGAAAGTCTAAATATTAAATAATTTCGTGAAGTGGTTTAGTCACTGCGAAATGGCTTTTGGAATGGAGACAGTGTTCTCTGGTGTGCTCATGAAGTCAGTTGTTGGTGATCCTCAGTGAAGAACCAGTTTAATTTCCCAGCACGAAAAGTCTGCAGGACTATAGAGTGTGTTCCGGTGAGCCAGTAAGGAATTTGGCTGAGACACTTTACGGTTTCTTAGGCGTAGGCTGGACGTAGGTTGCAATTGCTACTCTGACATGAAAAATTGGTCACAGGAGAGGAATTCGCAGCTGGCTGCATCAAACCAGTCATAAGACTGATGACCCAAAAGAAAGGCAAGTGCTGCTGTTTTGTGAATGTGAGAAGTGTTCCGTAGTCAGAGCCCTTACAACAGATAGCGGACCCAGTAGCTACCTGGATCGTGATGTTCTGATGAACGAGACGGACCAAGCGAACTTTAGTAGTAGCCATTTGGAAATCTGAGAGGGACGTTTCTGTTTGATTTTTTTCCACGTAAACTTCGAATCGCATTCCTGTTTTGTTGTTGTGGTGATTGTCAGCAAGAGTTGCTAGCAGCCAGTGGTGTTCTGTACTGTTGCCGGGGAACGTATCCCAGTCCAGCGGTCAGTTCTCGGTATCTTTCCTGAGAATAGTTAGTGCATTAACTACTGACTTTGGAATAGTGAGAAGCTCAACCCTGTATCTCGGATCAAAGCGAAACTGGTGACCCTTAGCCTATTTAGACTGATTTTAAAAGTGCAGCAGTGAAGAGAACTGATTCAGATCCTCCAATAAACGTTTACGATTACAGACGTGGAGCAACACGTTGCGTAATTCGCTTCACGCGCTGCAAGTCGCCATGAGTGTGTAGATTCCTGCAGCGGCAGCGCCGCGAGCATTATTTCGCGCGACGTCACGTAAGCTCTGAGGCACGGACGAAATCAACGTTTCAGAATGTCTTGGAATTACTGTTTACGTGATATATTTGTGTCAAGTTAAAATTGTGCTCTGAAACAGGACACGAAGCTGGATCCCTATTTCTTCCCCTTGGACCTTCCACGTTCTAGAGACACTAAGTGGGAACGTTGTGATATTTCTGGCTTTAGTAGCCATCATATCTAGGGGCCTGATTCCTCAGAGGAGTGGAGGTTGGAGCATTATGCATATGATGTAATCAGGGATGTGAGGTATCAGTAGCTGATGACACCTCTCTGGTGGGAAATACCGCCAGAGTTTTAGCCTGTCAATGTAATTGGCTGATACGTTAGGACGCTGCGCGCCAAATTGTTTACTTTCCTTCATTAACATTTTAATAAAGATGAGTTAAGCTTCTTAACATTTTGGAATAAGTATCTCCAAGTAGCGAGCTACCGCCTACTTGTTTCGAAATTCCGAATTAAATGTGAAACTCCAAAAGAAATGAAATGTATTTGCCGTTCCGAATACGAATACTCATCACCTGTATAATGGAATGACGACAATGAAAATTTGTGCTGCACTGGGACGCCAACCCGATTTTCCTGCTTTACGCGAGCAGTCGCCTTAACAACTTTGACTATCAGTGCACGACTCACATCTAGACCTGAAGTCCCATACGTTCCTACGTCACATCCTGTACTCGTTCACACATTTTGTGATTTCCGTGCTGCGGAGGACATTTTAACTAAAGTGAGAAAATAAAACGCCTACAGCCATCCTTATGATTTTACTTATTTTGTCATCCAGTTTAGGCGCTTCAATGCGCCATCTTCAGGCTGTAATTGATGCGGAAGGAGTTGATACGATCTCTTTATATATATATAACATCAGTGGCCACCATAACTGAATACGCAAATAATCCGAAAACGTTGGTATCAGCACTCTAACCATTAAGTACAAACTTACAATAGTAAACACCTGTCGTTCCAAAGATCTCCTGCCAAAAGAATGTGCTTACAAAAATTTTAAGTGAAAGTCGCTGCCTGGTTGGACCGTCAGTGAGAGAACACCGTGAGCTCCTGCTACTAATAAGACGAGTACACCATTGGTTTATTACATATTTTTACGAGCTTCAAGGAGACCGACTTCATTGATGGTTAGGAACTGTGACTGCTGTGTACAGATGGGAGCTGAGCTGGCGACCCTTCGCCCACAGCTCCAAGCTGTGTTGGCTTCCGTCATACAGCTTGAGACTGCTCCCAAGGAGCATCACTGTGGGGCGTCAGACGCGGGTATGCGAGGGACGTCGAGCACATCCCATGTGTCCCCTGATCGGTCCACTGCCGTGGCCGCCCCGGGTACTGCCTCCACTGAGGTTGATCCCTCACCCGTGGTAGAGTAGGATATCATTCCATAGTCTGGCAAGCAGCGAAAGACTTTCCGAGGGACCAATCGTAGGGCCTCCCCGGTTCTTTTGACGAACAGGTTTCGGGTGTGGCTGACGAAGTCTCTGAGCCGATTGCAGTCGTCCACCCCATTCCAGAGGAAGCTCTTCGGGCTGCAAGGTCTGGGAACTCACAGAGGGTGAGTTTGCTGGTGATTGGGAACTTCAACGTTAGGCATGTAATGGGGCCTCTTAGGAACATGGCTCCCAAGGAGGGGAAGGAAGCCAGTGTGCACTCCGTGTGCATACTGGGACGAGTCATTCCAGATGTGAAAAGGGTGCTTCCGGATGCCATGAAGAGTACAGGGTGCAGCCACCTGCAGGTGATGGCCCATGATGGTACCAATGATGTGTGTCGCTTTGGATCAGAGGAGACTCTCTCTGGTTGTGGGAGGTTTGTGGAAATGGTAAAGACTGCCAGTCTTGCTTGCGAGATTAAGGCAGAGCTCGCCATCTGCAGCATAGTCGAAAGAACCGACTATGGTCCTTTGGTGCAGAGCCGAGTGGAGGGTCTGAATCAGAGGCTTAGGCGGTTCTGTGATCTTGTAGGCTGCAGATTCCTTGACTTACGACATCGAGAGGTGGGTTTCCGGGTTCCGCTTAATAGATCAGGAGTCCACTACACACAGAAAGCGACTACACCGGTAGCGGGGGCTGTGTGGAAGGGAGTGGGTAGTTTTTTAGGTTAGAGGGTCTCAGGAAACCGCAGAAAGGGCGCCTGTCTGAAAGGGGCAGGCAAAGCACAGAAAGGTAGTTGTAGAAACGATTGGTATTGTAGTTGTAAATTGTCGTAGCTGTGTTGGAAGAGAACCAGACCTCCAAGCCGTAATAAAAAACACTGGAGCTCAAATAGTTATAGGTGTAGAAAGCTGGTTTAAATGGCTCTGAGCACTATGGGGCTTAACATCTGAGGTCATCAGTCCTCTAGAACTTAGAACTACTTAAACCTAACTAACCTAAGGACATCTCACACATCCATGCCCGAGGCAGGATTTGAACCAATGACCATAGCGGTCACGCGGTTCCAGACTGACGCGCCTACAACCGCTCGGCCACTCTGGCCGGCACGGAAAGCTGACTAAAGCCGGGAATAAGTTCAGCCTAATTTTTCTCAAACGACCTAACAGTGTTCAGAAAAGATAGATTAAATACAGTTGATGGTGGAGTACTTATTGCTGTCAGAAGTAGTTTACCTTGTTTTTAAACTGAAGTAGATAATTCCTGCGAAATAGTATGGGTAGAGGCTATACTTGACAGTCGGACTATACCATTAATTCCATTAACTGGGTCGTTTTACCCGCCCGCCTTCTCTCCCCCCCCCCCCCCCCCCCTCCTCGACTGAGAAGATTTAATTGCTGATCAGTTAAAAGCAAACTTGAGTCTCATTTCAAATAGGTACCACACTCATACAATTATAGTCGGTGGTGACTTCAATCTGCAGTCATGGATTGTGGGGCTGCTCCCGGCGGAGGTTCGAGTCCTCCCTCGGGCATGGGTGTGTGTGTGTTTGTACTTAGGATAATTTAGGTTAAGTAGTGTGTAAGCTTAGGGACTGATGACCTTAGCAGTTAAGTCCCATAAGATTTCACGCACATTTGAACACATTGACTTCAATCTACCCTCGATACGCTGGAAAAATTATGTTTTTAAAGGCGGCGGAAGGCATAAAATGTCATCCGAAATTGTACTGAATGCTTCCTCAGAAAATTATGTCGACCAATTAGTTCATGAGCCCACTCGAAGCGTAAATGGTTGCGAAAGGATACCTGACCTCTTAACAACATATAATCCTGGACAAATTGGGAGTATCATGACAAATACAGGGTTTAGCGACCACAAAGCATTTGCTGCTAGGCTGAGTACCGTAATACCTACAACCATCAAAAAGAAACGCAAAGTACATCTATTTAAAAACGCAGATAAAATTGTCCTTAACGCCTTTTTAAGAGACAGTCTCCACTCCTTCCGATCTGATCACGTAAGCGTATTAAAGATGTGGAATGATTTCAGAGAGATAGTATCGACAGCAGTTCAGATATATATACCACATAAATTAATAAGTCATGGTACTGATCCCCCATGGCACACAAAACGGGTCAGCTTGCCGTTGCAGAAGCAACGAAAAAAGCATGCCAAATTTAAAAGAATGCAAAATTCCCAAGGTTGGCAAAGTTTTGCAGAAGTTCAAAATACAGAGCGCACTTCAACGCTAGATGCTTTTAATAACATCCACAACGAAACTCTCTCTCCGAATCTGGCAGAAAACCCAAAGAGATTTTGGTCATACATAAAGCACAGAAGTGGCAAGACGCAATCAGTACCTTCACTGCTCGATAAAAAGGGTGAAATCACTTATGACAGTGCCACTAAAGCAGAGTTATTAAGCACGGTTTTCCGAAACTCCTTCACCAAAGAAGATGAAGCAAATATTCCTGAATTCCAATCAAGAACAACTGCCAAGATGAGAAACATAGAAGTAGATATCCTCGGTGTAGCAAAGCAGCTTAAATCACTGAAGAAAGGCAAGGTCTCTGGTCCAGATTGTATACCAGGTAGGTTCCTTTCAGAGTATGCTGATACAATAGTTTCATATTTAGCGATTATATACAACCGCTCACTCACAGAAAATTCCGTACCTCAAGACTGCAAAATTGCTCAAGTCACACAAGTACCCGTGAAGGGAAATAGAAGTAATCAGCTGAATTACAGGCTCATATCACTAACGTCGATTATCAGTAGGGTTTTAGAACACATACTGTGTTGGAACATTATGAATTACCTCGAAGAAAACGATTGATTGACACTTAGTCATCACGGATTCAGACAACATAGTTCTTGTGAAACACAACTAGCCCTTTATACTCATGAAGTAACGAGAGCTATCAACAGGGGATGTCATATTGACTCCATATTTGATTCCATATTTTTAGATTTCCAGAAGGCTTTCGACACCGTTCCTCACAAGCGTCTTTTAACCAAACTGCATGCCTATGGAATATTGCCTCAGTTGTGCTACTGGATTCGTGATTTCCTGTCAGAAAGGTCACAGTTTGTAGTATAGACGGAAAGTCATCGAGTAAAACAGAAGTAATATCTGGCGTTTCCCAAGGAAGTTTTGTTCCTGATATATATTAACGATATAGGAGACAATATCAGTAGCCGTCTTGGATTGTTTGCAGATGATGCTGTCATTTACCCTCTTGTAAAGTCAGCAGGTGACCAAAACGAATTGCAAAATGATTTAGATGAGGTGTCTGTATGGTGCGAAAAGTGGCATTCACCATGAATAAAGAAAGGTGTGTCGTCATTCGCTTGAGTACCGCAAAATTTCGATTACAAGATAAGTTACGCAAATCTTAAGGCTGTAAATACTTAGGGATTACAATCACAAACAACCTAAATTGGAACGATCACATAGATGATGTTGTGGGTAGAGCAAACCAAAGACTGCGATTCATTGGCGGAACACTTAGAAGGTGCAACAGGTCTACTAAAGAGACTGCTTACACCACGCTTCTCCGTCCTATTCTGGAGTAATGCTGTGCGGTGTGAAATCCGCATCAGGTGGGACTGACGGATAATATCGAATACGTTCAGAGAAGGGCGGCTCTTTTTGGACTATCGCGAAATAGGGGAGCTAGTGTCACAGACATGATACCTGAATTGGAGTGGCAATCATTAAAATAAAGGCGTTTGTCGTTACGACTCGATCTTCTCATGGAATGTCAGTCACCAGTTTCCTCCTCCGATTCCAAAAACATTCTGTTGGCACCCACCCACATAGGGAGAAATGATCGTCACACTAAAATAAGAGAAATCAGGGCTCGCACAGAAATATTTAAGTGCTCATTTTACCCGCGCGCTCTTCGAAAGTGCAACGGTAGAGAGACAGCTTGAAGGAGGTTCATTGAATCCTCTGTCAGGCACTTTATTGTGAATAGCAGAGTACTCACGTAGATGTAGATGGTACCGAGAATGATAAATATAAAATTGCAGTGCATGTATTGTTAAGAATAACGATGCAACGCCCTTTCGGACAGGCATGCAGGCATGCATGCATGCATGAATGTTTGCTTGCTCGAAAGAATATTGCATCGTTCTTCTTAACAATACAGGCATCGTAACCTCGCAAAAACAAAAGCTTAACGAAAAAGCAGACGAAGCTCCTCGGCTATCTTCGGAGCTGAGCCTGGAGCGGGCTCCCAGGCGAAGTAGCGGCATTGCCTAATCGGATCGGAAGGGCCAGCCATTGTTGCAAACATGTTGTGTGGTGCGGTTTGGTTCAAATGGCTCTGAGCACTGTGGGACTTAACATCTGAGGTCATCATTCCCCTAGACTTAGGACTACTTAAACCTAACTAATCTAAGGACATCACACACATCCATGCCCGAGGCGGAATTCGAACCTGCGACCGTAGGAGCCGCGAGGTTCCGGACGGAAGCGTCTAGAACAGCTCAGTCACAACGGCCGGCTTTGGTGCGGTTTATCAGATCTTAAATCTCTGTAGAAATAATGAGTCTAGTATAGTTTAAGAATCCGTAACATGTAATCTAATACTGGTATCGCAAGGTAAAGTTTGTAAATATGTTCACAACGTGTGATGTGTTAAAAGCAATGAATAATGTTTCTAACTTATAGTTTCTCATGAGCTGCTAAAATAAATGCAAATGCCATTCCTGAAAAACAAGTGAAAGATCAACTTAATTAAATAAGATGTTCGTCGCTAACGGTTTATTATAGCCTCAACCACCAGTTCGACGACCTGCGTGCTGCTGACTGCGCAGGGGACATCTTAAGAAGAGTGCAGGTTGGTCAAATCATGCATTTCACCCAGGGCTGTGAAAGCAACTAGACATCTCACATCTAATGCATTCCCAGAACAAACGGGATTTTTAACACGTCATCTGTGGTAACACAGAGGAGGTTAAGGGGATAACAATCTTAGTATTCCTCCTTTAAATCACCGTTACGTCAATACTTCAACATGTTGTGACTGATTAAAACTTCTTTTAGATAGTGCTGATTCCCCAGCTTTCATTATTACTTATACATGGGAAGACCCTTGTCGAAACAAGGTCCCTAGAGTAGACGATTTTCGCCCATAGCCACTGATATATTTGGGAAACCAGTCATGACAAAACGTTTCCACCTGGTGTGCAAGATATATGAGACAGGCAAAATATCCTCAGATTCAAGAAGAATGTAATAATTCCATTCCAAAAAAAGCACTTGTCTGAAAATAACCGAACTCTCAGTTTAATAAGTCTCGGTTGGAAAATACACGAATTATTTACAGGAGAATGGAAAGACTGCTTGAAACCGAGATCGGTTTAAAATGGCTCTGAGCACTATGGGACTCAACTTCTGAGGTCATTAGTCCCCTAGAACTTAGAACTAGTTAAACCTAACTAACCTAAGGACATCACACGCATCCATGCCCGAGGCAGGATTTGAATCTGCAACCGTAGCGGTCTCGCGGTTCCAGACTGCAGCGCCTAGAACCGCACGGCCACTTCGGCCGGCGAACCGAGTTCGGGGAATGTCAGTTTGTATTGCGGAGAAATGTAGGAACAAGGGCAGCAATACTGACCATACATCCTCTCTTACAAGATAGGTTAAGGAAAGGTAAACCTACTTTTATAGCTTTTGTAGGTTTGGCAACAGAGGTACACTCTGAAATCCTGAAGGTAACAGGGGTAAAATACTGGTAGCGAAAAGTCATATACAACTTGTACAGAATCCAGACGGCAGTTACAAGAGTCGAGGGGGCATGAAAAGGGGGACAGTGGCTGAGAAGAAAGTGAGACAGGGTTTTAGCCTATTCCTGTTGATGTTGTATCAGTACATTGAGCAGACAGTAAAGGAAGCGAAAGGAAACCTTGTAGAAGGAATTAAAGTTCAGGGAGAAGAAATAAAAACTTTCAGGCTTGCCGATGACATTTAAATTCTGTCAGAGAAGCATAAAAATTGTAAGAGCATTTGAAGGGAATCGACAGCGTCTTGAAAGGAGGATGACACTTTCTCAAACACCAAGGGATCACCAAATTAGTAATAGAGGCAAATATAGGGGTAAAAATTGTGGAGGGAGACCAAGAAGCAGCAAGCAGGTTGAGAAGCATGTAGGTTGTAGTACTTATTCGGGCACGAAAAGGCAAAGAACAGAGCAGTATGGAGAGCTGCATCAAAAGAATCTTCGGATTGAAGACCACTACAACAATAACACTTAAAACTTGTGTCACACAGGCATTTGAACACGAAACTCTTGCTTATCGCGAGCAGTCACCTTAAGAGACTACCCTCACTATCGATATGTAAGTTCCCCATGATTTCCTTAAATATGTTCAGGAGAAGATCGACCGGAAGTCTTGGCAAACGATTCGGCAACTTTTCATCCTCGTCCTTGTCAACTCTAGCTTGTGCACCTTCTCGAAATACCTTGTTGTCGAGGGACTATGAACGCTAGTCTTCCTTTCTTCCTTCTAAAGTAATGTTAAAATATGCTAGAATAAAATCAGTGACGCACTTTGTAGTGATTGAGAGAATATGGCTGTAAATTTATGAAGGTGTCTTTCGCATGCCACTTTATACACTTTTCAAAGATGAGAACGTAAATTAGGGATGCCTACCATTTTTGAGAGATAGCATTCCTGTACTGAGTAGTTTGACGTAGTACGTCAACTTAATCTCCCCGCTCCTAGCGTTTTCAGTGCGAGGACAACTGCGCACAGGATAACGCGAGATTTCTCGTCATCGGGGCGCATGCTATGCACCATCCCAGCAGTTGTGCAATCACTGTGCTTTTTACCGCACAGTTTGTCAAGAGCCAGCGGCGAGCAATGTCATTCGGGTAAAATTACAATCGCCAGGGGGACCGCTGTTGACTAAAATGTGACGACAGAGGTCGCTCGATTGCTACCTCGTTCCATGCGTTGAATAGAAGGGCTGCAGCACACTCGGTAATTGAATGTTCCGTGTCATCACCATTCGAGTTACTACGCAATCCAGAGATGGATGCCCCCAACACACGAGAATGGTTCTGAATACTACTTGCAACAGTGCACATATTGTAAGAGGCACGCAGAAACAACGTTATTCGATGCTAAAAGAGTGCAAACTATTCGTTTGGACTGATGAGTTGCGGTACAAGGTGGTTTGGAAGCGTCAAAAAACACAAGAGGTAACGGCTGCCGCATACTAGCAGGGTTTAATTAATGCTGGTGGAAGTATCCTAAGGTAGGAAAGTTTATGCATTATTAAGCGGGCACCTTGGAATGTTGACCATCATTCGTCACTGGCGAACGAATAGGGTGGGAGAGACAGGAAAATGAAACTTTTGCTTTGTAGCTGCCCGAACAACATAATGAAACTTGTCGACAAGATAGTAACTACGTTTATGAGTGAGGCTCGAAAGTGGAACTCGTGTTTTGCAAGCAACATTTTAAAAACTGTGCCATCAAACAATGCCTGACTACAAGACTCAGGCTTCCAGTTATTCTATGTCTCAGTTACTTGAAGAATGTTCCAGAGGTAGTAAGGTACCTACAAAGGCTGCGATATCGCCTAACCCTACTCCTGCTGAGTACATTTGGGATGCTTTTAAGGAATAAAATAGTTTGCAGCACTTTTTTTCTTTTTACGCAATCTAAAGGATTACATTTATGGACCATTTAGGTTATATAAAAATGCATTAGGGTGCTTTTGTTGATTTTAAATCGATGTTAATTAAATTGGGGGGGGGGAGGGTTTTATTATAAACAAAGTACTGTACTGAAATAAACAAAGTACTGTACTGAAAAAATTGTACTGTAATGCGAAATTTTAAATTGGGAAGACTATGGACCGAAATAGCAGTTACGTAACAGTGAATGTGTAATGTGAAGCTTTCTTGATTGAGGAAATTTGGAAATAGGTATAAAACACTGGGGGGCCTAGTTGCGATGTCAAAAGAAAGTGAGAACAGAGGAAGAAGTAGAGGTCTATTGTACGGATGGTAGGGAAACAATGGATTAGATTTAGTGGTTTGAGAAAGGGAGTAGCTGAAAATTATCTTTGAAGTGGATTTTCAGGGTATATAGGCTTAGAGTCGCAAGGCTGTGTGCGTAATACGAGTGACAGCGTTCAAGCATCGAGGAAATAACGAGATTTAAGTTTTCATGTAGGGAAAGGACTTTTAGTATGGGTGAGGACAATGGGTAGTTTTATTATGTGGCAAATATTTCTTCTGAAGCAAGTAAATAAAAACGAGGCAGACACATGAATTTGAAGACATCCAGGGAGTGATGGAATATTAGTGGAGCAAGAGGCGAGGTGATTTTCATTTGAGTAACATTGGGTCAGCTGAAAACTTTACAGCTGTGAACGGCGGTGAAAGAGTGTAATTTCCAAGATTGACCAGTTACCGACAGTAACTTTAGTAGTTTTTGCACGCTGAAGCTTTTATGTTGGGTTGCTAATTGGAGTAGCTCTAACAGTCCCTTATGGCCTATCCCCGAATTTCTCAACCTTTTTACCTTTGTGACACACCAAATTTTCAAACTTTCGTGACAAAATTACATGTGAGTTTTTTCCCTTTATGCAAAAAAGGGGATACATTACCTTTTTTCGTCATGGAACGACCATGAGATATAAGTTTCACAAATGTATTACCCAAGAAACGATTTGGCGAAAAATTTTTATGTTCTACATATTTTACCTTGAGGAAGATTAGAAGACATTAAAAATCTCGCGGCATGTCTGACTTGAGCTTGTGACACACCAGTGTGATACGGCACAGCGATTGAGAAACGCTGGGGCCCAGGATAGGTTTTTCAAACAGTTTCGACATTTTAACAATATTTATTTCCTTAGAATTATATTGTGGTTTATGTGCTATGAGTCATAATTTAAAACGGAAGTAATCGCTGAATAACAAATTTTCCTAATTTTTTTTAAAAAAACATGAACCTTCAAATTAAACCAGGTATTCCTTCTAAGTACCAGAATTCTCAGAATGTTCCATCAGAGGAAAACTGTGGGACCCTCTTCACTAGGGTGAGACTCAAATACTGGTCTTACTGTGTGTGGTGCTCGCGGCGGCTAGCCTTCTACGTGGCGGTAGAAGATTGAATGAGCTGCAGGGAAGGTGCTTAACACTACTATGTGTATGGTCAGTCGTGGTTGTGGAAGCCAGGCGGGCGCCACTGACCGGTGTGCATGCCGATGCGCAGCTTGAGCTGCTCTCCTGGCCTGTGCCGGATGCGGAAGCCCGCCACCGCCTGACGCAGCGCCAGCGACATGCGCGCCACCTCGCGAGCGTGCCGCGAACCATTTCGGACTGGCAGCCCAGATACCACCATGTAGGCGTCCCCGATTGTCTCGACCTGAAAAACACGAGACTGAAAATGTAACTCGCAACTTCACATCATTTAAGGCAAAAATCTCGTCAACGAATACTCGAAAGCAGATATCCCATACCCTGTGGTTTATTACTTCCAGTCTCGACCAAAAGGAAAATGTCTCCATTAAACCAATTACAGATTAAGAGCTAGAGCTACCTCACTAGCAATAAAAAGGAACAGCTGCCAAAGTTAACATCTATCTCCAAATTGCAGCTGTTGTACAATTAAAGAAGACATCCTGCTTTTAAAAATTTGAGTTTGTAACACCCAAAAAGCAAAGACAGGGACGCTATACAACGAATTAAAAATTGTTAATTGATTGTTACTTCCATTATTTGTAGTTTCTTTGAATGAACAAACCTGTGTAGCCATTTACCAATTTATTAGACGTTATGGGACGAATCTTTACTGATAGTTTAAGTTTGTACTTATCACCTGATTCATACCTTGATTTGTTTGTGGAAAAGTTCAGCTTTGAATTACACAATGTTAATTTGCCTTATATTCACGAAAATAAAGTTAAAAACACTAATTTTAAAAATTTCACAATGTTCATGTCCTATGTTTTCCTCGTGTTTCTGATTCTTGTACTTTGCTCTATACGGCATTGTCTGAAGACATTTCAAACACAATAAGTAAATATTCAAAGCGACACGAAATTACTTCGGAGAAAAATGGGAATAAAGATTCAAACACTGAACACATCTATTCAGAATATTATTATTATTTCACATTCACCAACTATGTGTATGTGCATAAGTCATGCGTTACAAACTCATGTTGGATGCTACATTAACATATAACAGCTAAGAACAGTGAAACTAAGAGAGAAAATTTACTGAAAATGAGTACAGAAGACTTGTAAGAAAGAAAAACTTAATCACATGACCCTTAGAATAGAACGGAGGACAAAACGCGATTCTGTTCTAATCTTTAGTCTTCTGATTGGTTTGATGCGACCCGCCACGAATTCCTCTCCTGTGCCAACCTCTTCATCTAAGAGTAGCACATGGAACCTATGTTCCCAGATGTTTGTTACATGTATTTAAATCAAATCTTTGCCCCCCCCCCCCCCAATCCGCTCCACAGTTTTTGTCCTCTGCAAGTCCCTCAAGTACCACAGAGATTATTCTCTGATATGTTAACACATGTCCTGTCATCCTGTCCCTTCTTGTTTTCAGTGTTCCTCTTTTCTTTTCACTGATTCTTCAGAGAAATTTGTCATTATTTAACCTATCAGTTCCCTAATTTTCGTCATTCTTTTGCAGCACTACCGTGCAGAAACCAGACTGTAGTTATAAGAGTCAAAAGACATGGAATGGAGGCAGCAGGGAATGAGACAGAGCCATGTTATTCAATATACAAGTCGTGCAAGTAATGAAGGAAATTAAAAAAGAAATATGGCAAGGGAATTAAAGTTTATTTAGAAGAAATAGCAAGTTTGAGACCTGCCGAGGACATTGTAGTTACGACGAAGACAGCAAAAGACTTACATCAGCTGAAAGAAAAAATGTTTAAAGATGATCGTCAACAGTAATAAAACAAGAGTAACGGAATACAGACAAATTAAATCAGAGCGAAGATGAGGGACTTATATTAGGAAATTAATAAAAGTAGTAGATGAGTTTTGCTATTTGGGCAACAACACAATGACGATTTAGAAGGAGACAGGGTATAAAACGCATGTTAGCAACGGCAAAGAAACTTCCGGAAGAAAAAGTGTCTGATAGTAATTTAAGTTAGAAAATCTTTTCTGTTGATGCAGCTATAGAAAAGGAAATCTCCGCCAACTTCTGGCTATGGCCACAAATCTTTTGCGCTACTGACTTACAGGGGCTTGTTAAGCGAAGAGACAAATGCTCCTATGTTCAGGGACATGTGCGCTAAGCTGAGCAGCCATGGATAACCATAAAACACTGAAGCTCAACTTTTGTGCAACACGTGTACCCCCAAAGCTGTTAACTAAAGGGAGTGGAATTATGGTAAACAAACTGTAAGTAGATACTTAGAACTGGCTTACCTTATACACGTCGAAGTGCTCTATGATGGAGTCGAAGCAACTGTACAAGTCGTTGAGTAAATCGACAACCTGTGAAGAAAAACGATAGAAATCATTAGTGAATAATGACGGTGATTTATCCGTGTACAAGAATAATAATGCACTGTCTAGTGGAGAGAGAGAGAGATGCTTGTTTTTAGTGTACTGAAGTGCGATATTTATAAATTCAGCCGTAAATGCAAACAAATCATACTGTATTTCACATACAGAATTGAGAAATAATTATTTAAATAAAAATGAATTTTTAATACACCGTGTTTTTAAATCGAACTAAGAAGTTCCAAATAATTTCTCCTAGCCCACATAGATTCCCAACACCTTACTATCCTGAAAACTTGTGATTGTGGATTTTAAATAGCAAAGAAAAAGGTAGGAATTTAAGGAGATGGGACCTGGATAAACTGAAAGAACCAGAGGCTGTAGAAGGTTTCAGAGAGAGCATTAGGGAACGGTTGACAAGAATAGGGGGAAGAAATACAGTAGAAGAAGAATAAGTAGCTTCGAGAGATGAAATAGTGAAGGCAGCAGAGGATCAGTAGGTAAAGAGACGAGGGCTAGTATAAATCCTTGGGAAACAGAAGAGATACTGAATTTCTACATCTACATCTACATCCATACTCCGCAAGCCACCTGACGGTGTGTGGCGGAGGGTACCCTGAGTACCTCTATCGGTTCTCCCTTCTATTCCAGTCTCGTATTGTACGTGGAAAGAAGGATTGTCGGTATGCTTCTGTGTGGGCTCTAATCTCTCTGATTTTATCCTCATGGTCTCTTCGCGAGATATACGTAGGAGGGAGCAATATACTGCTTGACTCTTCGGTGAAGGTATGTTCTCTAAACTTTAACAAAAGCCCGTACCGAGCTACTGAGCGTCTCTCCTGCAGAGTCTTCCACTGGAGTTTATCTATCATCTCCGTAACGCTTTCGCAATTACTAAATGATCCTGTAACGAAGCGCGCTGCTCTCCGTTGGATCTTCTCTATCTCTTCTATCAACCCTACCTGGTGAAAGGAGAAAATATAAAAATGCAGTAAATGAAGCGGCGAAAAGGAATACAAACGTCTCGAAAATGAGATCGACAGGAAGTGCAACATAACTAAGCAGGGATGGTTAGAGGACAAACGTAAGGATGCAGCAGCATGTGTCACTAGGGGTAAGATAGATACTGCCTACAGAAAAATTAAAGAGACCTTTGGAGAAAAGAGAACAACCTGCATGAATATGAAGAGCTCAAATGGAAAACCCAGTCCTAAGCAAACAAGGGAAAGCAGAAAGGCGGAAGTAATATATATAGAGGGCGATGTACTTGAGGGCTACGTTATGGAAATGGAATCGGGATTAGAGGACGTAGATGAAGATGAAATGGGAGATAAGATACTGCGTGAAGAATTTGACAGAGCACTGAAAGACCTAAGTGGAACCAAGCCCCCGGGTGTAGACAGCATTCCCTCAGAACTACTGATAACCTTGGGAGAGACAGCCATGGCAAAACTCTTCCATCTGGTGAGCAAGATGTATGACACTGGAGAAATACCTTCGGACTTCAAGAAGAATAATAATTCCAATCCCAAAGAAGACAGGTGTTGACAGGTGTGAAAATTACCGAACTGTCAGTTTAATAAGCCATGGTTGCAAAATACTGACACGAATTCTTTACAAACGAATGGATAAACTGGTAGAAGCCGACCTCGGGGAAGATCAGTCTGGATTCCATAGACATGTTGGAACACGTGAGACAATACTGACCCTACGACGTTACGTAGAAGATAGGTTAAGGAAAGGGAAACCTACGTTTCTAGCATTTGTAGACTTAGAAAAATCTTTTGACAGTGTTGGGTGGAATACTCTCTTTCTAACTCTATAGAATAAGTTTGGATTCCATAGAAATGTTGGAACACGCGAGACAATACTGACCCTACGACTTAACGTAGAAGATACGTTAAGGAAAGCAAACCTACGTTTCTAGCATTTGGAGGCTTAGAGAAAGCTTTTGACAGTGTTGAGTGGACTACTCTCTTTCTAATTCTAAAAATGGTAAGAGTAAAATACAGGGAGTTATTTTGTAAAGAAACGAAATGGCAATTATAAGAGTCGAGGGGTACGAAAGGGAAGCAGTGGTTTAAAACAGAGTATGACAGAGTTTAGCCTATCCCCGATGCTATTCAAGCTATATCCTGAACGAACTGCAAAGGAAACAAAAGAAAAATTTGGGGAAAACATAAAAACTTTGAGGCTTGTCGATGACATTGTAAGTCTGTCAGAGACAGTAAATGACTTGGAAGAGAATCTGAATGGAATCGACAGTATCTTGAAAGGAAGATATGAGATGAACACCAATAAAGGCAAAAAAGGATTATGGAAAGTAGTTGAATTAAATCAGGTGATGCTGAGGGAATTAGATTAGCAAATGAGACATTTAAAGTAGTAGATGAGTTTCGCTATTGAAGTAGAAGATGAGTTTCGCTATTTGGGCAGCAAAATAACTGATGATGGTCGAACTAGAGAGGACATAAAATGTAGACTGGCAATGGCTAGAAAAGAGTTTCTAAAGAAGAGAAATTCGTTAACATCAAATATAGATTTAAGTGTCAGTAAGTCTTTTCTGAAAGTATTTGTATGGAGTGTAGCCATACATGGAAGTGAAACATGGAGGATAAACGGTGTAGACAAGAAGAGAATAGAAGCTTTCGAAATGTCGAGCTACAGAAGAACGCTGAGGATTAGATGGATAGATCACGTAACTAATGAGGAGGCACTGAATAGAACTAGGGAGAAGAGGAATTTGTGGCAGAATTTGACTGGAAGTTTGGACCGGTTGGTAGGACACGTTTTGAGGCATCAAGGAATCACCAATTTAGTACTAGAGGGAAGCGTGTGTGTGGGGGGGGGGGGGGAGGGGGGGGGGGTAAAAATCGTAGAGGGAGACCAAGAGAGGAATACACTTAGCAGATTCTGAAGGATGTAGGTTGCAGTAGTTATTCGGAGATGAAGAGGCTTGTACAGAATAGAGTAGCATGGAGAGCTGCATCAAACCAGTCTCTGGACTGAAGACCACAATTACATGAAAATATTTGCAACAGTTAAAACGAAGAACGAGGGTTGAATCCAACAGATATTTGTGATGAGGTGAACTACTTAAACATCATATGGTAAGTAGTATAATAGTTAGGAAGTGAACTATTCATGCATGAATTATGTATGGCATATGTCTGAAATGTTTCGTTTTGAACATTACAAATATTTTCATAGTTATTAAAAATTCGCAATCACAAATATTCAGGACTATCTAGAGAATGTTAGGAATCTGTATGAGGCTAGGAGAAATTATTTTGTACTTTTCAGTCTGATTTAGAAACATGGTATGTTAAAAATTCATTTTTATTTGAATAATTATTTTCTGCTTTTTAGTCTTATGTGTGTGTATGTATGTGTGTGTGGGGGGGGGGGAGGGGAATTTTTCAGTCTGTTTCAAATATTTTGTGAAATTATATTCGAGGAAAAAATTTGAAATTTGTGGTAAGGTTATGGGACCAAACTGCTGAGGTCATCCGTTCCTGGGCTTACACATTAATTAAACTAACTAACACTAACTTACGCTAAGGACAACACATACACCCGTGCCCGAGGTAGGACTCGAACCTCCGACGGGGGGAGCCGCTCGAATTATACCTGAGACATGAGGGAAATTCCAGGTTTGTATAGTTTCTTTCACCTGACTCAACCAATATTCCTACATTTTCCTCCTACGTAGGCTTACCAGCAAGTGTTATTTCCATGCACCATTTGCGACTGGAACAAGAAAAGTGGGAAATGGCAGTGATACACCAAGTACCCTCGCCACACACCAGACAAGGAAGCAAGTTAATATTGTATTGTCATCAAATTCTGAGTTATTTCTAAACATTCAAATCTCCAGGTCATTAGGACGTTAGGTTAAAATCGATGCCAAAATTGTATCGAACAAACAGTCAGACAAGAAAGCGACCTAATACAAACATGATAATGTAGGTGTCGGCCAGCTGATACTTTGACAAAGTCTGACAAATCGCTAATGCGACAATTAGACTGGTCACCATCGGGATTCTCTCGCCTAGTTTCATTTCAAAATTACTGTACTGGCTCAATTTTGCTGTCTAGAATATGGAGTACTATGTACGAACAGGTAAAAGAAATGTTTGTTCTACCTAACACACTATAAGATGTAGCAGTTTGCGAAGAAAGTTCTCGGTAACTTCAGCAATCCACTGTGTACGTATCAGTGGACCAGTGGTACAGTGGTAGAGAATAACATTAAGTTCAGTGTTCAGGACACAAATTGAGCAATTTGTATAGAATTACCTGGAACGATTCTGAACACTAGCTGAATCTCAGTCATTCGTTACATCACTTTTTGTCAGCTAGGTCCATAAATATTTTCACAAAAGGGTTACCAGTACCTCTCAGTCTCAAGTCCATCGGGAGATTAGATTAAAATTAATTCCAAAATCTGTACCGAATAGGTAAACAGACAAGAAAGCGAACTAATATAAACGTTGTAAAAATAATCTAACTGTCAGTCAGCTGATATATTTGTTCTAAAGTTCTACGGAACCCGTCTCTACGCAGCCGATGTCAGACATTGCTTGTATATGCTTGTCGGTGTTTGAAAAACTACATTTCGTACAGAATAGTGTGTTTTTGAAATTCCTTAGTGCGAAAAGCTCTAAATATTTATGAGTATCTAACATAATTGTCAGGAAATTTCGAAGCAGTGATGATAAAGCAATGTCGAGACAACTGTTCATGCAGGATATAGATCAGTCGATCAGTCGATATCAGATCAGTCGATCAGTCGATGATGGGCGAATTATATTAGTAAATGACACACTAAAAGTAGGTAGATGAGTTCGCTATTAGGGAATCAAAATAAATGATAATGGCCAAAGTAGAGGGGGCTTAAAATGTAGACTGGTGACAGCAAGAAAAGAGATTCTGAAAAAGAGATATTTGTTAACTTCTAATATAAATTTAGATGATAGTAAGCTTTCTGAAGTTATTGTCTGGAGTGTAGCCTTGTACTCAAACGAAATGTGGATGATAAATACAACAGACAAGAAGAGAATGAAAGCTTTTGAAATGTGGTGATGGGGAAAAAGGTGAAGAGTAGATCTGTAGGTAGGATAACTAATGACGGAGTACTGAATCGAATTAGTGAGAAAATGAAGTGTGGCATATCCTGACTAAAAAAAGGGATCGGTTGACAGGACACACACTTAGTCATCAAGGCATAAATACAGTAATCAGACTCAGGTGTGTGTAGATTGCAGAGGTTTGCACCATGTAGGCTGTTGTGGAATGCTGTGTGAAACACAATAATAACACAGGGTGTGAAACATTAAAAGATATGGTTTGCTATGGTGATTAAAGTTTACTCCAAATTTGAAAGAATTACGCACGTATCACGATTAACTAACGATGAATATTGATTTCAAAAAATGAAATTTTATTTGAAGACGTACTTTCCAGAAATGTCACGAAGCATAATAAACTATGCATTTCTGACCTCGGATCTGTCGACGTGCGCTCTTGTGTTATATACAAATAATATTTTACGGCTGACGCAAAAATGTGAATTTTTGATGGTAGAGGTAGATGCACAAAGAAACATAACTACGGCAATAAATTATTCGACATAAGCAGTCGCCGGACCTGGTGGCCGAGCGGTTCTAGGCGCTACATCGGGAATTGCGCGACCGTTACGGTCGCAGATTCGAATGCCGCCTCGGGCATGGATGTGTGTGATGTCCTCAGGTTAGTTAGGTTTAAGTAGTTCTAAGTTCTAGGGGGTGGATGACCTCAGAAATTGTTCCATAGTGCTCAGAGCCGTTTGAACCATTCTTGACATATGGAGTCAAAATCAGTGTAACTAGAAAAATATGTGATCTGACATGGAAACATTATTTTTATAACAAAAAGACGAACAAATTCCACATTTGAGTTTAATTCGTGGTTTCCTCGATTCTTTTCTGAGGTTATTACAAGAGAAACCGCATTTGTGCGTTTCTCACCTCTACGTTTTTTTGCATGCACTGTAATCCCACTTTTAAGTTTTCCATTTATAAGTTTTCGCATTTTACGCTATTATTTTTTCTCTCCACACAGTCGCTTTTGTCGCACTTGTAGTACATTATAAAAACCACGAAATAGTCACGAAACGTTTCGTAAATGGCGCGGCCAGCGACTGTTGGTTTGCTGTATGCATGTTAACTCACAGCCATTATTGCAGACTGGAGAAACAGTACACGTGGCGACACAGTTGTTCATGACCTTATGGCTGGGGAATGTGGCCCGCGCTGCAACAATCACAGTACGTATTAGTGGTATGCAGATGCAGGCGACGGTAGCGTGAGCAGGTGCAGAGTACGCTGAGGGAATCTAAGAGTGTTTCTTTGCAAGGGGTGGACTCAGTTAATTTTTGTAGTGTAGTTTCCCATTTTTGAGCACACAAAAATGATGAGTTCGTCACAAAACGAAATAAGATATATTTCCATGCAGGAAAAAGTAAACATAAGCGAAGAAGCCCAACTAAACCTAAAGTAAGCATAAAGTGTTCCAAAATTCCATATTATACGAGGGCGTGTTGAAAAGTGATGCCTCCGAATTTTTTATGCGAAAACTGTTAAAGGTTTTTAAATAAAACAAACGTTATTAACATTCTGCATCTTTATTCTTCGCGTGTACATATTTCCTGCTCTCTGCAGCTAGAGGGCTCCGACCTGTAGCGTTTTAACGTGGTGGTGCGTAACGTAATTATGTCGGTGCGTGAGAAACAGCGTGCTGTAATCGAGTCTCGGATTTGAAGAGTTCGTCCACACAAGGAGCTCCCTCTTCTTCAGCAAGGCAATGCTAGACCACACAGGAACGCTGCGATATTTGGAACAACTCGACATCTTGGGTTCGTTGTAATCCGTCATCCTCCATACAGTCCAGACTTGGACCCATCTTTCATCTGTTTACAAAACTTAAAGAACGTCTTCGAGGACGTCTCTTTGATAGTGATGACGAAGCTGTGCAAGTAGGTGACCGAGCTATTCTAAATGCTACAGTCTGGAACCGCGTGGCCGCTACAGTCGCAGGTTCGAGTCCTGCCTCGGGCATGGATGTGTGTGATGTCCTTAGGTTAGTTAGGTTTAAGTAGTTCTAAGTTCTAGGGGATTGATGACCTCAGAAGTTAAGTCCTACAGTGCTCAGAGCCATTTGAACCTTGTATTGTGCAAGTAGAGGTGAGGTTGTGATTCCGTCAACAAAATCACGCATTCTGCAGTGGCAGTATGAACAGACTGCTCTCTCGTTGGGAGAAGTAAAGATGTAGAATGTTAATAACGTCCGTTTTATTAAAAAAGTTTTAAGAGGTTTTTCATAAAAAATTCGGAGGAATTACTTTTCAAAATTCCCTTAACAGCTACCTCTATGTTGGCCAATGAAACGCAGATAAGATCTAATGCTTCGAAAGCTGGACCAAGAGGTGAGAAAAGTAGGCGTATCCAGGGTGGAAGGTTCCGCACTTGGAAAAACTCAGCACCTGTGTGCAGCTAATGTGCCGATTTCAGTCACAGTTCTGAGAGAAAAGGCTGTAAAATTCTCAAAAAGCAGAGTTTGTGGGGAGGCTAATAGCTTGGATAATTTCACCGTAGAATACTGGAAAAGTCCTGACCTTCCGAATCTAACTGCAAAACACAGTCTGAAAAAGATTTACAACACAGACGTAACAGGACTTTTTTTTAAAGCTTATTACGGACGGTACATGGCCGTTTAAGGGCAGGTAAAGAGCGACGGCACTCTTTATCACAAACGCCAGTGATGTTTCAAGGGAGTAAAATCGTACCCCACCGACTATGAATCAGACAAGAAGGCATAGAGGACTGAAAAAAACCTCTTCAAGGGTCACCTCGAAAATATTAATGGCCGCATGTGTCGCGAGAACAAATAAATAGTTTGGGTTCTGGACAATTATTGTTCAGTTCACCGCCCGGTAGCCCAGCGACATGGAGATGTCATTTTTTGCAGGAGCCATACTCAACCTCTGGACTTGGGCGACATTGCTGCCGCAAAAGCAAAATACAGGAAGAGGCTGGTTCAACCACTAATCCTACTTCTCAACAGTGGGAAGGAAGTCCCTAAACTGAACATGTTGCAGGTAAGTCAAATAAATGCATTGCAGATTAGGATACTCTTTACGCATAAATACATATTTATAGCATTCCCTGTCATTTCCCTCTGAACCTCAATAAAGTTTTTTGAATAGTTTTATAAATCAAGTTGCGGTATAGATGCTTATATGTAGATTTCAAATCAATTTTTACGTATGTAGGCAATGCAGTACTTAAGGACTGCACTGAAGCCAAACACAACACGCAATTGATTTCGAAAAGCTGGCATCACAGAAAATGAAACTCAAGCTGACCCCGAAAATGTTCAAGGTTTTGTTGTAGATTTCGGCATACCAAAAGACAATGGCTGGGCTCGTATTTCAAATGGGGTGGTTTTTGATGACTTTGTTCACTGTGACGCTGATAGTGCCGTTTGTTGTGTGTAAAACGATGACAAAATAATTAAAGAAGTGGTGCCATTATCAGCTGAAAAAAATTGTTCCGAGGAATCCACAGAATCGGATGGTGAATCTGTGGCCCCTCTCAGTCTGTCAGAAGCACTTACTGCAGTGGAAGTAGCACGCTGATACATAAGATCAAGAAAAATTATTTGATGGCAAAGGGTAGACAGTAACTGGATATGAACACTTGATCAATGAGTGCAGTGTTGTTTCCAAAAAATAAATGACAATTGATTTATTCTTTAGGCATAAGCCTATTTGAACTGTATTTACTACTGTACAGTATATGTGTCTTTTGTTTGCACACACTTAAAGTTAATAAAAATACATTAGGAAATTTCATTTTAACTTTAATCTCACTTGTACATTATTTTATCATCCCCCTTCAAGAACATATAAACGACTCTCAACTGAATTGGTATTATCGTAATTTCGTTACTAAAAGTACCTCTCAGTATTTGCAAAGCAGGCCTCTGTAAACACTCTTGTAGGCTATTTCATCGAAATTGCTCGAATACGTTCGAATTATATGCCACAATAAGAACTTGTTGACAGCTGGGATTTTGATGACTATTTTGTGATCGAACCAAACGAAAGAAAGAAAGAAAAAAAGAAATGTAAGTTATTCTTTGCATAGCTCACCAGAAATGTGTCAATCTTATCAACCACGTTCCTCGATTTGTGTGATCATGCTAACCGTCGTTTGTCGGTCCCAATTTTATAATATACAAAGGTTTATGGTTGTCGCCTTTATGATGCAACGCACCACTTACATAAAAGCCATTTAGCTCTTAAAAGAGTGAACACAAAAAATTAAAATGGTACTGAGGAGGATATTCTTCCGAAAGTATGTCTATTATCTTACAGATTCTACATACTAACGTGAATAATACTTTAGTTGCAACTTCCCCGAATAATTTCAGAGATCCGTACTGATTTTATTTCTAACTGACTTATGTCGCTGCATCGTGTTCTTTTACTGAACATTTTTGTACTTCCTTCTTTCGTCGGCCATTTCATGTATTTCTTCTGTCAGCCAAGGTTCATTCACAGTTACCATTCTTGTTACTGTTTTTATCTGTCCAATTATTGCGACTGAGACGCTAATTACAGAACTAGTGCTTTCTACTACTGGAACTATTTTTAACTGTCGATTCGGGTCTCATTTTATATGAATAGATTTCACTCGCAGATGTAAATGCTTTCTGTTGTGTTATTTGGATGTAGTTATTACAGTTGGTCACTGTCCTGTGGCTGTTCAATTTACACTTCTCATTTAGTTTCTCTCATGCGATACCGTGGTGAATTTTTCCGTAGTTTTTTGGCTCCTGTATTTAAGTTGATGAAATCAAAAACTTACACCAAAACCTTTTACGATATTTATATTTTATTTAACTTGTACCATGATTAGATTTCATTTGAGATTCTTCTAAGGTCTGAATCTGTAGTCCATTATCGTCGTTTAGTAGTGTGAGTTTTAGTTCAGGAAAAATTTCTTTTGGTTTCTTTTTTTAATTTGTGAGATATTTCTAAATTTACTCTTATGGTTTCTTTTTATGTTGTATTAAGTGATCTACTTGCTGTAAATTTTAGTAACTACTGGCTGAACCTTGTCGTTTTTCACATTTTAGTTTCTTCATTAGTTCAGTTAAATGTATTCCTACAACTTTTTTTCGCTTTTGCACCAGTAAAATTTCTGTCTGCTTTCGAGATTATCCATCGTTTTCTACGAGGAAGACTGAACATTCTTTTATTTTAAGGTTCCTTAAACAATTTTTAATGTGTATTGCATTGCAGGCAGCAGTGCTAAGAAAGGTTGCTCTAGGGGCAACGACTCTGACCAGCAATCAAAACATCCTGGGTCTCCGAATCGATTCCAGCCACTGTTTAAATCCATATATGTAATAAAAGCAGTGGATATGGGAGACATACTGGACCAGTATTAGAGTTTAAAAGTGCTTTGGAAGACTTGCGATCAAATAAGGCAGAATAAATAGATAACATTACTTCGGAAATAAACCCCAGACGACTATTCAAGTCTGTGAGACTGGTGGCATCCCGTAAGACTTTCGGAAAAATATCTTGCACAAAATTCCAAAGATAGAAAGGGCAGATCGAGAATTACCACACAACCAGCATACAGCGACATGAATCCAAGTTGCTAACAAAAATAATATGCTGAAGAACGGAAACGATAACTGACGATCTGTTAGATGACTTCCAGTTTGGCTTTCGGAAATGTAAAGGAACCAGAGAGGGTGCTAAGACGATGCCGTTGATAATGGAAGAAGGACTTTCGGAATCTGAAGACACGTTCATAGGATCTGTCGACATAGCTAAAGTGTTCGACAATTTAAAACGGGGCAAGACGTTCGAAACAGCGAGAAAATTAGTAGTAAGCTATAGAAAAGACGTGTAATATACAATGTATACAAGAGCCAAGAGGGACCAAAAGAATGAGAGATCAAGAACAAAGTACTCTGTTAAAAAGAGTGGAAGACAGGAATACAGTCTTTCTCCCTCACCGTTCAATCTTTATATCGAAGAAGCTATGTTGGAAATAAAAGAAAGATGCTCTAGTGAGATTAAAATTCAGGGTGAAAGGATATTAATGATTAGATTTGCTGATGACATGGTTGTCCTCAGTGAAAGTGAAGGAGAATTACGGGACTTGTTGAATGAAATGAACAGTTTAGTGAGTACAGAATATGGGCTGAGACTGAACCGGAAAAAAAATAAAAGTCATGACAACGATCAGAGATTCAACTATCGATTGGCGACCACGAAGTAGATGAAATTACGGAAATCTGGTACCTTGGAAGAAAAATAACACATGACGGGCGAATCAAGGAGAGACTAGAGAAGTGAAGAGGGAATTTGTATCGAAGAAAATTCTACTAGTATAAAAAATTTGGAAAAGAAATGAAAATATGGAATACTCTGACAAGAAGAAGAGGCAGGACATATGTTAAGACTTAGGGAATAGCTTCCATTGTACTGGAGGGAACTATAGAAGGCAAAAACAGCAGGGGAAGAAAGAGATTGAAAAATATCCAACAAGTAATTGAGAACGTTTGGTGCAAGTGTTTCCCTGATATCAAATGGTGGGCACTAGAGAGGAATTCCATAAAGTTTCGGAATTGCAGCTGGATGATGTCGACGTCTTGTCACGATATTTCGGCTTACAACCATTCAGGCACCTTCAGATGAGTGGTTTACAGTGTTAAGTACTCACACGAAGACGGCTGAATGACTATCAGCCGAAATATCGTGGCAAGGTGTGAACATCATCCGGTTGCAATCCGGAAACTTGAGGAAATACTCATTTCGCCGAGAAAACTTCAGGAATTACAAGAGAGGAATTCATGGCGAAGAAGACTGATGACTCAAAGAAGTTAGCAAAATGTAGAAGAGGATATCATGTGAAGTGACAAAGAAGCTCGGTGTGCGAAACAATTTAGGTCATTCTAATGATATACCGTTAATTTGAAAAATTGCTGAGGCCTGTTTGCATAAGGGAAAACTGACAAGCTGCGGGGTGTTTCGAGAAAAATATCAATGTAAGATTTTTGAAGAAAGTAAAAATAAAAATTTAGTGCCTTCCACTGTTTCTTTTGTGTCAATGGAAAAACTTTCAAAATTTGTCGCTGAAGGTACCAGTGTTATTGAAAGATGTCAGAGGTTACTAACATAAACGCCTTGAATGAAATACATGTGAAAACATATAGCTGGGTACATGGAAGGGAGCTCAAAAATATGATGCCTGAAACGTTTGGCTTTGATAGGAGAAAGAGTGTAAATAATAAACATAATAAACTCTTAGCTCGTTGACACTACATAAAATCATTTAAAGCCATCACGCTTAATAAAATGTCGACTGACATTTCTGCCGGTGCTTGTCTTAATAAAGTAGGTAGATATTTAGTTCTTAGTTGCACTTTAAATACTGCACATTATATTCTCACGAGGGGATCTTTTCAGGCCACTCAGTAATGACCTGGACAGCAAAAAATAGATAGAGTGAAGATCAGACATTGGAAATACTGTCACCTACTGCGACATAAACTGCTTAAAATAAGAGATTTTTGCGTCTTCGTGAAAAATTATATCACTAGAGATGAATGCAACGGAAATTTAAGGCGATCTTCTCGTACACAGATTGACCTAATGCTGTCAAACTCTCCATTAGCAGGGCCCATAAAATATTTGCCCGTCTGGCCCCTTGTCCCGACCTAACCGCGCAGCTTGTGTGTGTTTAGCGAAGTAAACTCACGAAGTTTTCAAAGTTTCTCCACAGTATCGATCTGCCCATGCCCTGGTTCAGCCTTCCAGCGTTCTCCTGCTTTAATAAGTTTCGTTATGAGCTTTTCTACCGATATTTTCCTCAAGGCCCCCGAGTTCAAGGGAAAAATGCTGACACGTATTAAAATGTGGTATCTTTTGTATGTTTTCGACTTGTCTAATTTCACGCTTTACTACTTCAGCTATGTATTTTGTTTATTTGCATGCCGTCGATTTGAATGCAAATTTATCGCATAAAAAATTTGGCATCGTTTTGTGACACATTGGAAGAGCTGATTAAACCTTTATAAGTAACTTTTTCACGAAAGCTATACTTTAGAATTAATAATCATGTATTTACAATATTAAGACAGTTTGATAATGTCTAATATTTTCTCGTAGACGTAGACAATAGAATTTATTTGTCTGTAAGAATATGCAAAAAAGGTCACGGAAGTAAGCAAAATCGTTAAGAATAAATTGTCGGAGCAGCACAATAAAAAGTGACGAAGCTGTAGCAATAAGAATTATATATGTTGCCATTGATATTTGAGGAAATAACGCCCACTTAATGATGAAAGAAAGGTGAAAAGTGTAGATACTCCTTAGCGCAGATGACTTAAAAATTAAATTAACAATAAGGGTAAATAAGCGTAGAGTTGAGTGGGAGGTAGGGGACTGTAAGGACACAGGGAAAAAAATGTCGTAGGAAGAGAGAAATGAATGTCTCAATTTCTAGAATGAAGATCTCTTTGCTGGTCCTGCTCTCTGCTGGCTGTACTAACATTTACACATCGTCGAGGGACATTAATGTGACCATCTATGAAAAGCCTGAATAACCGCCGTTTTCAGCTCAAGAAGAGGGTTAACGAGATTCTGGAAGTTACCGACAGGGATGTGGAGCGTTGCCGACTCCAGTGCCGTGGTTAGCTGTCCTAGGTTTATGATCCATGGCGCGAATCAACGTGGTCCCACATATTCACAATTGGATTTAAAAAATGGCTCTGAGCACTATGGGACTTAACATCTGTGGGCATCAGTCCCCTAGAACTTAGAACTACTTAAACCTAACTAACCTAAGGACATCACACAACACCCAGCCATCACGAGGCAGAGAAAATCCCTGACCCCGCCGGGAATCGAACGCGGGAACCCGGGCGTGGGAAGCGAGAACGCTACCGCACGACCACGAGATGCGGGCTTGGATTTAAAATCGGGGAGTTTGGTGGTCAGGAACAATACGTGTACATTCTGTGTGAGGTAAGTAAGTGAGTATGGTGTTGGTCACACTACTGAGAGGTCTGGAAACAGCATGCAGAGCGTAGAGATAAAGATACAGAGAATTTTGGAAGTGTGGTGCCGTAGAGATTTGTTAGAGAAGTGTTAAGATTTATAGGTAATGTTGTTGTTGGACTGCTTGTCTGCATGTAGGTTAGGACGTGTTTGGAAAATGGAAAGTTTTAGTGGGATTTTTCTTTTTCGGTTCGGGTTAGTTAGTTTCGTTGTTAAGACCTGAATAAGTAATGTTACCCGTTCGCATATCTTCAACTCAGTCCTTTACCATTTAAATAAGTAATTTCATGGCAGAGTCATATTTTTAATAAGAAGTAAGTTTTGTACAGATGATAGCAGTTGTTATGAAAACAGACATTCAATATACTTTTCGATTGCTAGTATCTTTTGCATCACTTAGTAAATGCAATATCTTCCACCGCCTCCTCACGAATTTGTTTTTTGGTAATGCGTGTCGCCGCATTGCGGAACACAGTTGCTTAAAAGTGAAGCACGAATTGATTAACGTAGTTGCACGTACTTGCATAGCACGGCGCAAGGCTTTCTCCTATTTAGCTGGTTTGCTGCTGCGCTGTACTTTAACGTGCATAACTCTTGAGCCGTACCAAGTTCCCCATACACACGTAAGCAATAAAAATTAATTACGGCCAGGTTGACATCACAGTCAGAACTTAGCAAGATCACTTACAGTTGTCTTCGCATTTCAAAATTATTATCAGGTTCAGTTTTGCAAAAGTTTGTTTCAGATTTCATTTCATATTCAGACGCCCTTATTTTACAGTACAGTGTTACATTCGTGTGTGTATTATTTAAGGTTCGGAATATTATTCAGTCAGTTTGCGTACGTAGGACTCACAGTAACATTTTGGTTATTTATTGTTTCAACATTCGATTAGTAATTTTATGTAGCATTTTTTATTCTGTTAGTTCTGTGTGTTAAAAATGCTAATAAAGTATTGTAACGTGAAGCGCTGAAGCACTGTTCATTGCACTGCACAATACAGAATTTCACAGTATAGTTTCTTTACAGCTTTAGGTTTTCTAATTAATTTGGTTGAAGTTAATTGCATTTTCAGTTAGTTCGCGACTAATTTTATCAGATAGCGTTTCGTAATTGTACCACTTGCATTGCATCTATGTTGCATTGTTCAGCATTACAACACAGACACACACACTAAGTTGAAGACAGAAAACCACTTAAGTTCAGCGCAGTTTTTTTAGTTCACAACATCACCTTACTATCTATATTTACTTTAACTGAATCAACATTGGGTTATTTGTGAAACATTGTAAATTAACTAATCAACAATGTTTTTAGCCTTGTTTCACAATTCATTATTAATTTTATCAGATAGCGTTTCGTAATTGTACCACTTGCATTGCATCTATGTTGCATTGTTCAGCATTACAACACAGACACACACACTAAGTTGAAGACAGAAAACCACTTAAGTTCAGCGCAGTTTTTTTAGTTCACAACATCACCATACTATCTATATTTACTTTAACTGAATCAACATTGGGTTATTTGTGAAACATTGTAAATTAACTAATCAACAATGTTTTTAGCCTTGTTTCACAATTCATTATTAATGTTATTGCACAACTATATGATTCGGGTTATAAGCCCATTTTCAAGTACATTACTTATTCACAAAGATGATAATGCACAGATAAACATGATGACAAAGCAAAGATATTCATTTCAACTTCTTAAGATATCGATCCATAGCTTAGTGCACAATTACGTCAATGACCATTCTTTATCAAGTTACATACATTGTTACACATTCACCAATTATACTACAATGACCGGGCTAAAGTTATGCATCAGGCAAGATATTTTAACTACAATGGACTGCGGCCCAAAGTTTTCCTTCTATCCTGGGTTTGTGATCTCATCTAAAAGAGGTAAATAACTGATTTAGGTTTGCTCGTTTAATAATAGGTGTGGGATATACACATCCATTTTTTTAATTTCCCAAATTTCTGACCGGTTGAGTTTGACCCCCTTTTCCTCTGTGTGTAGGACTTGTACATCTATTGTGTATCTGTGGTTATTGTTCAGGTAATGTTCTGCAAAAGCTGAATCAGGCTTCTTCAATCTCCAGCTTCTGTGGTGTTCTTTAAGCATGGCACAGATTGACTTTCCCGCCTGTCCATTGTAGCCTTTAAGCCTGACACAGATTGACTTCCACGTCTGTCCAATGTAGCTTAAAGAACACCACAGAAGCTGGAGATTGAAGAAGCCTGATTGTGAACCAAGGCTAAAAACAATGTTTGTTTAGTTAATCTGCATTTACATGTATAAAAGTTACAACTGTTAGAGATGTATGATGTGCGAAGTAAATTACACGAGGCACAGGGTGGGCATAAAGTCATACCCGGATTACAAAAGTTTATTCCTAAAGAACTATAACAGACACAGCTGTGCGATACTTTCCACATTGTAGCTCTTACTTCACAAAGTTCTCTGTGGTTTCATTTCCACATATTCTCCGTCTGTTGCCATTAGAACGTCAGGGCAATATTCAATTTCTCTCCTCGTCTTCGCCAATGTCTCTTTCGTCATCACCTCTACATTATCTCTTATTAGTGCAGTAAGAGTTTAGACACCAGTAATTGGTAAACTGATCACTTTGACCTTAACCTAAACCCAAAAAAAGTCAAGAGGAGTTATGTATTGTGAACGCGGTGGCCGTGACGTTGGACCGTCTATATCGGTCCTTCTGTCCGGAAAGGATTCACCCAAGAACAGGCGAACAAGTAGCCCCAGTGTGGCAGAGCACCGTCTTACTGAAACACTACCCGTGGTTGAAACTCTGATAACTGAGGTGCAACTGTCCAGGTAAACTGATGCTGTACTATTACGCTCAATGAAAAAGAACATTCCAATACTTATGTTGTGCATTAAGCCACACCACACACGCAGTTTCTAGCTGTTCCTTATCTGCTGTACCACGAGATGTGGGTTCCGGGACACCCAGATCAGCATATTACGCCTGCTTACTTTCCCACAATTGCGAAAATTCGTTTCATCGGGAAAACAAACTGTATTACTGTTGCCAGCATACATTCGTTCTAACATGTTCCTGGCAAACACAGCCCGTCTGAGACTACCATCTGTCTGCAAATCTTGCATGAACTGAACTTTCATGCAAGGGAATACAGGCATTTGTGTAAAATCTTCACGACAGTGCTCTGGCAATGTCTGTTTCTCCGGAAACACGACGAGCCGATTTCTGGGAACCGTGCTGAAATGCGGTATGCATGGTATCAAAAGTGTCGTCATTCACCCTAGGTCTACCACTCCTTGACTTGCCACCAACATTGTCAGTCTCTTCAGTCCTTTCTTCACAACTGGAGGATCTCGACCATAGGCATATCGAAAATGGCACTGAAGTGCAACAGTCAGCCGTGTCTCATGAAATCACAAAACACACTGTGCTTTCTCCTCTATAGATGCAACTGTGACAGCAGCCCTCCTGAATTATGCTGTTTGTAACAAGAGAGAAAGAGAGTAAAGAAACCACATGCTGTGAGGATGCACGCAGAAGTGTTTCCATAAAAATTTCATGAGCTATTTAAAAAGATCACAGAGACATGAGGAAATGCATGCACAAAAACTTCATGAGTTGAAATACCATTTGCAAGAAACCACGTAACTGTATCTAGCATACTTTCTCAGAAATAAATTTTTGTAATCAAGGAAAGACATTATGCTCTACCTGTATTGTTCTGCAGGTATATTTGGTAACGTTTTTTTGGAAGACCTGGATTAATACACTGCCTGCTACACTATTAAAGAGGTCTAAATAAATGTTTCCACCCTCGCTTTAACCCGCGAGAGAGGGTTAAACTTATCACTACTCCAATGTCAATAGTTAAAGCCATGTAGCTGTCGAACTACTCACAGAAATATTCCGAGATTTAACCATTGGACTACATGCCACCGCTAATAGTTCACACATCACCTTTCGCTGGCTTCTAGCAACTTACGCCGATAATTTGCGTATTACGTAAATTGGAGATGGAGGGGGAGAAAAGAAAGGGACGAAATTATAGGTGTCATCTGCATCAGCATTTTACGTGCAATAAACGGCAACGAGTGAACATATGTGCCAGGCTGGGACTCTAACGCGGGATGTCTTGCTTACTAAGAAGTTAAGTTAACCTCTGCTCCATCCGGACACAATACTCGGCGCAATAGCGTGGACTACCTCTGCACAAATCCTGGCCGACTCCCACTCCCACCTAGCGCCACCTATCCGCAGTCCCCGTCCGTGTTCTCCACGTTCGCTACTTTGAGATTCCCTCCACGAATCCACAACCTTCAGTGCGGTTGCAGAATTACGTCAGACATTCTGTGGAAATCTCAAAGTACACTACTGGACATTAAAATTGCTACACCACGAAGATGACGTGCTACAGAGGCGAAATTTAACCGACGGGAAGAAGATGATGTGATATGCAAATGATTTGCTTTTCACAGGATTGACACTAGGTTGGCGCCGGTGGCGACACCTACAACGTGCTGACTTGAGGAAAGTTTTCACCCGATTTCTCATACACAAACAGCAGTTGACCGGCGTTGCCTGGTGAAACGTTGTTGTGATGCCTCGTGTAAGGAGGAGAAATGCGTACCATCACGTTTCCGACTTTGATAAAGGTCGGATTGTAGCCTATCGAGATTGTGGTTTATCGTATCGCGACATTGCTGCTCGCGTTGGTCGAGATCCAATGACTGTTAGCAGAATATGGAATCGGCGGGTCCAGGAGGGTAATACGGAACGTCGTGCTGGATCGCAACGGCCTCGTATCACTAGCACTCGAGATGACAGGCATCTTATCGGCATGGCTGTAACGGATTGTGCAGCCACTTCTCGATCCCCGAGTCAACAGGTGGGGACGTTTGCAAGACAACAACTATCTGCACGAACAGTTCGACGACGTTTGCAGCAGCGTGGACTATCAGCTCGGAGACCATGGCTGCGGTTACCCTTGATGCTGCATCACAGAAAGGAGCGCATGCGATGGTGAACTCAACGACGTCCCTGGGTGCACGAATGCAAAACGTCATTTTTTCCGATGTATTCATGTTCCGTTTACAGCATCATGATGGTCGCATTCGTGTTTGGCGACATCGCTGTGAATGCACATTGGAAGCGTGTATTCGTCATCGCCATATTGGCGTATCACCCGGCGTGATGGTATGGGGTGCCATTGGTAACACGTCTCGGTCACCTCTTGTTCGCATTGACGGCACTTTGAACAGTGGACGTTACATTTCAGATGTGTTCCGACCCGTGGCTCTACCCTTCATTCGATCCCTGTGATACCCTACATTTCAGCAGGATAATGCACGACCGCATGTTGCAGGTCCTGTACGGGCCTTCTGGATACAGAAAATGTTAGACTGCTGCCCTGGCCAGCTCATTCTGCAGATCTCTCACCAACTGAAAACGTCTGGTCAATGGTGGCCGAGCAACTGGCTCGTCACAATACGCCAGTCACAACTCTTGATGAACTGTGGTGTCGTGTTGAAGCCTACATGGGCAGCTGTACCTGTACTCGCCATCCAAGCTCTGTTTGACTCAATACCCAGGCGTATCAAAGTCGTTATTGCGGCCAGAGGTGGTTGTTCTGGGTAATGATTTCTCAGGATCTATGCACCCAAATTGCGTGAAAATGTAATCACGTCAGTTCTAGTATAATATATTTGTCCAATGAATACCTGTTTATTATCTGCATTTCTTCTTGATGTATCAATTTTAATGGCCAGTAGTGTAGTTTGCACATTATTGTCTGACGTTCTCCAGTATTTCTACTTCCGACACAGCACCTGCGACCAGCTGGTAGTCGGCTCGTGTGCTGCAGGCGCTCCTCCGGAGACAGACATGACCCGAGCATCGCAAGTACTCCGCGTGTTTTGGAAATATTACCACAGACGGACGATAATATGACTGTTGATACGCTAACGTGTAGCATGTGCCACCAGAGGCAATCGCCTCGTCCACAAGCATCGCGTGCAACGACGACAGCGGCGCTGCAATTGCTGCGACCATATTGTATTATAACACTATTTGTTTATGATTCTTCTAAATTTTTATAATTTTTGCTTTAAAATTATCGCATTTTGATACTATATTTGGTGTATATGTAGAGTGTGCTATACAGGAGGCTGAACTTCTTTTCATGCATATGAGTGATGTATGTAAGGTCCTCCCCCTGGTAGCTGAGTGGTCAATCCGAAGGAGCCGGGTTCTATTTCCGGCTCGGTCAGAGATTTTCTCCACTCAGGGATTGGGTGTTGTGTTGTCCTAATCATCATTTCATCCCCATCGACGCGCAAGTCGCCGAAGTGGCGTCAATTCGAAAGACTTGCACCTGGCGAACGGTCTACCCGACGGGAGGCCCTAGTCACGCGACATTTACATTTATGTATGTAAAATACTACGTAAATTGTTTATTACGTTAAATAATTTTCTAATAACATTTTGTATTTAAAAATATTTGTGTGTATAAACTGTTCATGTTGATGTAAATTGGACGATTGTTATAAATAGTCACGCTCAGCAACAATGTAAGAAATAGGTGTTATGTAAAAACCGGTGTGCTTTTGTTTGAAACGAAATTGGCTTTGGGGAGTGGAAAAGGTGGCAAGGACAAATTGGCGCTCGACCTAGAGCAAGCGCAGGAAGTAAGTCACACAGTATGTAGGCAGCAGTTATTGCGGCAACACCCTTGTGGAGCAATAGAAGCTTTGCCTGCAGATTGGCACAAAATTGCCTCGAATGAAGACTGCAAACGGCTCACGGCATATCTGGAAGTTGTTGGGCTACCGTACGTAAAATTGAACGACGCCCAGAAGAGAAATTGAGCCCACACAGCAAGAAACGTGCAGGCCGTAGTGCACCCGTAATAGTTGTTTGCCACACTCAAGCCTACAGCCACTAGATAAGATTTTTTCGGTATTTTAATTTTGTACAGCGTGAACCATTAATTTAAACAGTGTTTTATTAGTGAATACCCATTCTTGAACTTAAAAGAATCTGGTTCACCCTCTTATTTCATCCTAATCATACACCTATATAATGTTCCTCCCTGCTGTTTGATTAATCCGAATATCCTGTTTTACAGACTTATGAAGTGTCAAGTTAATATAAAGAGGCACCATTTAAATTGTTTTTGTGCAAATAATGAGATATATGTTGAGGGACTAAATTCTGTAGTAATGAAATCACGACTCAGTAGTGGAAGAGTGTAAATTGATTAATGAATTTAAAGGTAATTTTGCACCGTAAAGTTAAAGAGTTCACAAATATTTTCGTCTTGATCAATAGTTAAAGAAAAGTTATCTTATTTGTTTCACTGAAAGGCGTAATGGAAATTTTAGTTAGAGTAATAACACGTCCATAACACGTCCATGCGTCCAGAGAAATAAAGTCAAATCATTCTTGTTTTAAAAGTTTTCTTAACTATTGCAAAGTGTTATAGTAAAAGTTTGCTTACGTAAAACTCCGTCAGAGTGAAGCAAAGTTACTAGAATCTGTTACATGACTATACAGAGTTAGTTCAAAGGGCTTTTTAAATTAAATTCATGTAAGAAAGAGATTTTCTTGAAGTGAAATGTCCAGCATAAAACGTGCGTGCTTTAGTATCTTGGTATTTTAGTGTTTAAGTTAATTGGTTACGAAAAGGGTCCCTCCTGGTCAATTTTTTTTTAGTGTCCTTAACGCTATCTACTGGGGTTTTTCTCCATTAAAAAGGCAATGTATAAGGGTGTAGTAGTCAAATAACTCAGGTGTCTGCACCAACATTGTTTACGTGGAGTAATATTGATTTGAAGAAGCAACTTAAACAGTAGCAAGAAAGTAGGCAGAATTCATACTTTTGCTTTTCCAAGACAATATTATTTCATTGCCTGGATAGCTTGGTAACCAACAGTACACATTTTAAACCACTAAATGAACTTGGAATTGAGCTGTCCTACCTTCAATATAATACTATTCATACTGCGTTTCTTTGTAACCGCTTTCTAAGATCTTAGGGAAATGATCGAATAGTCTGACTTACTTATCTATTAGACACAACACACGATCAAATCCTGTGAAAAGGGCAACTCTATTGATTACCTTATCCTATTACCAGGACTATCCTCCCATAGTGTACTTTACTTGGAAATTAAACTAAATTTAGGAAGAGGATTATACGTGGCAACATAGATGGTTCAAATGGCTCTGAGCAATATGGGACTTAACTTCCGAGGTCACCAGTCCCCTAGAATTTAGAACTATTTAAACCTAACTAAACTAAGGACATCACACACAACCATGCCCGAGGCAGGATTCGAAACTGCAACCGCAGCGGTCGCGCGGTACCAGAATGTAGCGCCTAGAGGCAACATAGAAACAGGGTTTTCTGTTATTTAGGTAAAAGCATACTAAATTACAAATGTAGTGGTAGCATTATAGCATCCGCAAGTCACTTGTTCGCTGAAAGATGTGCGATATCTCTCCGCGTACTGCCTACTTAAGACCCGGCTCGATCGCTAATAAGCTGTCCATTCTTTCACACGAACATCGAGGACCTACGCATCAAGGCCACGACTATGACAAGAAAATTGATGTGTTTCTTCAGTAGCTGTCACCTACAAAACTCAAACTTAAAATTTATAAGGCCACTGCTTTAGTGAAGATTCTCTGTGGTTCCCCGGTGTAGAGGCCGACTCTCGACGACCCATAAAGACACGTCTTACAGAACCATGGCCTCTCCAAGATACTGCATGCACACGGAGAGAGCAGGATTACGGACTCTGATGCCGAAACCTTATCAACACTACTGATGAAGCGATTTGGAGACGATCTGAAATCCCCTACCAATGCACTGAGTGTCGAAGAGGTGAGCCCCGCTAACGCTTCTCACGTTCAAGGCTTTATGCTGGCCACGTCGCAGTCCTTTAGTTGTAGCACTGGAACCGCGGCATCGCCCCAGCAGCCGCCAGAGATGACACTCCACAGCAGCCATACCGAGGCGCCAGACATCTTTCTCAGTCCCCGGCTCCTCTGATGAAGGCCTTTCTGGGACTCGGTGCTACTGGACTGGTGGTGCTTCTATGTAACTTAAACTGTTTGCTAGTGCTTGGTAATGACCGTCGCAACCAACGTCACTCTGAACTTCGGTTGTGTCATACTAACATCAGTACAGGACAATCTTCAGTTGTGTTACTCAGACTCTGCCTTATGTTGAACTTTCTTTTTTGTGTTGGGTAAATGAAAGTGAAATTGAATGCTGCCTGGGGATTATCAGTCGTGAATCATTAATGTCTGTGTGTAGTTATACTACAAAGGACATAAAACTCCGCAACAATAAAACAGGAGTACAGTTTTTCAAAGTCAGTTGATCAAAACGTACACGGAAACTCACATTTCAATATTCTTCATAATCAAATACAATTTATTGGCTTCAATTAAATTTCGCAAAGTCATTTACTTTCAACTTACACCACTACCCCACGAAAACACCCGAACTAGAGAACTCTGGAGGCCTGACCATAACGCACTTACAAAGATTATGAACAGAACAGTCGACAATCTTCAGGATACCGAAAACCGGCCCAGGTGTTGACAATAGCGAATTGGACGAACACACAGGCGCCACCACTTGTCAGGGATCCTGGATGAATTTCTTGGACACGTCAGTGTCATCCAAGGACATACGAAATTCACCATCAAACTAGATGGGGAGAGTCGTCTTCCCTCTTTTGACAGACGAATAATGAACAAGCAAGGTCTGCATCTATATCTACATCCACACGACTACTGCGTAACTCACACGTAAGTGCCAGGTGGAGGGTTCATCGAATCACTTTCCCACTATTTCTCTACCGTCCCAGTCTCGAACAACACGCTGAAAATACGAACTCTTAAATCTCTCGCTCCGAGCTCCGATTCCTCTGATTTTATTACAATGATGATTTCTCCATAGGTAGGTCGGCGTCAAAAAAATATTTTCGGATTCTGAAGAGAAAAGCGGAGATTGAAATTTCACAATAAGATTTTGCTTTTGTTTTAATGATTGTCATCCCAGCTCTCGTATCATATCCGTGACTCTTTCTCACCTATTTCGCGATAATGCTAAACCAGCAGCTGTTCCTTGAACTTTCTGCATGTCCTCTGTTCCACACCGCACAGCAGTACTCTAGCAGAGGACAGACAAGAAAAGTGCAGGCAGTCCGTTCAGTGGGTCTGTTGGATCTTCTAAGCGTCCGTCCCATTATATATGTCATCGTTCTCATTTAAGATGTTGTTATTTGTTAACTCTTGGTATTTAGTTGAATTGACAGCCTTCAGAGTTGTGTGATTTATAGTGTAACCGAAATTTAACGGATGTGTTTTAGAACTGATGTGAATGAACTCACTCTTTTAGTTATTGAGGGCCAACTACCACTTTTTTCACAATATTGGTATCTTGTCTAAATTATTTTGCATTTGTATTTGATCTTCTGAGGACTTTACTAGACGGTAAATGACAGAATCATCTGAAACAATCTAAGAGGACTGTTCAAATTTTACTCGATGACTTACGTCAATCACTATGAACTGGGAAGGTCATGAATCTAGTCGTAAAACTAAAACGATACCCGACAAGCATGCAATATGATTACAGTATGAAGAGTCTTCTCGAAATACAAAAAGATAGAATCAATTTGAGATTCCCTGTGGAAAGCACTAATAACTTCATGAGAATAAGTAGCTGGTTGTGTTGCACAAGAACAATATTTTCTGTATCCGTGTGTCAATAGGTTGTTTTGCCAATGGGTCGTTTTCTTCGAGGTAATTGGAACACAGAAAATTTTCCAAAATCCTACTGCAGTGATATGGGTTTGTAATTCAGCGGATTACTCCCATTTCGTTTCTTGAGTGTTACTGTGACGTGTGTGGCTTTCCAGTCTTAAGTTGCGAGCCTTTCGTCAAGTGAGTGGTTGTATATGACTGCTGGTTATGGAGCTCTTTTATCAGAATATTCTGAAAGGAATCTAACTGGTGTACGATGCGAACTGCAAGACTTACCTTTAGGTGATTTAAGTTGCTTCTCTACAACAAAGATATCTACACCGCTCAAGAGAATTGAAGGACCACGTTTTCGAAACAACGTAATTGTCTCCCATCGAGATGGATAAGTTTTGAATTTGGCTCCAAGGTGCCTACTATCTTCTTCTGTAACCGTGCAAACGCGTGGAGCCCTGTGACGAAACCATCGGGTTCGGCGAAGCCTCAAACAGAAAGTTGTCGACACATCCGATAAAAGGCCACAGCTCGGAAGTTCATGTGAGCCGTAAGGTGCATTAGTGATGTCGCTTTCGCACAACATTTCACCACAATTCTGTCCAACGCCACCGCGAACCTCTCACACTATGAAAAGATGCCCCCATTACCAATATTTCACCACTTCTTTTGACGGCTCTGTGATGAAGGTCAGAAACGAAACGCCCAGCGTTGAAATCGCACGGTTTCTGTGTGGGTGACCGAGGAAAAGATTTCAGTCACATCGCTGCTCAGAATCGACAGAAAAGGTCTTAGGGGATGACATAAAAGGTGTTGATGAAACGTTGATTCCCACACATTTCGGGAACGACAGTTCGCAGTGTAATGAGCAACAGGAAGATGTACTTCACAACCTTTGAAAATGCTGACACACTCGGACGTTTCAGTCCTTCTCGAAGTACATTGTGGGACTGTTGCCCCATGACTCTTATCTGACCCCTTTGGAATGTAGCACGACCACAATTTTCGCTCTCATATATAGGTTAGAATCACTAGGGACCGTTAAAAATCATTGAACGAAATTTGAACATGATCCAAAGCAGCAAAGGGTAGTTACGATTTTCAACTCTTCTGTTTTCCGCTCTCCTGTGGCGAGATCAAGTGGCAATAGTGGGAGTCAACATTAACATGTGCGTGAATAAAATGGCAAAAGGTCCTCCTATGTCTGCCCCCACCCCATGCAATTTTGTTGACCACGTTCCAAACGTACCTGTCAGAAATTTTGTACCAATTGAGCAGGGCGGCTACTGTATCGCCTCTGTGTAGGCAAACCCAACTACCGGGTGTCTAAGGGGTTGCCTAACCCTCAGGAGCTGCTCTAGCTTCTTCTGGAAGTACATTGTGGGCATTGTGGGACTGTATACCCCCCCCCCCCCCCCCTGACTGTGATCTGATCCCTTTGGAATGTAGAACGACCGCAATTTTTGCTCTCATATATAGGTTAGAATCACTAGGGGCCGTTAAAAATCATTGAACGAAATTTGAACATGATCCTAAGCAGCAAAGGGTAGTTATGATTTGCAACTCTTCTGTTTTCTACTCTCCTGTGGCGTGATCATGTGGGAATAGTGGGAGTCAACATTAACATGTGCGTGAATAAAATGGCAAAAGGTCCTCCTATGTCCGTCCCCGCCCCATGCAATTTTTTTGACCACGTTCCAAACGTACCTGTTAGAAATTTTGCACCAATTCAGCAGGGCGGCTGCTCTAGCGTCTCTATGTAGGCAAACCCAACTACCGGGTGTCGAAGGGGTTGCCTTACCCTCAGGTGCTACACTAGCCGCCAGGCTGAATTTTGTCGAATTTTCTTAAGGTAAATCCCTAAAGTATTCAACAAAGGTGTGTGGGTGGCACAGAGAGTGTTTTGGGACTGGGTGGAGGGGCATAGAGGGATCCTTTGCCATTTTATTCGTGCACTTGTTAACTTTGCACTCCCTCGTGATTACGCCACAGGCGGCCGGAAGACAGGGGCGCTGAAAACGAAATCTTTTGCCCTTCGGATCACGTTCAAATTTCGTCGAATGCTTTTGAAAGGTCCCAGGTGGTTCTAAACCGTACACGAGAGCAAAAACTGCGATCATACCGCACTTCAAAGGCGTGTGATCACAATCAATGAGGATGCAGTCCTTGAAGATTGACTTGAAACTTTCGGGTATGTTAGTAGTGTCAAATGTTGTGAAGAAAGTCTACCTGTTGATCATCGCACTGCAAACTGCCGTTTCCAAACGTAAAATGTGTGGGAATCAACGCCCCAGGGAAAGAGGTGGTTTCATTGACATCCTTTATGCTACCCTCCGGGACCTTCTAGTGTCGATTCTCAGCGGCGGTGTGTCTGAAATGTTCCCCTCAGCACCCGTAAAAATACCGCGAGATTTAAACGCTGCGTATTGTAGTTCTGACCTCCATTTCAGGGACGTCAAAAGAAGGGTGAAATGTATGTAAGAGGGACTGCGACAATATTATCATCTTCTTACACGTCCACGGAGGCATTGGGCAGAATTGTGGCGAAATCTGATTCCGATGTGACACCGTTAACCCACCTTACTACTCGCGTGAACTTTCGAACTGTGGCATTTTTTTCGTATGTGCCATTTACCTTGTTGTTTGAAGTGTCGCTGAGCCCGAGAGTGACATCGCAGGCTTCTACGCTTTCGTTTCATTACAGAGGAAGATTGTAGTCACTGAGCCGAATTTGAAACCTATGCGTCGCATTGGGAGGCAATAGCGGGGCTTCAAAAAAAGTGGTTCTTTAACTCTGTTGTGCGATGTGCTCCTAGGATTTACGGGATTTACATGCATGTAGCTGCCATCGGCGAGTTCACCATATCTCTGTCTTCGAGAACCCAAGTCCACAGAGCTCGTATCATAAGTGAAAGAGAGCTTTCCCTCGAGACTGTAACACCTGAGGGAGTTCCTCTGGAGAGATGGCTACATTGAGAAATAGAGAGAGAAGGCAGTGCGAACAAACTCTAAAAATGCACAGGGAGAGATCTTGAGATTATCCTTTCTCTCTTCTTGGAACCAACCTCAAACAAAGCACAAAGAAATGCTACTTCAGAATCATCTAATGACCACCACAGAAGTTCAGACAAGTAGTACTTGTTAGATCGACCAAGGTTCGAACCCTGGGACTACGAACGCCTGGTGGGCTGCGGTACATCGGGCAGACAGCAGTTGCTGACGGCAATTCCACCCACCTAGAACACAAATCGGGAATCGTCGAACACAGCTTGGACGATGACGTATGTTAGATTATGAATAACCGTCCTGTGCGGGACCACTGGATTCTGGGCAAGCACAATAAAGGAAGCCACGGAAATTAGGACCACAGATGGCTTCGTAAACAGAGACAGAGGCTACCAGCTGAGCACCGTTTGCGATCCGTTACTGACCGCAATACTCTGCTAGGTCGCCCACTCGATCGACATGTAGACGGCACGTTGGAAGTCGACTGACCACGTGGGGACTCGCCTTCAGCCATACCTTGTCTAAAACGAAAGAGCCAGAGACTTTCAGATACTGCCTCTTAAAGAAGACACAGATACTGTCTTAAGACTTCATCAGAAGACTATGAGAGAGACCCTCGATTAACTTACCTGGCTGGAAACCTTAGATTTCTGTACCAGTTCAACTTACCGGAAAAGGGACAGACATCATATGCGTTTCGTGAGTGAAGGAATGCTGGATTTTCGAAGCAGTATTACTAAACACTTTTTCTGCTGTTTCATTGTTAATATTCTTATTTCGAATTTGTTGTCTGGTGACAGAACTTCCAATACCACGAAGCTACTGACAATATTGATGAAGACAGTGGAGCTGAATATGTTTACCTACAAACCATTTCGCGGTCAGTTATGATTCTCCTGATCAATTTTGGTGACGCTCCGCATACGTTACTGACACATGTCTGTACAGTGGGACAGTCAAAAGATGGACGTATCTCACCAGAGGATGACGGTCCAGACTGATGGAGAGAAATTGCCAGTTGTTGTCGCTACTGGAGACAGTAAATTAAGTACAGAAGCCCTGACTTGATCACCTGGCAGATAAGAAGACGGGCTGTAACCGGTACGACGTAAAGATCTTTGTCCATGTCAAAATGCGTTCAGCTACAAAAAATGGGTCTGAGCACTATAGGACTTAACGTCTGTGGTCATCAGCCCCCTAGAACTTAGAACTACTTAAACCTAACTAACCTAAGGACATCACACACATCCATGCCCGAGGCAGGATTCGAACCTGCGACCGTAGCGGTCACGCGGTTCCAGACTGAAGTGCCTAGAACCGCACGGCCACACCGGCCGGCTGTTCATCTACATCTACATAGATACTCTGCAAATCACATTTAAGTGCCCGGCAAAGATTTTTGTGAAATGGATTTTTGAGGCAAGACTCTTTTAGAGAAGAAAATTTTGTATGGAAGTCAGACTTCTGAGTGAACACCTCTGCTTGAGACTTAGTTGCCGATTTTGTTTATTAGCCATAATGAGAGAACTACTAGCTAGTAGTTGACAGGTACTGACTTGTATCGTCGCTACATAAGCTGTAGCCAAGTTACTGAAGAGTTCTTCTGGTAGCAATGATAAAAGATATCGGGGCTTTCAGTTCATGTACAGAAATTTATCAAGTGTTAGATTCAGTAATCATGCTAGAGAAAGGAGTGTCATCGAACTGGTCGATCTTATAGGTTGTTTATTCACCGAGGCATTAAAAGTAGTCGGCCGAGGTGGCCGAGCGGTTCTAGGCGCTACAGTCTGGAATCGCGCGACCGCTACGGTCGCAGGTTCGAATCCTGCCTCGGGCATGGATGTGTGTGATGTCCTTAGGTTAGTTAGGTTTAAGTAGTTCTAAGTTCTAGGGGACTGATGACCACAGCAGTTAAGTCCCATAGTGCTCAGAGCCATTAAAAGTACTGGGGAAAGATGACGCAACACTTCCTACTACGATATGCAATGTGGGGTGGTTTGGGGTGACGTGGAACCATGCCGTAGAGCTTCTAAACGCTCCTGCGGAGGTTACGTCTACTCAGACGAAGTCATTGCGTAGAAAATATGAGGGAACATCCCCAGTTGAATGAATGGCTTCCACCAAAAGAGATAGTTCACGGTTAAGCAGGTAAGAACTGAGAACCTTTAAATTGTATCTGAAAGAGTGCATCTGTAAGAAAGAGTGAAAAAGACGGCGGCATGCGCTCCTACTTATATTATAATTTCATATACTTCAGGCAGAATGTGAGTTACTTTTTTGACAGTATCGTATGCCTTGCAATGCAGGCCGCCAAAATCCATGAATAACTGGGATGAGACATATCTGTAACTCCAGAATTGATTTGTACCGACATGCTGTGAATGAGAAATTACGCTTTCTTTCTGGGTTCTGCTTTGGCGTAGTTTAGAGGTTCTGGTGGAAGACTGTGAAATTTCCATCCTTGCTGTATGGTACAACTACACTGAAGCGTCAAAGAAACTGGTAGAGGCATGCGTATTCAAAGTCAGAGATACGTAAACAGGCAGAATACGGCGCTGCGGTCGGCAACGCCTATGTAAGACAACAAAGTATGGTGCAGCTGTTAGTTCTGTTACTGCTACTAAATGGCAGGTTATCAAGATTGAAGTGGGTTTGAACGTGGTGTTATATTGGCTCACGAGCGATGGAACACAGCATCTCCGGGGTAGCGATGAAGTCGGGATTTTCCTGTACGAACATTTCACGAGTGTACCTGAATATCAGGAATCCGGTAAAACATCGAATCTCCGACATCGTTGCGGCCGGAAAAAGATCCTGCAAGAACGGGACCAACGACGACTGAAGAGGATCGTTCAACATGGCAGAAATGCAACCCATCCGCAAATTGTTGCAGATTTCAGTGCTGAGCCATCAACACGTGTCAGCGTGAGAACCATTCAACGAAACATAATCGATATGGGCTTTCGGATCCGAAGATCCATGCGTGTGCCCTTGATGACTGCACTACACAGAGCTTTACACCTCGCGTGGGTCCGTCAATATCGACTTCGGATTGTTGATGACTGGAATCATGTAGCCTGCTGGTCCGACGAGTCTCGTTTCAAATTGTATAGAGTGGATAGACGTGTACGGGTATGTAGACAGCCTCGTGAATCCATGGACCCTGCATGTCAGCAAAGGACTCTTCAAGCTGGTGGAGGCGCTGTAATGTTGTGGGGCGTATGCTGTTGGAGTGCTATGGGACCTCCGATACGTCTAGCTACGACTCTAACAGGTGACACATATTGAAACATCCTGTCCGATCACCTGCACTCATTCATGTCAATTGTGCATTCCGACGGACTTGGCCCATTTCAACAGGACAATGCGACACTCCACAAGACCAGAATTACTACAGAATGGCTCCAGGAACACTCTTCTGAGTTTAAACACTTCCCTTGACCAACAAACTCCCCAGACATGAACATTATTGAGCAAATGTGGGATGCGTTGCAACGTGCTGTTCAGAAGAGATCTCCAACCCCTCTTACTCTTACGGATTTATGGATAGCCCTGCATGATTCATGTTGTTGATACGCTCTAGCACTTCTTCAGACATTAGTGGAGTCCGTGCCACGTCGTGTTGCGACACTTCTGCGTGCTCGCGGGAGCTCTGCACGATATCAGGCAGTTGTACCAGTTTATTTGGCTCTTCAGTGTAAGTAAGACTGCAGTCTACTGTAGCTGCTGGCCGTGCATTTCATTCGCGCTCTGTACACTATTCTTCTGTTTCAGTACATTTTCAAGCAATATTTGTTCACAGTAATTCCTTATACCTCAAATTTGATGATGTGTAACAACACTTCATTATTTCTTTGTGGACTATTATTGTTCATGTGTACACTTGGATGGTGTTATTCAGTTGTAACTGTTTCAACCGTGAGCAGAAATGACTTGGTCTCTCTCTCTCTCTCTCTGTCTCTTTCTCGTAAAAACTTAGGAAACGTTGTGTAGCTTTCATTACGGGTCTCATTGGCTGACTTGTGCATCAGTCATACTGATGATCGCTCATGTAGGAGTACCACTGCAGTACTGTTATTTCAAACACTATAACATTCTTTTTCTAAAATTTTTCGTACACATATTTATTGCAGTAGAGAATTTCCCTTGTCGAGCCATACAGCCATGTGGCTTTCTTCATTCATGTTGATACGAGGTGACCTCATGGAACCAAACGGCATTTTTCGGTGTGGTTTGTTTTGAAAGCAAAGAACCTATTCACTCCGCAATGCAAATGCATTCTATCTCTCTATTTTTCAGGAATCAGGACGCCACGAAACAGTTCCTGAATAGCAGATTGGAAAATTATTTTCATAGTTTTCAGGCCCGCCGCCGGCCGCGGTGGTCTAGCGGTTCTAGGCGCTCAGTCCGGAACCGCGCGGCTGCTACGGTCGCAGGTTCGAATCCTGCCTCGTGCATGAATGTGTGTGGTGTCCTTAGGTTAGTTAGGTTTAAGTAGTTCTAAGTTCTAGGGGACTAATGACCACAGACGTTAAGTCCCATAGTGCTCAGAGCCATTTGAACCTTTTTTTTTCAGGCGCGCCACACCTCGTTGTACAGCAACTTTTTAAATGTTACCTATGAGTATAATAAATGGAAAGGATATTTATCCTGCGCGAAGTGAGCCCATAAGGTAAGATTTATTACATATCTGATCTTTGTTTAGACAGCGAGTTTTTATTGCAAATTATACTTTCCCGCTTTCTCGTGTAATGTGGCTGCTACACCTCGTCTCATGAAAACTCTTGCGTTCCTAGGTCAACTGCAAGGCACTTAAACCGGTCAATAATTGAGTTTTCGATAACCAAAACAATACCTGTAATACGGCGTGTGCTAGAAAGGAATGCTTTAGAAAGCACAACCCTTCTGCGATTGCGAAGGTTCTAATACGTTGGTACCTAAACTTTACAAATCTCTTTGGGTTATTCCAGGTTTCGTATTTCAAATTTCATTTGAAAATCGGAATAAAACTTGTTGGAAACGTATTGAAATTTCAGTTAATGTTTTACAAGACGTGGTAAGCTTTCAACACGACTAGAAATATTCTGTCGCTTTTGTGAATCAACAGAAACAGATAAAGAATTAAGAGGATAAACAAATAAAGAGCGCACAAGAAAACTTACGCGACTGAACAAAGAAAAAAGCGAACCGGTTTATTGGAGTGTTACCCCAGCCAACGAGCTTGTAGGGGACAGTGCTAGTGGTGTGACAACACAAGGGCTTTAACAACCGATTGGGCAGTCGATTGCTTTTCGTGCAGTCGATTTTTTCAGCTGAATGAAACGCCGAATAAAACTAGTCTCTGCGGTCACGTCAGCTATATGAATATTTTCACACGTACTCCGAATTTTAGTGATTTTTTTCAGATATACAGGTACCATGACAAGCGTTGCCAACCTTTTTAGAGACAAATAATGTATCTTATTTCAAGAAGAGCTGAATAAAAAGTATTTTTCTTAAGTTTACATATTTTAAAGATGTATGTATTGATTTATTTCAACACGAAATCTCTTTACCTCTGCCATTAAATATAAATCTTCGGTTAGTTAATTGGTGTGACATTACAAATTTACGTTTAAATAAGCGAACACTTACTTTTTTATCTCAGTTTATTAAAGTTTTGACTCTCTCTTCCACTGCTTTGCACCCACTATTCTGTTTCGGTGAATACTAAGGTGACGTGAACAGATAGCATATAAGGTACACTTTTTATGCTGTCACTGGTCAGAAGTATTTTTTGCGAAAGGTGTCTGTCATCATTCGGTCATTTTCTTCGAAACTTCTTCAATTAATATAGCTTGATAGCATGAATCATCTTTGCACATACTATAAATGGCATAGAATTTATCTTGAGGATCACTTTTTATCCAGTCATATGATTTCTTACATCCCCACGCTACTGAGCGTTTCAGCATTGTGACTCAGACAGGAAGTTCACTTCCAGCAAAACGCCTGTTCATAAACAGGGACGAAAAACTGAACTGAAAACCACTTATTGGCACTCAATAAAAAGCAAATACCGGAACGCCAATAACAGTGACGTCAGGTGATGACAGTCAATAATGATTTGACAACGAGAGACAACGATAATGATTTAACAGTGGAAAAGCGATTAGTCGTTCCGCTCAGAACTGAATGCGGCGGACTGCTTCGACTGCTTCCATTCGGTTGCTCCCACAGACGAGATACACTCGAAGAAAAAGAACGAATAATAAAGCTACGGATATGTGAAACTGCAACAGTCTTTGTCGACTGTTTTCATTCGGCTGCTCCTGTAGGATTTTTCATTAAAAAAAATTGAACTAATGTTTCAAATGGTTCAGCAGATAGGTAAAACTACAACCGAACGAGGCTACTGTTTTCCAACGACCATCTGAATCGACTGTTGTCATTCGTTTGTTCCCATCAATAGTTCGTGAAAGTATAGCGCTCGCACCTACAGCTACAGCGCGCTGTTGCGCCATCGTCCTTCAGTGGTACCGCACTACTCGTCAAGAGGCAGTCAAGGTGCCGCGCTGGGTTAGGCGAGCTGCGTAAGGCACTGCAGACATGGACTGTGCGGCTGGTCCCGGCGGAGGTTCGAGTTCTCCCTCGGGCATGGGTGTGTGAGTGTTTGTACTTAGGATAATTTAGGTTGTAAGTAGGCTGTTTAGGTTTTTTTATTGGTAACGCCGCCGCCAAGTAGCGCTCTGTATGAAAATCACTGGCTGTGCCGTGTGCAGTCTGTGGCTGGTTGGCATTGTTGTAATACTCGCCATTGTAGTGTTGGGCAGCGGCAGCTGGATGCTAACAGCGCGTAGCGTTGCACAGTTGGAGGAGAGCCGCCAGCAGTGGTGGACGTGGGGAGAGAGATGGCGGAGTTTTGAAATTTGTAAGAATTGGTGTCACGAACTGATATATATATTTATGACTATTAAGGTAAATACACTGTTTGTTCTCTATTAAAATCTTTCATTTTGCTAACTATACCTATCAGTAGTTAGTGCCTTCAGTAGTTTGAATCTTTTATTTAGCTGGCAGTAGTGGTGCTCGCTGTATTGAAGTAGTTCGAGTAACCAAGATTTTTGTGAGGTAAGTGATTTGTGAAACGTATAGGTTAATGCTAGTCAGGGCCATTCTTTTGTAGGGATTATTGAAAGTCAGATTGCGTTGCGCGAAAAATATTGTGTGTCAGTTCAAGCACAGTCGTGTACAATTTTTCTAAGGGAACGTTTCATATAGACCAGTCTTGTATAAATTTTTCTAAGGGGACGTTTCAAGGTTAAGTAGTGTGTAAGCTTAGGGACTGATGACGTTAGCAGTTAAGTCTCATAAGATTTCACACAAATCTTAACACTTTTTTTTTTTTTGCAGTTAAAGTCTCTGGGTCGTTGTATTATTGTTCTTGGCTTCCAAGCTACCTGTGACATATATTTAGGCAGTCCGCAGCTGCTTTAATTTCGCGTCCTAAAGTCAACTGAAATTGAATGCAAGGCCCAACTACACTGAACACAGAGCGCAGCACCTACCAGCTTTGAGCATCCGCGATTGCATCTGGGCGAGGGACACCTGTTTTACCAGGCAGGTGATATCAACTGCTGGCGACTGTCTGTACTTCCACGACGACAGCTACGCACACCTCCTGCCGGGTGTTGCCACAGTGCAGCTAGTACCAAATTTTTGAGGCAGCTCTGTTACTGGGATTGCTGAGCGCAAAGCGCAGGTTTGTTAAACCATCCCCTGGTTTATATGTTGATATGTTGTAATTTGAACAAGTATCTTCATTGTCTGTGGCACCTGATATTTTTTTATGGTTTAAGAAATATTAAGGTTCATAAGTATTGGCAATTTAAGGAGACGGGAAGGGAGTGAGACAGGGTTGCAGCCTATCCCCGATGTTATTCAATCTGTATATTGAGCAAGCAGTAAAGGAAAAAAGCAAAATTCGAAGTAGGTATTAAAATCTGTGGAGAAGAAATAAAAACTTTGATGATCGCCGATGACATTGTAATTGTGTTAGAGACAGCAAAGGACTTGGAAAAGCAGTTGAACGGAATGGACAGTGTCTTGAAAGGTAGATAAAAGATGAACAGCGACAAAAGCACAACGAGGATAATGGAATGTAGTCGAATTAAGTCGGGTGATGCTGAGGGAATTAGATTAGGAAATGAGACACTTAAAGTAGTAAAGGAGTTTTGCTATTTGGGGAGCAAAATAACTGACGATGGTCGAAATAGAGAGTATATAAAATGTATACTGGCAATGGCAAGGAAAGCATTTCTGAAGAGGAGAAATTTGTTAACATCGAGTATAGATTTAAGTGTCAGGAAGTCTTTTCTGAAACTACTGGTATGGAGCGCAGCCATGTATGGAAGTGAAACATGGATGATAACTAGTTTGGACAAGAAGAGAATAGAAGCTTTCGAAATGCGGTGCTACAGAAGAATGCTGAAGATTAAATGGGTAGATCACATAACTAATGAGGATGTATTGAATAGAATTGGCTAGAAAAGAAATTTGTGGCACAACTTGACTAGAAGAAGGGATCGGTTGGTAGAACATGTTCTGAGGCATCAAGGGATCACCAAGTTAGCATTGGAGGGCAGCGTGGAGGAAAAAATCGTAGCGGGAGACCACGAGATGAATACACTAAGCAGATTCAGAAGGATGTAGGTTGCAGTAGGTACTGGGAGACGACGAAGCTTGCACAGGATAGAGTAGCATTGAGAGCTGCATCAAACCAGTCTATGGACTGAAACAACAACAACAACAAAATATTGCAAACATAGTGCACATAATTAACCAAGACATACGATTCCTCTACCGCTACGTCACATTCGTAATTGAGAAAGGGCTCAAATGGCGCAGCAATGTGGTGCCGAATCTACCTAAATCTCGCTCAGTAGCAGTAATAAGGCAAAATATTAGATATTTTATCAAGAGTGATTGAGTTTGATGACGCCAGACACACTATGCGTAACGTACCTGTACTATCTGCAACTATCCTAACGGGCTTATGAATCAATGCCATCGGCAAATACACGGCAGTTGCAGATGCAACGGATACAAGAATTTACAGTTATTTCTACCAGTCTAAGAGTTTTCGTTGTCGAGTCTTGCTGGATTGCATCAAAATAGTGTAGGTTTGGCAGACAGAGTGATTGCACAAGTTTACGTTTCACATCCTACGGAAATATGTTCCGGAACTTCTGGAGAGCAGAAAGGCAAGGAAAATTATTCTGCACGTGACGACGGAATTTTTTCTCAGTTCAGGTCCACATCCATAGTTATATCAAGTATTTTACTATGTTTTCATGCGTTATTGGGATACCACATAGAAGGACGAGAGCTAGTTGTTCGCGAAATAATTAATTTCTCAGGGGAAACTAAAATCACTTGATTCTTATTCGCACTTAGCTCAAGTCCCAGGATTTGTGTCCATGTGCACGCTGAACACAGATTGTCATTAATCTGGACTATGTTAGTACTGGTATTTTAGATCTAGTATGTAAGTAAAGTTGGTCGTTGGCACAGAAATGACATTTACAGGACGACAGAGGCCATTCACGCAGGAGAATCATAGAAACATACTGTAGTTTGACTTTCCTACAGAAATAGGCATCCCTGGCGTGGGGAATCAACTGCACGGCATTGGCCCCTTATTTAACTTGGATTTATCACGAGTCTCTCGCTCAGGGCACTCCCAAGTGCCTGTAAGAAAGCGCAGGTAAAAGAACGGACCAATGTCCTTAATATCCGTTTGCTACAGAATTCTTTAAGAATTCTACGTTCGAATATAATCAAGTTCCTTGAGGCGAGCTTCTATCCATAAATCAACACGAATTTATAAAACACCGATAGTGAGAAACGCAACTTGCCCTTTTCTCACATAGTATACCGTGAACCATGGATGGAGAGCAACAGGAAAAGACCTTATTCCTAGATTTCCGGAAAGCGTTTGACAATGTGCCCCACTTCAGACTGTTGACAAAGGCTCTAACATAGGTTTAGTCACAAACTTTTGAGAGTGGTTCGAAGACTTTTTCATGTGAAAAAGACATGGGATAGCTATATGCACAAATACAAATGGCGGAAGTGTCGCGTAGACAAGGTATAAAAGGGCAGTGGATTTTCGAAGTTGTTACATAACTGGTCACTACAATTGCTACACCAAGAAAAAATGCAGATGATAAACGGGTATTCAATGGACAACTGACATGTGATCACATTTTCACGCAATTTGGGTGCATAGATCCTGAGAAATCAGTACCCAGAACAACCACCTCTGGCCGTAATAACGGCCTTGATACGCCTGGGCATTGAGTCAAACAGAGCTTCGATGGCTTGTACAGGTACAGCTGCCCATGCAGCTTCAACACGATACCACAGTTCATCTTGAGTAGTGACTGGCGTATTGTGACGAGCCAGTAGCTCGGCCACCATTGACCAGACGTTTTCAGTTGGTGAGAGATCTGCAGAATGAGCTGGCCAGGGCAGCAGTCTAACATTTTCTGTATCCAGAAGGCCCGTACAGGACCTGCAACATGCGGTCGTGCATTATCCTGCTGAAATGTAGGGTATCACAGGGATCGAATGAAGGGTAGAGCCACGGATCGGAACACATCTGAAATGTAACGTCCACTGTTCAAAGTGCCGTCAGTGCGAACAAGAGGTGACCGAGACGTGTTACCAATGGCACCCCATACCATCACGCCGGGTGATACGCCAGTATGGCGATGACGAATACACGCTTCCAATGTGCATTCACCGCGATGTCGCCAAACACGAATGCGACCATCATGATGCTGTAAACAGAATCTGGATTCATCCGAAAAAATGACGTTTTGCCATTCGTGCACCCAGGTTTGTCGTTGAGGACAGCATCGCAGGCGCTCCTGTCTGTGATGCAGCATCAAGGGTAACCGCACCCATAGTCTCCGAGCTGATAGTCCATGCTGAGGCAAACTGTTCGTGCAGATGTTTGTTGTCTTGCAAACGTTCCCATCTGTTGGCTCAGGGATCGAGACGTGGCTGCACAATCCGTTACAGCCATGCGGATAAGATGCCTCTTATCTCGATTGCTAGGAATACGAGGCCGTTGGGATCAAGCACGATAAACCACAATTGCGATAGGCTACAATCCGATCTTTATCGAAGTCGGAAACATGATGGTACGCATTTCTCCTCCTTGCACGAGGCATCACAACAACGTTTCACCAGGCAACGCCAGTCAACTGTTATTTGTGTATGATAAATCGGTTGGAAACTTTCCTCATGTCAGCACGTTGTAGGTGTCGCCACCGGCGCCAACCTTGTGTGAAAGCTCTGAAAAGCTAATCATTTGCATATCACAGCATCTTCTTCCTGTCGGTTAAATTTCGCGTCTGTAGCACATCTTTGTGGTGTAGCAATTTTAATGGCCAGTAGTGTAGCCAGATCTCATGCTGTGGTTCTGCCGAAAGACTTCATGAGGTAATAAATAAAAATTATTTTTGCTATCAGGACCAGTGTATTACCATTTAACGCAAAGATGTCTGCAGATCTCCTGTGAGGCTTTTTGCCTAAAGTGAGAAGGTTTTAAACTACCCGGCAATATAGAACTGTGTCCCGGACCAGTACTCAAACGAAGAACGCTTGCCTTCTGCAAGCAAATACTCTACCGACTGAGCTACACAGACATGACTCATGATATACATCACAAGTTAATTCCACCGTTTCCATTTCGTAAACTGGCTAACAAAATGCAGTTATGGAATAATTTTTGTTGCATTTTTCCACATCGAATTATGGTGCAGCTTTTCAGCTACTGTGATCTTAACTTTCATGCCCTAGGGAAAGGTATCATGTTCTATCTCTTTCGTTTGCGGAAAGTACTACTGAGGCTGTTCTCCTATATGGAGGTATTCCTGATAGTGAGGTTCCACAAAGCCTCCCGTTTCATCAGCTTTGGCACTACCAGCTACATTGCTGACCATTAAAGTTGCAATACCATAAAGGTGCCATTTACATTATGCATATTAGCAGAGATTACTGTTGCAGCCACACGTAGCAAGCGTTGCTTCATGCAGTGGAGAATGGCAGAACAGAGGCACTCCGGCGACTGAGGCTTTGGGAAGTAGGCAGGCACGGACAGCCTATCTGACAGCAGCAGTCTACTAACCGGCTGACGCAAGGGCCCACATAGACCGAGCGCCGAGCGATGCATGGAGAGTATTGAGTAAGAAGAAGTGAGGCCAGCACGCTAAGTTACACTGCAATATACTGCTTGACTAATAACAAAAATCTACCACCGAGGGCAAAAAACGTCCTCCTGCCGGATATAAATAGTGGAGCGCAGGCAGCAACAAACAGATGCAATTAGGAAGGATTTCGGATCTGAGGACGGACATGATCCATGTCCGAATGTTCAATCTTCGTAGGTGACGATTCCGGAAGTCTGTTCCAGCTCGCAGAAGTCATCCATTCGCCGCCAGATGTCACCTTCAGCTCTGGAGGTCGGCCCGAGTTCGGTCGGCACCATGGCTGACTAACTACAGGGAGAACTTCCAGCAGGACCGGCCGCACCGCGGTCTTGGTCACAGGCGCCGCCGGGGACTGACGCCCGGACTTCACAGCAACCCGGCCCCACGGCGCGTGGTCCGTCCATGATGAGACGTCGCAGACATCGCGACTGACGGCTTTGCAGCCGCCTGTGCAGCAGGCGTCGGCAGCTGACCTCACAGCGACGATTTCATCTCAACCACAGGGCATCCTGGCTTCAGCGGAGCACTGATGGCCTGAGGCTCCAGAGTACGATCTGCGGCGCGTATTGCGCACATTGTCGGAGAATCTACACAGCAGCAGCTAGGCGGAGGAATACGCAGGGCTGGACAGCGACGGCGAGGGAGAAATCGCAAAGAAAGTTCAATAAATAATTGTAAAACTCCACGCCGTCTCAGTCTTTAGCGCAGCCACTGTGTCTGCTGCTAACAAGTGGTGCAGAAGTAGTAACAAGTAGCAAGAAAACGCAACATTACGTAGCGGATTTCTCTTTCAGTAATGGCATTTGAACGTTGTTTGTTCATGAGAGACTCTGTAATGAAGTTGCTCAGTGAATACGTTTATGAACGGCCTTTTTACGATTGTGAACCTAAATAGATCACAGTTCCAGGGCAACCTGAAAGCGACAATATGTGGAACTGTCTGAGTCTGTCCATGTGCCAACGGTTTGCACCAGATAAAAATTATACTGTGCCTTGAGCGCACCAAAAATAGTTAAATAATACTGAAAATTTGTTTCATTTATGACCTGCGTTGTTCAGAAATATGAAGTGTGACTACACTGACATCCGAAATTGGTGCATTAGCGGTTTCCCCCACTTGCCTCTTGCCCCTCCGCCCCCTCAGACAGCATGGTTTGGTGGTGGAGGAAGTGTATAGCCAAGCTGAGTGCTCTGGCACGTGAGCCTCGGCATAGATCATGGGGCCTAATTCTTGTCAGTCAGTGCCCTAGAAATTATAGAACTGGTTTTTGTCCGAATTTCGAAAGCCAAAAGAAGAGTGCGAAATTGGCAACTTGGGTATCAAATTGGCCAACATGAAGTCTAATTTTGAAAAAAAAAGATTTATTTCTTTGGAATCAATCAGGGTAGATCTGGCGTCCATAAGCATGCACGAGTCAATGTAATTAAGAAAGAAAGTAATTAGTGATTTGAGAGAAAATTTTTGTCTGATTTTTCATAGCAAAACGAAGAGTGGCGGATGGATAAATGAGAAATCACTTTAACTAGAGTGCAGTCTCATTAAAAAAGTATATTTAATAGCTTAAAAACTTAATTACTGATTTGAGGACTAACTGGAATATTTCACGAACAGGTAGTTCTAGCTGTGTAAACAAAGTATTAAAAATTTCGTCTCTTAAAGGACCTGATGATTTGAGCGGAAGAACGTACATTAGTGTAATATTCAACAGTTAAAAAGCCTACCTTCGGATGAAGTACTAACTTCAGGACATTTTGAGAACAGCAGACACTTGGAGGACAAAAAGTGTATCTTATGGAGACCTAGCAATTTCGTGATTGATAAGTTTCATTGGTGTGATATTTATCTGTCAAAATGGTTTTCTTTCAATCAAGTACTAAATTAAGGACTTAAGTGAGCAAAAGACAGTAGGAAAGCAAATGAGATGCCAGTAAGATCATCGTGTATAAAGAAAATTTGAAAACCAAAAATTAAAATCGGTCAAATGTTTTGTGAAATGATTTATTCAAAAGTAAGAAATAAAATAACTAGAGGAACACTTGACGTGCCTTTGAATCAAACTCGAAAACATGTGCAGCAAATGAGATGCGTAAATGTTTACCTAATCTATCTTATTTCTTACTTTTTAAATAAACTATTTCAAAAAACATTTGACCAATATCTTTTCAGTTTCTTTTATTTAGAGAAGAGAATCAAATGCAGCTTTTTCTTTGTCAATTCTGACGAAAGAGAGTAGTTCACTGAATAACAAATGTGACAAAACTACGTACGGAAACAGTTCACAAGTGGAAAGCATCAAACGAGGGTCAAACAGCACTCGCGCAGCGGGATTACGATGGTCTTCAGCCGTGGTAGTCATATCTGATAACACGACTCCATTGTTCTGGAGTAATTCATAAATTCCGCAACCGGAAAAACTTTTACCTTGATTAAATGTTGTTTTTAGTGGGCAGCATATTTGTGTGCAGACAATACCTTTGATGTTAACATTTACGTTGGATGTAAAATGAAACGTTCAACATTGGTAGCTTATGTATTTTCAGGTACTGTTTATCACGACCAGGAAAAAAATTACCAGAACAAACGACAGGAAAGGAGGGAAAATATCAACGGAAAAGAACTAATTAAAAATCGCAATGAGAAATGTGTTTGGATTACTCTGAAACAAACATTTTAGGTCCATCTGAATTTACTTACGACCAACCTTGAAAAGAAAAAAAATTCAATTTCACTGCATAAATACACGAGAATGTCGAATGCACTAGTGCGCGACCAAAAAGCAATAAAAGACCAGCTGAATATTCTGTACTGTAAAGTTATTAACAAGGTATAAGCACACAGCGTTCTGATAAATTTCGTAAAGCATTTTAGGAATAATAATGAAGCATTTGTTTTTCAGATGTAGCTCTTACCGTTGCCAACCATTCTTTTCGGTCTGTCAGAATGCTAAGCGATAAAAGCTGGACTAACTGCTAAAATATGATGGAAAGACGTGGCTGTATGTACTTCTGCATCTTCATCCGTATCTGCAAATCACTGTGAAGTTCATGAAACAGGGAGTACTCCCACGCTCCTCCTCCCCCCACCCCTCTCTCCAGTCTGTCAATGTTCCACGACTACGATTACTGTACTTAGAGGATACAGTTTTTTGTATCATGTGAAGTGCACAGTTTTACATTTCTGAAAATTTAAAGGTGGTTCCAAATCTTTGTACCATTTTTAAATCTTATCCATACCTGATCCACACTCCTGCAGCTTATCGGTTAGTGCCTCATTACACATATCTGCATCATCTTAAAGAATTCTAAGGTGACTATAAGTCTGACTACGAGGCCATTAACATACAACATGAGCAGCAAGGATCCCAACAAACTTCCCAGGCGCACGCGTAGAGTTACTTCTACACCTATCGATGACTTTCCATCCAAGACAACATGCTGCATTCCCCTCTACCAAGAAATTCTCAGTCCTGTCACAGATTCGTTTGTTACACTACATAATCGTACTTTAGATGATAGGCACTGGTATTGAACTGAGACAAATTCTTTGTGGAAGTCAAGAGATATTACCTGTATCTGATTGCCTCGACCCATGGCTCTCAGAATGTCATGTGAGAAAAGTGTGTGTTGGGGTTAGCATGGCCCACATTTACGGGATCCATACTCGCTGGGTGTGGAGGAGGTCATTCAGATTGAGATATCATTGTGTTCGAGCTCAGAATCTGCTTCAAGACTCTATAAAACGTGGATGTCAAGGACATTCGGCGGTAGTTTTGTTGATCTTTTCTGCTACCCTTCTTGTAGAGGGGTGTGATGTGTGCTATCTTCCAGCCATTGAGCACGTTTTTTTGGTTCGAGAGGTCTACGGGTATTATGATTAGCTAACGCAGGCGAAAATCCAATACAGACTCTGTTTCAGGGAGCACAACCAACTGAAAGACAGCTGTGGATGCGCACACGACAAATAAGAGACGCAACTAGTACCCCGAAGCAGCCTAACAGCATCAATAGAGAAGACGCTTACAAGACTCTCGTCGTCTTCGTTTCCAACAAATCCGGCACGGCGGGCCGATTGTGATCGCATTAAAGCGAAAATTAAACTGGAGCAGTGTTCCTGTATTTTCCATTGTAAAAGAACTTTTTAAACAGGATTTTACCATTTCTGGTTTTGCTTTGGTAAACTCGATTTCATTTCCTGGCTCATCCATTGCTGTCACCAGTTTTTGTGCCACTGACAGCCTTCACTTATGAGCAGACCGTCTGTGATTTTTTAGATTTCTTCTGACACGATTGTGCTATTGTAGTCGTTGAAGGCTACACATATTCATCTTCTGATACACAAACGCGTTTCATGTAGCATCTATCTACAGTCCTATTATTTGTTTTACTCCTATTGAGCAAACGCTTTGTACCGTGGAGGATAAGTCCAACCACGAGCAGATCTATTGTGTAAATATCTGGCTAGGGCTTAGTCAACAGATATTTTAAACCTGAGCCACAGTTCCTTTACATACTCATGCCGAGAGCTAAACATTTCGAGGTCTCTTTTATGACTTACTTTACTAAACATGCGAATTTTTTTCACTTCTTCACTTGCCGCTTGTGTTTTGGTAATGACTGTTGCTACAATTGACTCATGCTCAGTGATGCCTATTTGAATGAATCCACAAGGCTGTAGAAATGTTAAATGATCCGTCCGCAGGTTTATCTCGTATAAACGATCGGTTAGCATCATCATAACCTTCTTTAGGTACTCCAAGTACTTCTTTCACTTCTGATAATGTTACCAATTTCAAATACGACGTAATGACTGCTTGGAAGTCTTCAATCCAGTCGAATGCGTTTCGTTTCCAGACTTAAAGTTTAACTACACAAATAAATTACTTATATGGATTATTGCTATTTTGAGCAGGTAGTGGAAGTTTCAGTCGGGAAAATATACCGAGAGAGCGAGATGGCGCCATGTTTTGGGAATAGGACTCTTCTTACGAGATGAGGTGGCTCACTGACTTCGGTGAGCTTCGAAAGTAGCTCATGGGGAAGATTTTACGCCATTATGTTTGCGACTGCGAAAAAAGTCGTTGTCAAATGTCTTGAAGCAGAACAATTTTTGGAGCAAGTGGAATCGCTAAGACGTTCGAAAAGAATAACATTTTAATTGTTCACATCGTGATGGCATCCTAAAATTTGTCGAGAAATCAAAGAACCAGTGATATCGCTCCGTTTTAGATATGCCCTTGGAGCAAACTGTTTGCCAACTGGGTCAATGGACATGCGATCAATTTTTAAGTACAATAATTTTTACTAGTGAACCTGCGTTCATATCACAATTGGTGGCTCAAATACCACTCTTTAGAATATTTTTCATTCATGACAGCTTTCTCGAAATTTTAATTTTTAGATTCCAGTTTATTATCTGGAACATAAATTTTCATACACTTGTGTCGATAATTAAAGCAATAAACTTCTATTTTCCCGTCCTGTGTCTAATTCATTGTGTACCGAACAAAATGGTTCAAATGGCTCTAAGCACTACGGGACTTAACATGTGTGGTCATCAGTCCGCTAGAACTCAGAACTACTTAAACCTAACTAACCTAAGGACATCACACACATCCATGGCCAAGGCAGGATTCGAAGCTGCGACCGTAGCGGTCACACGGTTCCAGACTGAAGCACCTAGAACCGCACGGCCACACTGGCCGGCTATAACCGAACAAACAGTCAACTAATGTCCGCCGGCGATCGCGTTCTGCACGGAAGATGGCTTTCCGATCAACGGACAATCACACCGACGATGACGTCAGGGCACCTGTCAGACGGGGTAGTGATTGCCGTGTAGTCCCACATCCACAGTTGCTGTATGCACGGTCACAGACCGATGCAATAGGGCACAGAGAAGACTCATACCAGGCTCACTGTGATGGATTGCCCTAGGAAGAATGGAAGCAGGACAGTCGCACGATAGCTTAATATGAATCGTTTTGTTATTTCTCGGATGTGGCGACAGTTTAGAGGGGGCGAAAATTTATTGCAAAGACCAGGGCAGGGCCGACTACGTATGACATCAGAAAGAGAGGGCCGTTATTTGCTCTAAGGGCACAACGGTACCCGGCTTAGTACTGAACGGCAGCTGGCATGTGACCTCCCAGCGTCCAGTGGACGTGTTGTATCGAGGTTTACGGTGTACAGAAGGCTTCAGCAGAGTGGCCTTTACTGTCGGAGACCTGCTGTATGTGTACCTCTGATGTCTCTTCACAGAAGGGAGCGTCTACAATTGAGTAGTTTACAAGCCACTTGTACGATCGAACGTGGGTCAATGTTCTCTTCACTGATCCGATTTGGTCTGGAGAGTGATTCGCGACGAATTCGCATCTGGAGGGAACGAGGACCACGATTCTGGACCCAAACATTGTGTAAAGAGTTCGATATAGAGGAAGATCGCTAATTTTGTGAGCAGGGATTGTACTGAGCACTCGAACACATCGTCAAGAAATAGTACGGGCGAATCGGCGAGGTTTAATTGTTGTCAGGCATCTTGAAGAGATCTTGGGACCTCATGTGCGGTTACTGCGAGGTGCTGCGGACTCCAATGTCATATTAATGGACGATAATTCTCGACCCTATACAGCGTGGGTAGTTGACGTTTTCTTTGAAACGAAAGATATTACACGCATGTCGTGACCTGCTCGCTCTCCCAATTTGAATCCCATAGAGCACATCTGGGATGCATTTAGGAGAAACGTTGCTCTACGTTATCATCCACCAAACACACTCCAAGAATTGCGAGCAGCTTTGCGGAAAGAATGGGCGTTATTACCTTAACGTGAGATTGATGACATCATTCACAGCATGCCCTATTGTTGCCAGGCCTATATTGCTGCCAGAGATGGTCAAATCCCTCACTGCGCACATTAACCAGCTGTGTGAAAATCCCTTAAGGTGGAAAAACTAACATAATTTGTGCCTTCCCTTATGCATATTGCCGTTGTTTATGTTCTGTACTCTTTATATTGTTTTTAGTTTACTATCAACTGTTTATACTGTTTTGTGGCAAAATAAACGGAACCTTGCAAAATTCTGGACACCAGTCTGTATCATAGCGTGGATTTACAGTTCAGGGCCTTACTTAACTTCTCTTGGCGGTAGTTCGTATAACAATACGCATGACTTATGACACCGTTGTGGTTTTTGTAAGCTGTACCAAAGAAGAGTGGGCAGATTCTCCCGAAACAGTGGAAAAAATTGTCCACTCTCCTGGTTGGAAAACGTTATCTTCCTGAGGTGTATTTGGAAGGCTTAAAATCATTGTTTCTTCGATCCACAGGAAAATATTGTTTTCGGGCCTCATATATAATTATTTTATAGTCGAGTGTTTTAAGGATTCCACCTGTTCCAAATCAGATTCTCCATGGTGATCTTTCTTTTCGAAAATGGAAACTAACTGCATTCACAGACGTTACTTTCGAGTCGTCCCGACTAGTATGCCTATACTTGCTGAAATCTATCAGTCGCAGCTTCTGGCCCCTCATTAATAACACAGAAACAGTGGAGACTGGTAAGAAACTTAACTGTGCCTGCGGCGCCACACTGAGTGTCCAACTGACCTGTAGCGGCGTACTTTCTGCAGACAGTGCCGTGAATCCGACTATGTCGCTGAAGTAGATGGTGACGCTGTCGTACGTTTCGGCGATAACTGCTTGGCCCAGGATCAGCTGACTGGCAACAGACCTATGGGCAAGAGAAAGAAAACTCGTGTTGCCAAGCAACGATACCACACATTAAAGATGTCAATGTTAAATGGATTTAGGGACATAAGTCTTAAAAGTGGGAAATGGTATGCAAGGTTAATTTTAAGCTCCTTACTTTCTCCATCATACAGGATGATTCAGCTGCCCCTACTGAAAGGTTGTATGCAACATGCAACACCTTCAAATACCATACACAAGATTTTTATATTCTCATGCTCTCTCCTTTCAAACTATTAGTCCTAAAGAAAAAATGAACAGGAGCTTTTTATAGGAAATTTAATGTAGTTAAATATTGTAATGCGACACTTGTCCGTTGGGGGGACACAGTTTTTGAATTATTTAAGAAAAACTTAGAACGCATTTTTCTTGAGAAGCACGGAAACTATGGTCTCCAGCGAAACTATATCCCACATAAAATTTAACCACATTACATTTCCTACAAAAAGATCACGTTCATTTTTTTAGGTTTAATAGTTTGCATGCAATACGCGAGAGAACATGAATAGTTCGCGTGTTGTTTTTAAAGGCGTTACAGGTTGCAGAAAACCTATCGGTAGGGGCAGTTGAATCATCCTGTATAATTCGAATAATAATTCTACAGCTTCATTGCTAATGGTTTCTATTGGCCTACTAAGATAGTACAGCAGATATAGAGAATATGTATAAATGTAAAAAGGATGTCTAGAATGTGCCATCTTGCACCAACAGCAATCCCTAAGTGCCTTCTGATTTATAGCTGTTTCTGTTTTTTAGAATAATTTCAGTACTACATGATTTGTGATAATCTGATTTAGTGAGACACATGACAAACTGATGGGGGAGGAGGGGAGAGGTGCCCAACAGCACTATGAGAGGCCGCTACCAAACAGGCACAGCCAGTTGCGTGGCGCCTCTCAGTTCTCAGCAGCTGCCTCCATATGAAGCTCTCTTTTCGGACCACTTTCTACTCAATCAGCATGTCACATGCGTCTGCCAACAGTGTTGTTAGCTGCCAAAGAGAGCGCTGTCAGTGGCGGGCTATTTGCTTCCGCTTGTACTGTCAGAGATGTAAATCCTTCTACCGTCAGGAAGAAAAGATGCCGAGCTGCTGACATTTCACTAGTTCAGTGCCTGCAGCTCAACTATTACTACTGTGTCAGCGTTTCCTACGTTATGTCACAGAGCATAGTTTCACGAGTTCCGTTCAGAGGACAAGTGTTCCGACCTAGCAGTCACTATTAAAGGATCTATAGATACCGTAAACGAGCGTAATTACTTTCAGTAACATTGACAATATCATAGACTGCCAAGAGACAGCCAAGTTATTTAGATTTCATATTTATTATGTTAAGAACACCAAGTGTCATGTATCAACTGTTACCAAACTTAAGTAAAGTTTTGTAACATACTTTTAATAAATGTTAAGGGTTATTTCTCATCGTGTTGCCACAATCTGTTCTAGAACCACCGAGGAAGCAAGTGTTTAATTAATAGTACTGGCATGCAAACTACCACCCCTTTTATTGAACAATAGTAGGAATGAAGTTTTTTACTACCGTGGATGTTTAGGCTTCACTGATAATAACATCCATTTACAATGTACCAACATCGACTTAAGGTTATTTAATCATATAAAATAGTATATTTCCATTCTGTTTAGTCGTGTACAAACATGCTGTAGTTGTCATATGCTGCAACTTAGTAAGTTTTAAAATTATGATTTTTCAGGAAAGTATGTAATAACAGCAACAAAGGCTGAGAAAGCGACGGATGTCGGACAGCTAGGGAGTGAGCTGGGAGCCCATCACAAAGCCGTCCTCTGGAGCAACCCAGTGAATATCACCTCCTGTTGTTAGGGGTGCGGGCGAAAGTTGGCTTCAAATGGCTCTGAGCACTATGGGACTTAACGTCTGAGGTCTTCAGTCCCCTAGAACTTAAAACTACTTAAACCTAACGCACCTAAGGACATCACACACATCCATGCCCGAGGCAGGATTCGAACCTGAGGCCGTAGTGGTCGCGCGGTTCCAGACTGAAGCGCCTAGAACCGCTCGGCCACACCAGCCGGCAGGCGAAAGTTGAAAGAATAGCTTGCAGTTTTTTTTTCAGCCCCATTGGAATGTGTCTCCAGTTGCCACACAGGTACCTGGGAGTTAATGGTTAATAATTCTTTCTATGCAGATCACGTACCAATTTCCCGCTGGTGTATCCAGGAGGCCTTGTGATTGGCTGAGCCCTTCAGGCAGACATTGCTTTACATTTTTTGAGAAGCTTCTGGAACGCTTCGTATGAACTGATGACGGTTGGCCTGCGGTTGCGTGCCTGGCAAGAGTGGGAGGAAATCCGGTAGTAATGAAGCCATTATTGGGAGAGTTGAGAGTCTACATTAGTGAAACGAGGTTTGATAATACCGAGGCGGAATGTGTCGAGGACTTTCTCGTGGGCGTCCAGCCGACATCACTGGAGAGCATTTAATATGTTTGAGACATTGCTGGGAAAGCAAACATTGTCTGAGAAAGTGCCGATTGTGCCACTTGAAGCAGAATCATTTTGTTTCTCTGCAAGCAGAGGAACAAATCGGTGCTTCTCCGTGGAGCCTTAGGCATTCCGAAGTGCTCACTTACAACCGCGTACTTGAGTCAAGTGTCTGCTCCTGGCATGTGCAAGCAGATTGTCTCGACTCGTGAACGGACGCTGTACTTGAGTAACTTCTAATGTACAGGCGCAATAATACGTTCTCTGCATAGTTAAATTCACATCATACGTCCCCACGACCACTGCATCCTTCCTCTGTTTGATGCAGCAGATGTGCTCTTCACACGAATATTTATGGTGATGTACACACCATGGGCTGAGAAAGAGGAGACCGTAATGATAAATGGTTCAGTTCCACTAGATTGTTCTCTGTGCTCTCTGCTATCAGCATCACTCAGGGTGGAGGTTTTTACTGACAAAGAGGCTAGACAGTGTCAACCATTTACGTGTTCCTGTTGTGAAAACAGAGGGCGCGAATTTTTCATAGAATATAGGCATTGTGTCAATCTTAAATCTAGTCCAGTACAATTTTGGAATTTTGTGGTAAGGTCTTATGGGAGCAAACTACTTAGGTCATTGATCCCTAAGCCTACACGTTACTTAATCTAACTTACGCTGTGGAAAACACGCACACCCATGTCCGAGGGAGGATTCGAACCTCCGACGGGAGGAGCCGCACGGACCGTGTCAACGCGCTTCAGACCACGCGACTATGCCGCGAGGCCCAGTACAATTAACAGAATGTTGTACAGACTCTGTTTTGCAATTTTCTTGATTTTTTGTAATAAATGTCTTGATAGCATGTTACTATTCTTATTTAACTAGGCTTACTCTTCACCTGACTTACCCTGAATATGTTTTTAAGAACATTAATCAGTTAGGATGAACTAAATAATTTTTCTCTAACATCTCAGGGAGGTTAACCAAAGTAGGGCTTGTTAGGTAACAACATATTAAAATCACTACCCATTCCACTGTTACACAAAGGCGACCCCCTGCCAGGGTCTTGAAAAAATAGGAATCTTCTACTCATGTTTAGGTCTTAATTTTATCAATGCAATTTTTGTAGACACTAGGTTAATAAACAACAAAGTGCTTAGTCTTATAAAAATAAACGTGTGTAGCTGTTACTAGCTTAGCGCATTTTTGTAATAATCAATTAACTTCACGTGGTAGAATAAGTAATGTACATGTGTTCTGCTACGCTACCAATATTTATTTTTCAGAAATTTTGTATGAAATCCGTTAGAAACAGTTTTTATAGTAGATTCAGTTAGTGCATAGGAAATTTTGATTTCTGTGAACATTATTTTCATGTATATAAGTGCAAACAGTAGACAACGTTACTTATGTTACCGAGAGCATGTAAAATCAATAGTTACTGTGCGGAACTATCCGGAAAGTGAGTCCGATAGTACGAAAGTGCAAAGAAGGTGTTACAGTAGGCCTCCGTCAATGCATCTAGTCGAGGGGTTCCGAGGGACAGTTACAGTTGCAAAATATTAGAAATACAAAAACCAAGGTCTCACCCATCAAATTGGAAGGAGGGAGGGCAGCACGAGACAGAAAGCGGGATACTGATACATGCCTTCTCGATTATTTGACAGAGATGAGACAGAAAATGCGAGAAGAGATTAAGAAGATGTGATAATAAGTCCGAACAGAAATGAACAAGACACAAGAAGATATTAACAAGACACAACAATAAATAAAGAAAGTAAGAGAGGAGACAGGAAGAAAGATAGAGCGGTTCGAAAACCAGATGTTGGTATTCTCAGCAGAATTAGAACAAGATGTTTCAGATCCAAAAAAGCAAATAAAGGAAGCGAGAATCATCACACAAGGCGCAAACCAAATCGCGGAAGAAACTCGAGAAAAAACCACAACCGCTACGAAAGCAGGCGAAACTGTTCTCAGTTAGATCCAAAGCTGAATAAAGAAACTGGAACAGGAAAAAAAAACGATCTTCAGAAATGCTTACGGCCTAAGATCTCGAGGTATAGCACCGAGACATTGAGAAAGGATTAGAGCAGAGGCTACTCCAACATCATGAAAAGAAAGAGTCCTCTGTCGGTTACGGTACACAAACGCAGTAATCGGACACAGGCATGTGCGATGTTACGAATACTGAGACAATGAGCGTCGCCATGCGACCGAGCGATGGCGCAAGAAACTTGAAACCAACGTATCAGCGGTGCGTGAAATCGAACTATGCGGCCGTCAGTGGTACAGCAGTGGCTAAAAACAAATACGAAAAGCGCAGTTCTCATTGCAAGCTGTAGTCAAGAAACAGAACCAGTGACTGGTCACAACAATAGTCAGGAATCGCAACAAATATCAAACTGGATTTTCTTAAGGACATGTGACACTCATATCACTAATGTGAGCGCATCGCAACAAGCAGCAGAAACGGCTCGAATGGAAAACACACACTCGTGAGAGAAATATAATATTACAGTTAAACAGGAGAAAGTCAGAAGTGGAAATGGACCGTGAAAATTATTTCACCACACGGAAGTTTAAACATTGTAAAGGGGACGATAACACACTGTGAGCCGCGCTGAGTGGCCGAGCGGTTTAAGGCGTCATGTCACGGACTGCGCGGCCCCTTCCTTCGGAGGTTCGAGTCCTCCCTCGGGCATGGATGTGTATGTTGTTCTTAGCATAAGTTAGTTTAAGTAGTGTGTAAGTCTAGAGACTGATAACCTAAGAGCCGGCCGCTGGTGGCCGAGCGGTTCTAGGCTTTTTCAGTCTGGAACCGCGCAACCGCTACGGTCGCAGGTTCGAATCCTGCCTCGGGCATGGATGTGTGTGATGTCCTTAGGTTAGTTATGTTTAAGTAGTTCTAAGTTCTAGGGGACTGATGACCTGAGATGTTAAGTCCCATAGTGCTCAGAGCCATTTTTTTTTTGATAACCTAAGCAGTCTGGTCCCTTAGGAATTCACACACATTTGAACAACACACTGCGTTTGTGAACATTTGTTGAACAATTTGTCGAAGCAATACCACCGTATTGACTGCAACAAAAGAAAATTTATTTAGTGTGAACTCACCTCGAATGAGTGCTGGCAGAGATGATGGGCTAGACCTTATGATCTTCTGGGGTGTATGAAGAGTTCAAAAATGCGCTCCTTAGTCGTTACTAGTCACGAACAGCGCAAGAGAGAATCAAACCCGAGTCGACGATGTACCGAGACATGGAGTCATCTGGTTTAACAAGCGCTGTAAAATTCTTTGACCAGATGACCAAGGAAAGCCAATATCTGGACTCACTGTGCGGCGAAAGAGAAATTTTACGGCTGTACTTCATAAAACCGTTGCTTTAATATCAGTAAGTGCTCATTGGAAAGTGCAACGTCGACACAGTAAAATTTTACTAGAGGTCGAGCTCGTCATGAACGAAGATCAAGTCAAAAAATAAGCGAAAACAACACGAGGCTACATCCGGTTAGCCACGCAACAATAAAGCAGTCACAACCACAACGAAGGCAACTTCAAAATACCAAGTAATTGGAATGGAAACAGAGGCAGGCCACAATGCAACGGTCATAAATTCCGCAACGAGAATAATCAAAGCAGCAACTGGAATGGTGACCGTAGAAATAACTGAACCCATTCTCAGCGGAATGGGAATGTACGTGGCAATGTTCTGCAAGGATGTCAAATTGTAGAAATTCGTGGAGTAAACATGGGACGGGCAAGAGAAGAAGAAAACACACAAATGGACTAGGTTCTACAGCGGGAAAGACTATACATAAAGCCGCACAAAATTAATTGATTATGACGATTTAGGGGAGCTACCGATCGAAGACAGAAATACATTTTTATCCAATTGTAAACATCCTAATAGGCGAAGTAAAGGTAGAAGCTATCTTAGATAGTAGAAGCCAGGTATCAGCCATTTCCGAACAATTATACAAAAAAAATTTGAAGTGTCTAACTACACCAATATTGAAGGTACAAAGAACAAAGATAGAAGGAACGTTCTTGGGGAGAAGTGCCGAGATAAATAAACAGATCAGGATTGAACTTATGGGTTAAGAACATAAACTTCCCACAAATCTGTTTTTGATGCCTAACTTAGCGACCGGCATCATTCCTTGAATGGATTTGATAAGTGGAAAAAGGCCATAATGGACGAAGGAGGTTGCTTAATAACGTTATGTGAAAGTGGAGAAATTAATATTAGGTTTAATGAGGAAGCTAATACGGTGCAGATACCTTCTAGCTGCCGAAAGCTATATGTCTAGAACGTGGTGATAATTCAATAGAACAGCGCCCCTGGTGCAATGGAGAGAGCAACAATAATGTGGGGGGACACAGAGGTAATGGCCGACAGGGTGACTGAAGAAACATCTTCAGTTTACATTATGAGGCGTAGAGGGGATGGGAGTATCCTCCTAGACCACGGGTACATGCAGATCAACACCGTCATCCTAGAAGCGTCTGAGTGTCATTTGTACGCTGTCTTTATCGTGTTTGGTAGGTGCTCACAATTTCAGTGGTTATCTCGGCCTCGAAGTATCATTCGCAGTTTAGGGCCCATTCTAGATAGGCTTCAAGACAGAATTCTGTGCTATGTTGATGGTACCTTAATAGGAGAAAGCGACTGGAGATGGCAAATGAAGTGCTTGGTGTGCTACCCAATAAGATGAAAGCACAAGGAGTAACTGTTCATACTTAGAAGTCCTTTGCCAGGACCAGACAAGTCCATTTCCTAGGACATATAATTTCAAGAGAAGGATAGCGCCAGACCTAGAGAAATTGAAGACAGTAGCCGAATTTGGCATACCTCAAACAAGAAAACATTTTTGAGGATTTCTAGGGGTGGTAAACATTTATAAAAGATTTTTGTATATTGATTTGTAGCCACTCCTAGACCGTATGCTATGACAGGGAAAAAGACGCCATTCGTGTGGGACAAGACAGTGGATAGAAAGTTACGTAGTTTGAAGGTGACCCTGTTAGCGGCCCCGATCCTATCTCATCCATATTTGAGAGAGAACTTCTGCATGGACACAGATAATTTTAAAACAGGACTTAGTGTGTTAATATTCCAGGAGTAGGAAGAAAATGGGAAGATATACAAGGCAATTGGTTCTAGAAGTTCTGCGCTCGTCAAGTCCAAGCACACCTGTTTTGTTACCAAACTGGAGGCCCTAGCAATCGTCTTGGGATTTCAGAAATTCTCATATTTTCTCTTTGGGAGAAAATCCTGACTCTATACCGATAACTGCAATTCTTAATGACCACAAAACTCGTAGCTGGAAGACTGGGGTGATGGATTTCTGTTTTTTTTCTTTTTTTTGTCATCAGTCTACTGACTGGTTTGATGCGGCCCGCCACGAATTCCTTTCCTGTGCTAACCTCTTCATCACAGAGTAGCACTTGCAACCTACGTCTCCAATTATTTGCTTGATGTATTCCAGTCTCTGTCTTCCTCTACAGTTTTTGCCATCTACAGCTCCCTCTAGTACCATGGAAGTCATTCCCTCATGTCTTAGCAGATGTCCTATCATCGTGTCCCTTCTCCTTATCACTGTTTTCCACATACACCTTTCCTCTCCGATTCTGCGTAGAACATCCTTATTCCTTACCTTATCAGTCCACCTAATTTTCAACATTCGTCTATAGCACCGCATCTCAACTGCTTCGATTCTCTTCTGTTCCGGTTTTCCCACAGTAAATGTTTCACTACCCTACAATGCTGTACTCCAGACGTACATCCTCAGAAATTTCTTCCTCAAATTAAGGCCGGTATTTGATATTAGTAGACTTCTCTTGGCCAGAAATGTCTTTTTTGCCATAGCGAGTCTGCTTTTGATGTTCTCCTTGCTCCGTCCGTCATTAGTTATTTTACTGCCTAGGTAGCAGAATTCCTTAACTTCAGTGACTTCGTTACCATCAACCCTGATGTTAAGTTTCTCGCTGTTCTCATTTCTACTACTTCTCATTACCTTCGTCTTTCTCCGATTTACTCTCAAACTATACTGTGTACTCATTAGACTGTTCATTCCGTTCAGCAGATCATTTAATTCTTTTTCACTTTCACTCAGGATACTAATGTCATCAGCGAATCGTATCATTGATATCCTTTCACCTTGTATCTTAATTCCACTCCTGAATCTTTCTTTTATTTCCGACATTGCTTTCTCGATGTACAGATTGAAGAGTAGGGGCGAAAGGATACAGCCTTGTCTTGCTCCCTTCTTAATACGAGCACTTCGTTCTTGATCGTCCACTCTTATTATTCCCTCTTGGTTGTTGTACATATTGTATATGACCCGTCTCTCCCTATAGCTTACCCCTACTTTTTTCAGGACCTCGAACAGCTTGCACCATTTTATATTGTCGAACGCTTTTTCCAGATCGACAAATCCTAGGAACGTGTCTTGATTTTTCTTTAGCCTTGCTTCCATTATTAGCCGTAACGTCAGAATTGCCTCTCTCGTGCCTTTACTTTTCCTAAAGCCAAACTGATCGTCACCTAGCTCATTCTCAATTTTCTTTTCCATTCTTCTGTATATTATTCTTGTAAGCAGCTTCGATGCATGAGCTGTTAAGCTGATTGTGCGATAATTCTCGCACTTGTCAGCTCTTGCCGTCTTCGGAATTGTGTGGATGATGCTTTTCCGAAAGTCAGATGGTATGTCGCCAGACTCATATATTCTACACACCAACGCGAATAGTCGTTTTGTTGCCACTTCCCCTAATGATTTTAGAAATTCTGATGGAATGTTATCTATCCCTTCTGCCTTATTTGACCGTAAGTCCTCCAAAGCTCTTTTAAATTCCGATTCTAATACTGGATCCCCTATCTCTTCTAAATCGACTCCTGTTTCTTCTTCTATCACATCAGACAAATCTTCACCCTCATAGAGGCTTTCAATGTATTCTTTCCACCTATCTGCTCTCTCCTTTGCATTTAACAGTGGAATTCCCGTTGCACTCTTAATGTTACCACCATTGCTTTTAATGTCACCAAAGGTTGTTTTGACTTTCCTGTATGCTGAGTCTGTCCTTCCAACAATCATATCTTTTTAATGTCTTCACATTTTTCCTGAAGCCATTTCGTCTTAGCTTCCCTGCACTTCCTATTTATTTCATTCCTCTGCGACTTGTATTTCTGTATTCCTGATTTTCCCGGAACATGTTTGTACTTCCTCTTTTCATCAATCAACTGAAGTATTTCTTCTATTACCCATGGTTTCTTCGCAGCTAGCTTCTTTGTACCTATGTTTTCCTTCCCAACTTCTGTGATGGGCCTTTTTAGAGATGTCCATTCCTCTTCAACTGTGTTGCCTACTGCGCTATTCCTTACTGCTGTATCTATAGCGTTAGAGAACTTCAAACGTATCTCGTCATTCCTTAGAACTTCCGTATCCCACTTCTTTGCATATTGATTCTTTCTGACTAATGTCTTGAACTTCAGCCTACTCTTCGTCACTACTATATTGTGATCTGAGTCTATATCTGCTCCTGGGTACGCCTTACAATCTAGTATCTGATTTCGGAATCTCTCTCTGACAATGATGTAATCTAATTGAAATCTTCCCGTATCTTCCGAACTTTTCCAAGTACACCTCCTCCTCTTGTGATTCTTGAACAGGGTATTCGCTATTACTAGCTGAAACTTGTTACAGCACTCAATTAGTCTTTCTCCTCTTTCATTCCTTGTCCCAAGCCCATATTCTCCTGTAACCTTTTCTTCTACTCCTTCCCCTACAACTGCATTCCAGTCGCCAATGACTATTAGATTTTCGTCCCCCTTTACATACTGCATTACCCTTTCAATATCCTCATACACTTTCTCTATCTGTTCATCTTCAGCTTGCGACGTCGGCATGTATACCTGAACTACCGTTGTCGGTGTTGGTCTGCTGTCGATTCTGATTATAACAACCCGGTCACTGAACTGTTCACAGTAACACACCCTCTGCACTACCTTCCTATTCATAACGAATCCTACACCTGTTATACCATTTTCTGCTGCTGTTGATATTACCCGATACCCATCTGACCAGAAATCCTTGTCTTCCTTCCACTTCACTTCACTGACCCCTACTATATCTAGATTGGGCCTTTGCATTTCCCTTTTCAGATTTTCTAGTTTCCCTACCACGTTCAAGCTTGTGACATTCCACGCCCCGACTCGTAGAACATTATCCTTTCATTGATTATTCAATCTTTTTCTCATGGTAACCTCCCCCTTGGCAGTCCCCTCCCGGAGATCCGAATTGGGGACTATTCCGGAATCTTTTGCCAATGGAGAGATCATCATGACACTTCTTCAACTACAGGCCACATGTCCTGTGGATACACGTTACGTGTCTTTAATGCAGTGGTTTCCATTGCCTTCTGCATCCTCATGTCGTTGATCATTGCTGATTCTTCCGCCTTTAGGGGCAATTTCCCACCCCTAGGATAAGAGAGTGCCCTGAACCTCTATCGGCTCCTCCGCCCTTCTTTGACAAGGCCGTTGGCAGAATGAGGCTGACTTCTTATGCCGGAAGTCTTCGGCCGCCAATGCTGATTATTTATCAAAATTTAGGCTGTGGCGGGGATCGAACCCGGGACCGAAGACGTTTTGATTATGAATTAAAGACGCTACCCCTAGACCAAGAGTGCTCCAGGAGGATGATTTTTCAGCAATTTACATCCCAGCCCAACGGATGTTGTCGCAGAATCTCTGTGTCAGTCACCTACTGGAGCCATGAATCAAAGGGGGAAATCCATTAAAGATAAACCTTTCTCCATCTATCGTATAAGAAAGGTGGAATTCGAAAACTTTATCATGGTGTCGATGGAGAACATACATGCAGGACAAGATAAACATCCACAGTTCCTCAGCATAAAGACAAATAACAGAGACAAAACTCGGACATGAATTAAGCGGCCCCATTTGTTACATAATGGCGATTATTCGTGTTGTTGTGTAGAATGTATGAATCTGGCAATATACCATCTGACTTTCGGAGAAACATCATGTACATAATTCCCAAGATTTCAAGAGCCAATAAGAGCGAGAATTATCATACAATCAGCTCAACAGATCACAATTCAAAAGAAAACTGAAGTTGTGTTAGACGACGATCAGTTTGGCTTTATCAAACGTAAAGGCATGAGAGAGGCAATTCTGACGTTGTGGCTGGTAATAGAAGCAAGACTAAAGAAAAATCGAGACACGTCACAGGATCTGTCGACCTGTAAAAGGCGTTTGACGATGTAAGATAGTGCAAGCAGTTATAAATTCTGAGAAAAGTAGGGTTAATCTATAGGGAAAGATGGGTAATATACATTATGTAGAAGAGTGAAGAGGAAATAATAAGAATGGAAGACCAAGAACGAAGTGGATGGATTAACCAGGGTGTAAGACGGAGATGTAGTCTTTTGCCCCTCCTGTTGAATCTACTGCATCGAAGAAACAATGACAGAAATAAAAGAAACATGGGATTAAAATTCAAGGTGAAAGGAGATCAATGAAAAGATTCCCTGTGAAGAAGACTTCTCCTGAATGGTATAAACTGTTTAATGAGTACAGAATATGGATTATGAGCAAATGGAAGAAAGACGAAAGTGATGGAAAGTAGCAGGAATGAGAACATCGAGAAACATGGATTGATCACGAAGTAAATGAAGCTAAGGAATTGTGATGCCTAGGCAGCAAAATACCCCGTGACGGATGGAGCAATGGGGACATCAAAAGCAGACTAGCACTTTCGTAAAGGGCATTTCGGACCAAGAAAAGTCTACTAGTAACAAACTTAGACCTTAAGCTGAGAAAGAAATTTCTGAGAATGTACGTTTGGAGCAGGGATTTGTATGGTTGTGAAATATGGACTGTGCAGGAAAACCACAACAGAAGAGAATCTAAGCATTTGAGATGTGGTTCTAGAGAAGAATATTGAAAATTGGGTGGACTGGTAGAGTAAGCAATGAGGAGATTCTCCGCAGAATCGGCGAGGAAAGGAATATATAAAAAAAACTCGGACAAGAAGGATCAGGTTGGTAGTACATTCGTTAAGACATCAGGGAATAACTTCCATGGCACTAGAAGGAGCTGTAGGATAAAAATCGTAGAGCAAGACAGAGATTGGAAGACATCCAGGAAAAAACTGAGGGCGAAGGTTGCAAGTGCTTCTATGAGAGGACGAGGCTGGCACATGGAAGGAACACAGCCAGACGAAACTAGTCAGAAGACATAAGTCAAGAAAAGGCAGTGTCTTAAAAAGGCGTCTTATTCTTCAGTTGTAAACAGGACAGCACCCTGAGGAGCTGATCAACAAAATTATTTGTTACATCCACCTCAAGAGCGCACACTTTGGTGCCAAGAAGTGCTTCCTTAAGCTAAAATATCTGTGTCATTTTAATAATATGCAGAGGTGATTACGGAAGCTGCTGGCAACGTGTAAACTTTATCAGAAGGCCAAAACGACGACAGTCCGAACGCAGGCATCAGTGCATGCCATTGTGCTCCCATAATCAAGGGAAGCAGTGAGTTTACATCGGTGGGTTTTTACATACATTACTTTAGTAGTCGAACCGATGTAATACGTGATACTCACACATTCAGACAGACAAATGGTTCTTACATTGCTGTGGTAGTCGAACTGATGTGAGTAAACGAACAAAACGAGATATGGCACAGCTTGCGTTTCTGCCATTTACTCCGCCACCTCCAACCCCTCCTCACCCCCTGGACATAGACACGTAACATCGCACTGACGTCATGCCAGGAACTCCAAATTTTTTGGGGGGAAATAGATCAGTTAGTGTATCTCCAATAATCTAACTCCCCTTCCCACTAACCCCATTTGTATGACATCGTCCAATCCCCCCCCCCCCCCCCAATACCCACCACCACCCTCACACTCATGAAAACGCCAGGAAACGTTCAGCTTGTGCTCAACTGCTGGAGAGGAAAGTTAGTGCAGCGTATTTTATTTTCTGTGTACTCCACTGGCCCCCTCCCCAATTTCCCCACCCGTCGCCCCACTTTTCGAGTTCAGCTGCTCATGTGAAGATACTATCAGAGTGAGAAAAATTTCAGAATACTACAGCTACTGTGGTGTTCTTAACTTTTCTGAAACGCTGAGGCTTGGTTTATTTTCGCTGCTGGAGTCAGTGAATTCGAAGCACTGACCTTCAGACGAGGAAAATGGCTAAATTTTCGATTAATTTTCGATGCCCTACAACTGCTGGTCTGGAGATGCTCTAAAGCCACAATGGCAGGTGCAAGACAGCATCCCTCCTGTCCGAACCAGTGGAGGCTGGGCTGCCTCGACTTGTCTCTGAACACTCGAACAAAGAAGATGTCACGTAACTCTTTGACATCACAGACCTTTCCGTAGATACCTTGTTCGAAGTAGTCTGTAGCGACTCCCAAGCTCCTCCTCCCTCACAAAGGACCTCTTGTGACTCTGATGTCATGGAACTTCATGTGAATGGAGCATCCTGATTGGTAGTTACTGAATTTACCTGCCAAAATGCTTCTAATGGTGTGGGAGCCCTGTCTGTCTTTTTCTACAGGCGGAGAAATTAAGATAATTCTAGAGGAACACTGTTTCGTGCAGATCGAAGAACATATTGCAGTCATATCAAATCCTGCAGAAGTGGTCTGCAGATCATGAAATATGGCAGCAATCGCCAAAGACACTTTCTCAATTACACTGCACTGCTACTGTCGAGAAAGCTTAATTTTTTCGGCGTCGAATGTGTCTCTAACAAGGCTGTTTCACCAAAAATGATCGTACCACCATATCATATCACTAAGTCGCTGTAGTAAACACAAATCGTAACCTGCAACACACAGAATCATAAATTATACATCTACATTTACACTCGGCAAGCCATCCAACGGTGTGTGGTGGAGGGCACTTTAAGTGCCACTGTCATTACCTCCCGTTCCTGTTCCAGTCGCGTGTGGTTCGCGGGAAGAACGACTGTCAGAAAGCCTCCGTGCGCGATCTCTCTAAATTTATATTCGTGATCTCCTCGGGAGGTATAAGTAGGGGGAAGCAATATATTCGATACCTCATCCAGAAACGCACTCTCTCGAAACCTGGCGAGCAAGCTACAACGCGATGCAGAGCGCCTCTCTTGCGGAGTCTGCCACTTGAGTGTGCTAAACATCTCCGTAACGCTATCACGTTTACCAAATAACGCTGTGACGAAACGCGCCGCTCTTCTTTGGATCTTCTCTGTCTTCTCTATCAACCCAACCTGGTACGGATCCCACACTGATGAGCAATACTCAAGTATAGGCCGAACGAGTGTTTTGTAAGCCACCTCCTTTGTTGATGCACTACATTTTCTAAGGACTCTCAACCTGGCACCCGTCGTACCAACAGTTATATGATCATTCCACTTCAAATCGTTCCGTACGCATACTCCCAGATATTTTACAGAAGTAACTGCTACCAGTGTTTGTTCCGCTATCATACAATAAAGGATCCTTTTTTCTATATTTGTCTATGTTAAGAGTCAGTTGCCACTCCCTGCACCAAGTGCCTATCCGCTGCAGATCTTCCTGCATTTCGCTGCAATTTTCTAACGCTGCAACTTCTCTGTATACTACAGAATCATCCGCATGGAACTTCCGACACTATCTACTAGGTCATTTATATATATTGTGAAAAGCAATGATCCCATAACACTCCCGTGTGGCAAGCCAGAGGTTACTTTAACGCCCCAGACGTCTCTCCATTGAGAACAACATGCTGTGTTCTGTTTGCTAAAAACTCTTCAATCCAGCCACACAGCTCATCTGATATTCTTTAGGCTCTTACTTTGTTTATCAGGCGACAGTGTGGAACTGTATCGAATGCCCGTATCTCGTGGTCGTGCGGTAACGTTGTCTACATCTACATCTACATCCGTACTCCGCAAGCCACCTGACGGTGTGTGGCGGAGGGTACCCTGAGTACCTCTATCGGTTCTCCCTTCTATTCCAGTCTCGTATTGTACGTGGAAAGAAGGATTGTCGGTATGCTTCTGTGTGGGCTCTAATCTCTCTGATTTTATCCTCATGGTCTCTTCGCGAGATATACGTAGGAGGGAGCAATATACTGCTTGACTCTTCGGTGAAGGTATGTTCTCGAAACTTCAACAAAAGCCCGTACCGAGCTACTGAGCGTCTCTCCTGCAGAGTCTTCCACTGGAGTTTATCTATCATTTCCGTAACGCTTTCGCAATTACTAAATGATCCTGTAACGAAGCGCGCTGCTCTCCGTTGGATCTTCTCTATCTCTTCTATCAACCCTACCTGGTGCGGATCCCACACTGCTGAGCAGTATTCAAGCATTGGGCGAACAAGCGTACTGTAACCTACTTCCTTTGTTGTCGGATTGCATTTCCTTAGGATTCTTCCAATGAATCTCACGCCCGGGTTCCCGGGTTCGATTCCCGGCGGGGTCAGGGATTTTCTCTGCCTCGTGATGGCTGGGTGTTGTGTGATGTCCTTAGGTTAGTTAGGTTTAAGTAGTTCTAAGTTCTAGGGGACTGATGACCTAAGATGTTAAGTCCCATAGTGCTCAGAGCCACTGTATCGAACGCCTTTCGGAAGTCAAGGAAAATGGCATTTACCTGGGAGCCTGTATCTAATATTTTCTGGGTCTCATGAACAAATAAAGCGAGTTGGGACTCACACGATCGCTGTTTCTGGAATCCATGCTGATTCCTACAGAGTAGATTCTGGGTTTCCAGAAATGACATGATACGCGAGCATAAAACATGTTCTAAAATTCTACAACAGATCGATGTCAGAGATTAGGCCTATAGTTTTGCGCATCTGCTCGACGACCCTTCTTGAAGACTGGGACTACCTGTGCTCTTTTCCAATCATTTGGAACCTTCCGTTCCTATAGAGACTTGCGGAACACGGCTGTTAGAAAGGGGGCAAGTTCTTTCACGTACTCTGTGTAGAATCGAATTGGTATCCCGTCAGGTCTAGTGGACTTTCCTCTGTTGAGTGATTTCAGTTGCTTTTCTATTCCGTGGACACTTATTTCGATGTCAGCCATTTTTTCGTTTGTGCGAGGCTTTAGAGAAGGAACTGCAGTGCGGTCTTCCTCTGTGTAACAGCTTTGGGAAAAGGTGTTGAGTATCTCAGCTTTACGCGTGTCTTCCTCTGTTTCAATGCCATCACCATCCCAGAGTGTCTGGATATGCTGTTTAGATCCACTTACTGATTTAACGTAAGACCAGAACGTCCTAGGATTTACTGTCAAGTCGGTACATAGTATTTTACTTTCGTATTCACTGAATGCTTCACGCATAGCCCTCCTTACGCTAACTTTGACATCGTTTAGCTTCTGTTTGTCTGAGAGGTTTTGGCTGCGTTTAAACTTGGAGTGAAGCTCTCTTTGCTTTTGCAGTAGTTTCCTAACTTTGTTGTTGAACCACGGTGGGTTTTTACCGTCCCTCACAGTTTTACGTGGCACGTACATGGCTGATTGCCATGAACTTTTTCCATAAATACTCAACATAGTCTGTGTTGGAACAGAAATTTTCGTTTCAGTGTGTTAGGTAGTCTCAAATCTACCTCCTATTACTCTTGCTAAACAGATAAACCTTCCTCCCTTTTTTATATTCCTATTTACTTTCATATTCTGGGATGCTGCAACGGCCTTATGATCACTGATTCCCTGTTCTGCACTTACAGAGTCGAAAAGTTCGGGTCTGTTTGTTATCAGTAGGTCCAAGATGTTATCTCCACGAGTCGATTCTCTGTTTAATTGCTCGAGGTAATTTTCGGATAGTGCACTCACTATAATGTCACTCGATGTCTGTTCCTACCACCCGTCCTGAACATCTGAGTGTCCCAGTCTATATCTGGTAAATTGAAATCTCCACCTAAGACTATAACATGCTGAGAAAATTTATATGGAATGTATTCCAGATTTTCTCTCAGTTGTTCTGCCACTAACGCTGCTGAGTCGGGAGGTCGGTAAAAGGAGCCAATTATTAACCTATCTCGGTTGTTGAGTATAACCTCCACCCATAATCTTTCACAGGAACTATTCACTTCTATTTCATTACAGGATAAACTACTACTAACAGCGACAAACACGCCACCACCGGTTGCATGCAATCTATCCTTTCTAAACACCGTGTGTGCCTTTGTAAAAATTTCGGCAGAATTTATCTCTGGTTTCTGCCAGCTTTCCGTACCTATAACGATTTCAGCTTCGGTGCTTTCTATCAGCGCTTGAAGTTCCGGTACTTTACCAACGTAGCTTCGACAGTTTACAATTACAATACCGTTTGCTGCTTGGTCCCCACATGTCCTGACTTTGCCCCGCACCCTTTGAGGCTGTTGCCCTTTGTGTACTTGCCCGAGGCCATCTAACCTAAAAAAAACCTTCAGTCCACGCCACACAACCCCTGTTACTCGTGTAGCCACCTGCTGTGTGTAGTGCACTCCTGACCTATCCAGCGGAACCCGAAACCCCACCACCCTATGGTGCAAGTCGAGAAATCTGCAGCCCACACGGTCGCAGAAACGTCTCAGCCTCTGATTCAGACCCTCCACTCGGCTCTGTACCTAAGGTCCGCAGTTAGTCCTGTCGACGATGCTGCAGATGGTGAGCTCTGCTTTCATCCCGCTAGCGAGACTGGCAGTCTTCACCAAATCAGTTAGCTGCCGGAAGCCACTTAGGATTTCCTCCGATCCAAAGCGACACACACCATTGGTGCCGACGTGAGCGACCACCTGCAGATGGGTGCACCCTGTACCCTTCACGGCATCCACAAGGACCCTTTCCACATCTGGAATGACTCCCCCCGGTATGCACACGGAGTGCACATTGGTTTTCTTCCCCTCCCTTGCAGCCATATCCTTAAGGGGCCCCATTACGCGCCTGACGTTGGAGCTCCCAACTACCAGTAAGCCCACCCTCTGCGTCCTGCATACAGTTATTGAGTACAAGACACAGCTACATTTACCGCGTAGCCACACAGATCCTAAAAACAGGAGCACACGCTTTGTATATAATCGCAGCACTAGATATCCCCCGCCTAGGAAAGCACGTCACCTGCGAAGTCTGTTGGTCATCCACCGTGGCCAACGGTCACAAGGCAACTAATTGCCTCTGCTTATGTGGGCCTGGTAGGCCTGAGCCGTCGCCACACTCTGAATTGGTGTACAAAGGCTGGGCTGGTTCCTCCGACACTACGGCGTCCCCTAACTGTGATGTTTCTGGCCCCGCCTGCTTGCTGCTGTGGTTTCTGCGACGAGTTTCGAGGATCTCCAGACTATGGGATTGCAATAATATTTACCTTCTGAGCTCTGTCGATGAGAAATGCTTCGTCAGTAATGGACTAATTTATCGATCTCGAAACCGATATCAGCTGCAATATCCGATTATATACGATAAAACGATGATATTTTTGACACTGTGCTGAAATAATAGAGTAGCCTATGAAAATCTCCAGAATTTCATGAATTTTCACATGGTTTGCCGGTATATCTTACCATTTACTTGACTGTTCTCGATATCAACTTCGTAGCAGTATGCTAAAGATCGCTTGCATAATATAATTCCGAAGATAAAGAGTGGCAATTGTATCTATAGAGACCCGAAACTTTTGCGAGGTCATTATGTGGGGCGTGCTACAAATGTAAGTATGTATATGGAGGACCTTATCTCATCTGCATAGATTTTTACGTGAAAACTCGAAAACGAAGGAATATGGTAGTTGCGCTGACATTTTTTTAACGAATACTGATGTCAATTCCAGATCATCCTTGTGCTGCACAAAGCCAACTAACGTTTTAAAAGTCATAATCTTATGTGTTTCTCTACAGAATCAGCAAATGTCTCTTCCACGGGTGTTCCAAGATCTCGATGCAAACAATATATCACAGTCGATATTGTCTCAGCCAACCAAAATCGGGAAATGGGTACAATGGTAATATACCTCACAGTTGAACAAGAGGTTTCTGAAACTCTTTGACATGCCGTACCGACGACAGAAAGAGATGACTTGTCTCACTACAGCCCCTACAAAGAAGTGTTATGTAACTGATCTCACCACATCACAGTCGTACAAGAGCTTATGGAAATTGCATTCAAAGATGGACTCACTCTGATTCCTGAAAATCCATTAGTAAGATTTTGTATAACTCTTCAAAAGAGGGTTATTTCTTGTTAAGGTTTTCCAGAACAATTTTTCTGCATCCGTTCAGCTAGTGTGTTAATATAGCCGAAGTTACTCTTTGGTGCTTCTTACAGGCTATCCTATCCTTCACAGCACTTCAGCTAGTGTGTTAGACTGGTCAAAGTTACTCTTTGGCGCTTCTCACTGATGATCCCTTCATACCTATACCCACCGGACACTTTTATGGTTCTCGTTCGTTAGATTTACTCTCAAGTGAGAGGGATTCACGACACGTTATATCATTGTCGAACTATCCTCTACATCAAAACACAACCACTACCTCCTTGTTACTAGCACCAAGTTGGGGGAGAGAGAGATAGAGATGGAAGGTTGCTTCCCCCAGCACCCTCTATCGGTTGAATTGTGAACTTACTTAGTTTGTTCTTTGACATCTAGGTAAACACTAGAGTCTGCCTCTATTGTTCCTGGGTGAAGGTTTCTATTACACTGATTTTTAGTAATTTATTTCAATGTTTTGGTCAATTTCAGGTATTAGCACTGTATGTCATGATCTGAAAGTAGGGGAGTTGAGGGTGTGTTTCTTGACAGTTTCAAGGGAGGGTGATTGTTCCTCATGCAATTTAGAGCGGTAGTTGTTTAGAAGACCTTCCCGGTACATTTTTCATAAGTGGTGGCGCTGTGATCTCTGTGTTTGGAGCACCATGGTTGTTTGGCAGTTCAGTTATAAGATCTGTAATTGTAGAGCTTTTCCTTTAAGTTTTCAAATGCTGTATTGTGCACTAAAGCTTTCCAATCTCTCAGGGATAGTGGAATAGGACAAAGTCACCAGAGAGTATCGTTTAGAGAAACAGGGCTGTAGAGTGCTTCATGGGATAGATGGTTGGTGTTTTCGAAGTGCAGTTAGCCTACTACGAGGGTCAGCCAGGCGGCTGTTGAGGTATCGCACGCCGGCCGCCGACGAGGAATTGGTCCCGGTAGGTATGTGCCTGATATTGAGAACAGCCGGATAAATGATACGATATTCCTACTAACCATGTGAAAATAAATGAAATTTAGGAGATTTTCATATGCTCCTTGACGACTCCAGCACAAAAGTATCGCAAATATCGTCGTGTTTGCGTCTAAAATCGGAAATTGCAGTTGATATCGGTGTTGAGATCGGTAAATTATTTCGCGATTGATTAAGCATTTCTCATCCAGATAGCTCAGAAAGTAAATATTCTTGTAATCCCAGAGTCTGGAGAGGGTTGCAGTTCATTGCAGAAACCACGGCAGGAAGCAATTCGGACACCAACATGCCTTTGTGGCTTTAGAACATTTCCAGGCCAGCGGTTGTAGGACATCGAAAATGTACCGAAAGTTCTAGCCATTTTTCTTGTCTGTAGGACATGCTTCAAATTCTACGAGAAGCTTTTAGACATTCGAACTGCTGTGCCTTTGTGTGATCTTACTTTTTTCGCGATCTGTTGTGGGCTTCGAAATATCTCATGAACTTTTAGATATGTAATTGTTTTGATATTCCCGTCTGTGGCTAGATGCCAATGTGGGTTTCCCACACTGTACTTCTAAAAGCGAGGAAAACAGAAAAAGTACCTTAACACCTCTGACCCCAGCAGTGACAATAAACTGAAACCACTCAGGTTTCCAGAAAAGTGATAAACACCACAGTAGCTGTAGGACACTAAAACTTCTTCCTCTCTGACAGTACCTCGAAACAATTGAAACTGGAGAAATGGGGTAGGTGCGACGGAAAGCGGATGAGGGGGGCAGTGGAGTACACAGAAAAAAAAGTTCACTAACCTAACTCTCCTTTCCAGCAGCTGAGCACAGAGGGTTCCTCACCATTTCTGGGGATGGGGTGGTGGTGGAAGGTATGGAAGATGTAATCCAAGGGGGGGGGAGGCGTGGAGGAGTTAGTGGAGGTAGCCCAATTGACCTATTCCCCCCACAACCAAATTTTAATTTCCCTTCATGACATCAGTGGAATATTACCAGATCTTCTACTGAGGGTGAGGAGAGTTTGGAGAATGGGGAGGAAATTGGGCACCAATGGAAACTGCCAGAACCCTCTATTTTTTTCTAGTGACATACTGAAATAGTAATAGGGGTCTGTACCACACAATGATAGTTAGGAGAACACCTGAGAGAACATAACCACAAACCAACCACTAGAAAAACAGCAGATAAGGTGGTGACAGTAAGACACTTGCAAAGGCCAGAAAGACCTGGTAGAATCGTACCATTTGTTAACTTACTTACAATGGTCCAGTGCAGGTGGGATGCATAGCCCATGCTAACTCGGTGGTATTAGATAGTATCTAATCAAGTAAGGCACCTAAACACATCCATCAAATAAAAAATGACAATTTAATAAATTGTAAACATAATGTAGAGTTTGTAAATACTAACATGGGGTAGAACATAAGAAAAAAGTAATTCACAAAATTAGAAAGAAACAAGAAAAGTAAATGTTGGTGTGAAGGTAATTGTTCAACCAATATTTTCCTAGATAGTATTGGAACGAGTGATGCATTTGTTTGTGGCAAAACATATCTGAGAATGAAATGGGAATACTACATGCAAGAACTGTAAACAGAGCCTGCAAAAAAGAAGTGGTGTCATTTCTATTGTCATGATAATCAAGCTCATAACTTACATTGGCAACAAAATGTTTGGTGGATTAAATGGAGCAATGTATGAATCATTAGATATTTGGTAGGATGGTGTGCAGCAGCACCATATGTCAAAGAGATAGATCCATAATGAACCGACAATGTGATGAAGTTTTCAAAACGAGGTATCATGAGGCATTGTTGAACTGAAAATTTTGTGTTTGCAACAGAGGAAAAGGTTTGTCTGACTTAATGTTTGGCACTCCTTGGCTAAGTCAGTGTGACGTGTTCGTTTTTTCTGGTTCTTTCTCCCTGTCAGTCAGACATAGAAGACCAGTTGTGTATGTAAAGGAGGTGTTTGTAGATAGACTTGACGCACTGTATGTGAGCAGATGTTATTCAAGGAATGCAGGACGATCGTCAAATGAGGTCAGAAGAATGTTTATCGATGTTGCAAAATGATGGGATGAACAGTGTGGCTAAATTAAGTGCAGCTTCGTTGCTGTTGTTCCACGATAAAAAATTGTTCTACCGCTAATGATCTGATCGTTCAACAGGAAAATACCATCAAATGGTCAAAAATAAATTACAAAAGTTAATATAGAGGATAAATAAGTGATAATGAAAAACAGATTATGGCAGCAGCCGAATGGGGACATAGAGGACTAATTTGCCTTTCAGTTCAAAATTAGAATTCATTTTTTAATTGTAAATGTCATTTAAGTAAAAGTAAAGATGTTGTAACATTTGTCATAAGCTATAAAATAAGACTTGATGTATAGTGTTTGGTGTTAAGTGTAGCATGGACACTAAGTGCTGACAGGGCACAGAAGAGTAGCAAAAGGGTTTTCCACATGGTGGAGGTGGGAAGAGGCAATGGCTGGAGCCGACAGCATGCTGTTGCTAACAGATAGCCTACCTAGCAACTGGGTGCAGGTTCAAACGAAAGTGAAGGTGCAGGAGATGGCCAGGTAGCATCCTTCAGGAGGTCCTATGGGGCTAGATAATGGCAATGGCAGTGTGCCATGTGCTATGGGTGAGGCTATGCTAGTAGGTACTATGCCTAGGGGCAAGTGTACATTGTACAACTAAGTTGCTGGAGCAATCTTCCTTTTCTCTCCATCTCACAGCTTGTCAAAAAAGACATTGTTGCATCATGGATTCAAGTAAATAAATGAAAACACTTGATGTCACTTGACCTCAATGTAGGCGTCTAATTATTGGAACCAGTGCCAAGATGCAAGTGAAAGTTGTATGACCACACGTAGCCAGAGCAGTGTTCCTTTTCTCTCTGTCCCACAGTTAGGGCGAAAAGTCCTTGTCATAACACCAAACTAGAGAAAGTGAGTTTCGGAAAATTAGGTGCATTATCGCATTGGAGTAGGAGAATTGGTGATGTCAATTCCTTCAGTAGGGTCAAAACAATACTGGATGCATTGTAATATCGCAAACGTTCTCTTCATGTCAGATACGAGAAACACATGAGAGCCTGGATGCATGGGACAAACCACTCCACATTTGCAGGACATCTAAGACAACATAACTACAAATCAACCACTAGAGAAGAAGACATGAAAATAATTAGAATCAACATTACAAAATATCTCCAAACTGTGCAAGAAAATTACCACACACAGAAAAACCAAAGCACAAAGGAAAACCCTGTAGAATGATCAAGTACACTTGCCAAACAATTCATTGTTACACCAATAGATAAAATAGTAGAATGACACTCCAAAAGAGGATTATTATCATAATAATAATAATAATAATAATAATAATAATTAATAATATCACCCAACACCTTTCCACTCACTTGTCCAAGGACCACTTCACAGAACATGTGACCTGACACTTAATTATATGATTACCAGAGTTTTCAGTCACTTTCTAATAGCTACTAAATTCATATTCAACCCACAGAAACTCAAACCACCAAACCCCACCCCTCCACACAGACATGAATAAAGCTCTCTCTCTCTCTCTCTCTCTCTCTCTCTCTCTCTCTCTCTCTCTCTCTCTCTCTCTCTCTCTCTCACACACACACACACACACACGTACACACACACACACACACACACACAGATATAAACACACTGAAGAGACGATAGTTTTCAAAATATACTTCGTTAGGATGGCATGGCAACTTGTAGGTGAACAAACCAAACAGGAGGAAACACAGAATGAACTCACAGTATTCACATCTTTGAAAGCACAGTGTTCTAACAAATAGCTGTAACTATAGGCAAAAGAATATTAGTGCACAACAAAAGAGAAGAAGAAACACAGTGAACAGCGTGATAGAAAAAGTTAGAATACAAAATTGGGCTTATATTTCGAAAATCAAGAGGTAGTGATCCCACTGAAGGTGCCTTAGAGTAAGAAGCCGGCGAAATGCTTCTGAAAAAATAAATTAAGTCGCAGCAAGAAGAGGCACTTTTATTTACAAAGTTGACTTTTAATGATATTTTATACTCATGACAACGTCAAGTATATCAAGAGTGTGAAGCAACCCAAATTATTACAGACAGATAGAAGTATGTTGCATGTAATTAAGATCGTCATCGCGGTATGGGTCCTTAAGTTCGCACTGCGAGTGATTATGAATTTCATTTGATGAACAATAATGGCACCTGTAGGGATTGGAACACAGGCCAGCATTATGCAGATTAATTATGCGAATCTATCCAAAAACCGGAAGTAGCATATACGAAAAAAGTTTCATCTTGCTGTCGATCTCTATTCACAATGTTCCACGATATTTCGACTGGCTCATTAAATACAAATTTTTTGTACTGTGAGTGGTAATTTAACATACCAGATTAAGAGCACAATTAAAATAAACTTTTGTGACTTTGACCTGACTGATCGAGATGGCAAAGTGGTTAGCAAACTGGACTGGCATTCGAGAGGACGACAGTTAAAATCCGAGTCCAGCCATCCTGATTTAGGCTTTCATGATTTCCCCAAATCGCTTCAGACAAGTGCTGGGATGGTTCCTTGCAAAGGACACAACTGACGTCCTTCCCCATTCTTCCCTAATCTGATGGGATCGATGATCTCACTGTCTGGTCTGTTCCCCGAAATCACCAACCAGCCAATGTGACAAAAAATGTGTTTTCAAAATAAACTCAGGTCAGTGAAACTTAACTTTGGGACTGTTCATATTTGAAATTTTCCCTTCGTTAATAACATAGAATGTTGATTGAAACTTTAATAGTGATCGTATTTGTTAAGGAACATGGTCGGTGATAAAAAGAATTTTTATCCATGGATGTGAGCCTGCTAGTCAATGTTCGATGGAAAAATTTTGATAAACAATAATAGAAAATGCTGGTAGGAAGCTTCCATGTGATTTACTGTGCCATGATCTCAGTTTTTAGTAAAAGTTCTGGTAGCTGCTTTTATTAACTTAATTCGATCAATAGTTATGGCATCTTTAGGCACTGGAGCTGAGACCAACATTACACAGAGTAATTATGTGAATTTATCAAAAAAACAGATGTGGTGTATGCAAAGAAATTTCGGGCCTGCAGTAGGCAGCGCTCCTGCTGATTGAATATTGGAACTCAGTTGCCCTCCACCTGAAGACAACTGGTTGGTACCCAGTCTAAATATCATGGATTGTTCTAAACGACGACTTGATACAAGCCCAAAAGTTCTTTCGATATTTAGTTCTCTGAGCACGACGACTTGATACAAGCCCAAAAGTTCTTTGGATATTTAGTTCTCTGAGCACTGCAACAATAACCAGTGGGCAATAAGAAATGCTCTCAAAGAATCTGAAGATGTACCCTTAGTGTCGTAGTCACAGTGATGCGCATTTTCAAGTGTAGTTTACCCCACAGACTGTAGAACGCATTTTTGATGATGACTGAAAAGTCTGACATGATGTGTAGATCAGTGATCTGCATATGGCGAAGTTAGTAGAGATATTCAGTAAGTTCTATGTCAGTTTCTGTGAGTTAGCTCACTAGCTCATTTCACTTGCTTTACAAAAGAGCACAAAAGAAAAAAGGTAAAAAAAGTTTTTATGAAAGGTGCATGTAAGGAAGAAAGATGAAATGAATTGTAGTAATCATAAGAAATCTATTCTTTGTCTAAAATTTTTCTTATTCTTTCTTCTTAAGCAGCTACAAGATTTTTATGAACTATTATTTCTAAGCTTTTTTGAGACTAGACTTGACTGTTCTTCTACCACATTCACATATAACTTTTATTCTCAGTATTTATTTTTATATTCTTTATAATCTGAACAATATCTATATTTTCGATATTTATCTTTATAAAGTCATTAATATTCAAATGGAAACACTGAGTAGAAGAGGTAATCATTTTTTCTATTTTCTCATTCAGTTATTAAAACAGTTTTAACAACTGATGTAATTTAAAACATGGTTAAGGAATAAAGTGACTGCTTAAGCAGACATAGACTGCAAAATGTCCGTATGGTAATGTATGTATTTTATTTTCCAAAACATATCTTTTCTCATCATGAGGATTAGTGCTTTCTTGTATATTTCAGTTGTGCTTATTTTGTGTTTTTGACTTCGAATCATATTAATTCTTCTGTACTGTTCTCTATTGTTAGACAGGCCATATTTATAATTTGACTTAAACAAGATAAAATTTTTGTATAAAAATTGTGTGAATAGTTACCAGTCTTGAAATAAAACATTAATTCTAGTATCAATTTTTGAAATATTATTATCAACCACCAGAAATTCAAAATTTTTGGGTTACAAATAAAGAGCTAGACCAACTTTTTTATATTTTGTTACTCTTTCAGCATTTTTTATATAGGATATTATGTAGATTTTATAAATCACAGAAAACATTTTTGAACTTTATTTTTTACATAAATATATGCTTTTTTATTTTATCTGTGAATTCATTGTAAGATGATCGTCTCAATAGAAAATATCTACTAATTCCTAGCTGTAATCCAATAATTCAGTTTAATGTTGATCCTGATCCATGTCCTTGAAAATCACCCATTTCAAATATTTAGTTTACCAATCTTAGATTTTTTAATTAATTCTCTTTCATTTATGATCCTTAAGGTCGCTGTTTGGAAATTAAATTCCATAATATTTCTATTTGTCTGCAATTGATGTTAAAAAAAACTTAAAATTACTTTCAATCCACGATGTGTTTTTAGATTTCGTCTTTTACAATTTTTATTATTTTTGGTTTTGCTGCAATTTCAGAAATGGTTAGGTTGTATTGAGTTTATATTATTTTCAAAATTTATTGTTTGTAATTTGTTTGCAAATGTCTAAAATATTTAATTTTTAATTGCTTATCTGATTCTTCTATGTGAAAATTTGGTAATCATCTATCATATATATTAATCATTTCACAGAATTTTTTTTCATTCCAACACCAGCTTTCTTTTGGTTGCTAAGATGTGTGTTTTTTGTTCTTATCATTCTTCTGTTTACTGTGAATTTATTTTGCTATAGCTTCTGTACTTCCACCTAATGAAGTAGTTGCAGTTAATGCTGCAAGTAAAATTGGAAAAATACACCTTTGTGTTTTGTTTCTTTGTTTTTTGTTAAATATTCGATAATCTTCTTCGCAGCTGTGATACATAATGTAAAAAGTAAATTTCCACCAGTTTTTTCTCTGTTTCTTTTCTGTGTGTTAGTTAAAAATAATCAGTACTATGTAACTGATCATTATTTAGTTTAATTTTAACTGATTTCGGTTTAGTGTTGCCAGTAGGTTGCAAAGTAATGTAATAAAGTTATTCAACCATAGATTAAACATTTTTAAGTATTAATAGTTTTTAGGTAAACAACAGATATTTCATCAAGCCACAGGTTTAAGCCAACACAGCAAAAAGGCTGATTTCAGCTACCGGTGCCACTGATAGCGCAACATCAATTCCATTGACAGCTGTACTCATTCCTAATTTTCGTTTTCCAGTCATTATTGCTGCAATTGCAGTTTGCAGCTACTTTTTTCTCCTAATGAAGCATCAGAAGCATGCATTCTTTCTTTTGTAACTAGTTAAAGTTCTTTATTTGCTTTGTGCCTTCTTTCTAAATCTTATTTATGTCTACAGGCAATATCTCGTTTTTTACAAGATTCATCTAATAGATTTATTTCTTGATCTCCTCTAGATAATCTTTCCTCTAATTTTGTTCCATGACCCTAGTAAATATAGCCAGAAAGATGCACTTCGAATGGTAATTTGTTATTCAAAGTGTTTACTAAACCTTTTCCAAATTTTTCACTCTTCCCAAACATATGTGCTAAATTATTCAAACATTCTAATCAAATATGGAATTCCTTTAGTATTGTCCATAAGAATTCACTAAATTTATTTGTTAACATCTGTGCTATGCCAACATTTTCATTATGATAATTTTTGTTTGCAGCTAATTGTTCTCCATGAATTAATGGTAATCTATCACTAAAATCTCTAACATCATTCATGCAAACATATTCAAAAGTTTTTTTCTGAATATTTCTTTAGTAAACCTTCACCCAATTTCTTTTTGGAGCTTGTTGATTTTCTTATTTCCAACGATATTGGATTGATTAATGTACTATATTTCTCACCTCTACTTGATTTAGGTTTTGTAGTACTAGGATCATTATTTTGAAAAATAGCATTTATTGATATTGATATGTATTCATAGTTATCTAAAGCATCCTCATAAAATTCATCTTAAACATTAATTTTAGTTAAGAGCTCCAGGAAATCAACAGTTGCTCTGAAATTTTTATCTTTGATTAAAGTGATATCCTTGATAATTTAACTGTGGAACCCCCCAATATATCGTATTTACTCGAATCTAAGCTGCAATTTTTTCTGGTTTTTGGAATCCAAAAAACCGCCTGCAGCTTAGAATCGAGTGCAAAGTAAGCAGAAGTTGTGAAAAATGTTGGTAGGTGCCACCACAACTAAATAATGTCGTCGAATATATATAGCGCTACACAGTCATGCTTTGCAGGCACAAAGACAAATACTGGCGCCAAAACCTTTGCGACAGTAAATAAAATAAAATAAAGGTGGAAGACGAGCTTTTTTTCTCCACCCCAAGTTTCGACCACTGCATTTTCATTCATTATCTGACGAAGTAAATACAAATTCCGTATTGTTCATCTTCGATTTTAGCAGCATTTCAACGTACTCCAAAAATCCGACTGGCAAGACTGTTTAGTATGTTCGTCAACCTGGCCAACTCTACGTTCTGAATTTTTTCCTACCTGTGAGAAGAGATGGTTGCTAATAGGAACTTTTATGAATGGTGAATCGCATGCAACATTCTCTTCACCATAAGAATAATACAAATATAAACATTTTGCCATGTATTCTTTCGTGTTTGCTATTATCTCATTTAAATCCTGTCTGCCTAATAAACTACGAAACTAGAGTGAGACAACAGCAAACACAGAAGAATATACATATAATGTCATGTTTATATTTGTATTATTCTTATGCCTAATAGTGATACAGTCCGAAATGAAGCAAGGCGATTGACTAGATTTTTAAATCTAAGATAACACTAATTTCTGTGCAGAATATAATGTACTAAAGAGGCGACTGCAATGATTTTCAAACGGAGAAAATTTTTCGCTAAACTCTCGTTCAGGACATCTATCATATGCAGTCTATTGTTTGGTTCTTGTTGATCATTATCAAAGAAATTAGCAGTGTAAGTAACAACAAAAAGCACTACATTGCCATTGTTTCGCCAATAAGACGATTCCTCTCTTTTCTTTTAATTGTAAGCGGCGGTAGCGTGCGAAAAAGCAAGCCATGCTGTGAGTGGCGATAGACCGTAAACACTCATTATCAGAATGCGACAAACAATGCATGCCACAGTACAGTAATGCATTTTCAGCTTAAGATGACATAAACACCTATAACAAAAAGAATGGCACTTACCAGATCAATGAAAAATAAGCAACCAATGCAAACCAGATGAAGCACGTGAAAAAGGAAGGGTTACCGTATAAATATGAATAGAGCACCTGACGCACAGCAGTGGCTACCCGGTAAAGCTAAATGACTCGAACCAAAGTACTGTAGCTATATTGTTATTCTTTCGACCTAAATTGTGTCACATATTACAATGGACCAACAACTTTGTTTCGATTTGGAGATGCGGCTTTAAACTTTCCCTCCCCTTGAATTTTGAGTCCCAAATTTCAAGTGCAGCTTAGATTCGGGAAAAATTTTTTTCCTTAATTTCGAGCCTCATTTTTCAGGTGTGGCTTAGATTCGAATAAATATGGTTATGTTTATCATTTTCAAAATGCAAGCCAAAATCTTTATCATTAAGAGCACTAACATATTTTGATGTTGTTGGACCAATACCGTAGTTTTAGGTAAAATATGTTTTCCTTTCTCCTTTTCTTCTACCAGTTTTCAGAACTTCTTCAAGATGTTTTTGTATTTGTGGTGATGAACTTTCAGTTCGAAACGAACTTTTGTCAAATGAAGTTTCTGACAGTGTCGATGGAATAGGAAACATATCATGATAATTTGCTTGATAGTGATAAGGAACTATTTGTTTTTCAACCTCTCTCTTTTCTTCAATAACCTTCAGAACATTATCACTTAAACCTTCGCTTACTTGTTTTACTTGTTTGAATGCATTGATTTTCCTTTTCATATTTTTCATATTCTGTTATTGGCTGTTTCTTCCAAAGTTTGAAATATTCTTTTAATTCTTCAGGTTCCTTTCTATTTCATTTAGCTTCTGGATTATATTTTGCAAACATTTATTAGAGATGAAAAATAATAATCAATTATTTTTAAACATGTACTGCTCTTAACATTATTGTTTAATGTTTAGGTTGTAAGAGAATCAAGAGTGTTGTTATGAAATTGTATATTTTATTTTTGAACTTATCTCCATTTGCCTTTCTAGTCATATCTATTGTAAAAAATCCAAAATGATCATTCCAACATTTGCTACATATTTCTTTAAAACCATCATACTTTAAATCATCACTAACAAACTCATGATAAATATGATTTAAATTTATGTCATCATGTCAGAAAGTATTCAAAAAATTGGATTGTCTCTAATGGTTTGGTACTTTTGAATAAGTTTGAGCTAAGTAAAAACAATGTATTCCTATATATCTACCTCTAATAAAATATTCACTAACTGTATCCTGGATTTCAAGAATGAAATTGTCAAATACTACTACTGCATTATCTAGACATTGATCCAATAGAATAATTTCGTTATTATATTCAACAAAAGTAGCAATTATTTTGTTACACTTTCCTTCAATTTTTCACACCTTTTTATAAATTCTTGATGTTTTGGTTGATCTAAACTCTTAGAATAAACGTATAAATGAATAATTTCATTCCAGTTCAACCATCCTGGTGCTAGAATGTAATTGTCAGTCATTAGTGTAGTCTTACCACAACCACTAGTTCGTAAAAGTTTACCATGTTTAATTTTTGATTTCTTTTCTAGAATTCTTATTTTCAGATTCCAATTCATAATTTATTTAAACAAATTTGTATTAGTCTAAATGGATCATCTCTTTAAGTTGACTGATAAATCATCTGTTCTTAAGAAAAGATTAACTTTTCCCATAAGAGAAACTTACGAAAATGTTACATTATATCGTTTTTTTTATACAACTTTTTAAACTCCAAATATTGCATCTAAGAATAATAAACTATATCGTGATAGAGAATCGATAACAATTCCTTTACCTCAGTTAAGTTTAAAAAATTTAGATACTTTGTTCATTTGAAAAAGCCAAATGCTCACATTAAAGCTGCTGAAATTTTAAAAAAGCTATTGAGCATGATATGTATATAATAGAAGATAATATTGCAAGTGTACTAGGATGTAATAATCAAATATTTGAATCTAATAAAAAGACTGTTGCTAATAAGGTTCCTAAAATCATTCCATTTGAATCAATATATATTTTAATCGAATTGATGGAATTTTGTGAAAAACATTCTGACATTTTCATCGAGAAACTAAAATTATTGCAGAATTTGGAAGACCAATGATTTATGAACCATATTATCCTGTATATGTTACAGTTCACGATAAAGTTAAGACTTACAAACAACTGTAATTGAAGAAAGTGACAGTTTGAGTGTTTTTAATAGTGCTTCTGTAACAGATGTTTTATAAATGTCTTAATAAATTTTATTCATAATAAATCACGAATAAAACTAAGAATTATCAGTTCCACTCATTTCCTGTGAATGAGAAGACAAAAAAATAATTTAAATGCACAGATGACAGCTACAGATATTGAAATGCTGGAGATGGATGGTTCAATCCTGACAATGGACAGTTATACAGTAACTTAAGAATCGTAATAGCTAATCCTGATGGGTCACAATTGGAGTAACCAACATGTGATTAAAAATCCAATAAAAATTAAACGATAATCATGTGGCAAAATTGTTTGATTTTGTGACCATAAAGAAAGGAAATAATTTTTTTTAGAGTCGAACATCCTTTAGTTCATCAACACCTATGTTATATTTGACTGCATCTGTATCTGACAAAATAAGCATAAAGTCATATACTTAATAATGGGAAAATAAAAAGTAAGAAAAATGGAGTGGTTTATCCATTATCAATGCTTGGTGGATTTTTTAAAAATTATAGAAAAATTATGGGGGAAGGTGATTCAGCTGCAATTTTATCAGAGTCTTCTAGTTCAGTAGATGAAATTCTTAGATGGCCTGATTATAATCATTTTGGAGTTGAAATAAGAGATACACTCCCAAAAGAAGGTAAAATTATCATAGAATCGATGGAAAGAAATAAGAGATACACTTCCAAAAGAAGATAAAATTGTCATAGAATCGATGGAAATTCTCGTTCGTATTGTTAAATATGAACCAAATTACGAGTTAGAACAACGATAAAATATACTGAATAATTAAAAATTTCAATATCTTTTTCTAAACTACAAAGTGTAGAGGTTGCAGGATTAATTGGAAAGAAGAGTTTGAGTTAGTTATCATGCTTTACTCTAACTCAGTAGAATTTGATATGCCATATTTTGTATTCATTACATTTCGGACATATAATAAAAATAATCAGTCAGTCGACTCTATTATTAAACTAACTCTTTATTATTAAGTGACGTTAAACTACAGAACACACACATGTAAAATGGAAAAAAAACGAAATTTTCCTACAGGAGATGTGGAATATTAATCCTCCAAACAATTTTCTCAAAGCAGATGATGCACTTCTCGATTTTAAATGAGTCGCACAAGTCAGAGCAGACATAGATATTAGTCCTTGTAATTTCATAAAAAAATTATCCAATTTATGTTATCAACATGACTCGTAGGAAGAAGATTGTGACAAACCAAAAGACGACTATGAAATTATGTGATACTTTTAATGATAAAATTCCAAATGACACACTTGCTTATATAGTTATATATGGAAAAAACACATAATATTAACAGAGAAGTATTAATATGGAGATTATGTGAGCTTAAAACCGGTTAATAACTGACTGAAGAATCGATCATTGTAAAGAGCTCAGTATGTCGACGACGAACGCCCGTTAGAAAGAACTAAGTTCATTGAAGGTGAACGATCTTTTCTGGTCATTGGCATGCACGAGAAAAATGCATAGGTCCTTCTCCTATAAGTCCTTATGGCCAACTGAGCGCTGCAGGAAATGCAAGCCGATAGATTTCCACTAGCAATCTAGCCTTGAGATGACTAGCCCTGCCTTCCACTTGCTCCGCCTTTTATCTCTATTTCTGTTGCTCCTCGCACGACAAGGAACAGCGCCAGTTGCTGAGAGCTTTTCATAGATGTCTCTGAGTACAGAAAACTATTATTTCGATCCTTTAGCTATTTTTAAACGATTTTGATGATTTAAATTTTGAACTGAAGCTAATTAAACCGATTCCTATCTTTTCTAAGTGACTGAAATGAACATTATACATTTGAAGAGTTTCGAGGGTATATGACAGATGGCATTGGCGTAAGTTTCAGTAGAATTAATACAGTACAGACATCACTTTAGACGGAATTTTCTCTTTTTTAATTTTAATTTTGGTGTTCAAAATCACATTTATGTCTTGTTTACACGCATTTTCTGATATAAGAGTAATAACTGAAGGAAAATAATGTACTTTGTCACTCCAATACGAAATATACATACGATTTGTGAGTGCTAATACATAGCGCTGTGGGCGCAGCTGAATTTCCACAGAATTGGTTTGGCTCGCCAGTACTATTGTAATTTGCTATGTCATCCATTGCTCGAGTACATCAAGAAGAACATCGTCAGAAGCACCTCTCCCACTACTTACCAATGTATACTGACCAATACAGGGCAGAAGAAGATGGGTGGAAGATGGTTAGCAGCCAAATCGCAGAACAACAGTGACGTTCAGTAAAACAAAGCCCCCATGCGAAATGAAATAAAGAGAGTAACATCTAGAAACCCGGAGGGCTTTTCTTAAAAAGACACCGAAGGTTTTGCACTTTTTGAGAATGAATTATTTCTCATTCAGTTTTTGGTAGAATTGTTAACAAAACATTTACTATAAAGATCTTATCGTTGGTCAAGAAGAAACAGATAGAAAATAGTTAGGTACAGAATAGATTTCTTATGTTCACCATACTTCTTTTTTTGTTTTTTCTTAGTTGTAACTTTTATAAAAAAGGCATATTTTATTTTTTTCTTATGTACGCCTTTTGTGAGAATTTTTTTTTTATAAGTGAACATGTTTAGAAGAAATAGTGATTTTTCTCAATTTTTTAAAACTAATTTATTATAAAAAACGCTTTTAAAAATGAAAATAGAAACTGAGTGTAGTAGAGATATTGGGTAAGATCTAGGTAAGTTTTTGTGAGATAGTGAACGGGTGAGTGAAACGAGCGAGTGAGATAACTCACGAAATCTGAGCTAGACCTACCGAATATCGCTACTGAAGTTTTTTTTGAACTGTGTGGTAATATTAAGATAATGCGACTACTTACTTATTTACCTATGTTACTTATTTATCGCAGCTGTAATCATGGAAGGACAGGAAGATGTAATCGATTACTCGGAAGTTTCGTTGCACGAACTGGATGCTGCAACGGAACCAGAGGTAGCAGACTCGAGGCCTTCTGACCACAGGAAGACGTATAATGAGTTGTTGGACGACAAATTTGAAGCGGGAAATTGTAGCCTATTCAGCGTGGACAGAAAGCATATAATGGTTAAAAGCGAGGAAGAAGAAATTCCCCAACAAGAATGAAACGAAATCACTGAGAGACAAATATCTTTTGAGTGCTAAGTAATAGAGTAATAGCTGCGCTCGTTGTGGAAAAAGTAAAGTAAAGACAGAAAGACGCAACTAGTAAGGTAATGGAGCGTCGGGAGAATGCAGTTACAAATCGAAAAAACGAGCCAAAATGAAGTCAAGAGGAATTACTCAGACAGCAAGAAAAAAGCGTTAAGGAGCTAAAAATAAGAAAGGAGGCAGCAAAAAGTAGGAAGAAAGCTTTAGGGAGCTCAGGCGCAGTGAGGACACAGTAATCGGGAAGCTAAGAGTAACTTCGTAGGAGGCAAGAAAAGGAGATACAAAAAGAAGAGGATAGAAAATAGTAAGAACTAGAACTCGAGAAGCAACTAACTGCTATAGAGTGAACAAGCACCGAGCATCCCAGGGAAAACTCGAAACTCAAATTCGAACGAAAAGCAAATAAAACTGAAGTGAAAATCGGACAGATTCAGACCGAGATATGCTGCGTCGAAAAGAAGGTAGTTACACGCGAGGGTGCACTAAATATTCAGCAAAAATGTTGAAAGGTGTGTGAATTACTAAGGGAACAAACTGCTGAGGTCATCGGTCCCTAGACTTACACACTACTTAAACTAACTCAAACTAACTTGCGCTAAGAACAACACACACACCTAAGCCCGAGGGAGGACTTGAACCTCCGGCGGGAGAGGCCGTCCAATCCGTGAAATGGCGCCTCAAACCACGCGGCCACATAGCGAGGCAAACATCCAGCAAGAAGAGCTCGCACCCACTAGCTGAAACCACAGGAGGGTTTATTCTTATATTCTACAAATTTAATGCAAAAGGGAGATTAACTCCAGTAGTATTTCTGCCCAGTTTCGAAAGTTTGTTGTCAGAAATCTGACAAGAAGCACACAAAATATAATATGTAGTGAAGCTGCAAGTTGATAAGAGAGACTCGAAAAATACAAGATGATGTATACCGCTTCGAAGCTACATTTCTAACCAAGTGTAAAACAAGATGTCGCAGTAAGATTAATAACCGGGAATATAACCTAGCGCAAATGGTACACACATGGAATCTCTGAAAGAGAGCTCAAACGAATTCAGTACCATGACATCCTGTCTGAAGGACATTTTGTAATATAACTTATAAATAACTTGTATCGAACGTACAACACAAATGATTGCAATCATCATCGGAACTGTTGATTAAGCGACCAATTAGGTGAATGCAGTAACAGTGTAAGTAGTATTTGCATCTGATCGAAAAAAAGTCAGCAGAACGGCAAAGACAGGGTAATCAGAAGATAATATTATGGACCGAATGATAACAGGTAAACTCCCACAAATCACAGGCAAAGCAAATGTGGGGAGGCGACAGATACGTACCGAACAGAACCAGATACGAACGAAACGGATAGCGATAACAGAATTACAGGAGTTATGACGACAGGAATACATGCTATTAAAACAAAAAAAAAAACCTAACAGCAGGAAAAGCACTTTACGAGAAAATGTGGTAAACTTGAGTAATGTCTTACAGTACCACAAGAGAATGAGCGGCCACGAAAAATTAATGTTGTTTCAGGCATTTCAAACCCTGGAAACTCACTGGAGCAGCGAACAATCCATACATGTCCGATGAAGAAGAAAGTGGTTGGATGAAAGTATAGATTATGCACCAGGAAGTAAAAGGACGATTGATGGAGCTGTTAACGATGTGGATGAGGACTTGGCAATGGGAATACCCAGTGGCTGGCAGCAGTGGGGGCAGTTGCCGATACTCCAGCCCTGCCTTAGAAAAGTATTGTCTTCACAAAGCGCACTAGCACCTACGCCTGCCACACAGCAAAATTATTAGTTCAGTATCAGTTTGAAGAAAGCCAGGACTTGTAATGGATACTCACTATAGGGAAGTGTGTGTCAAGCATAGGTCGTGAAATATCAAAGCAAAGACAGGGTAATCAGAAGATAATATTATGGACCGAATGATAACAGGTAAACTTCCACAAATCACCGGCAGAGCAAATCACGCCAATCACGGCGAAACTAACATGAATGCCACATTCCCCCCGCCCCGCGACTAGTCACGATCCGGAACCCAGTTTTCACTGCGACCATGCGACTATGACGTAATATCAAAGAAGAAGAAGACTGCAACTGCTGTAAGTTGTGAAGATGAAGAAAATCGTTCTGTGATACGTTTCGACGCACCTCTTGCCATTAAAAGAAAGAAAAATAACCTAACAGCAGGAAAAGCACTTTACGAGAAAATGTGGTAAACTTGAATAATGTCTTACAGGCTTGTCAGTGGCTATATCTGTAATCGGAACAAAAGTAATGGCAATCGAAGAAAAAATTAGTGCGTCGTGAACTAGTAATTCGCGACACGCCTAGTTTCCTGTCACGCCAAGCCGGTAGTTTTAGCGGCGTTTTGCGCGAGTGAGCCCTTTGTAACGGGGTGCGGAAGCTACGCATAGGGTCAGAATCCAGAAAAAGAGCTATAAAAAGTTCGTAGTTAAGAAGTTTCGTTTAATAGGTTGGCTAGGGTAATGTTTGGCCTACTGTATCCCGCTCTTAGAAGTGACTAGCTGTTCTTTTGGTTGTGGAAGGTTGAATTTCAGGTTCAGCGCGACATTCATTTATGAGCACCGGGCACAGCTAGCCGGGCTAGAAAAGTACTGCGCCGTTCTGATGAAATACTTTTGTTCAGCGTAGTTAGACCGAATTTTTTGAAAGGGCGGCTATTCCAGAAGTCCTGTACTTAATTACGAACACTTATTTCATTATTTAATCATTGATTAACAATTGGTTTTCTTACTGGAATGCAAGCAAGGAAATTGTAAAACACGAGAGAAACAAGGGATAACGTGTAGGTTCCACGACATTCCGTTTTCTTTTCACCCCGTCCTTAAGCATCTGCTATTATCACCGTGAACAAAGCTTTAAATGCTACCATCCGCAACTCCCGCTTTGAGCCATTTTTAAGCTATAGTTGCAAAATGTCATTATTTACACTGAGAAAATAGAAATTGATGTCGAAAAGTTTCTAAACTACGCCATTGCAATAGCCGGGCATTATGTCAAAGAGCACTTATGGTACAATATGCCAAAAGGAGTCCATAGACGGTTGATCGACTGACCAGACAGAATTTCTTCTATATTTTACAAATAGGTCAGCTGCCCTAACATGCTTAGGGATCAACAAACAATTTAATAACATCGCCTAAGCCGTGCCAAGAAGTCTTTTCACATGGAAAATGTGGAGGATGTGTTCTGGAGACATGTGGCAACAACTGATCACCATATTTATTCTTTGCGGAAACTGTCTCCAAAGAAAGTGAAGACTTTGCCGTCTGAAACTGTTGCCCTCCTGATACCTGCTGCAGACGATTACGACGAATCAGATGCTGGGGATGATGAAGATTAAACAAAAGTCGTCGAGGAAGAAGATGAAGAAGGAAACGGAGAATTTGAAATAGAAGTGCAAGAGAAAGAATTATAAAACTTTCAATTTTTGTTACTCATACATATTTTCTGATGCTGAGGGAATTAGATTAGGAAATGAGACACTTCAAGTAGTAAAGGAGTTTTGCTATTTAGGAAGTAAAATAACTGATGATGGTCGAAGTAGAGAGGATATAAAATGTAGACTGGCAATGGCAAAGAAAGCGTTTCTGAAGAAGAGAAATTTGTTAACATCGAATATAGATTTATGTATCAGGAAGTCGTTTCTGAAAGTATTTGTTTGGAGTGTAGCCATGTATGGAAGTGAAACATGGATGATAACTAGTTTGGACAAGAAGAGAATAGAAGCTTTCGAAATGTGGTGCTACAGACGAATACTGAAGATAAGGTGGATAGATCACGTAACTAATGAGGAGGTATTGAATAGGATTGGGGAGAAGAGAAGTTTGTGGCACAACTTGACTAGAAGAAGGGATCGGTTGGTAGGACATGTTTTGAGGCATCAAGGGATCACAAATTTAGCATTGGAGGGCAGCGTGGAGGGTAAAAATCGTAGAGGGAGACCGAGAGATGAGTACACTAAGCAGATTCAGAAGGATGTAGGTTGCAGTAGTTACTGGGAGATGAAGCAGCTTGCACAGGATAGAGTAGCATGGAGAGCTGCATCAAACCAGTCTCAGGACTGAAGACAACAACAACAACAACATATTTTCTGCAATAAAGACAACAATAGAGGCAGTGTTGCAATAACGTTTACCTTCAAAGTCATAAATGTTTACCGAAAATATTTAATGGTCATTAATTTTTTCCAGATTCTTTTCGCCATACTGGATCTACCATTTCGAATTTTTACATTTTAACATAATAATCGTTATCTGAAGGATTCAGAAGCCCCATTACACCCGTTTTTGGCCATAGCGAACTAATTTTGGCCAGGTTTTCAGGATTCTGGCTCACTGTTCTCTATTTCGAGTCTTGACGGAATAGCGAGGGGCGAGAGGAGGCAGTCACCTGCCCCGTATCGACCTTGGTACAACTCTCGGAGGCCAGCGTCATGACTGCCTGCGGCGCTTCGTAAACAGTCAGCGCTGGTGCTGGAAATTTGGAAACGGCAACCGTGGTTGACGTCTCAGGCCGAGCTGGGAGTTGGGCAGTGGACTGGGAGCCTTGGGCCGACCAGCAAACCAGCCGGAAGGAGCTGTTACTGGTGGAGAGGTCACTTGCCGGACAGTCAGGAAAGAGGCAGTGGCTGCACAGCCAAGTACGGGAAGTTTCTACTAACTGGTACGCTGCCCACGTGTCCACAAGATGTTATTAATAGTCAGAATGGGGCGTGGCTGCTGTCTGGACACAACAACTTGGTGGGGCGTTGGTGGCCTTTCCTGGAAGAGAGGACGGAGATTCCAGTGAAAGTGGTGAAAGGGGCTTTTCCATGTCAGGAGCAATTCCACCCGCATACTTTAGTACTATTTGATGATGATTCAGTTCGCTATGCGGTGCTGAGTTGAAGCGATGGATTGATTGTATTAGTTAGTAGACAGTATCATGCGTGTAAGTCTGAGGTTATCGTGTGATAAGTTGTGATTGTTGTCTGATGGCACACTGTGAGTGCGATTGAGTTCTCTAAAAGTGACAGCCATTTTGGTTTTTCTAAATTATGTACGGCGAGCACAACTGATTTGTGTTGCATAGAAGGCGATACTGTTTATATTATGCTGCGAGTGTGACTGATTTCTTGATGTCATTTGTGCGAAGGAAGTTGCCTTGTTATTTGCTCTATAAGAGTGATCAATTTGTATATTTCATTTTAAAGTAATTTATTGAGATACACTGTATACATAATATTTAACGTCTTATGCGTATACAATGGAAAGTACATGTTATTAGAAGCAAAAATGTGCGAGCCAACACAGATCCAAAAACGAACAATTTGTAAGATTATTTCAAATAAATATCATCCCCGTTAGAAAAAGGGAACATTCAACATTAAGAAAATATACTGCCGATAGTTTGGTAAAGGTGCAGGTGTTTTGAGTGAATACGACAAGTTATATTACTGTACTCGTAGTTATAGGAAGTGTTCAAAGTGCCGTTCTTGTTCCCCTATGCAGGTATGTACCTGTCACCTGAATGAGTTTAGAATCCTTTCAAGCATCTCTGGATTATTCTGAAATTCTTGACAGGCATTGAGAAGTCTCTGCTCACTTCTTCAATCGTATTAACTGAAAGTTGGGTACACTGCACCTTTAAGTTGGCCCAAACACAGAAATCCATGGGCTTCAGTTCAGGTGGTCTTGGAGGCCACGGTACAAGTCCTCATTACCTAATCCATCTTTGGGCATATCGGCTTACTGGGATGTTGTCCCACCATCGCAGCAAAATGTGCTCGTGCTCCATCATGCGTGTACCACATCTTTTGGCGTTGCTCTTAGGGAACGTCCTCAAGCAGTCCTGCAAGATGATAGCGCGGAAATCGAAGGTAATTTCGTCCACTGACTTCGTTTCGTAACATATATGGTCCAATTAGGACAAAGTCCGCCTCAGTAAGACACTGAACTCGTTGGAGGTGGTAGGGCTACTTTGCATTGTGATGCAATATACTCCAAACGCTACTGTGACTAATTCCAAAAATTGGTGAGGCAAGTCTCCTTGTCGAGATTCCTGGAGGGTGTTAGGCTGTTTCCAGGACCACGTATCCAAGCAGGCCTACCCACTCACGCAGCCTGTGCAATGCTGCGAGTTTCTCGGAGGCATCCTTGTGCAAGTTCGACTCTCGGGGTGCCTTCAGGCAGGTAGAAGCTTGCAACCTCCCATGCATTGCCGTTAGGCAAATCATATATGAAATGCGATCCCAAGTATTCCGGATTATCGTAATGGGCCATGTTACCTGCAACACTCAAACAAAACAACATACCTCAGCAAACAACCGACGTGAGTAGTACTCTGTATACTGTAATATCGTACCCATTCTGTTTACAACTTCACGTCTCGAAAATGTAAATAAAGACCACACCACGGACCTGCATGCGATATTTACACAGAATCACCACAAAACTCGCAATTATCTCACAGACGGTTGTTTGTTGTCCTATGTTTACTGCAATTTTTTTGCTTCTGGTACCTGTATGTTCAGTTGTATGAGTTTACGCCATTAATTATGATATAACCCGTATACCTAAGACGTTTTTTAGGGTATTGGTGGTAGTGGTGGTAGCAGTGGTAGGCCTATATTAAATTATGTGGAATGTAGGTAATCTTAAGTAAGGGACTTGTTTTAATGTCTTATGGTTAATTGCAGAATTTATTTCTATTGTATTTCCTGTCTGTAGCTGAGGGCCCTTTACTGTAATTGTTACTGTAGTTTGCTGATTCTGTGAGCTGGGCAAAGCTTTGGTTTTAATTGTATGAAGGCATTTTATTTGTATTCTCTTGATTGAGCCTTGATTTCAAAAACTATACCCGGCTTTGCTGTTCTTGTATTATTATTCTGTTATCTAGAAAACGTTTATGTTTAATAAATTAATAGTTAAATCGAGCCCATTCTTCTACAACTCCTACTGTGAGTCCCACTACACCCAAACCCCACGCTACAATAATGATAAACAATACGACAGGTAAATTAGTTTAAATGTCTCAGGACAGGTATGCTACCATACAAACGAAATGACATGTGGTTCAAAATGTACTGAAATACAACGTTATAAAAGGTTGTATAAGGAGGTAACATGGCAGAACTGTGATTAGAAAGATAACACTAAGACTAAACAAAGTGATGGCTGCACTCTAAGAAAAGAATAAGGACAAAGAATTGAAGCAACTGAGATGAAGTTTCTAAGGTCATTTTCTGGTTTAACATTACGGGATAGAGCGCGAAGTAATGACGTAAGACAACAACTAAAAATGAAAATAACAAAGGCAGAAGAGATTAGACACTACGAAAAAAGAAAAGAATGTGATGACCATACGAAGCCACCCGAGCGCCTGCCATGGCAGGCATTACATTTCAACCAAACTGAAAGAAGGAATATACAGCGGCCAATGAAGAGATGGAGACAGCAGCTCTGATGTGATGGAAGAAGATGAAGGATTAGAAGAAGAATGTACACAGAGCCTCAGAAGATTATTTGTTTTTATTTGTTGGAAGAAAATGAGTAGTCAATTAGTAAATGAGTGAGATGTGATGTGCACTATGTCATATTTATCATTGTGAGTTGGGTTTATGTATACTGACTGGTTTGTTGTGGGTATAGCTAGAATGAACTGCTACAAACTCAGTCTTTGTAAGGGAAATTCTACGATAGTGCGTCAGTGCATAGTGCAGTTCCAGTTAGGTGTGTATTGGATTTAAATTAGGCAAGTGATGAGAGTGTTATGCAGTACTACAACTGAAGCACCCTGCGTCTTTTCATGCAGGTCGGGGACCGAACGAAATGCTTTGAGTGCATCGGCTGATGAGACCTCGCTAGGCAATCTTGCCGGCTGGTCGGACACTATCACGCCAGCAGTGGGGCAACCGACAGACAAGGGGTAGGGGAGGCTAGGCACCGGGCACAACGAGCAATGCAGGAGCTCAGCTCCGCTAAAACACCTACATTTTGTTCTTACTTTTCTCTAAATCTCCAAAACTAATAAAGAAACATAATTTCGCCTCGCAAATTTTGAAGCACTGACTTTGTCGCTTCCTGGCTGATGACCTTTCGCTTGAACAACTATCTATCTGCAAAAGCGATTACTCAGTCTGGATCTGTAAAATTTTCAAAAGAAACAGGCCATTTACGAGTATGACAGGACAGCATTTGCTATGTTGAATTTGTGTCAGTAACCAGCGAATACCATTGCGATTGCACCATAATACTTCAGAGTACTGTCATTTGTACGCTTTCGTAAGCAGATTTTCAGAATTTTGTCATTTGTGGGAAGTAGATGCACAGAATAAACCTTTTATTGTAGGTCTCATTTTAACATCATACTGCACCATATAGAACTGAGGTTAGCCTTTAAGTAGAAAAAACTGCATAAGACCTCTCATACGTGTTGCTACGCTGTTATTTACGCATGATAGCGCCTTTTATGATGTAATCCTTAGGACCAGTTAGTACCATTAAAGGAATAAAACGTGGAGTAAATTAACATCGATGGTGTCCATGGACCAGGTTTTCATTCGTATCTTTTGTCAAGCATCGGGCATTCACGTCACCATTGATGCTGTTGCTTTTATCGATATTCAATTACGTCTTCCTATTTGGACCATGAGTCCAGCAGGCAATCAAGAGGACAATGTCGGATTGAAGGCAGCCCAGACAATACGTCCCTTGTTGAGGGATAACGGTTATCTGCGTGTCCTATTCGCCTTTGAATCTTCGGAACTGTCAGCTGCATAGGCCTGATCAACAGATATGGTAATATGAGTTCTTTCTCAATGCATTGGTGTCCATGATTTAGGGAAACATCGCAGAACAGGAAAAAAAACTGGGGAAACGTAAAGTCGGTGAGTCGGAAGCTGAATATACAGCTGCCACATAGTAATCGTAATCTCTCTACGAGTAAATTATTATTACAATTTATAAGAGGTGATCAAAAAGTTTGCGTCTGACGGCGTCGCTGCAGCGTCTACGCAACGTAGCGCTACTTCAGTATACGGGTGTACAAAGAGTTAGTGTGGCATTTGTGTATTTCAGACGTGTGTTCAATAAATGCAGAAACGTGAACTATGGCGGCGTTATTACCGAATCCGCCAGAACATGATCAATGTGGTGTTGTTCTCTTCCTAGCTGTCGAAGGACAAGCACCGATAGACATACATTGAAGAACGAAGAATGTGTATGGGGCAGTACGTCTGTCGAAAACCATTGTCTTGGAATAGTGCTCCAAGTTCCGTGCTGCCGCGATTCGACACCAAACGTGTGTATTCAACCTGGTGTGAAGGTGGGATGATTGCCTCAATGCTCAAGGCGATTTTGCCTGATTGGCCTATCGATTCTAGACTCTACGACCTTCGAGCGGGAATTTTTTAACTACCCCTTATACTGAATTTTTTGCAATCAGACTGTTTAATTAGTAGCGTAACTCACATGTATTGTTCATATTCACTTCTCAGAATGACCGCATGCCCTTAACTAATAAAACTATGGTTAACGTCATTATTACGAGTGTGTGCTGTTAATGACTGAGAAGGTACTGGATAATAACGGTGTGCGTCAAGTATCACGACACTTTTCAAATTTATTAGCAAATTTGACTTCTAGCTATGTCACGCACTCTGTTGAAATCACAAGTCTACCTTTCATACACGAAAACCCATTGCCGCCTATAATTCTTCCAGTTATGTGAAATAATCAAAGTAAGATACATTCTGTGTAAATAACTATATTGTTTCGCCTTTCCGCTGTTACCAAACTGTCGTATATTCCTTTTCACATCTTTAACTACACGCTTCGGGTCTATGCACCGGCCAAAGATTCGACAGAATCCTCATGGTTCACTCCAAGCAATGCCTATCGTCTGGACTTGCCGCGGTGTATTTCAGAGAGACCGAACGGCGACAAAAAGAGCACGCAACGCTGGCTAATGTGAGGTACGCTAACACCACACGTAACAGTTTTCCAAATAATCTAGGGTCAATTTATAAAACACAAAAAAATGTCTGTCATAAAAAAAACTACATCCAAAAGCTAAAACCTCCAGTAATGAATCACCAGTCGCAGTCACTTAAATATCAAGTAAAATAATGAAAGTCAAGGTTTGTGTACAAGATACCAATTTTTCTGTTTCAGTAAGAAATTAGCACATTTTGATAAACAAGGCAAAATGGAACAGTATAATTACAAATACATAACTGATCGTAGTATGACAACATAGTCCAGCTCTAGTAATAGCAGAGGAAAGCGATTAAATCAATAATACATAAAAGATACAAAAATTGTTTGAAAATGTGCACACAACGGAAAAATATAGTTTAGGTTTCATTGAAATTTCTCATAATCAGAGATTGGAACGAGCGACGTATATTTGCTTTGAAGAAACTTCTTAATAGGCAAGATCACATTCAATACTTTTTATTCCTGTTGACCGGTTTCAACAGTTTGTCATTTCCTCATCTGTCACGTGATACATTTACATAGAGTACATAGACCGAGCGAGGTGGCGTAGTGGCTAACCCACTGGACTCCCATTCGGGAGGACGACGGTTCAATCCCGCGTCCGGTCATCCTGATTTAGGTTTTCCGTGATATCCCTAAATCGCTCCAGGCAAATGCCGGGATGGTTCCTTTGAAAGGGCACGGCCGACTTCCTTCCCCGTCCTTTCCTAGTCCGATGAGACCGATGACCTCGCTGTCTGGTCTTCCCCAAACAACCCAACCCCCATAGAGTACATGTACAATCATTATTTATATTTACCTCTACAAATGTCAACATGACATGAGTCATATAATCATACAGGAAATGGCTGTATAATAACAAGTTTTTTGTAGGTATAAAATTTAGAATTTCGATTTCCTCATTTGTTATAGCAAATATAATTCGTTATTGTACATGCACTCTCTGTCAATGCATTACTTTATAGATTAGAAGACGATGGTCATAACGGCTGAAACCGCTTATCAGGAATTATATACACTTAAGGTTGAACAACAACAACAACATTGTTTTTGTTCTATTATTTTTTATTATTTCAAATTATTTTTCGGCTTACTAACCGGGTAATTTGTATACAGTAGCGTCATAGTTAATAACCGTGAGAACTGCGGTAGTCCTTTATCTCTGCCTGTCGTACAAGTTGACTTTGCTGAACAGATATGCTTCACGAAACGACAAACATATTTGTCACTCTCGCCTTGAATTGTGAGTTACCTATTGCCACTACGGCTTGACGTGCTGACCTTGAATGAAATTGTTTATCGAATTAAAGTTATAGGTTATGTGGTCCTATTGACACTCCCTGATCTCTGCCGGTCGTACAAGTGCGAACAAACTTTCCTAATGCAAAACACGTTTTTGGACAAATGGAAATATAGATATGAAGATGTATTGGAAATTCATGACCATTAGTTCATGTCCTGTGGTTCATTTTTACAGTCGTTTTTTCTTTATTACAACTACTTTTATCCCAACGTCTGAGCTTATTCCAAATACTGCTATTGCTTAAAGTGCGTAAGTTTCTCACGGGCCTCTGCTAAATAGACTTTACGGACTATAAGACGCACTTTTATCTTAAAAAAAATTGCCTCCAAAATCACGTGCGTCTTATACTAGAAATTAATATAAAAATGTCCAGTGTTTGATTTAATTTTCTCACTGGTCTTAAAAATGGCCTTATAGATATTCGATGCCGCGGATAACCTATCACTATCTGGCAACACTGGATTCAACTGGCAGCAGCAAAGCATAGATGCGACAAACATGAGTTGCGGGGTTTCACAAGCTTGCTAACTCTGTCTCCTTCCCGCCTCTCCATCACAAATCTAGAACATTGTCTAGCCTACGATGCTGTCTACGGTGGCAGTGAACTTGAATTAAAAGTGATTTGTGTTATTGGTAACAGTACATTAGTAGCTCGTTTCATAATGGAATAAAATTAAAGGTATTCTTATGATGCGGGCTACAAATTGAAAGTAACAGCATATGCAGAAGAACATGGAAACGGACCAGCTGAGTGGCATTTCAGCTTTCCACCAACAGAAATAACCATTCGCTACTGGTCGGGCTAGTAAAGAAGAACTGAAAAAATGAGGAAGACTAAATGTCCAAATAGAGGACTGAATGCAAAATGGCCAAAACTAGAAGATGACGTACTGAAATGGATTCGAGGATACCTTCAAAATGACATGGGAATTAATACAAAAGGAATTCAAATACATGTTCGTAAGCTAGCGCTACAGTGGAGCTTAATAGACTTTAAGGATGGAGCTGGTTGGTACAACATGCGAACCAAAGCAAAATATCTCAGAAAACGCCACAAGAGTATGAAGAGAAAATATTATCTTTTCCTCGCCTTATTATTCAACATCGAAAGAAAATCAGTGAGGAACTAAACAAAATAGCGAATACGGACGAAACTCCCCTGACATTTGATGTGTCAAGTAACAGACCTGTTGCCATGAAAGGTACTAAAACTGTAGTTATAAAATGAAGTCGACATGAAAAAAGTGCTACACTGTTGCCCTTTAATCCAGTGATCATTTTCAAGGTCAAAACAATGCCAGAACCTCCTGAAACACAGCCAGGTGGTGGTGGTGTTCACATACATGACAAGGGTTGGATAAGGAGGCGAATATGAAATCATGGATTGACGGAATGTGAAAGAGAAGGAAGGGTGCTTTATTGAAGAAGAATTCGATATCAGTTTAGTAGTCATTTGAAAAATTCCGTGAAAGAGAAACTGAGACAGGGAAATACAAATCTTGCTGTTATTCCGGGAGGACCTACTTGATACTGCAATAGATTGATGTCTCGATAATTAAAACATTTAAACTGCATATGAGAGACAAAGGGAACAAATCGATGATGGATGAAACCCAACATGAATTCACGCCGATGGGAAATTTAAAACGACCCACAGTGAAACAAATGTGTCGGTGGATAAAGCAGTCGTGCTCTAGAGTGAGAGAAGAGATTATTGTTAAGTGCAGCGTAAGTAACGCTCTCGATGGCAGTGAAGACCATCTAATATGTGAAGAGGACAACGATGACAACGAAGAGGAAGAAGAAGAAGAAGAAGAAGAAGAAGAAGAAGAAGAAGGATGTTCAGATGACGATTTTCAGGTTTTTAAAGGTCAGTTCTGTTTTATAATCTAAGAATTTTTTTTACTCAGGCTTTGCAGTATAGCAATAAAATGATAAAACTGTTATTTTTTAAAACACTGCTTCAAAATTAAGGTGGGTCTTTTAGTCTGTAAAATACGGTACTGAACGCCATCTTGGCTTTTAAAAGTTTCTTCATTTTTTTCTGCATAAATGTACAATAACGAGTTACCTTAACTGAATAAATCGCTCGAAAAGGGAAATCGTATAGTTCTGAAACAGATATTCATATCGTTAGTTAGTACATATTTATAAAGGGTTGTATCAACACGCCGCATGGTAGCCTTCGCGTATTACAAAGGGACAACAGGACGCGGTGACCACTGCTAGTGCATGCAATCTGCGCCCCCAGCACTGTGGGCCAGCTTTACAACATCCGCCCCCCCCCCCCCCCAGAACGAGACAACAGATGTGCGGGTAACGCATCCCGACTGATATACTTTCAGACGACGATGTCATTGTAAGAAGTGAAGGACCATAGTGACTCACCAACGAATGCATCACCCGTCAACACAATAGCGGAAACGTGGTAAAAACCTGTTGCGCAAAGCAGAGCGTGGTGTAAAATAAGGTTTTAATTTTTTTTACTTTATCCCTCGAACTTCGTTATTGTGCCTCTAAATTTTTCTTTTTTTGTGTGATGGTTGCACTGACTGACAAAAGAAATGCATCACGTAGAAGACATGGTCGGTTGTCACTTCAGCTTCATACACGTACACGCCATCGGCGGGTATTCTAATGATTAGAGTTGCAATTCTCTGTAACAGAGTGGTCATCGGAGTTCATTAGTGTTTTTTTAAATATAGTAAAGAGAGCCCACTGGTTGCAATGGATTTTATAGTCGAATTGACCATGGTTTCGATTCCTAAACTAAGGGAGTCCTCATCAGAATTTATATTACCTAAATAAGGGGGGATACAAAGTTAGTCATTAATAAGAAGAATACAAGACAGTAATAATTAATAGCCGTACATAAAGATACGTAAAAAGTTGAGCATAACAGCTCTCGTCATACAATTTTAACACCAAAAAGGCCACATCACATAATACGTAAAAGTTTTACTGTCATTTCTAGTTAAAAATTAAACATTGCCGTTAAGGGCTGCTTGTGTATACTGAAACAGGTGGCATCAGACTGGGTGCCGTTTGCGCCGGCTATACTACGATGTGAACATGAGGTGTCACGCCATCTAGTGATGAAAGTTGGTGATATCTGCTTTACGTGATAGAAAGGTTACAGCAGTTTGTATAGTAGATGTGTCTACAACTTTTAAACATTTTATAGTATGAAGACATATTATTGTTTAAAAGCAGTAAGAAATTATGAAAGGATTTTTTCAGTAATTTGTTACAGTGAAATACAGTAAGTGATTAAACTGCAATAAGAGTATGGGGAGGAAAACAACATTTCAGAAAAAATACGAGGAAAAATTGACATAGATGAATGGTAATGGAGTCGTTATCTGAATTAACCCGGTCGTCTCTTTGACGTCTGCTATGATGCCCCTAAGTCTCATTTGTGTAAAGATTGGGTTATGCTCAATCAGGAAATGAACCGTGCCACTGCCGCAATTGGGATGATTCACCCATAATCGTCCCCTGATGTCTGGGAAAAAGTTGTATGTCCTTCGGCCTTTGTAACTGCGGTCCCACTCCCGCTACCGGACAACCAACCACCAAGTGCTGAGTTGAGTATTATGTACGATGTGTTCCCCTCTTATTTCCCTGATCTGGTCAGTCTTCCCCTCTTAAGCCAGTAGCATGTGACCCGTTATCTTATCGTTATGTCGTTGGGGAAGACGCCCTACACCTCACACAGAGCCTGTGTTTAGTGCCGAGTGCCCCCGACAGCCTGAGCACACTCCTTTGTCTCCGCCTCACTGCTGCCCTGTTGGTTACTAGAGCAAGCCTATGCGACCATACAGTCGCTGCGAAGACCACCGCCGACTCACAGAGAGCGCAGTGGTAGGCTCTGATTTGTGTGATTGGTAGCGTTTGTGCATGCAAGTTTGTAGAGTCTTGTCTCTACTTTACTGGTAGTAATGCGTGTGTGTCGATGGAAATAGTGTTTTTTCGACAGTGTATTCTCTCAGATATCATGTCGCTATTCCTCTTTTAATGTTTATGTTCTGTATTTTGATCGATCGGTGTCTCTGTAATAAGCCTTCCAGGAATATGTAAGCTGTCCTGTGTGCTGCGATTGTTTGTTTGCTTTGCACCAATCTTGTATAGTGTTTAAGAGACCAATGCCTTTGTTCTCTAGTGACGAATAGTTGTCCGCGGAAATCCTACTAACAAAAATCGGCACATGACACAACCCAACCAATGCGTGAGTCATCGTCTATGAGGTGCAAGTGAGGCTCGATTCTTCATGTACATAGATACTCTGCAAGTCGCCGCACGGTGCTTGGCGGAGGGTACCCTGTACCACCATTTGTCATTTCCATTTCTGTTCCACTCGCAAATAGAGCGAGGGAAAAACGACTCCTATATGCTTCATATGAGCCCTAATTTCTCGTATTTTATCTTCGTGGTGCTTAACGCGCGATTATACACTCCTGGAAATAAGAACACCGTGAATTCATTGTCCCAGGAAGGGGAAACTTTATTGACACATTCCTGGGGTCAGATACATCACATGATCACACTGACAGAACCACAGGCACATAGACACAGGCAACAGAGCATGCACAAGGTCGGCACTACTACAGTGTATATCCACCTTTCGCAGCAATACAGGCTGCTATTGTCCCATGGAGACGATCGTAGAGATGCTGGATGTAGTCCTGTGGAACGGTTTGAAATGCCATTTCCACATGGCGCCTCAGTTGGACCAGCGTTCGTTCTGGACGTGCAGACCGCGTGAGACGACGCTTCATCCAGTCCCAAACATGCTCAATGAGGGACAGATCCGAAGATCCTGCTGGCCATGGTAGTTGACTTACACCTTCTAGAGCACGTTGGGTGGCACGGGATACATGCGGACGTGCATTGTCCAGTTGGAACAGTAAGTTCCCTTGCCGGTCTAGGAATAGTAGAACGATGGGTTCGATGACGGTTTGGATGTACCGTGCACTATTCAGTGTCCCCTCGACGATCATCAGAGGTGTACGGCCAGTGTAGGTGATCGCTCCCCACACCATGATGCCGGGTGTTGGCCCTGTGTGCCTCGGTCGTATGCAGTCCTGATTGTGGCGCTCACCTGCACGGCGCCAAACCCGCATACGACCATCATTGGCACCAAGGCAGAAGCGACTCTCATCGCTGAAGACGACACGTCTCCATTCGTCCCTCCATTCACGCCTGTCGCGACACCACTGGAGGCTGGCTGCACGATGTTGGGCCGTGAGCGGAAGACGGCCTAACGGTGTGCGGGACCGTAGCGCAGCTTCATGGAGACGGTTGCGAATTGTCCTCGCCGATACCCCAGGAGCAACAGTGTCCCTAATTTGCTGGGAAGTGGCGGTGGGGTCCCCTACGGCACTGCGTAGGATCCTACGGTCTTGGCGTGCATCCGTGCGTCGCTGCGGTCCGGTCCCAGGTCGACGGGCACGTGCACCTTCCGCCGACCACTGGCGACAACATCGATGTACTATGGAGACCTCACGCCCCACGTGTTGAGCAATCCGGCGGTACGTCCACCCGGCCTCCCGCATGCCCACTATACGCCCTCGCTCAAAGTCCGTCAACTGCACATACGGTTCACGTCCACGCTGTCGCGGCATGCTACCAGTGTTAAAGACTGCGATGGAGCTCCGTATGCCACGGCAAACTGGCTGACACTGACGGCGGCGGTGCACAAATGCTGCGCAGCTAGCGCCATTCGACGGCCAACACCGCGGTTCCTGGTGTGTCCGCTGTGCCGTGCGTGTGGTCATTGCTTGTACAGCCCTCTCGCAGTGTGCGGAGCAAGTATGGTGGGTCTGACACACCGGTGTCAATGTGTTATTTTTTCCATTTCCAGGAGTGTATGTTGGCAGCAGTGGAATCGTCCGGAAGTCAGCTTCAAATACCAGTTCTCTAAATTTTGTCAATAGCGTTTCCCGAAAAGAACGTCTCCTTCCTCCAGAGATCCCATTTGAGTTCCTGAAGCTTCTACAAACAATGGGTCCCGAAATCGAGCCTCTGGGGCATCGTTCTGTGATCTCTTTGACCACTTTCGCCCTTCCCGCCTGCACCTGAAAGTCACGTAGTCGTGCAAACAATGCAGATCACCAAAGCTTATCGAAGCTCCCTGGAGTGTCGATTAAGATATCGATAGAATACTTAAGTTGATTATGCCGTATGATGTTACTGTATTTACAGCATCGTCTACTGATTCTCCTACTCCGAACCCATATTGATGGGGGCTAAGACCGCAGTGTTCTCTATGTTCCTGCAGGCGCTTATATAGCAGCCGTTCCTGCACCTTAGGTAGACATTGATGAGGCACGTAAATCTGTAGAACTTGGTTTCTGATAGGTCTTTGTCTACAGATTTCTTGACGATAACTGTATTGGCGGTTTTTTCATGATTTAGGCGTCACTTAATACATAAGTCAGGTGTTATTAGCGACATTGCCTCTTGTTATTTTTCTTCATGGATATTGTCTGGCCCTGGTGTTTTGTTTTTATTCAGACAGGTGATTGCCAGTTGAACTATGAAGCGAGCAAGAAAGTAAACGAAACACAAAAATTGCTTTAGCACAATTACTTCCGCTTATAATATGTGTCTTGTGGGCAGCAGTGCTGTCGATGAGTTCATACTGGACGTGACAAAGTTTCTGCACCGTTTTCTTCTCTCAGGTCAACGCTCTGCCTGTAGGCTGGGGGTCGTTTTCTGAGAAGTTGGCAGCTTATTTGCGTCGCACTTCGTTTGCACCTCACGCCCGACTTTTATTAGCTGTTGTCTCGCCCTTCCGGGCCGGGCCGGCAGTCGATTCCGACAACTTGATTGTAACGATGTTAGAGCTCGTCGGCGCTCCAAGCTGCCGTTATCGACGAGTTCTGGCTCCTCGGCTCTCAGACGAAATGAAGGCAACTCAATTACCAGCAGCTGCCAGCTAAACGTCGTTACCTCGCTCAAGTGTCACTTTGGCCGCTTCCGCAGGAAAATATTACGTCGTTTATGGCCGCTGTCACCGAGGAGAGCACTCAGACATCGTCAGCGGATGAGAAACACGCAAACAATAAAACAAGTACAACGAACAATTACGCTCTATTCGAAAGAGACGGAATGGGCTTGTAGGCTAAAACTGAGTGCGCCATGATACTCAGAAGCTTTGAAAAGATAACCCCTGTAATTTAAAAATTGGTTTGGAAGAATATGACTTTCGGTCCATACTAAAGCAATGATGTTTTCGTGTAAATCACGAAGATAGAAGAAAGTTTCCCGAGAACACTATGTCGGGACTGAACGAGAAATCCAACAAATCAGTGATGGATTAATTTCTTTTTCACATGTAAATGTCTTTTGAGGTGATGGGCCCCAGATCCGTCAGGAGCCATAAAGATTTGGAGCACAGGGTGTTAACATTTTATACAAGCTCGAAGACCTTAGCGCAGTTGTCTACCGAGCCCTCTCCATTATTGGGCTGCACCTGTACCGAGTCACTCCCCTACTTCCGCTTCCACACTTAGCGTTTCCTACACAAAGCAACATGTACGGGCTAGATGGACTTGGTGGTCTAACGATGAAAGGCGAGCCTGGAGACAGTAAAGTCGCAGAATCGAATCCTGGTCAGACATCGGTTTTTTTTTCAATTTGCTTTTACTCTAGCCTCCACCTCTCAGTGATGTGAAGATACATCCAAACATATGATGATATCACCATATCCAAGAATCTAACACCAATAAATGGAGTACTAAAAGGAGCTCCGATCACTCCAACACTGTTCAACAAGACAGCTAATATCACGAAGATCGTAATGGAGCATCTCAACAGCACTCATGCTTTATGCAGATGAAATGGTAAGAGTTTCAGAAGACAAAGAAGGACTATATAAGGTGCTAAACAGACTGTCATGGGCTGTGGAAAATTACGTACAAATAGACCACAGCAAAAGCAAACAGGTGATCATCAAAACGGTGGTAAGGTCTTAACAAAAAACACGCTGACCCTTCAAAACAAACCTCTAGGAGAAATACCAAAGTATAAGTATCCCGGAGTTCTCTGCAAACAATACTCACATCGTTCAACACCCATGTGAAAGATTGATGCAACAGCAGCAATAAAAGCAATTTAAAACATTCAACAGCCTCAGAAACTCTCAATAAAAACGGCGATGACACTATTTAAAACTGAAGTGATATCAGGTGTTCCCCAGGGAAGCGTCCTGGGACCTCTGCTGTTCCTGATCTATATAAATGACCTGGGTAACAATCTGAGCAGTTCTCTTAGGTTGTTCGCAGATGATGCTGTAATTTACCGTCTAGTAAGGTCATCCGAAGACTAGTATCAGTTGCAAAGCGATTTAGAAAAGATTGCTGTATGGTGTGTCAGGTGGCAGTTGACGCTAAATAACGAAAAGTGTGAGGTGATCCACATGAGTTCCAAAAGAAATCCGTTGGAAGATTATTCGATAAATAGTACAATTCTCAAGGCTGTCAATTCAACTAAGTACCTGGGTGTTAAAATTACGAACAACTTTAGTTGGAAAGAGCACATAGATAATATTGTGGGGAAGGCGAGCCAAAGGTTGCGTTTCATTGGCAGGACACTTAGAAGATGCAACAAGTCCACTGAAGAGACAGCTTACACTACACTCGTTCGTCCTCTGTTAGAATATTGCTGCGCGATGTGGGATCCTTACCAGGTGGGATTGACGGAGGACATCGAAAGGGTGCAAAAAAGGGCAGCTCGTTTTGTATTAGGGGAGAAAGTGTGGCAGATATGATACGGGAGTTGGGATGGAAGTAATTACAGCAAAGACGTTTTTCGTCGCGGCAAGACCTTTCTACGAAATTTCAGTCACCAACTTTCTCTTCCGAATGCGAAAATATTTTGTTGAGCCCAACCTACGTAGGTAGGAATGATCATCAAAATAAAATAAGAGAAATCAGAGCTCGAACAGAAAGGTTTAGGTGTTCGTTTTTCCCGCCCGCTGTTCGGGAATGGAATAGTAGAGATATAGTATGATTGTGGTTCGATGAACCCTCTGCCAAGCACTTAAATGTGAATTGCAGAGTAGTCATGTAGATGTAGATGTAGATGTAGATGTAGACCATAGCACCAATAGCCATTTACGGGATCCACATAATTTGGGACAAACTAAACGTCAGTGACCTGGTAACAGTAGAGAAAGTCAAATCTCGATAAGTGTTACGAATCCTGGGCATCGGGAAGTTAGCACTTTAAAGACTGAGAGGAGATCCGAATGCAGATGCTCCTGTCCAACGCCAAGGCCTACGGAAACACGCGGGCAATACTCATAGAAAAACACAACTCTGTCTGAAATGATTCTACTCAAACGATGCCATAATGGCAACAGAGCGGAAACAGGCAAACTACCAACTCCGACACTTGGTAACACGAGTTTTGCCAAAACAAGAAATTCTACCAGCCAAATGAACACTGCAGTGAACACTGTGAAATATATCACGCATAAAACAGCAGAGAAGGACAAACGTCAATAATAAAACTAGGAGTAGAGTAACTTAACTCTATATTTGTATTGGTAATTGCACATTGGGAGCATTTTCATTAATAAAATAAAAATGATTTGAAGATATGCCAGAAAAGACATAGGGTCCGATTTTCCCGTTAAACTGTAGGTCCCCTTCCCTCGGTAGGATTACTACGGTAGGTTAACGGAGCACTAAGTGCGATTGTAGGAACAAAACCGAATAATAAACTTCGGCTTATTGGGAGAAACGTTGGGAGTGTAACTCATCTGCAAAGGATGTCTCGTACAGAATACTTGCGCGAGCCATTCTTGAGTATTCATCGAGCGTTTGGAATTCCCAGCAGGTCGGATAAAGGAAGACATCGAAGCAGTTCAGAGCTCTGCAGCTAGATTTATTAACTATAGGTTCGCTCAACGCATGAGTGTAACGGAATTGCTCCGTGAACTCAAATGGCAAGCACTGGAAGAAAGAAGACGTTCTTCTGCGAAACACCATCGAGAAAGTTTAGAGAACCAGCATTTGTGACAGACTGCAGAAAAGTCAAACTGCCACCATCAGTCACCTCACGCAAGGACCGCAGAGACAAGTTAAGAAAAATCAGGGTTAGTACTGAACCATATAGACCGCCGCATTTTCCTCGCTCCATTTTCGACCGGAACGCGAAACGGAATGACCCTCTGCCACACATCGTGCACCGTATGGTCGCTTGCGGAGTATGTACACAGTTGTAGATGTAGACGTCGCATTGTGCAGTAGCGTCAGCGTACATACGTTCGCTGCCAAAGCGGTGCTTAGCAGCAGGGACTGGTGTCCTGTAACTTCGACGGTCTGTAACGTGTCGTTGGAGGTCGTTTCCAGACATGGATTATTGCCCTTAATTTGTTCCTAAAGCACCCTTTACAGCCTCACGAAGTTTGTCGATACTATTTTGTTCCAACCTGCATATTAGAAAGAGTTTATAGAAAGCTTGCATGGTTCAGGAATTAGAGATTCCTTTCAAATAAAAGAGTTTAGTTATAAATAATATGTACAAATATTTATGTACTCTTGAATTTTAGTAAGATCATACATTGTAACAATAAAAAGGAATCAAGCAAACATCTTCAAGGAGTGCATAGCCTGATTAAAGCGCGAGGAAAGATATTCCCGTTTGGCAAGGTGGGATTAAGCTACGAAAGTAATTAGGTGGGTATTTGATTGGACTCCTTTAACAAGTATTTGTATTTTCTTGTAAAATAAACTGAGCAACTTATTTCTTATCCAAATCAGAAGCTGAAATTCGAGTATTAGTGCACTTTACGTCCAGTTTCATGTTTTGCCGTTCACACATTAGGTGGTATACTTTAGCTTGCGTTTGTAGAATGAGTTTTTATTAATTTTACGCTATAATCTCTGCACCTCTATCATCTCAGATGTCAGTTTTCGACGTTATTCATATATCTCTCACAATATCTAGAACTTCCAGTATTCAGTCGATACTCACGATGTTCCCAGATGTATTACTTAAACGTCACTGATACAGTGTCAGTAACGCTCTATTATTTGCTACTGTAGATCTCTTCATTCTGTTCTACATCTTTCGTTTCTCCTCTTTGCAAATGCCGATTTCATAATGTGATTTCACCATATAAAAATTGTTTGACCGCAGCCCGGTCCCAGGCGCCTTGCCATGCTTCGCGCGGCTCCTTCTGTGGAAGGACCGAGTACTCCATCGACCTGGGCGTGTGTGTTGTCCTTAGCTAAGCTAGTTTAAGTTAGATTACGTAGTGTGTAAGCCTAGGGACCGATGACCTCAGGAGTTTGGTCCCATAGGAACTTAACACAAATTTCCAAATTTATTTGTCTACTGCATTCTTACACTGTTTTACTGCAAGAGGGTTGTGCCTAGTGAAGCACTTTCATGCTCAAAATAACCTTTCTCTCGACATCCGCTTCACTTTTATACCACAGATTTAACCTTTTAAATGTTTTTATTAGTTAAACATGTTAATCAGCTGGTGTCGGTCGTGTTCTCGAACTAATAACTAATAAAAACCATTTACAACTGAAGCGGTTGATTATCTGATTCGGCTATGTAGTTGCGAATGTCCTTCCTATCAAATCAGATGTTTTTATTAGTGTAACAAACTTCGTATGAAAATATGTGTTTCAGTAGTTCGGTGAACAGAATCATAAGACAGAAAAGAAAAGAAAGGTAGAAGGAAGCTACATACAAGTAAACTATCTTTATTAGCTTTCCAACTAAAACCTTGGGCGCAATACACTATCATGCGTTTATATAGCTGGCGGAAACCACAAGCAAAGGCTTGTTTTGCAATTAGTAAGTGAATAGTCGCAAAGATTGAAGTTCAAGAGCCGGCAGCGGTGGCCGAGCGGTTCTAGGCGCTTCAGTTCGGAACCGCGTGACTGCTACGGTCGCAGGTTCGAATCCTGCCTCCGGCATGGTTGTGTGTGATGTCCTTAGGTTAGTTAGGTTCAAGTAGTTCTAAGTTCTAGAGGACTGATGACCTCAGATGTTAAGACCCACAGTACTCAGAGCCATTTGAACCGTTTTTTGAAGTACAAGACTCACGTACGGGAGAAGTCAGGTTCAATTCCACACCCAGTTGTCGAGATTTAGGTACCCAGTGCTCTCCCTAAATCGATTAAAGTTGCGAGTGATTCCTTTTGAACGAACAAGACCGATTTACTTCCCGCTCCTTCTGAGCTTGCCTTCCATCTCTAATGAACTTGTAGTTGAAATATTTAGCAATTTTCATTCTTTCTTTTGAGACCGATTCAAGCATTGGCTGAGGCCTTCAAATGTGCAAGTGTGACGCAGCCAGCTGAACTTGCGACGATAATAGTATCCTGTCGTACTACGGGGCGAAATGACAACATGGTCCCCTACGATGATGTCTTGCAAAAATGGATCTCGACCATATGTCTCAAAGAAATCACCAGAAATTTTAGCTCATGAGGTCCTTTGCTCGACGCTTAATCTGCGGAGCACAAATCCCCCCACCCCTCACCCAACCCATCTGTCACTCAATTATTTCTGAACGCCGTTGTTTAGTTAGTACTGTCTCTAACTATACTCAAGTCATATATTACTATTCTCGGAGTCATTCATCAATGTTGTCTTTGCTTGATTCTTTTGCTATTTAGAAAAAAACACCGAAGCTGGCCGAAGAAAATGTCGAACTACACGCAGGGTATTTCTGTTTGATGTATTGACTGGAAACGGCTTTAATTGTGGGTAAATATAAGATAACATCAATAAACAAGAGAAATAATCCCAGCCGGCCGGGCTGGCCGAGCAGTTCTAGGTGCTTCAGTCTGGAACCTCGCGACCGCTACGGTCACAGGTTCGAATCCTGCCTCGGGCATGGATGTGTGTGAGGTCCTTAGGTTAGTTAGGTTTAAGTAGTTCTAAGTTCTAGGGGACTGATGGCCTCAGATGTTGTCCCATAGTGCTTAGAGCCATTTGAACCAAATAATCCCATACTATTTTTAAGAAGATGATGCCCCACAGCTCATAAATATCGGAAGAACTCCATGATTTACCGCCAAGAACTTCTGATAGAATTTCTTCATTTAACAAACAGTTTCAGTCAATAGACCATCAACAGCTTCATACCAGGCGTCAAATAGTAAAATCCAGGTATTCGCCACAGTTTACAAATAGTAAAAAATTACATTGCCAATCATAAGAATGTGCCAAAGAGAGCACCCAACCATGTGATAAAAATGTACGTAGTATTAAGACAGTTACATGTAGTGTAAAAGAGTGCACTGTATGGTACTGTACATTTTTATGACTGACGAAGTAAACTTGATTTTATTATTTGAACGCCATTGATTTTATTGCCTAATCTGTTTTTAAACGTTTTTATGAACCTGAAGATAATCAATAGTATGATTAAAGAAATTTTACAAGAAGCTCTTGAAGGTAAATCACGACGCTCTTCCTTAGTATTTCCTTACAATATAAGTTCCGTCACGAGATCGTTTCGTTATTGCGGGAGCTTTACAGAGACGCTCAACAAACAGCAGTGACAGACGCTGCAGGAGAGGCGTTGTGTATCACAGAGAAGTTTACAGTTGATATTCCATGGCTGTACGTTCCGAAAAGAATCGAGCAACTTCCTCACACACGTATTTACGGAAGTGTCCGCGAAAATCATAGAACATCGGAAAAGAGTCCATGTGAAGATATCTGTACATCGAGGAAGCAATGATGGAAATAAAAGAAAGGTTCAGGAGTGGAATTAAAATGCAAGGTGAAAGGATATCAATGATACGATTCGCTGATGACATTGCTATCCTGAGTGAAAGTGAAGAAGAATTAAATGATCTGCTGAACGGAATGAACAGTCTAATGAGTGCACAGTATGGTTTGAGAGTAAATCGGAGAAAGACGAAGGTAATGAGAAGTAGTAGAAATGAGAACAGCGAGAAACTTAACATCAGGATTGATGGTCACGAAGTCAATGAAGTTAAGGAATTCTGCTACCTAGGCAGTAAAATAACCAATGACGGACGGAGCAAGGAGGACATCAAAAGTAGGCTCGCTATGGCAAAAAAGGCATTTCTGGCCAAGAGAAGTCTACTAATATCAAATACCGGCCTTAATTTGAGGAAGAAATTTCTGAGGATGTACGTCTGGAGTACAGCATTGTAGGGTAGTGAAACATTTACTGTGGGAAAACCGGAACAGAAGAGAATCGAAGCATTTGAGATGTGGTGCTATAGACGAATGTTGAGAATTAGGTGGACTGATAAGGTAAGGAATGAGGAGGTTCTACGCAATATCGGAGAGGAAAGGAATATGTGGAAAACACTGATAAGGAGAAGGGACAGGATGATAGGACATCTGCTAAGAAATGAGGGAATTACTTCCATGGTACTAGAGGGAACTGTAGAGGGCAAAAACTGTAGAGGAAGACAGAGATTGGAATACGTCAAGCAAATAATTGAGGACGTAGGTTGCAAGTGCTACTCTGAGATGAAGAGGTTAGCACAGGAAAGGAATTCGTGGCGGGCCGCATCAAACCAGTCACTAAACTGATGACAAGTTTTACCGATCGTCCGTGTTCCCACGCACTTTTCGTTAGGTGGAGCTGGGAATGGACCAAAATGATCTTGGTATCAGATGTACCCTCCTCCACATACCGTAAGGTATCTTGTGGAGTGTGTATGTACACACAGTAATAACTTCTGGAGTCTTTCACATTGTCGTAATACTATGAAGCGACACGAAAGGGGAAGAATATGTAAAATCAGTAGTAGGAAAGGGAATGAGAACTTCAATTCGTTCGCAGTATTCTGAGAAAGTGAAAGAGGACAACGGTTCAAACAAAACCCGTCTGGCATCCAGACTGTCTTTGGTATCCCTAAATCACTTAAGCAAAATGGGTGGATGGTTCATATAAAAAAAAAAAAAAAACACGAATGATTTCCTGCCTCATCATTCTCCAATACGAGCTTCTACTTCATCTCTAACGTCATAATCATCAATGGGATATTAAATTCCTATATTCCTTTCCTTCTCTTCTAGGTTACTGCTTCTGCGCGTGGCGTCTTTGTCAAACGAGCAGGGCGCAATCCATAAGAAATTCAGAGACACACTGGTAGAATCATAAAAAGTGCATGTGACTCATATGAAAGTGCAAAAAGATACTCAGGGACCTCACACGAAAACGTTTGTTGTGAAAGTGTAAGGCGGAAGTCCAGTATAAACGCCTTGTAGTATCATACGACCTTACTCCATACGACACTGCGAAGAGGTTTAGGATTTAATCCGAAGATTTGGCACGTTATCCAATGACGAGGCATTTAGACCGCGTCCTATCCTCTTCTTTTGGCCAAAAATAGCGGTGAGGAGTCCACTTCCAGTTCGAGTGCCACCAAACGTGTGCTTACAGACTTCGGCTCGGGATGTGAGTATTTGATTTTACTGGGCTCGAGTGAGGATCTGCGAGAAAGAGTAGGGATCACACAATATACACCTCTCGGATAGCAATAAGAAGACATTTGAATTTAACTTCCCTTTGTGATCATCACCATCAGTGTCAAGAGCTCTCACTCAACGAGTCACAACGAAAGTGTTGGTCATAATACAAAGAAGACAGAAGCATACTTTGGTGTTCCGTAGCTGTAAGTCTCCAACTCAGCACCTACTGAGGTCAAAGTGTTATAAGTGTCTAGTTTTGCTTCTGGCATCATAGCAACATAATATTGAAAACTAAGGAGACTAGTATAGGCAAAGAGAGCATTTATCACTGAAAGAAGTCCATTTTTATCAATATATTCCCTCATTTCAGGAAGGAATTTCTAAGACTGCTCTTGGAGCATGGTATTGTGTGAAACAGATTAGTGAGTGTGAGAAAACCGAACAAGGAGAGAGATGTCGTGTTACCGAAGTATGCTGAAAATTAAGTGGATTGATAAGAAATGGGGAAATTCATTGCAGAATCGGAGAGCAAAGAAAATCTGGAAAAATTTACTAAAAGAAGGGACAAGATGATAGGACCTTTGTTAAGATACCAATAAAAGCTTAAATAGTGCTAGACACTAGATGTACCTGTGAAGGAGAACATTTTTAAAGCAAGACAGATGCTCCAATACGTAAAAAAGTAAATGACGACGTGGAGCTGCAAGCGCTACTGTGAGGTGAAGAAATTGGCACAGATAAGAAGTTGCAACGTGTGGCATGAAATCAACCAGGAGACCGATAAAAACAATGAAGAACACTATAGAATGCAATTTTTGGAAAATTTAGAGGCTCCTTCCATAAAAGTAGTATTGCAGTTTCATCTTTGAGTTGAGAGATTACAAAAAAACATGAAGTCTTTGTATGTGCTGCATGTCAGAGAACAGTTGGTTTAATTTTCGCAGGCTGTTTCCATTATCTATGTTGAAAGAGACCATGAGCGACTGCTGAGTACGGATACTTCCGCACTGCAGCGTGCTGAAATATTTCAGAAATCCTGATATTCCGTGCTTTAAGTCCTTTGTGGCTTACGGCTAAAGTGAGCCTGTTCTCTGTAAACATGAATGTACGTCAGAGTAATTAGCCAACACACGTCTTTCCTCTTTGACGCACTTCTCGCATGCTTTCACCCGAGTACAGCGTTCTCTGTACTTGCGCCACTCGCTGCGTGTGGTTTGAATATTTCTGTCGCCCATGCATTTCACTTCCCCCCCCCCCCCCCCCCCTCCTCACCCCCTCAACACTTTGCCGACGACCCGGAGCGCCTGCTTTGCATCACGTACTTCGCATAAGAGATTTCTGTCCGTGTTTGCAGTCAGGGCTAACGCGGTACTAGACGACCAAATTTTGTTCTCTTTTATACTCTCTCAGCACATTTCTACGAACGTCAGTAATGCCAAATTATGAGTGCTCCTTTTACATATCTGCAACGGCAATGAAAAATAACGAAGTAAACGATTACGTTCAGAATTTAAGTGTTTCATATTTCGACGAGAGTCTCGTGCCGTAATAAGCAAACATTTTTCTTGTGAAATATGGTTGGTTTCTTTATCTTTGAAAGTCGTCGCAGAACAAAAAAGAAATGTTCAGTAAATTCTGCTATGGAAATCAAATTAAATATACCATAGTTAGTTCTTGTTGCGATACATGGTCATATGGATTTCGTTTTCCGCGGTTTCCCTAGATTGTTTAAATCGATTGCCAGGTTAGTTCTTTTCAAAGCGCATGGCACAATTGAAAGGTGACGATGATCACGCATGTTTATTTTCAGGGAAGATTCAGCGAAAGAGCTTAGCGATGGCATGTAAGACATTACATGCTTGCAAAGGGACTGTGACCGGGGCCACAGCGGGAGCAGTGCAACAAGAAACCAGTGAGATATTCCCATACGTGCCTGGCCTGTTTTCGCACAGACATATTTGAGGGCGAACAACAACCAGTATTCTTGTTTGAATAGTGAAATACATAGATAAAACTATTATTGCTGAACTGAAGAACACACAAAAACCAGCAACTGACCGAGCGATATTCTAAATAAACATATTTATTAACTCATCAGCATTAACAAGCCATATCAGTACAATAATATCATTAATCACTTTTGTATTAGCAAAAAATGATGGAACACAACAACACATATTAGAGAATTCTTTTTCTTTATATTACGTACCATTCTGTGAGTTTGTCATGTTGTTCAGTTAAGTTTTGCGTTAAACTTTATTACCTTAGGTTAGAGATTAAGTAGCAAGCGGGAGGAACTTGCCCCCCTTCTTGCAGCGGTGTACCGTATGTTTCTAGAAGAGCATAGACATCCAAAGGATTGGAAAAGGGTACATGTCGTCCTCTGTTTCAAGAACGGACGTCGAACAGATGTGCAGAACTATATATCTATATCTCTAACGTCGATCAGTTGTAGAATTTTGAAACACCTATTATGTTCGAGTACTACGACTTTTTTGGAGACCAGAAATCTAATTTGTAGGAATCAGCATGGGTTTCGAAAAAGGCGGACGTGTGAAACCCAGCTCGCGCTATTCCTCCACGAGACTCAGAGGGCCTTAGACACAGGTTCCAAGGTAGATGTCGTGTTTCTTGAGTTCCGCATGGCGTTCGAGACAGTTCCCGACAGTCGTTAAATGACCAAAGTAAGAGCATATGGACTATCAGACCAATTGTGTGATTGGATTGAAGAGTTCCTAGAAAACAGCACGCAGCATGTCATTCTCAATGGAGAGAAGTCTTCCGAAGTAAGAGTGATTTCAGGTGTGCCGCAGGGGAGTGTCGTAGGACCGTTGCTATTCACAATATACAAAATGACCTTGTGGATAACATCGGAAGTTCACTGTGGCTTTTTGCGGATGATGCTGTGGTATATCGAGAGGTTGTAACAATGGAAAATTGTACTGAAATGCAAGAGGATCTGCAACGAATTGACGCATGGTGCAGGGAATGGCAATTGGATCTCAATGTAGACAAGTGTAATGTGCTGCGGATACATAGAAAAAAAGATCCTTTGTCATTTAGCTACAATGTAGCAGGTCAGCAACTGGAAGCAGTTAATTCCATAAATTATATGGGAGTAGGCATTATGAGTGATTTAAAGTGGAATGATCATATAAAGTTGATCGTCGGTAAAGCAGATGCCAGACTGAGATTCATTGGAAGAATCCTAAGGAAATGCAATCCGACAACAAAGGAAGTAGGTTACAGTACATTTGTTCACCCACTGCTTGAATACTGCTCACCGGTGTGGGAACCGTACCAGACAGGAATGATAGAAGAGGTAGAGAAGATCCAACGGGGAGCAGCGCGCTTCGTTATAAGATCATTTAGAAATCGCGAAAGCTTTGCGGAGATGATAGATAAACTCCAATGGAAGACTCTGCTAGAGAGACGCTCAGTAGCTCGGTACCGGCTTTTGTTGAAGTTTCGAGAACATATCTTCAACGAGGAGTCAAGCAGTATATTGCTCCCTCCTACGTATATCTCGCGAACAGACCATGAGGATAAAATCAGAGAGATTAGAGCCCACACAGAGGCATACCGACAATCTTTCTTTCCACGAACATTACGAGACTGGAGTAGAAGGGAGAACTGATAGAGGTACTCAAAGTACCCTCCGCCACACACCGTCAGGTGGCTTGGCGGAGTATGGATGTAGATGTATAAGTGAATAAGGATTTACTAGCATCGGAAGAAACACAATGAAGAAAAAAGTAAACGATGCAATATAAGTGTATTTAGGATAATTTTTGTTGAATGTATGATATTTCTTTTTCCCGGCATTTACTCAGTGTCTCAGTAGTATGACGGTCCACTTATGTCGTCCGTCTTGGCACCTTTTTTATTTCCTGGAATTAAAAAGGGACAACTTTGTGCTCGAACGATCCGAAAAGTACGAAATCATGCTTAGAATGACACTCGAGATAAAAAATAGTGGTGTCGTTCCCATACAAAACACTGCATCTACCACAAGTGACGTTTTAACAGACAGAAACAAAGTACAGAATTGTAAAATCATACAAGGGAAATTATACGTAATTCAGTGACGCCAGTGTATCATTACATTTTCAAACAATGGTGCCAAAGCCCTGTGCATAAAGTAAGTATAATAAACCTATTATTAACTGGAAAATTTTATGTTAGCCTACTTAGAGACCATGTGCAGCCATTCATGTTCCCAAACAATGATGGAATTGTCACCGGCCCACAATTTTTCGCAATTGGTTTGAGGAACATTCTGAACAAGCTAACAGAATGATTTGGCTACCCATGTCGTCCGATATGACTCCCGTCGAACGTTTATGGGACATAAGTGAGAGGTCAGTTCGTGCACAAAATCCTGCCCCACAACATGTCCGCAGTTACGGTCGGCTATAGAGGCATCATGGCTCAATATTTCTGCAGGAGGCTTCCAACGACATGTTGATCCCATGTGAGGTCGAGGTCCTGCACTATGGCGGGCAAACGGAGCTCCGACACGATATAAGGATGTACCCCAAAAGTTTTGACGCCTCAGCCTTTATAAAACTTACAAAGATAAATACATTTACTTATAACATGTGCATATTAGAACTTTTAATTTTTAATGTGACCACGCCACCAAGGAGGTTAAGCGATCAAATTGTTGCTTCCGATGAGACATATCGATTGAGATAATCATATGAATTAAGATGAGTGGATCAATTTAATTGCAAATTAATTCAATTTAACTTAGAAGACAGATACACTGACGGTGCGGCAGTATGTGTTGGCAGCGGATACTGGTAACTACACACGCAGTTTAGATTGTAGGATTTAGTTATCATTAATCATTTTGATTGATTGATGTTAAAGTTATAGTTCTGCCTGCAGTTTTAATGTCATTAAAGATACGTAAATTCTGTTTACAGCAATGAAAAGAGGAAACGAAATCTGATGAAAATGATATAACATTTGTAATTGTAAACTAAATGACAAAGATACCAAGACCATAAAATTGTGAATAAATAAACTCTAATTTACGGGCGAACATTGGAACATAGAAAATATTATATATACGTTTTTCTAGTAGAATTATAGCGCGCAGCTAATGGTATGATCGGAATTACAATTAAATGTATCTACGAAAAGTTGTAAATTTATGCTGGTTATCACATGAGGGAGCTGTGCGGTGTCACCGTGCGCACTTTTCGCTGGTAGGGGACGTTGAGAGTAAGAGAAGGGGTTACTTTTTGGAAGGGACGACCGAAGCTTTAAAAGGTTTCTTCGGGGTCTGTCTGTCTGTCCGTCGCACCTTCGTGGTCCGCCAGTCTGTTTTTTGAGGCCTGTCGGTCGGTTTGAGCGATGGTCCAGCAGCGACTTACGTGTCTGAAAATATTTCGCGTTTCGTGTAGACACTGACAAATTTTGTTCCGTTTTTGACTTACTTTATGGCACAGTTGCAGGACTTACAATTATTCAGGCTCAGTTTGGCCTCTGGTAATTTTAAATCGTGCCACTGCAGATAGTACAAACGTTACTCGAATTCCATGTCTAATAAACCTAAATGACAGTTAATAGTTGACTGAGTGTATTTTACCATAATTTGTAGCTGTGAACACAGGCTGATGTTTTTCCAGCTAGTTTATTAATTTTTTAAATTTATGGTGAGTTCTTATCCACCATTGTGGCTCGAGCCATATCATCTATTGCACCACAATAGATTATGTTGGTCACCAGAGACAGTAAAGTTTGCTGATTGGACAATAAATTTGATTTGTGAAAATTTAAATCAATTTTAGTTGCGCTAGTGATTTAAAACTTGCACCTATGTTTTAGCCTAGCAGTTTGTTGAATTCTAACCAGTTGTCAGTAACCATTCTAAAGTTTTGTTGTAAATTAAAGTGATGCATGGTAAATACATAAATATGCCCCTAGACGAACAGATGCAGAGCCCAATTTCATATACGTATAAACTTTAATTTAACTCTAGCAGCGTTGCACACAGAAACGCTAATTATTTGCATATCTATAAATGCCAGTTTGACCTTTATTGCATGGCACCTTCATAGTGTAGCAGTTTTAATGGCCAGCCACGTATCATTCCAGCGAAAGTACCCGTATTGGCAAAGATGCGCATACTTCTTATTTAAGAAAAAGGATGAAAAAAGTTGCCCTAGGCTGTCTGACTAACACAAAGAGAGCACCACATTATCTGCATGTCCCACAATGTTCATTCATTGGCCTACTACTGTTCGTGCTTTATGTTCATAATCTGTCATTTTATTTTAATCGGGAGGCAGAATTAATGTTCCTCGTGCATGATACAAGATTTGTTGCGAAGCCGAGCAAAGATTTATCAGTAGAGAAAATAGTTATAACGTTTTTTCTTAAAGTTACCTAGTATACCCAAGAAAAATAAAAAAATAAAGTAGGAAGTTCTAAGTTGTTAGATAGGCTTTGAATTTGAAAAATCATGTACAGGGGTACTAAAACTTTTGAGTTTGGATACGTTTGACATAAGAACAATTGACAGCTATGAAAGGATAAAGTCAGTAAGTTAACATATTTCGCATGTTTTCATTATAATTATTTCCATATAATATCCTGGGATAACACCTCACTTAAGCAGAAAATATTAGTTTCAAAAAAATGTAAATTCGCACAAATACGTATTGCAGACCTCTTTAACCAGCTGGGGATATTAACAGCAGCCTGCTAGTGGGGTTATTCACATAGAAAATTTGTCAACAATCAGCGTCAGCCTGAGAAAAGGATAAATGATTTGAATATTCCTGTCATGAATCCAGCACGAGTGTCCGCTGTCATGTCAGTGGCATGGCTGGCAGCAGGCCCTGTGATGTCAGAGGAGAATTATATGAACCAGTCAGGGCATACCTGCCTGGCGATAAATTCGCCAGATCGGCAGAGCTCTGGCGTAAACCTAATTCACGGGGACGACCATCATAGTATCTGCCTGGTGCACGTTGAACGATGACAGCTACTATTTGAAACATGAAACGAGGTCGCTTTGTCCTTAGGAGGAGACCAGTTTGTCTGATATCTAAATAAATATCGAACTCACAAGCTTTGTCTCACTTTATTTGTTGTTACGCGTGGTTGATTTCGCCTTTACAACCTCATCAGACGTATAGCGTCAACTGAATTTACGAACAATGTCGTTAAACAAGACTCTATTTCGTTTCGTAATCCGGCCTGTTATTTTCCCTGTGGCCTGCAGCGACTTCTCGGTGTCGTGGTCTTCACTGGAACTGGGACTGATTTTGGGGTGCGACAATCTACCCATCGACGGTACTGTGTCCAGACTAAGCGAGTGCAACTCTCGCTTCCCGCGAAGCAGACCGGTATTGCGGGCCCCGGACCGAGTAGGGGTCAGCCTGGCCGGTCGCCCCGGAAACACAGACGCTTCCCAGAGACTACCAGGAGGCGTCCATGGCGCCGCCAGAGGTCGCTACACCCGCGGCCGCGGACCTCTTTCCTTCCGCTCGACACGTAACTGCAAATAGAGCCAGCCATATCCATGCGCCAAGCAGTATTTAGGCTGGCGCAGGAGCGTTGAGAGGCAATTCGCGCCGAGCGAGCCCACTGGTGTCATCATAGCCGCCGCGTACCGGAGCCATCCTCGCAGGGCCTCTACTTGCTCTCGGACTCAGGTGACGTCAATGTGGACTCCACGACGCTCTTCACGAGACGCCCGGGGCTTGGTTTGGTGGAGTTGTATGGTTACTACAGACAGTTTATGTTTGGAAGAATCTCTGATTTAGTTATCGGTTGGCTTGGAGGGTCAGTCCTACCTCACGAAAATTGTTTTGTAAATTTTGAAGAAAGACTTTAGTTTGAATAAAAACGCTAAACTCACACTCTGAGATTTTCCTGTTCGCGAACAGCGGATATATTAGACGGGACCAACGCGCTGCGCGCCGCTTACAGCTCAGCAAAAGGCGCCACTTTTAAATCTCTCTCGCCAGAGCACCACCAGGCGAAGTCGCCCTTCCATCGCTCTTTGTCCCCCCCCCCTCCCCCCCCCCCCCCCGCTCCACGATCCCGATCAGGGGCGCCACGCTTACCCGCCACCAGAGGTCGTGGAGTCCACCTGTCCCCACTGCTCGAGTGGCCGGTGCATCCTTTTAATCAGCCGCAATTCAGAGCTCGGTCCCCAGATGAAAAGCATCTATGGATTTATGAAAGTGTGGACGTGGAGGTATCAGATGCTACTAAGTGTTATTAACATCCAGAGACTTACACACTGAAGCGCCAAAGAAACTGATACAGGCATGCGTATTCAAATACAGAGATATGTAAACAGGCAGAATGCGGCGCTGCTGTCGGCAATGTCTGACACAGTTGTTGGACTGGTTATTGCTGCTACATTGACAGGCTATCAGGATTTAAGCGAGTTTGAACGTGGTGTTATAGTCAGTACACGAGTGATGGGACATAACATTTCCGAGGTAAGACAACAAGTGTCTGGTGCAGTTGTTAGGTAGATTACTGCTGCTACAATGCTTTATCAAGATTTAAACGTGGTGTTACAGTCGGCGCAGAACCGATGGGACACAGGATCTCCGAGGTAGCGATGAAGTGGGGATTTTCCCGTACAACCATTTCACGATTGTACCGTGAATATCAGGAATCCTGTATAACATCAGATCTCCGACATCGATGCGGCCGGAAAAGGATCCTGGAAGAACGGGACCAAAGGCGACTGAAGAGAATCGTTCAGCGCGACAATAGTACAACTCTTCCGCAAATTGCTGCAGATATCTATGTTGCGCCATAAACAAGTGTCAGCGTTCGAACCATCCAACGAAACATCGTCTTAAAGAGACGAGGTTCAGCAACTTCTGCAATAAGAATAAATTGCCAATTTTTAGGATGTAGAAATTAGTAAGCTAACACACTTTGCATACATCCACTCTCTGATGTCGAACGGAATAATATTCTGGGGCAACTCGACACTTGGGCAAAAGGTATTCACTGCTCAAAAGAAAGTAGTTACAATAATGTGTGAGGTTCAAAGTCGCACATCTTGTAGGCATCTGTTTAGAAGGCTAGGAATTCTTACAACTGCTTCGCAGTAGATTTACTCAGTAATGAAATTTTTTCTCAACAACATGGACCAGCAGCAGGTAATGCATCAATTAACAACATGAACCAGTTTAAAATCAACAGCGACATTCATGATTACAATATCAGAAAAAAGAAAGACCTACACTATCCTTTACTTAACCTATCTTCGGCACCGGCACAGAAAGGGGTGAAATATGCTGCTATAAGACTTTTTGATAAATTACCAGATGAAATAAAATGTCTGAAAGACAGCAGTAATAGTTTCAAAAACAAATTGAAATCATGCCTCCTTGTCCACCCTTCTATACCATATATAGCCGTCCGGAGTGGCCAAGCGGTTCTAGGCGCTACAGTCTGGAACCGCGCGACTGCTACGGACGCAGGTTCGAATCCTGCCTCGAGCATTTATGTGTGTGATGTCCTTAGGTTACTTAGGTTTAAGTAGTTATGAGTTCTAGGGGACTGATGACCTCAGAAGTTAAGTCCCATAGTGCTCAGAGCCATTTGAACCATTTAATACCATATACGAATTCTTGAATATGAGTAAATAAATCTCGAGATATAATATATGCATTTTGTGCCTTTTAAGGGAATGAGGTAGATAATAGAAATTTTTAGGTATAACACTATAATGTGCATTTGACACGTTCCACATCATAACTGTTTTTCCGTGCTACTGATCAATGGAACACGTAACTAAGAAACTAACTAACTAGCTTTCGGAGCCGAAGGCCCACCCGTGTACCCTTGTGACTGCACGATACAAAGCTTTACACCTCCCCTGGGCCTGTCAAAGCCGACATTGGACTGTTGAGAGAGAACATTATGAATCCATGGACCCTGTAAGTCAGCAGGGGACTGTTGAAACTGGTGAAGAGACTAACAGCATGGGGTGTCTGCAGTTGGAGTGACGTGGGACCCCTGATACGTCTAGATACGACTCTGGCAGGTGCCCACTGTACATTCCGACGGACTTGGGCAGTTCTAGCAGAGCAATGAGAGGCCCCACTCGTCCATAATTGCTACAGAGTGGGTGCAGGAACTCCCTTCTGAGTTTAAACACTTCGGTTGGCCATGTTTCCAGGCATTATTGAGCATATTTGGGATGTCTTGGAACGTGTCGTTCAGAAGAGATCTTCACCCCCTCGTACTCTTACGGATTTAAGGTCAGCCCTTGAAGATTCATGGTGTCAATTCCCTCCAGCACTATTTCAGACATTAGTCGAGTCCATGCTACATCGTGCAGCGCCACTTCTGCGTGCTCGCTGGGCCCCTACACGATATTAGGTAAGTGTATCAGTTTCTTCAGCTCTTTGGTGTATAACTGTATCAGCATTCAAGACTGTTAATTACAACCAGAAACTTTACCATCATTTGTTTAAGAAGCAGTTTAACGAAGACGAAAAGCAACTGTTAATGCATATATCTCACTGTGAGACAAGACTGGTCAATGCGTTCGTGGATAAATATTTGTAGTTGATGGCAGAACCATCATTGTACAAGGGCATGCACTTCTTCGGCCGAAGCAAATCAAAGCAACGAATGTTTTTCTACAGTGCTCCAAAAATATAGAAATCGAATGGGGAATGATCTAGACTGTATGGGGTGTGTATAGGAGTTTCCCAGCGTAGTTGAAACAACCTCAGAAAGTCAACTGGGGACGGAGACGTGTGTGATGCCTTTTCAATAACAATGGGTTTCTAATCCGGCAGAAATTACTGCTGTCAGTAAGTATAGTCCTCCACAACCAGTTTTCAAACGATCGTTGCGAAGAGCACTGCATGCAGTGGACAGCTGGAGTCCAGCATTTCGCAAAACGCCGTTACTCACAGCGATACATTAAGCCGAATCTCTTCAGTGGGCCAAACTGCACTAGCCAATAGGTGACTGGAGACGTGTGGTGTTCAAAATGGCTCTGAGCACTAAGGGGCTTAACTTCTGAGGACTTCTGAGGTCATCGGTAAAAAAAAAAAAAATGGTTCAAATGGCTCGGAGCACTATGGAACTCAACATCTTAGGTTATAAGTCCCCTAGAACTTAGAACTACTTAAACCTAACTAACCTAAGGACATCACACACACCCATGCCCGAGGCAGGATTCGAACCTGCGACCGTAGCAGCCCAGCGGTTCCGGACTGCAGCGCCAGAACCGCACGGCCACCTCGGCCGGCGGTCATCAGTCCCCTAGAACTTAGAACTACTTAAACCTAACTAACCTAAGGACAACACACACATCCATGCCATGTGGCGCGACGAGCAGTGGTCCTGCCTTTTTTAAAATGACACAATACGTCGAGTGCAACTAAGGCCATATAGGGAGTTTGTAAGGGCTGTAGATCAGGGCAGAGCTGATAGTACTTTGTACGATGACTAGTCAGGTTACCATTAACATGAAGCAATATGTTTATTGCAACATTGACCAAATGTTGCCCTTCCGTCCACATATTGTGACGTTCCCTCCAACTTCTGGTGTTAGTATTTGCATGTACCGTCACGTCTGAAGTGAATTCAGCTGCAAATACTACTTTTTCGCCCAAGAAAATGAGAGAGAGCAATATACTTAGCTTTGTTCTTGACTATGTCGTAGAAGTCGAAACTGTGTAGTTAGTTTCTCGAGGTTCGTGGACACAGTTTTGAAGAAGTTTGCACAGTGGGTTTTGTGATGTTAATTGCAAAAAATTAGGAATAGCCTCTTAGCTGCATAAATTTCATAGTTCATTTTTATTCTTATTGCTCCTGCTACGTATCAAACACATTAAAGTTTCAACGTAGGCACTAACATTGTGCAACATTCAAACATGTTTAGAAATTACAATAGATGTCTTTCCTTTACGGAATGTCACGGTGATACGGTAATGTGGGAATTGCATGTGATTAATTTATGCATAGGTATCGCCTTCGACACAGATTCTCGTATAAGATACTCTATTGTACATTGTGAATAATGGACAATCTAAACGCGTATTGATAGTGGGTGGTCCTAGTAGTGATTCCTAAGTTGGTAAAGTCGTAATAAAACAATAAGTGACATTAGTATCCCACATAAGAAGAGCAAAAATCATCTAGTCAACACGGTGCACCGTCTACTGAAGTGAGAAAGGTTATTTGTTATGACAATGGATTTATTATAAAAAAAACGTGCATAAAGTATGGCATTCAGTCACAATAACAAGCAGCAGATATGCAGTAAAAACACCCATAAATCATAGTCATATAAGTACCAATGGACGGTTGGTAAAGTTTGCGGGAAGGATGGAATTCTGTAAGAGACGCCTTTCTCTTTGAGTACTAAAATTAACGCTATCTGATCGGTTCTCAAAAAATGTTCAAATGTGTGTGAAATCTTACAGGACTGCTAAGGTCATCAGTCCCTAAGCTTACACACTACTTAACCTAAATTATCCTAAGCACAAACACACACACCCAAGCCCTAAGGAGGACGCGAACCTCCGCCGGGACCAGCCGCACAGTCCTGATCGGTTCTACCTTAGGCCTAAGAAACAGTGATTGTAACCTCTAAACTGTAAGACAGTGCTTTTTGTTTTCGAGTCATCAGTACTCTGACTAATTTGATGCGGGCCGCCAAGAATGCCTCTCCTTTGCCACCCTGTTCATATCAGAGTAGCATTTGCAACCTATATTCTCAATTATTTACTAGATCTTATCCAGTCTCTGTCTTTCTATACAGTTTTTAGCCCTGTACAACTCCCACTAGTACCAAGGAAGTTATTCCCAAGTGTCCTCACACATCTATCATTCTGTCCTTTTTGTAGTCGGTGTTTTCCATATCTTCTTTTCCTCGCAGATTCTGCGGAGAAACCCGTTATTTCTTACCTTATCACCGAGCGAGTTGGCGCAGTGGTTAGCACACTGGACTCGCATTCGGGTGGACGACGGTTCAATCCCGTCTCCGGCCATCCTGATTTAGGTTTTCCGTGATTTCCCTAAATCGTTTCAGGCAAATGCCGGGATGGTTCCTTTGAAAGGGCACAGCCGATTTCATACCCAATCCTTCCCTAACCCGAGCTTGCGCTCCGTCTCTAATGACCTCGTTGTCGACGGGACGTTAAACACTAACCACCACCACCATCTTATCTTATCAGTCCATCTAATGTTCAACACTCTTCTGTACCATCACATCTCAAATTCTTCTATCCTCTTCTGTTCGGGTTTTCCGACAGTCCGTGTTTCACTACTGTACAATGCTGTGCACCAAAATTATTTTCTCAGACCTTTCTTCTTCAATTTAAGGCTTATGTTTGAGACTAGTAGACTTCTCTTTGCCAGGAGTGCTAGTCTGCTCTTTATGTATTCCTTGTCCCGTCCCTTAGGGGTTATTTTGATGCCTAGGTAGCAGAATACCTTAAGTACATCTACTTCATGATTGCGAATCCTTATGTAAAGTTTCTAATTGTTCTCATTTCTGCTTCTTCTGATTTCTTTCTTCTTCTACTTACTTTCAGTCTATAATATGTACCCATAAGACCGTTCATTCCATTCAGAAAATCCTGTAATTCTTCCCTCTAGTAATTTTTCTTCACTTTCACTGAGCAGCATGGGGTTGTTTCGGACTTTAAAGACAAACGTTTTGCAGTCCTTTCAGATACGATCCTTTCAAAAAAGAACCTCTTAAAGCATGCCTGCCATACCTCAAATTCTGAAGAAGTTTCTTTCCCGACAGGGATACATGTACAGGGCGACGACCATTGCGCAGCATGACCTGAAAGTTGTAAAAAGCTGCAGCTAGAATTGGGAACAATACACAGTATGTATTAACAGCAGGACACCGCTAGCGGCTGGGCGGCTCCCCGGTGGCATGAATGTTCCGAAAAGACTCTCCCGTGATGTGAAACCCGCGGCCTGGCCCTACGTAATCCCTGCGATTGTATCTCCGTTCTGGTGCATCGACCTGCCCAAAACAGCGGTCACTAATGGGGCCCTGTGGTAACTCTCCGAGCAATGTGTCTCTTCGCGCACACTGGAACACCAACGGTTCACAGATTTTACTCAACAGAAAGAAAGACCCATCACCTCTAATTACCCAGTGCAGTTACCCTACCGGAAAAAATTTAATACCCCATTTAGAGGTTTCCAGTTCACTCAAGATTTACTGTTGCGTCAGTGCATATGGAGTACGTGGAATGATTACATTTACAGATCAATAGCACAAACGGTTCTGAGCTACCAGATACATGCTGACACACCCGGAATTAGTACATGTTGTAGCTTCAGTGGACCGCAACACAGGCACTGACTCTGGTTCAAAAATGGTTCAAATGGCTCTGAGCACTATGGGACTTAACATCTGAGGTCATCAGTCCCTTAGAACTTAGAACTACTTAAACCTAAGTAACCTAAGGAAATCACACACATCCATGCCCGATGCAGGATTATAACCTGCGACCGTGGCGGTCGCGCGGTTCCAGACTGAAGCGCCTAGAACCGCTCGGCCACTCCGGCCGGCGCAGACTCTGGCATCTAGTCGATCGTACAGATGGTGAATACTGTCCTGGGCTACAGCTGCTCTACCAATTCACGTAGTTCTGTAAGAGTTGTTGACTGACGAGTCACTTCTCGTCCCATCATATCCCACACATGATCCACTGGAAACAAATCCAGAGACCACCGCTGTCCAGGGAAGTTGCCGCACATCTTGCAGAGCTCGTTGAGTTTCACGGGAAGTGTGTGGGCGAACGTTTCCTGTTGGAACGACACATCACCTTCCTGCTACAAGAATGGCAGAAGAACAGATTTAACGACATTCTGCATTTACCGAGCGCCGGTTGGTGTCCCCTCCAAAAAACACCAAAGGTGAACGAAAGTTGTAGCTTATCGCACCAAACAGACCGCAAGGCCTGGTGTCTTGGACGACTGCACTCTACATGGCAGCGTTCACCAGTCTACGACGTACGCGCAAACGACCTTAACTTGCGTGCCGGTAGCATCTGCTTTCATCTCTGAAGATGACGGCGCGCCGTTCAAAGTGATCCTTTGACTGCACCACTCGAACCGTGCACATCAGTACTGTGGTACAAGTGAAAGACGGGCTAGAGGTGTGCGTGCCCGTAGTCCCACTGCTAACAAACGGCTCGCAACAGTTCGTGTTGACATATCCGGGCTCACAAGCCCTCTTATCTGTGCTGTGGTAGCCGTACGACCTGCTACTGCCGCCCTTACAATACGGCGATCCTGGTGGGCGCCTGTGCTGCGTAGACGTCCATAACCACGCATACGTGTGTGAGAATGTTCACGTAACTACCCGATACAATCATCTTTGTACATCTGACGCAGCATGTCCAACTTGTAATTGTCCGGAAGGATCATCCCGTCACATAGTAAGTCACAATTTGACCCCTTCAAAAAATCACTCTGTTACTTGTAGGGAGTGCCTCCATGGCACGCTTGCTGCTGGCTTCAGACGCTTGCACCACACTGAGCCTTCACATCATCGTCATGGTCGTACTGGACGAGCGTCCAATGCTCGGCCTGGGGCAGGGTCAGGGTGATCATGTGGCTGCTGTCTCTGCAATATGTAGGGGTTGTGTGTGCCTGTGTCCTATCGTTTGTTTGAGGGTTAGACCTGAGAGCGCTGGGGAGCTGTTCACTACCGCAGAAAGTCCAGTCAATGTGTGTTGGGCCGATGGTTTTGTTGTTGTCCCAGTCCTCCAATGAGCGTCTTGTGAGAATATCCCGCTTTGTCACAAAAAGAGCAAACATGCTATGGTCCTGAAACAGTCGCTCAACAACAGGATAGCACTATCCACATAAAGCTGGTGGGTGGGGTAGTATTGTGGGAGGCGGAAGGCGAGCTTGAACGACATGCTTAGAACCTTTTAGAGGGTATCGATCTTGGCTGCATTCCCCCACACCAAGGTCGAGTACTCCAACACTAGACTGATCAGTGTGAGGTACATTGTAATGCAGTGGTGAGGAGGCAGAGTCGACTTTTGGTTCAACAGAGGCCGAGCCGCCCTTTAGCTCTGTTCCTACTTCAGCTGATGTGAGGGGCCCGCGACAGCCTCGGGTCCAGCTTGACACCGAGGTAAGTGGTAGTGTTGGTCCACAGGACGGTGCCACCCTCGTTGGTGATCGGCACTAGTTCTGGCGCTTAATGAAGCCGACCGCGTGTCTCTTGGCAGCGTTGAACTTACGGCGCCAATTTGTGGATCAAGCTCCCAAGCTGGAGGCTGCGACCCATAGTGCGGACATTCAGACCGTGGATGAACAATGCTGTATCGTCGGGGTAGAGAACCAGTTCCACTCTGTCCACCCGCGGTGCTGAGTCTTCTGTGATCATTCTCTATTAAAGGGTAGACACAGATGGCGCTTTGGCAGTCGAAATTGAAAGCTTTATCAGAATCTCTATTACCACTCAGATGGCGTATACCGTTAACAGATCAAAATCGACGTCGTCTTTCCACATGTACTAAACTTTTTTTCGAGAAGTGTATATACCAAGTGAAGCAGTATACAATCACTGTCAACCCACCTGTTTAGATATCAAAACTGTCCTAGTACCTTCCTGTTTAGATAACTCTGCATTAAATGTTCAGATACTCTCCGTTTATTTCTCTGCCTCGTGATGACTGGGTGTTGTGTGATGTCCTTAGGTTAGTTAGGTTTAAGTAAGTAGGGGACTGATGACCATAGATGTTAAGTCCCATAGTGCTCAGAGCCATTTGAACTCTCCGTTTATCCATGCCAAATACATCCACCTGTCGAAAACCAATACAGTTTTTAGACATGGACCTCTTTATGTAGATCACTGATTAAGTTAAATATTAAATAGATGTTGGTAACTTTGACGTTATATCTCCAGTTCTTTGACGTGTTCAGATTCTGTATAATACAATTTAGGGATCCTGTTTACAGTAGCTGAGAAAACGTGATTACCGTGGTTGTTGTTGATACTCGTAAAGACAAACTTACAATTTAATGTTGTCTTTTCTGTGAACATGACTTATGTGAATGAAATTGTTTCAGATAATCGATGCGAGAAATTTGCTGTTCGGTCCACTTTTAGGTTTCTTGGTCAATGTCGTTGTCGAAATGAATCAAGTATTAGCTACAGTTAAACTGCTCCTCAAGAGATTATCTCAGACATGCAGGTGGTTGGAAAAGACGAATACAATTACTTTATAAATAAGTGAGATTGTAAATTGAACATTATAAAATTATGTAAGCATAAATATCAAAGATGATAATCTGATGCGTGTGTCTTTACTTGCTGGTTATATTTTCCGAAATTTGAGCATGCAAAACAGTGTTGTAGTACCCGATACGGGGCAAAACAGTATTACAACATCTGGTAATTTCCAATATCGAAGTTGGAGGGCTCCAAACGATATCGAAGATGCGATAGTACATCGATTATGGAAGTCTCGTGTCGCGCGTTACGAGTACGTTTGAAGGTGTCACTACAGAACGACAAAAGAAAAGCGTTACAGAAGCACTTGCAAATTGAAAGGAGACAACTTACCTTAGTCGTCGTCGATGCTATCGTCTTGTGATAGTCCGCGTGATGTGTAAGCTGCAGGGACAATATCGCGCAGGAATATCGGCAGAGTGTCGCATGCGCCGACTTTCCCCTGCAAACGCAAGTTTTGAAAGTACAGGGATTGGAACAAATACAGTTCGTCCCTCTGTCCTCGACGCCCTTTTCTTTATAAGGTAGACTTGACAGACTTCCACAGCCGTTCTATATTCTGGGTATGGACACTGGCGTCATCTGAAGATACAGACTCCACAGAGTAGTTCACGAATTCGTGCTCGAACCCTTCAGCTTTGAGAGTCTGGTACAACTGAAACCCGTCTGTGATGACTTATGTTCCAGGCAGCATGAATTGTTTTATGAGACCCACTAAAGTCACCTTGTCTCTGGACAATACCCTCACAACGAAACACTTGCGTGACTCCCTTTATATCCCACCAAGAACCCAAATATGATCCACTTCACTTTTAGAAGGTAGTTCTCTCTGATTATTTCGTCTAGCAATATGAGACTCGTCTACTTCCACTATTTTATTCGGTCCCCTTATGGCACACTGCCATTTGTCACCATCACGTTGCACGCTTCTCGGCAAAAGCCGAAGTAGTCACAGACGGTATTCGCCGATAGCTCAGTTTCTGATGCCGTGGCCTAAGTTTAATCTCAAATCCAGCGCGACATAAGAATTACGCTCGACTGAATCGATAATTTAGAGGACTCGAACCTCGTATTTTTCCTGATGCTGGTTCGCTTTCCGTAAAGTCCGCAATGAAATTGCAACGAAATCTCAGTGTCCACACTCCTCTGACGCAGTTTCACGGACTTCGCAGGACCACAGTCAACACAGTCCCCCCTTTCGTCGTCCGGCAGAAGTACATATTTCCGGCAAAAAGTCAAACATTTCTCTACACTGGATGTGCATGGAATTAGAGTTTTCCATGTGAGGCAATCCGCAGAAGAAACTTGATAAGCAGCACAGATTACACTCGCTATGAAGAGAAACTGTGTCGGTTTCCCAATTGAATCACAAACAATTACGACGGGAACGTAATGTACTCGAACTGAAGAAACAACGCAAAATTGATAAAAATGACGATTGCAAATAATTTAACATAACGCGCGCCTCGAGGCTTCCATAATCGATGTACTATCGCATCTTCGATATGTATCGTTTGGAGCTCTCCAACTTGATAGGCAATCATTCTTGGAAATTACCCAATATCTAATACGGCTAAAAGAGTATTGTAATATTCGATAAATGGTCTAATTCATTACAGTCCTCGTGATGACAGCAATTGCGTCCATAGGGCTGAATGCGTACGTTTCTGGCTTAACAAACGCTTAGGCTTCCTATCATTAAATGAAACGTAGCAAACAACATCACCACAATTTCGTAACTGTACGAGATCTAATAATCAACGAGTGGCTTCAGCTGTTTATAGTATATTAGAAGAAACTCGTGGAACTGAGTGCATTATCAATAGATGAGATGTTACACGTTATTAGCAGTTGTCTCCTGAGAGTGACTAATTTTTTGCTCGGTGTGCTTATGATCATTTGCTGTTGTACACCTCAAACTCAGCGTTAGTCTGAAATCAGCCAACAGTAGCAGATAAAACATCTTATTCAAATAATCGAATTCTGATAACTGTGGACCAAAACATAAGGAAAACGTCTGATAAATGAAACAGTAATATAAGCCCGTCGCTCGTTGTAGTGCCGCTACCGTTCCTGTCCTGGTTATACCAGGAGACTGGCTGGACGTGAGACTGCAGACGTATCACCAGTGAGAGCGAGGACGGCGACGAAAACGGCGAGTGCATAGGCAGCGGGAGCCGTGCGTCGCCTCTGTGGCAGCAGAGACAAAGCGGGCCGCGGCGCCTGCGAGGCAGCCGCTCATACATCATGCGCTCAGCGCGGCAGAACGGAGCAGTCGAAACAAACCGCCAGCCGCCCGTGTCCTGAGGGCGAGGGGGGGGGGGGGGGGGTGGGAGGGTGGAGATGGGGAAGAGGGTAAAGAGAGGCGGCGCTAATGCCGGGCAGGCGACGTAAATCAGGCGCCGGAGACCTGTGGAGCGCGCCGACCCGCTACCCGCGGCAAGGGTCGATCCAATAGGCAGCGCGGCGCTGCGAAATGCTGCCGATAAAGGTGTTGCCGCTCGTGATTTACTGCCGGGGAAGGTCACGGCGAAGGAGAGGAAATGAAATGAAATGAGACCTGGACTGCACTGAGGAGGGTTACAGCTTCTTTGAAGCGCTACTCAGTCATGTCAACCCTAAGATGGTACTGTTTCGTTGACAATTCCTCGACCCTACTCACGTACTGATTGTTGTAACGAAGGCCTTTTCTTTATGGAAGATTGCTGATCTGAAATGTCTCCCCCCGTCACTGTTTCCTGATAACGTCGATTCCTTTTAGGAGAAGTAGGAGAATTGATTGTTTCGTGAGAGAACAGTTTATAATCGAGCCGCCGAAAGGAAGTCCCTGTCAACCGGAGGCTATGATGTCAATGTTACTTCGCGCTGTTTGTTTTCATTCCGCGTCGGTCGCCCGACTACGAATTAGGAGAAGTGATTGTTTCGCGAGAGAACAGTTTATAATCGAGCCGCCGAAAGGAAGTCGCTGTCAACCGGAGGCTATGATGTCAGCGTTACTCCGCGCCGTTTGTTTTTATGCTCTGTCGGTCGCCCGACTATTAATGTCACACCCGAAAACGGTAAGCCTTTGCAGTGGCGAACTACTGAAGAGTGAAAAAAAAATGAAGTGAAAAAGAAAAAAAAACCGCTAATAACCTTGAGAGATTGAAACATACTCTCTTCGTAATCAAAAAGAAAAGGTTTGGAAATATATGTTGAGATAAAGTAAAGATTACACTGTTTCAGTATTTCAGTACATAATTTAATGCATAGATGCATCTCTTACCTGTATATCATTGAAGAGGATAGAGAATCACGGTCTTCAATGTGAATGTCGTCGTTAACCACATCTCCTATATCACAATCACTACCTCCAATCTTGCTGTTGCTGCTGCTATCTTCCCTAATATTTTTTAAGACGTGCCTTGCACATGTAACAATATTGTTCCGTATTATGGGAGTAATACTGCATAGTGCCTCACGCTCTAAAATTTCGACGTCTTTTAATTTAAAACTTTTATTTCTTTCTGTAACGTATGATTTTCACCTGAGCTCACACGACTTCTGACATTGTGGAAGTCAATTTTCTTCTGCAATTTTGTCAATGTAGTAACGTAAAACTACATGATTGATGGTCTTTCACAATTTCCAGCGTTTGTGTCTTTAACTTTTGCCCATCAAATGGATCAATGTCATTCTTCTTTAAACAGTCCACTGTCCAGTCCAGTACTACACGTAGGGACTGGTTTAATTGTACCAAGCGATATGGTGCATAATTGAACACTGTAGTGTTCTCTTCTATGTTTGGGAGCAAAGAGTGCAAGAACCACTATTTAAATTTCATTGCCGTCTTTTCCCTCAGGCTTCTTTGATGTAAACAACAACAATCCAATTTCCACGCCGGCTGGAGTGGCGGAGCGGTTCTAAGCGCTTCAGTCTGGAACCGCGCGACCGCTGAAGTCGCAGGTTCGAATCCTGCCTCGGGCATGGATGTGTGTGATGTCCTTCGGTTAGTTAGGTTTAAGTAGTTCTAAGTTCTAGGGGACTGATGACCTCAGATGTTAAGTCCCATAGTGCTCAGAGCCGTTTGAACCCTTTTGAACCAATTTCCACAAACGCATCTATTGTTATATATGTAAAAAAAGAATGAACCGTCTTTTCCAGCTGGAGCTTACACTGTTCTTCGTGCAGTCATTAATCTTTGCACTCTGTCTGGACTGACCAGCATTTTCCCACATTTCGTCCAATCAACCTGCTTCGTGAGGTCCGCATTTAGATACTTCCCTCAATAAATAGCGTCTCCAAGCAAACATCCAGCAATTTAAGTAGAACTGTTCTGCCAGAAAATGTTTCCACTGAAACCATATCTTCTTTAATATAACTCAAAGAAAGTTTTTTTCTTGAAATACAACTTAGTACTTCGTAGAGAGACAAGCAGATTCTTCCGAAAGGGATATTCTATCCGCTCATAGTAGTCATCTATATGTAGCCGAATTGCGTCCTCTTGAATGTTAACGAGTTTTCTCATTTTAGCAGCACACTTATTGCTCGTTATTTTCTTCACAGACGGGATTCCAATTTTCAAGGCTGCACTACTCACTCGAAAACTTCCAACAAAGCCATAAGAGGACCGCTGTTATCCCCTTGTTCCTCAAAATATGGTCGCACGTTAGATGCAAGCTCACGACACTGGCTCTTTAACATATCGTCCCTTCCTCCCTACCTGCTTTACTGCAGCTTGAGGAAGATGCCGTGTAGCGTAAGTTTGAAAATAACAATACAACACTAACCGCTCCGTTAACACGAACGGTATCGGTAACACACGATCCGCGACAAACGCTTTGCAGCTGCTGAGTATAGCACCACACGCGACCTTGAGTTATAGGGGTGACAACGGGACATAGTCAATCACCATGGCAACGTTAACCAATAACAGATGGGCTCTAGGATTGCCGCTGCACTCAATGCGCTCCACGTGCTCGAACAGTCAGGCACGGTCTTTCAGTGGCCTGACTACAGCAACGACTGAAAACACTAAAGTCACAGCCTTCTCGTCTTGGTCGCACTTCTTTTGGAGCATACCATTGAACAAAAACGCCTTTCACCACAGTCTAGGTGCTACTGTAGCGCTCTTCGAATTCTGAGAGTTTTACTTTGGGAAATGTCCGAGCTAATCTGCTTGTGTATCCGAAGTACACTCGTCCCTAATAAGTTACGGAACGAGTCAGACATTTCAAAAAAAGATGTTTCATTTTACACGACAGGGCCCAGAGGACTACGTGACGTCACGATTAAGGCTCTCCATCTGCGTCTGTCTTTTGCTATCTGCTTCCAGTTTTCCAGTTGCTGCAAATCTTGTCTTACTACATCGATCCGTCCAGCCATCCATCGACCTCTTCCCTGTTTTCCCCACTGGTTTGCTGCGTAACGAGGTGCTGTCAATCATAGGCCACCTCGTTTCCTCCATGGTAAACATAGTTCGTAAAATTATCATTGACTTGTTTTTCTGCTAATGGTCTCATCGTCAATTTTAAAATGCCACAACATATTCATTTTTGCGCACCTAGGGATACTACACAAGTGATAAGTGTAACACAGCGTGAGATAATTACGGGATAGGGTGGAAACGTGCTGTAAGAATAATTTGTGGTGCATACCCACGATCATCTTGCAGACGTACGTTTAAGGAGTTGGGCATTCTCACTACCGTAGCACTGTATATTTATTCCCTCATGAAGTTTTTTTTGTAAATAATCAGCTGCATTTCCAAAGCAACAACGTTGTACATAATTACGATACTAGAACACAACACAGAAAGGGGTGCACAATTCTGCAAATAAAATTTTTGATAACTTATGGAGTAACATAACATGTCTGACAGATGCCGAAATAAAATTAGAAAACAAATTGAAAATGCTTCTCCTCGACAACTTCTTCTGTTCTGCAGAAGAATTTCTTCTAGAACTGTACTGTGTGATATGTGGCAGATAGCACTTAGAAACTCACATCTGTATATTAAAAAAAAAATTAATAAAAATAAAAGTAATCCTTATACACTTTCAGCATGCAGCAATATTTGCAAATTAATCTGCGATGTGTACGTAAAATGATTCGTTCCACATCATAACGCCTTATCATGCGATATGATCCATGTAACACGAAACTAACTATCTAGTTAGATATCCAGTCCATAGAAGTCTTTTGTTCATCTCTCGAACGATGTTAGGCTCGTTGTACAGCACTTCTAGTTCCGTATACGGTGCCTGCTCCACTCTCAAGTATTTGGTTGCCAGACTGGTCAGTACAGTTTCTTAAGAACCTTCCTCTCAGGTGTAAGTAGTCGGTTAAGGTCTTATTTTCGACTGTTCCAACGTCAGTATTTGTGTAAGCATTAGCAACTGCAAACAGTTTAAGCATAATTATTTCTTTGTCTATCATGTTTCTTCTATCTCATCATTTGAGAAGCCGTCCTCTGATAGAGGCCTTCAATGGAATCTTACCAGCTGGGCGCTCTCTACTCTACGTTTATCAGTGGAATTCCCATTGTACTCTTAATGTTACCATCCTTCCTTTTAATTTCACCGAAGGTTGCTTTGACTTTTCCATATGCCGAGTAAGTCCTTCCATCACATCTTTTTCGTTTTCTTCATATTCTTCACGCAGCCATTTCGTCTTAGCTTCCCTGAACTTCCTATTTATTTCATTCCTCAGCGACTTGTATTTTTGTATTCCTGAATTTCCTTGAACATTTGTGCACTTCCTTCTTTCATCTATGAACTAAAGTATTTCTTCTGTTACCCATGTTTTCTTCGCTGTCACCTTCTTTGTACCTATGTTTTTTTCCTTTTTAGAGTTGTCAAATCCTCTTAAACTCAATTTCCCGCTAAGCTGTTCCTTACGGCAGTATCTATGACCTCAGAAGACTTCAGATGTATCTCTTCATTCCTTAGTGCTTTCGTATCCCACTTCCTTGCGCACTGATTGTTCCTGACTAGTTTCTTGAACTTCAACTTACTCACTATTAAACTGTGATCGGTGTCTGTATCCGATTCTGACTACGCCTTATAATTCATTATCTGATTTAGAAATCTCTGCCTGACCATGATGTAATCTATTTTGAAATCTTCCCGTTTCACCGGACTCTGCCAATTATACTTATGCCTCTTGTGATTCTTGAACAGAGTATCCGTTGTTACTAGGTGAAATTTATTGCAGAACTCAATTAGTCTTTCTCCTCTCTCATTCCTAGTATCAAGCTCAATTTCTCTTGCATTTCAATCCGCCTTCACACACTGAATTACCCGTTCAAATTAATAGTAAACTTTCTCTATGTCTTTATCTTTGGCTTGCGACGTCGACCTGTATATCTGAAAAATTGCTGTTGGTGTTGGTTTGCTGTCGATTCTGACCATATCGCTGAACATTTCCCACTGACCCTATCTTCCTACTCATAACGAATCCTACACCCATTATATACGCCTGGAAATGGAAAAAAGAACACATTGACACCGGTGTGTCAGACCCGGACACTGCGAGAGGGCTGTACAAGCAATGATCACACGCACGGCACAGCGGACACACCAGGAACCGCGGTGGCCGTCGAATGGCGCTAGCTGCGCAGCATTTGTGCACCGCCGCCGTCAGTGTCAGCCAGTTTGCCGTGGCATACGGAGCTCCATCGCAGTCTTTAACACTGGTAGCATGCCGCGACAGCGTGGACGTGAACCGTATGTGCAGTTGACGGACTTTGAGCGAGGGCGTATAGTGGGCATGCGGGAGGCCGGGTGGACGTACCGCCGAATTGCTCAACACGTGGGGCGTGAGGTCTCCACAGTACATCGATGTTGTCGCCAGTGGTCGGCGGAAGGTGCACGTGCCCGTCGACCTGGGACCGGACCGCAGCGACGCACGGATGCACGCCAAGACCGTAGGATCCTACGCAGTGCCGTAGGGGACCCCACCGCCACTTCCCAGCAAATTAGGGACACTGTTGCTCCTGGGGTATCGGCGAGGACCATTCGCAACCGTCTCCATGAAGCTGGGCTACGGTCCCGCACACCGTTAGGCTGTCTTCCGCTCACGCCCCAACATCGTGCAGCCCGCCTCCAGTGGTGTCGCGACAGGCGTGAATGGAGGGACGAATGGAGACGTGTCGTCTTCAGCGATGAGAGTCGCTTCTGCGTTGGTGCCAATGATGGTCGTATGCGTGTTTGGCGCCGTGCAGGTGAGCGCCACAATCAGGACTGCATACGACCGAGGTACACAGGGCCAACATCCGGCATCATGGTGTGGGGAGCAATCTCCTACACTGGCCGTACACCTCTGGTGATCGTCGAGGGGACACTGAATAGTGCACGGTACATCCAAACCGTCATCGTACCCATCGTTCTACCATTCCTATACCGGCAAGGGAACTTACTGTTCCAACAGGACTATGCACGTCCGCATGTATCCCGTGCCACCCAACGTGCTCTAGAAGGTGTAAGTCAACTACCCTGGCCAGCAAGATCTCCGGAACTGTCCACCATTGAGCATGTTTGGGACTGGATGAAGCGTCGTCTCACGCGGTCTGCACGTCCAGCACGAACGCTGGTCCAACTGAGGCGCCAGGTGGAAATGGCATGGCAAGCCGTTCCACAGGACTACATCCAGCATCTCTACGATCGTCTCCATGGGAGAATAGCAGCCTGCATTGCTGCGAAAGGTGGATATACACTGTACTAGTGCCGACATTGGGCATGCTCTGTTGCCTGTGTCTATGTGCCTGTGGTTCTGTCAGTGTGATCATGTGATGTATCTGACCCCAGGAATGTGTCAATAAAGTTTCCCCTTCCTGGGACAATGAATTCACGGTGTTCTTATTTCAATTTCCAGGAGTGTATTATTTTCTGCTGCTGTTGACACCACCCTATACTCATTTGACCAGAAAACCTTGTCTTCTGTCCATTTCATCTTCCTATTCACAACAAATCCTACAACCGTTATACCATTTTATGCTGCTGTTGATACTACCCTATATTCACCTGACCAGAAACCCTTGTCTGCTTTCCATTTCATTTCACTGATCTCTATATATATCTAGACTGACCCTCAGCAACTCCATTTTCAGATTTTCTAGCTTACCTAGCACATTGGAGCTTCTGGCACTCCAGTCCCCGACTAGTAGAATGTTACCCTTTTGGTTGGTTATTCAATCTTTTTCTCATGGTCACCTTTCCCTTGTCAGCCCCCTCCCGGAGATCCGAATAGGAACTAATCCCGAATTTTTTTTGCTAATGGGGAGATCATCATGACACTTTTTCAGTTACAGGCCACATGACCTGTGGATACACATCGTATGTTTAATGCTGTGATTTTCATTTCCTTCTGTGTTCTCACGCCGTTGATCAATGCTGATTCTTGCGTCCCCACCCCAAGGGTAAGAGAATGCCCTGGATCTCTGTCTACTTCCCCGTCCTCTTTTGACAAGGCCGTTGGATGACTTCTCATGCCGGGAATCTTCAGCAGCCATTCCTGATGATTTTTATTCAAGATCTTATCAGTGTTGTTTTGATTAATAATCGAAGACGCTATCCCTTTTCTTGGTTTGTTTGTTTTCTTTAATTCAGTTTGTTCGGATTCGATCTGGCATTTGTCTAGGCGGACGACACGTGATGGCCGTTGAAGTAAATCGTTGAATCCTTTACTCAGAATTTTTGTTACATAGGACAACCAGCCCTCTGACCGAACACGCTGAGCTTCCGTGCCGGCGCCCCTAGACAACCCCATTATCTATTTTATTTGTTGTCTTAATCGCGTAAGGCTTCGTTTCATCATTCTACCTGGCTTCATCTCTATGTTTGTTAGAAGGAAAACTGTGCTATCTATCTGTCTTTTTAAATTCTTCGCAAAACTTTTCGTTGAATGTTTCATAACTTCAACGATACCATTAATAGAAATGAAAGTTTCAGTTTTATTTATACTTTTGAGGTGTGTTTCTAGATTTTTGTCTGCAGTCTTGCCTTAATCTGTGTTTTAGTTGATATTTCTTGAGTAAAAATTGATCCAATATATTAAAACTCTTTCACATGCTTATACCTGGAACAGCGCATTGTTAGGTCTTGGGAATTATGGGGCTTTCTTCCTACGGTCATGTGCTTAGATCTTTCAGAACTATTTGTGGACTGAATAACTGTGCCACTAATACCAGGAAATGAATATTTTTTTCTGAGTTATTCTTTTGTGCATGCTGTTAGGACAGTTTCGTCTGCACAGGACCGACAGGTGATATTTTCATTGTTGATTCGAACACCTTGAAAGTATCTTTATTGAACTTCTCTATTACCTCTCTGAACGCCGGGTCGAAAACAACAGGTGATGTCCGCAGCTCGTGGTCTGGTGGCTAACGTTGCTGCGTAACATGGTCCCGGATTCGATTTCCGGCCGGGTTGGGAATTTTCTCTGACGTAGACTGGGTGTTTGTGTTGCGTTCATCATTTCATCATCATCATCATCATTCGTGAAAGTGGCTAGATTGGACCGTGTAAAGATCAGGACTTTGCACGGGCGCTGATGACCGACTGTTGTGCGCCTCCCCATCCAAACATCACGGCAGATGATAATCCTCTCCTTGTTTTAATCCGGTTTCCACTTTAAACCTTTCTGTCATTTCATTACCTATCTTAACCTTTGCTTTCGTGTCATTTAAGCATATACAATCAGTTTAAATAAAAGCAAATACACCCCCCCCCGCCCTCACACACACACACACACACACACACACACACACACACACACACACACACACACACAGAAATCAAAATCTAAAACGTTTGCGAATAAACATATTTTGTGATTGTAGTTCTAAACTGTCTTACTGCAGTGTTGCCACATCTACACTAGACAAAATCAGTACTACGATATCACGAAAAATATGCGCTCCTGTAGTTGTCAAGGCTTCTGTTTGCTATACCTGTAAACATCTTGCCAACGCTGCTAAGACCACCTTCTTTTTATTTGGTACATTGTGACGTCATTACCATGGCGTCAAACAGACCCTACGTCGGAATTGCGAGCTGTCTTATGAATCAAATAAAATTCGACGCATTTGAATGACATCTATAGTTCCTCACAAACTGGGTGTTGTTTTCGCTTGCAAATCGTGTTTACAATTTATTGATTGAATCTGGTTGAAAGAGGACTGGAACAACTGCATATAACAACAAAGATCTCTAGAAACATGCCTAAATTGGAATCAAACAGGTTGTTATTATAAAGTATATATATTGCGTTTGATCAGAGGATTATGGAATAGCAATTGTATTTTGTATAAGCAAAATAATATTACGAGAGTTATCCACGTATCTGTGTTCTAATTAATTAATATTAATTAAAATATCTTCTTTTGTCTAAAATTAGTTATCAGACCCAGGGTGTTTTGACCTTGTGCTTCAATTTGAATACTTCAATTGCCTCGAAGGGACTTTCGAGAAAAGTGTCAAAGTTAAGACGAGCAGTGCTCTCAAATCAGTTTCTGTAGGATTAGTTCATGGAAGGTCACCCGCAAAACCTATATCTGTGTGAATAAGAGGTGGTTCTGACTAAAGTTCGCAAAAGTGGACAATTTTTAAAAGAGATGCCAAATACGGAAACTTGAGCCACATGAAGAAGGCTCATAAAATAAATGCAAGTAAAACGATCAAATTTTATGCAGTGGCCGAAAGTGAGAACCAAGTTTTATAACGTAACATCATAGATTATGCTTTGCAAAGGAATTTTCATCTTAAGCAGTTGATTGGACGTAGATCGAGAGCTTCCAATCGATCTACGTTTTATGAAAAGAGCGACGAATTCAACATATTTCTATCACAAAACACACACACGCAAACACATAGACACACACACACACACACACACAAACACACGCACACACACACAAACACACGCACGCACGCACGCACTTAAAACTAGAACTTGATGCTCAACGTGAGATGGTTGACAACGCACGTTTGCTGGTTGTTTCTTATTTTTGGAAGTGGTTAGTGGCATAAAAGCTTGAAGCACTTGATAATGGAATAACGTAGTCCCGAAACATGCTGTAGTAAATATGTCACCCATTTGACAACTGACGCGTAACATTCTCATTATTGAATCGGTTCTAAAACTATGTTTTGTCCACCGCAACTCAGGTGGAGTAGGGGTGGAGTAAGGAGTGGTCAGCTGTTGCAGGATTCAAAGAGGAACTAAGTCGAAAAGTTGCAAAATAATTCACGAGTAACGAGTGCTTGCCTTGGAAGTTACTAGAATAATTGCAATGACAGAGAGGACTGTATTCAAAGAGTTCATTGAAGGATGAAGCGCCATTGATGGAGATCCCAGAAAATATTGTGCCTCTGTCGTACAGCTCGTCCCCAATGCGAGTCCAGCGCTTTTAGCAGTGTGCCGCTTTACTCGGTAGCACCTGCGGGGGAATAATAATTTAGCGAGGCACCAAGGCCGGAGCTCGATGTAAAATTTCTAAAGTGAACTCACTGTGTCATTTATAGGACTCTTAATGCTTCTTTGTTTTTAATTGAAATCCTCTTGAGCATTAAGTCGTGTCATATTGAGGTGAAAAACAGCTATTAGAACCGACGTTTCGACCAGTTTCGCAGCGGTTCCTTTCAGCGTGACTATATCGTTAGTTGCTGGGGATAGTCTTCCCTACATACCATCTTACGGCACTGTACAGTAACGTCATTGGATAGTTCGAAGTCATTGTTACGCCTTGTGCTACTGTAGCGGTAGATTGGTAGACAACAGCGAATCGGCAGCTTATACTTAGACAGCGTTTTCCTGCAGCAAGATGTCAATACCGCATGACAATTCCGTGTGGCCTCTTCTTCATATTGTTCATGATGGGTGTTGTGGAGCTGCTGGCTGGCGAACACGCACGGCATGTTGGACTGGAGTCGCTGGCTACTAGGACGTCGCACGTGACGTTCACAGTATCGTAAACACAGACGTCGTTCCATTCACTGCGAAGTTCGTAAACGACTGCGGTGTAAAGAGCATCTACGTAACCCTTTCTGGGACTCAGTAGATGTCGGATCTTGAGGTCGCTCTGGAATATTGGCTTAATTCTTCGGCCGCGCAGTATGTAGCTTCCGCGGTAGCTGATATCTCCCTCGAAAGTGAGTAAAAGAGTGAATTTTCTCATTTTGATCAAAATAGCAATCTGTTTTACGCTCATCCAACGGCCTAAGTCGCATAAATATTTCCTTAATTAAGGCAACCGGTTTCGACAGGTTATTTATGTTTTTAAAAACATGCATAAAAAAAAAAGTTTTGCGTTACCTCGGTTCTAGAGTTCCGGAACCTGTATGGAAAATTGGAAAAGATATCAACATCAACATCATTTCCACACTTTTTATTGCTCATGAAAACTACACATTGCATGTTGTACCACCATACAGCGAGACCTTCAGAGGTTATGGTCCAGATTGCTGTAGACACAGGTACCTCTAATACCCAGTAGCACGTCCTCTTGCATTTATGCATGCCTGTATTCGTCGTGGCATACAATCCACAAGTTCATCAAGGCACTGTTGGTCCAGATTGTCCCATTCCTCAACCTCGATTCGGCATACATCCCTTAGAGTGGTTGGTGGGTCACGTCTGTCCCAGGTATGTTCGATAGGGTTCATGTCTTGAAAAGATGCTGGCCACTATAGTCGAGCGATGTCGTTATCCTGAAGGAACTCATTCACAAGATGTGCACGATGGGGGCGCGAATTGTAGTCCATGAAGACGAATGCCTCGCCTATACACTGCCGATATGGTTGCACTATCCGTCGGAGGATGGCATTCACGTATCGTACAGCCGTTGCGGCGCCTTCCATGATCATCAGCGGCCTAAGTCGGCCCCACATAACGCCATCCCAAAACAGCAGGGAACCTCCACCCTCCGCGCTGCAGGGTATCGCGGTTGCAAAGATGGACCTCGCCCTGGACGTCAGGAGTGAAGTTGCGCATCATGCAGCCTATTGCGCACAGTTTGTCGTAATACGACTTCACGAAAAGCATTATTCAACATGGTGGCGTTGCCGTCAGGGTTTCTTCGAGCCATAATGCGTAGGTAGTGGTCATCCGCTACAGTAGTAGCCCCTGGCTGCCTGAACGAGGCATGTCATCCACTGATCTTGTATCTCCTCCATGTCCGAACAACATCGCTTTGGTTCACTCCGAGACGCCTGGACACTTCCCTTGTTGAGAGCCCTTCCTGGCACAAAGTAACAATGCGGACGCGATCGAACCGCGGTATTGACCGTCTAGGCATGGTTGAACTACAGACAACAGGGGCCGTGTACCACCTTCCTGGTGGAATGACTGGAACTGATCGGCTGTCGGACAGATGCTGCTCACGCATGGTTGTTTACATCTTTGGGAGGAGTTTAATGACATATCAGAACAGTCAAAATGACTGTGTCTGTGATCCACAGTCAACGTCTATTTTCCAGAGTTCTGGGAACCGGAGTGACGCAAAACTCTTTTTGATGTGTGTACTTTAGTCATGACAAACCTGATTTTTATCTACACGACAACTTGGCGTGACGTACAACGTAAAAGGAACACGTTTCGCAAGAAAAATACTTTTTAAGAGCTGAAGATGGCAGCATAGTCTTAAATAAAGAAATGTTTATGCGATATAGGCGAATTTGTTTAGCGACTAACAGAGTGTTTGTCTTCCATTCATTCATCTGCTTTATCCTCGCTGTACCTCGTAACTTTCTGCACTGTGTCTATTCGCATAGACTATCGTTCAGACCTCGATCGAGTCATGTTCCACCTCTCCACAGGCATCTTGACTTTGCGCTGACGATGACCTTCCATTATAGTAACGTCGATTGTGACGTGACAAGCGAAACATGACTGATTTTAGGAATGACCATCGGCAGATATCAGCAGTTTAGTCGCCCTGAAATTGACTTGCAAAGAGTGCCGAAATTAATGCCGAAAAGAATTTGACTGAAAGTGATACTGTCTTGGAATCATACGAGCTTAACACTTCTTTTAGCGAGTGCTCGACGTCCCAACCCGGGAGGCATACATGGATTGAGCTACATAGCTGATTATGTGCTTCAAGGTCTCTAAATAGGAGAAATGGTCAGGGTAACGGAGTGTGGAGATGATAGGATAGCTTCTGTATAGAGAACCATTAAGGAATAGGAAAAGGGAAGGTGTTATTATCATATTTGTCACATGTACTGTAACTGCAACTGATTGCTGTTCATGAGGATAATCGAATTGTGGTCTTCATCTTTTCTAATTTCAGCAATGACGAACTCTATAAATCTGGTCTCTTGTAGATAGGGCGCAGAGTTGTTCCCTGTTTTGGGAGCATCACTTCCACCGAGAGTGGTACACTGACAGAAAAACGATTTGTGACGGTGTGGACTCAGGACAACAGAGCGGCAAGAAAGAAAGAGCAGAGGTCCTTTCAAGACGAATACACGACGAGAAGATGGAATAGCTCTGATGAACAGATGGATGACAATCGCTGAAATTCGGACAGAAGCTGTGTCACCACAGACCTCTAGGAATATATTACTTGAAGGCCGGTTGAGATCTCGACTTACCACGCGACGTTTATCGCTCAAACCATAACACTGACAACAATCTTGCATGTTGAAGTGTCAGAGTCAACTGGGACGCTAAGTGTCGTTCTGTGGTGTTGAGCGATAGATCTCGTTTCTGTTTGTGGCTATCAGATCGACACCGATGTGTCCGCAGACGATCAAATGAAAGGTCAGAAAAAGCAGCGATTCTAGAGACCCATGTCTCTCCAACACCTGGATTCATGCTGCGTGTAGGTGTTGAATATGGCAGTGGAACTGACTGGTAATTGCTGAATATATGCTGATTGCTCGCCAGTGTGTAGCAAGAATGTTTTAAACACGGTTGTCATACTCTTCATTACCAGGGTACCGAGTAGGATCTTCCACCTGAATAGTGGAAGACCCCATGCAGAAGTTCACACCACAAATACTGTGCGAAACGTAAAGATGTTTGCAATAATCATTACGAACAACGTCTTCCGTTGCACAGGAAGAGCATTTATTTATTGACGACCTGTTTCGGACTGCTTGTCCACTATCAAATCAGCCTGAAGAATAAAATACAGCGCATATTACATATTGCAGTATACAGCAATAAGGTTCACAAAATGGCGCTGCAGTGGAGACATACGCTCTAAAACACTAGTACTGTTCAAAAATAGATGACGTAACACAAATGTAAGTCTTGCGTTACATCGGTCATATAAGTGGAAAACTGGCCATGAAATCAGTGCGAGTGATAGTAGACAAATTGGTCTCATCATGTGCTGACTGCTACCTATCAGAACAAAAAATGCCCCTAAGAAGTGCCTATGGCGTCCACGTGACGTAGGTGGTCGCTAAAGGTGGCGTGCGTCCAGGGATTGGGGCATTTTGTCATAACCGTAAAGAGGTTTACCTGACCCTAAGTGAAATACTTTCTTAATAAGTAGTTTATCGAATGCGTGCATAAAGATACAAACACACAGACATAAAAAGCAGTGAAATTTTGAACTCGGATTGGACAATGCTTAGGAAGGATAGGACTGATGCTATGAGAGGTGGTGTGTTCATTGCTGTTAAAAATTGTTTAAACGCAGTTGAGATCGAAACTGGGGCAGACTGTGAAATATTCTGGAAAAAGCTGTCAATCAGACAAGGATTGACCATTGTATTAGGATGTTTTTATAGACCACCCGCATCCGCAACAAACGTCGCAGAACGTTTCACAGAAAGTCTTGAGTACATAGGAAGTAAATATCCAAATTATCCATTAGTTATAGGCGGAGACTTTAATCTAGCATCCATTGACTGGGACAATTACACGTTTATCACAGGTGGCAGATGCAAAGATTCGTGTGAAGATACTCTAGGAGCGCTCTCAACACACAACCTTGAGCAGTTGGTTAGCAAACAACTCGAGATGGGAAAGTATTAGAAATCTTAGGGGCAGACAGACCTGATCTTTTTGAGGAAGTTAATCTAGAACAAGGTATTAGCGACCATAATGTCGTTGTGGCTTCTATGTCAGTGGAAGTTGCAAAAAAAACCAAAGAAACAGCGTAGAGTTTTCTTGTTTGGGGAAGCAAATAAAAGTGTCATTAATAAACATCTTCATAGTCAGCTACAAGCATTCACAGCGGGATACAAAGATATTGACCATCTTTGGTCGGAATTTAAAGGTATTGTCCACCATGTGCTAGAGAAGTACGTGCATAGCAAAAATATAGGGGAGGGAAAGAATCCACCTTGGTACAACAAACACGCTACGAAGTTGCTGAGAAAGCAGAGAATTTAGCCACAGTCGTTTTAAACGTAGCCAGTGCCCCGCAGACAAACAGAAATTATGCGAAATGAAAGCAGCAGTCAGAAGGACAATGAGAGATTCTTTTAACGAATCTGAAAGCAATATTTTATCTACAGATTCTAAAAATAACCACAAAAAATTTTGATCGTACGTAAAATCTATGAACGCTACATATAATTCAATACCTTCTCTTGCTGACAGTACGGTTAATGTAACTGATGATGATAAACAGAATGCCGAAATTCTAAACCTAGCTTTCAATAACTCGTTTATGGAAGAGGACTGCAGCACCATTTCCCCTTTCAATTATCGAACAAACGCAAGGACAGCTGACATAGCGTTTAGCCTATTGGGATTCTAAAACAGTTAAGATCCTTAGACGCCAGGAAGGCATCTGGCACAGACGGTATGCCCGTAAGATTATATGTTGACTATGCTACAAATATTGCACCATTCTTATCCATCATCTAGCAGAGACCATTGGAACAGTGGAAAGTTACACGGGACTGGAAGAAGGCCCAGGTCATAGCAAATCTATAAAAAGGGTAGAAAATGGAATGCACATAATTTCCGGCCAATTTCACTGACATCGATTTGCTGTAGAATCATGGAACAAATTTTGTGTTCAGACATAATGACCTTTCTAGACTCTGATAAGCTCATCTGCAGAAACCAGCACGGTTTTAGGATACAGCAGCCATGCGAGACACGGCTGGCCCTCTTTGTGCATGACATAAAACAGACTATAGATACCGGATCCAAGGTCGATGCCAAATATTTCGACTTACGAAAGGCGTACGACTCAGTTCCTATCGCTTGCTCCAAAAAGTGCACGCTTACGGTCTATCCGATGACATATGCGGTTGGATAGAAAGTTTTCTAACAGACAGGGTGCAGTATGTCGTCCTGAACGGGGTGACTTCAACAGAAACAAGGGTAACTTCAGGTGTGCACCAGGCCAGCGTAATAGGTCCTCTGCTTTTTACGATTTACATAAAGATCTGGTTGATGGTATTGACAGTGGCATTAGACTGTTTGCTGATGATGCTGCAGTCTACAGGAAAGTAGTATCACACGAAAGATGTGAACAAATCAATGAGGATTTGCAGAAAATAAATGCGTGGTGTAATGGAAGTTATCTCACAATATTAGTAAGTTTAACCTACTGCGTATAACAAGGCGAAAATCTGCATTAATGTACGAGTACAAAACAAATGCCTAGTCTTTGGAAGCGGTAACATCCGTCAAGTATTTGGGTGTGACTATTCGAAATGATGTCAAATGGAATGATCAGATTACACAAGTAACGGGTAAGGCGAACTCTAGATTGTGGCTTATTGGTAGAATCCTGGAGCGATGCAGTCCTTCAACAAAGGAAATAGCTTACAATACGTTAGTTCACCCTGTCAAAGAGATTTGTTCGTCTGTATGAGACCCTTACCAGTTGGGTCTGATTCAAGAGACTGAGAAGGTCAGAAGAAGAGCGGCAAGATTCGTGACTGGTACATTTAGCCATCGCGAGAGAGTTACAAATCTCATAGAAAGTTTGAAGTGGAACACATTTGCTGATAGACGCTAAACGGAAGGGTCTGCTCACTAAATTCCGAAATCCGATCTTCACCGAGGATGTAGAGCATATATTATTATCACCAACTTTCAAATCCCACGGAGATCATCATTCAAAGATAAGGGAAATTAGAGCTCGAACTGAGGCGTTCAGACAGTCGTTTTTCCCTCTGGCGATCCGTGAGTGGAACAAAGGAGGTGGGGGCTGGGGTGGGGGTGGGTGGGTAGATATGACTTTGGCGCGAATTGTGCCCTCCGCCACACACCGCTTGGTGGCTATCGGAGTATATATGTAAATGGAATGTCAGGTAGAATGACGCCACACACAGCATAGTTTAGAACATCAGGCAGTAGCATTGCGTAACAGGATTTGTAAATACACTGAAGGAAAAAAAATCGCAACATCAAAAAGTAATGAAATTTCGGGAATATATTTGTCCAGCTATATATAAGATTAAGATTTCTATATCACAAGTTAATGTAAGTTTGAGATATGCCACTACAAATGTGAAGTCCTGGTACATTAATAGCTGCTATAACACCCAGCATGTGGAATGTACGCAAGCAGACGTGCAAGGATCATGTTGTGCAGGCGCTGGATATCAGTTTGCGGAATGGACTGGCGTGGCTGTTGCATTTGGTCGGACAATACAGGGACGGTTAATGCTGTTTGTGGAGGATGCTGGACGTCCCACATGTGCTCGCTTGGAGACAGAGCTGATGATCGAGCAGCCGAATGCAACATGTCGACACTGTAGATCATGTTGGGTTACAACAGCGGTATGTGTGCGAGCGTTATCCTGTTAGAAAGCGGCCCCTGGAACGATGGTCTTGAATGTCAGAACAACAAGTCTAAGCACCAGACTGACGTACAGATAGACAGCGAGGAAGTGTGGGATAATCACGACAGCGCATCTGCTGTCACACGAAATCGTACCCGAGACCATAACTCCAGTTGTAGGTCCAGTATGTTTAGCACGAAGGCAAGTTGGTTGCTGGCCCTCAAGTGACCTCCTCCTAACCAACACACAGCCATCGCTGTCACCGAAGCAGAACCAGCGTCCATCACAAAACACAACAGATCTCCACTCTGCCCTCCAATGAACTCACTTGTGACCCCACTGAAGTGCAGACGGCGGTGGTTTGGGGTCTGTGGAAAGCAGCCTACAGGGCGTCTGGCTCGTAGCTGGCCTTAAAGTAACCGATTGGTAACAGTTCGTCATGTCAGTGTGGTGCCAACTGCTGCTCAGATTGCTGCTGCAGATGCATAACGATGCAACAGAGCCACATACCGAATACGATGGTCTTCCCTCTCGCTAGCGACACGTTGCCGTCCGGAACCCCGTATTCTTGCGACCGTACATTCTCGTGAGCACCGCTCCCAACAATCACGTCTTTCCGCAGTAATGCAGAAGGAACATCCAGCTTCTCGTAGCCATATTATATTCCCTTGTTCAAACTCAGTGAGATACTGATAAAGGCGTCTTTGTCGTCTTATAGACATTCTTCTCTAAAACAACTCACCACATCCAATCTCAAAGGAACCACGCTCACGACTATTACAGTATATTTTTAAAGCTAATCTGATTGGCATCTTCATAGTGGTGCTACTACCACCACTCCTACACTAATGGTTCGGAACTTTTAGCACGCGTCGTCTTTCAGATGTAGAAATACGCCTACCAGCTTTCGTTTCTGTCGCACAACTTCTTCTTGATCTTGTGATTTTTTTCCTTCAGTGTAGTAGATCATGGAATTATTAATGATTACTATAATTCATTCTTCTCAAGTTGTTTTGGGTACAGGACTAAACAGGTTCGAGTCCTCCATCGGGCATGGGTGCGTGTGTGTTTGTCCTTAGGATAATTATGTTGAGTAGTGTGAAAGCTTAGGGACTGATTACCTCAGCAGTTAAGTGTTAAGTCCCATAAGATTTCACACACATTTGAACATTTGAACTAAACAGGTTACAGCGTGATTTATCGCTTCAGATCACTCGTATCCAATGATACACTGCCAGTGCCGTCGATCTTCACACCACCTCAAGTGTCACTTATCCATTGATTGCAGAAAAGTATAAAGAGCTGCTCGACCATTGTACAGGACTACAGAAATGGAGGACTTATGAAGAGCTTGGTTGTCATTGTCCACCGTTCTTCGTAACACCCTATACAGAGTGTTTGTGCTAGCCTGACTGCTGGTTCCACTTTGGAACTCACCAGAGATACCCTCAGCTTATGTCATGCGATTTTCTACAACCACTCTCTGTGGTGCTCGACGGTCCCTGTCCGTGATTACATGAGGTCTGCCTGGTACTGGTTCAGCTGTGGCTGTCCCTTCGCGTTTCCAATTCACAGTCACATCACTTACAGCCGACTTGGGCAACTTTAGAGGGACTGAAGTGTCCACGATGAATTTCTTACTCAGGGGACATCCAATGACAGGTCCATGTTAGATGTTCCTGAGCACTCATGTCCGATCTATACTGCTTCTCTGCTGACGATTCACCCCGACTGTTTTTGTGCTGGAGGGACCGCCTGTAATAGTGTCTAGTGGTCAATGCTGCGTTATGTAGGGCTGTCCGGAGACTTTTGATCAGATAATGTGCAATGTTATGGTAATAGCAGATCGTCATCTTGGTAACAGTAGGTTACATCTCGAGTCCAGTCTACGGTTCTTACTACGGTATGACGTGCTGCGATAAGTATTCTTTCATGACTCGTGGATCACGGCCCATTAATCAGTTGCGATGTGGAAGCTGATCATCGGCCACGAGGGATGCACCCCCCCCCCCCCCCCCCCCTGGCCCACTCATCCTCTCTCCTCTGCCCTCAACCCTGGAAATATGCCAGAAGCTATGGCGACAGACATCACTAGAAAGGTACACAGCATGATGCAAAAACGATTTAGAAAAGTCGTAAAATATCCCTCCACAAAGAGACTTTCTCCTACAGGAGAAATGGTTTCAGTTTGACTTTCCTTTCTGCCACACTTCCTTCCAAGTGCACTGCGTCTGGTTGGAGCAGATTTCAAATGTGTGTTTGGCTCATATCCGCAAGAGCGCCGGGAGTCGCTTCCGCGGAATGTTTTCGACGGATCAAGCGGGCGCCCCGGCGCTGCGGCCGATGAAAAATGCAGGTGGCAGCGCGTCGCGGATTATACAGGTCAGCGGTCCCACGCTCACCCGGCATTCCGTTTTCAATAGCACGCTTCTTCAATATTGTATAAACTGCGCCTGGGCTGCCCAGGGAATTCCGCTGCCTCGGATTTACTCTTCATCTTCTCTCGCGATTCTCTAGGGGAGAGAGATGCATTTTGTGAAAAACGAACCGATACTCTTGTTCCATCTTGTTTTGTGTCACTCCAGAGCGGGACACACTACGTGGACAATCGCAGTTTTATATGGAAAGATGTTGGAAATACTGTGAGGCCTACGTAATATGAATAACCAAAATATTTCGTAAACTGTTGAGCTGTGGAAATCTGGTTTTTGATAAGAGATAACATGTAAGGGGCGAGCGTATTCTTTAGCTCTCCGATCTTTTTATTAAGACATTGTAGGTTGCCGAGCTCTATTTGCAACAAGCCACTGTTACTCATTATGCTTGTATACAATCGGCCCTTGAATGACAGCGCACGGTGTCAATATGTTCCAAAAAACCGCCGGCGAAAATCCGATTTCTACGAGGTCATATCTCAGTTCTATTGATCACAGAGATAAATGTTCCTGTGTTTTGGGTATCTCTTGGTCTAGCGACCATTTATATACCTAAAGGAAGAACAGACAGAATGTAGCTGCCCTAAAGAACAGGGTCAAAATTTAAACAGTATGCACTTAACTCCAGCCCACTCACACAAATGGAGCAAATCGATGTATTATCTCGAGTTAGGTATGTTATGTAGTGGACCTTTGTCGACTTATAAAAGAACCATTTGTTCAGGGGCCGTTCCTGAGAAAAGCCCGAAGATTCATAATGTTCGGGTACGAAAAGTACCAGTTGTGGGGATGGACACTTCTGTAATTTACATTCATGGCAGATCGTCCTTAAGATGATATCCTCGGTGAATTTAGAAACGTCTTTCGATATCATTTTTTTTAACCAGATCCAGAGATTCAATTTTACCGTATTTATGCAGAAACCCGCAAAACTTGCTTTTAGCCGTTTTCACACCGTGTGCGGCAATTATCTAAATTAATTATTTTTGAATACATTATGGGAGTGGCAGTGATCAATCTTTTACAAATATTTACTATTAAAAACACGATTTATTTATTTTTAATAGTAAAAATTATCTAAATAACTGACAATAGAAAAAGGCTAAAATTTTAATTGTAAATTCGTTAGACATTCTTCTAGAAACATCATTATCCAATTTTCGAAAATTTGTACCACCCGTTATCAAGATACACCCGAAACGCTATCATTTTTTGGGGTACAGAAGTGCCGAATGTGGAGATGGCCACTTCTATACTTTCTATTCATGCCAGTTCGTCGACATTTCTTCCACGTGAACTTAAGATGATGTTTTCGGAGCACCTTGAAATTTTATAAGTGTCATTATCCGTTACAGAGATCCATAGGTTCAAAATTACCGTACTTATGAACCTCAAATACGCATGTAATTTTCGTCTGAGGTGGAAATATAATTTTAACTAACCCAGTGAACACTTTGCAGGGGCTCTGGGAGCATTGTACTGGTGCTGAAGTCGCCAAACTTTGTTCTAGTCATCATTTTTTCAGCAATAAAACTTTATGGAAATTTGTCGTAATGTCTTATGGGCCCAAACTGCTGAGTTCATCAGTCCCTAAGCTTACGCACTACTTAATCTAACTTAAACTAACTTACGCTAAGGACAAAACACAAATCCATGCACGAGGGAGGACTAGAAACTCCCTCGAAGGGAGCTGCGCGGACCGTGACAAGGCGCCCCTGACCGCGCGACAGTATGACTCGCTGTCTCTGTATAATCGGTGCTTCACACCTATACAATTATGCCCAAAGTGGTGCTACAGTGACAAGAAAATGGGCTACAAAGGGTGTTAACATGTCTGGAAGGAATCAGAAACGACTACCAAAAATTACATAAAATTTGTAAGACTGCAGATTCAGTAAAATGTTTCTAATAACCTTTTTACTGTTTTAAGATACAAATCGTAAGCCGGGCGTTTACGATGAAATGCTATCGGTGAGCAAAGTATCCAGAAGAAATAAAAGCAGATTGTTTTGTGTTAATCTTGTGGTTGTTTATGTTGTGTTGGCAGAAGAGCCAACACCGTGTTACTAGTGGAGGCCGAAATGCACGCGTTTTAGCTCACGCAGGCTGGCGTGAGGAGGGAAGGACTATACTGACGTGAGGTCTGGAACATTACAAGGAATTAGAATTTAGAAAGCGGACGTAATTAGTTTGATACTCAACTTTAATCCATTAATGATGAACGTCGCTCTTGACGGTACATGATTCACGATATCAATATCAATAGTAACTGAATATGGCATCTTGCTAGGTCGTAGCAAATGACGTAGCTGAAGGCTGTGCTGAACTGTGGTCATGCAAATGAGAGCGTATGTAGACAGTGTACCATCGCTAGCAAAGTCGGTTGTACAACTGGGGCCAGTGCTAGGAAGTCTAGACTAGACCTGCCGTGTGGCGGTGCTCGGTCTGCAATTACTGATAGTGGCGACACGCGGGTCCGACGTGTACTAGATGACCGCGGCCGATTTAAAATCTACCATCTAGCAAGAGTGGTGTCTGGCGGTGACACCACAGTTTATATGCTTCAAAGTATAGAAATGCGTCGAAGCATATAAATAAACTGTCAAATTTTACTGACCTATAGATTTGCAGTACACCGTGCTGTAGCAGGGAAAAGAAAAGAGATATCGGGAAAAAGCTCGTGTCGGAGCACAGAAAAGGCGAATATGTCCCTCTTTAGAAGAGTCTGACAGAAAAGTGGGGAACCAGCTGCCTCAGTGGTCATTCTGTCTCCCTCATCACAAATTTTGGCACGCATCTTATTTGTGGTTTTCTTCCGCTGAGAGAGAGTAGGAGAGGAACAGTGACGGTGGAAGAGAGAGGAGACAGTGCCAAGTGAGAGAGAAAGAAGGAGGAGACAGTGATGGAGTGAGAGAAAAAGTACCAGTGAAACAGAAACAGCTATGGATGAAGACAATAGCAGTGGGAGTCAAACAGAAATATGATGTTGACGGTCAGTTAGAGACATGCCAGTAAAAGAGAAAGAGAGATGAGTAGAGACAAAAGCAGTGGGAGCAAAAGAGAGAGGAGACAATGGAAGTGAAAATTACAAATAAGTGGAGACCATACATGGGCTTGGGAGGGTCTGGACCTTCCTAGATCGGAGAACGTTAACTCGTCGGTAAGCGGGCGCCTTTTCCACCAAAATTTTAAACACGTGGGTACAGGAGAAAAAAGAAGAATTTTTGAGCCATCGACGTATGGTGCAGACAGTTTCAGTGGGAAAGACGGTATATCAATGGGATAAAAAAGGAGGCAGTAAGGGAGAGTTATGTGTAGACAAAGGCAATGTGAAGGAGTTTATGAAGGCTTAACTCCAAAGAGAGACTCACTGACAGGATTTACAGTATTCTGAGACAAAATATAGCGAATATGTTCGGATGCCATAATTTCTGGTGAGGAAGGCGGAATGACGATTGAGGGACCTGGTTTCCCACCTTCCTATCAGTCTTTCAAAGAGGAACATATTCGCTTTTTCTTCTCCGACAGGATGTTTTTTATACTAGTTTGTGTAGTTCACAAGTGTTTTTTGTACTTTCACAGATATTAATCAGTCATTAAAACAACATTGCATTATGGGCTCCTACTTTCTGATTCCATCTGAAGTACGATTAAAATAGCAGCTAAATCGAGAAAGATTGCTTTACAAAAATAGTAAACAACTTGTTACTCTCTCCCACAATTTTAACGTGAAAAGAGCATGACGAGCTTTATACAATGGTTTTCGACCGTAGTTTTCTTTACTCATCTTTCGCGAAGGAAGAGAATGTACCTTTCGCCACGTCCTGTGAAACCAAAACTAGAATATATTTAGGCTATTTGATCCGATAGCTGTATCTCTTAAAATGTAGCTTATGTCTGTGTCTCAATGTAATGCATTATTGTTCCAACTGGTGACATTGTTGAAATATTAAACTTATTTAATATAAGGCTTTTGCTGTTGTGTTTAGTACTTGAGCAGTAGTTTACTGATACGGTCTCCCCAAAAACCGAAATTCTTAAGTCAGATAATGGAGACAGATACGGTAATTACTAACATCACTATAAATCGGTTATGAGGTTCGTCTTTACAGTCGGTATTCTTGTAAAACTTTACAAAGGCTGCGGGTGCGACGACCTTTTAATATCTTGTTGTACAATATTTTGGACTCTTGTATTATCATCTTATGATCTGACATAGTTAATTCAACATAAAGAGAGGAAAAGTATTTCAGTTCCCAAATTCAAGAGCCTTGTGCATTCGTGTAATTAGCAACTCGGGGTCGTAGACTCTGTGTACAGAAAGACTCGTTCGTCTGGCTGCTGCAGCTTTCTTCCCAGGTTTTGACGTGCTGTGTTGCTGCGTATTGGTGTTGTTAGGATCCCAGCAGTTGGCTATCCGGCCTGGTTCCCAACCTTCACCAGAAGATATTCAAATACTGCGTTAAACGCAGGGATAAGGAAGTTCAAAAAGATTTCATTGTATTTTGGCATTTTCCTATTTTTTAATGTCGGCCCCATGGATAGATTAGAAATTGCAATTCTTCGTTGTGTCGCAGGCGGAAGATGGAGTGCGCTGTGTGGGCAACTAACCATATGCAGGCCGGTCTCTTGCATTCAGCGAATGGCTCATTGTGTTGGTTCTTGGCGGTTCTGTTAGTCAATTTGAGTATTTGTTTACGTTTCCAAAACTGCTGCGACAGTTCGACACAAAATCCTGTGGATCAGGTGCATGCATGCCAGCTTTTTGTTTGTTGGTATTATTTCCTGTTAACAGCCCTACACCACGTACTGCGGACCTTTTATGGCAAGAAACACACCGAATCATTTGGATATAAGATGTTACACCGAAAGTGCGGGACAATCATCAAAATTTCGCCATTAAGAGATAACATCTAATTAACAATTCTTAGAACAAATTGCATTCAAGGCTGAAGGCCTCATTCACCAGAAATTCAAATTACTTGTCGCCTAAAGGCTCAAATATTAATAACTCAAAATTAAAATATTTTTTAAAAAAGGGCAATCATCACAATATCACCATTAAGAGACAATATCTAATTAACAATTCTTAGGACAAATTGCATTCAATACTGAAAATCTTATTGACCAGAAATTCAAATTACTTGTCGGCTGAAGGCCCCAATAGTAATAACTCAAAATTAAAATATTAAAAAAAAACAATCATCTCAGTCTGATCAAACCAAGATAGAAGTGGGCCTCAGACAGTGCTCCAAGGATCAACCTATGAAAGTTGCTCAACTTCGCAACTGATGAGACAGGCAGCCAAGAGTTGTCTTCACTTGAACAATTTAAACGCAGTCCAACACTCTTGCAAAATCTACATAACGTCTGGTAACCAACACAACGATGGGATAACCCAGGCAAGGCGGAACCGACGGACAGCACTGCCTCTTCAGAATCCGGTGTTACCGGACAGCAGCGACGAGGCGAGGAAAGGTACACTGCCACGAAAATAACGTCCAGGGCAGGTAACTGGGGCGTTAACGGCCACTAGGCACAAAAATAACGCTGGTTGAACTTCATCAATACACACAAGGAAGTCAATGATTAATAATAAGAAGTGGAGGATGGATAATTAATTTCGGCAACTCCAAACACTCCACTCGTTGCTCTTCGTATTAGTGACCCTGCGAGCAGCAACACGCGGGAGGCCTTTTGTGGCCGAGCGGTTGTAGGCGCTTCAGCCTGGAACCGCGCCACCGCTATGGTCGCAGGTTTGAATCCTGCCTCGGGCATGGATGTGTGTGATGTCCTTAGGTTAGTTAGGTTTAAGTAGTTGTAAGTTATAGGGGACTGATGACCTCAGATGTTAAGTCCCATAGTGCACAGAGCCATTTTTTTGAGCAACACACGAACAAACGGCGTGATCTCAAAATAGTGGAGATTTCACTAATGGGTTAATGTTCAGTCAACTCAAACGTCCTGAGTCCGGTGGACAACGAGGTTGTGGCCCTCGCAACTACAGCCCCTCGATCCGGCGGTGCATGCGTGCTGCCAGCGTTCCCGGCATTTGCTCTTTCTGCCGGACCTTACTGCTGCTTCGTCCCAGCCGAACTACCCGACACATTCCGATCCGGCAGTTACTTGACGCCCTTCCAAAGATAGTAACAGGGTACTAGATATCGATGACCGCTGCTGCTGCCACTCACGGACAGACAATGCTAGCAAACGTAGTGGAGCCAGAAAACACGAGAAGAAAACGAAACGCCACTATCCCTATTACGTGATGCCAACTTACCAACAGCACCAACGCGAGATGCAACACGGCTCAGAGGGTGTTTCCTGTTGGTTCTTCTGCATAGTGCGAGTACTCCCGGAGGTCCACTATAGGCTGTAATTATCGAATGACAGCAAACTTGGTAGATGAGCTACTGCATGGATGCGGATCTGATACACTGGAAAGCAGATTAGTTCCAATAGTGGTCACCAGGTGCAAATCTCACTCTGTACACTGTTTGTATGACGGTGTGACATCCACACTGTGATTTGACAAGCCATAAGGTGAATAAATAGTCCGAGTATCGAGAAGAGAGACCGTGTGCTTTTAGTGAAACTGAAAGGCAGAAATTACAATGCTGCAGACGCGGGTGAGCTTGGTGTGGAATCTGGGAGAGGAAGGTGTCCAATCTCGGTGGCAGTTGTTAACGAGGTTGCTGTAACTAACCAAGCGCCATCTGTCACCGGTAGTGCTAGTGCTCGTGTAGGGACATGAGAATTGTCCGTGTCATGATTAACAGTACGGTAGGTTTTGCAGTCTATTTTATACTGGTACGCGTACAAGATCCAGATGGTGCAGGAACTGAAGCCTAGTGATCCGCAGCTCGTTCGTTTGTGGTTACAGATTGAAGTTAGTGGATGCACCAAGATTTTGTCAGTAAAAATTTTTTATTAATTGTATCTTTTCTACTAACGTCAAGTTCCTCGTTGGTTTAGTGGTTTGACAGAATCTTTTATTGTCAGTCAGTTGTAAGCTGCCACTTGTTGACTATCGGTTTGGACATGTACTCGGCGGATCTTATATTTCCCTTTTATTTCGTGACGAGACCATTGTAATTGTGTTCTTCCCTGTGGACATGACCACCGTTTTCGTAGGGTTATTGCTGCATCTGACGCTTTTTCGTACAGATTTAAATCTTACTTTAGTGTGTTTAAGTTTTGGGCATCTGTAATAAATATCTCCAGATCATCTGCGCAAGCTTGCCAAACTGTGAGCATGTTTCCCACCGTCAGGCCCGTGCAGGATAACGAGGTTTCGGGTAGTATTGGATCGAGCGATATGACGAATAGTGCCATAGATGAAGAGCATTGTTATTTTGCCTAACACTTGATCGGAAATGAATCTGTTGTTTCTCCGTTGATGATCATTCGAGTATTCGCATTTGTCAGCAGATGAAACCTAAATTTATTCTCAAATCCGCTAGGCAAAACTAATTACCGCCTGTTTATCAAAAACATGTCCTCTTGAGAAAATATTTTGAGGTCTTGTGTGCTCACTGAGCGAATTTTTAAAGAGCCGCGGTAAATTGACCGTGCAAAGGTAGCATAATCATTAATCTCTTAACTAGAGGCTGGAATGAGCGGCTTGACGAGAAATCAACTATCTCTTAATAAATTTTTGAATTTAACTTTTAAGTCAAAAGGACGAGAAGACCAAGGGCGTGGATGACTGTCCTGAGGTATTCATGGCTGACGCTGTAGAACGTCTTTTTAAAAGCAACTGATATTAGTGCTGCTGGAGTGTAGGTGGCTGTTGCACATCCAATAAATCGCGATATTTTGGAACTGGGTCGAAAATCGATCTCCTTGGTTCTTGCTAATAATGTTGTTCATGACTGGTTAAACATCGGGTTTCCTTTTCATAGTTGCTTTTAAGAACTGTGATGGGCCGAATATTCTCGATTTGGTATTATTTTTCCTACGCTATCACATCAAGAACCTCTACGGGGAGGAGATGGTTATTCTTGTGAAGAAATTTGATAAATTACGCAAGAAGAAAGAAAAATTGCTGAGTGCACTGGTGTTCTTGTTGAGATGCGGGGATGAAGGTATCATTTCGAAATTTGCTAAAAATTTCTCATTTTATTGATACTCACATGACTAAAAAGATCTTGAAACGTGCTAGTTTTTCTTTGATACGTGAGAGAATTCGTTTTACACGTCGACAATTGGATTCAGTATCCAAAGATTTGTATTTTTTACATTTGGAACTTTCTTCACGTCTGTCTTCTGCATACTGGATTTGGGTTGACGAAGCCTCATGGGCCTATTCGGAGTCTACGCAGAAGAATACCGTGAAGAAATAATCTTTTAAATTTCATCGGCTTCGCCAACAACCATCCACATCTGATGACATCAGTCGCCGCCGGACTGTCATTAATTTTACCGACAAGACATTGGACGAAGCCACTTTGTCGGTTTTTGGAGAAAGGCTTGAATTTCGTTCCCACACCGAGGCATTTGCCTACTGTCGATATTATTAGTGCTGTGGAGCAGGCCATCGCCCGTTTTCATGAAGATCGGGCAGAAGAAATTAGACAGGAAGTGTCTCATCGTCATCGTCGAGCACCACCACCACGGAAAAACATTTCTTCTAGTGAAAGGAAGGCCATTCGGTCACTGAGGGAAGATAAGGATATTTTAGTTCTTCCTGCTGATAAAGGCAGCGCCGCTGTTCTTCTTACTCGTGAAGATTATCTGGCAAAAATGGCTTGTTTGTTGAAGGATTCTTCATACCGTAAGCTACGGAGCCATCCTACCGATCGGATAAAGCGGAAGACCATCTCTCTTATTAAGAAGAGCTCATTGCCTGAGGATGACATTAAAAAACTTCATCCAGGGGCGGCAGTACCACCCAGGTTGTATGGTCTACCCAAGGTACATAAACTTGGGGCACCTCCTCGTCCGATCGTTAGTAATCTGGGTGCCCCTACTTATAATTTGGCAAAATATCTTGCTTCTGTTCTGAGCCCACCGTTGGGAAGTGCGAACGCCACATATCCAACTCGTCCGATTTTATTCAGCGCCTGACGTCTCTACGCCCTGGAACATCTGATCTTCTAGTGAGCTTTGATGTTGTTTCACTTTTCACTCAGGTACCTTTGGAGGAGTCTTTATTGCTAATTGGTCAACTCTTAGATGACAAAACTAGCGAGCTGTGCCGCCATGTATTGACATCGACGTATTTTTTATTTAATGAAGCAATTTTTGAACAAACTGACGGTGTGGCTATGGGGAGTCCTCTTTCCCCTATTGTCGCCAATCTCTTTATGGAAGATTTTGAGCATATGGCACTTAAGACATCTTCTCTTAAACCAACATGTTTTTTGAGATAAGTGTATGATATTTTCATCGTTTGGCCACATGGAATGGAATCTCTTCATCGATTTTAGGTCATTTTAACTGCCTTCATCCACGAATCAAATTTACGATGGAAATTGAAAATGATGGCAAATTACCATTTTTGGATGTCTTAGTACATAAGAAAGAAAATGGGACTTTCGACCACAGTGTATACCGAAAATCTACGCATACGGCCTGCTACCTCCATGCCACAAGTTGTCATCCACAACATCAACGCTTGGGAGTTTTACGCACACTGGTCAAGAGGGCTTATGCTGTTTCGGATTCCGATAACTTGAAACAGGAGTTGGATCACCTCAAGGTTGTCTTCAGGCAGAATGGGTATTCTGACCACCAAATTACTCGTGCTTTTCAATTTGGACCCCAACGAGAACCAACGGTGGACACTTCCAAATCTGTTGCTTTTTTACCCTTCGTGGGAAGCATTTCTTCGAAAATTTCAAGAATCCTCAGGAAATATGATATTAAAAGCGTCCTTATGCCTTTGGCCAAAACTAGATCCCTTCTTGTATCGGTGAAAGATGATTTGGGACTGGGGAAGCCTGGGGTATACAAGAATCCCTGTCACTGCGGCAAGGCCTACATTGGACAGATTATTCGTACAGTTCAAGATCGATGTGTGGAACATCAACGGCATACACGTCTGCTCCAGCCGGAAAAATCAGGCGTTGCCGAACACTGTCTTAATGAAGAGCACAATATGTCCTTCAAAGAGACGCAAATTATTGCCTCGGCTTCCCGTTACTGGGATTGTGTATTGAAAGAATCAATTGAAATACGTCTGTCTGATGATATTGTTAATAGAGACAAAGGTTTTCCTTTAAGCAAGACATGGAATCCTATTTTATCGCAGATAAAACAACGGTCTGGTTTCCGACCGGCTCCATTTTAATACTGCGATTCCTAGCTTTTGACAGTTTTCACTTCTGGCGCCGCTGCAATTCTTCGCCTCACAGAGGGCAGCTCTTCCGTTGCTCCCGCACGCGCAACGGCCAGTACCCGCGGTATAAAGCAGCCGCCGAATCTGAGGTCTCTTCAGTTCCGACGTGATTGTGCACTCAATCTCACCTGAAGATGGCGGCCAGATGGTCCGCCGAAATATCGTGTTGTCATCAGGACGATGGAATCCGGCTGCAAACCCGTGAAAATCATCACTTGTTCATCTTCGCTACTGTGAAAAGCCGCTCTTCTACTGAACAAGTATTCGCATATCTTTAGATCTGCATTATGGAGCCAATTTTTACTATACGTTTATTTCTTATTTTGGTCCAAAGTATTGTCTCTGAAAGTTGCCTATCGCACAACAGTGTCCGTACGTAAAGTTCAGTCTCAGAGGTATGAAAACTTTTACGCTTACAGTCTTCGACTCAGTCGTTTCTGACCAAGGTCCCTTGCATAGAAATACCTTCTCCATCAGCCCTCACAGTTTGTAGCCTTATCACAGAATCACAAATTTTGCTTTAGTCATTACTATATTGTCGTTGGTAGTTCCTTCATTCTGGTACTCTGTTCCGATTCACTGTATCACAGGTGGTACCTCATGCCGTGACTTTCACCACTCGGCATTGGGACAGGCGAAGATACGTTAAGTCAAAGATCTGTCTGAAGTGGTCACACGTTATTTGACGTTACCATCCATTCCACTGATATTTTGTGTGAACCGACCTGAGAGTTCTGGAAACTCAGTTGTATGTGTGGACGCTACTGTAACTGTCGTTGTAGAAGTTTAAAGGGTAATTTTTTTGGCGTACTGGCCTATGCTGAGGCCTGATGTAACGTTCTGGAATATGGGACAGATTCCATTTGGCTAAAAATGTTGCTTCGTGATCACATGCTAGGTGCGTGGTCGATTACGTGAAAGGACAGAGAATACGCGTTTATCGTTTCTATTTGGCTGGCAGACCATGCCCTTATAAGGAAGTGTCGCCTTTTCTGGCCTTTAATTCGCTGGTATTGAGAACAGAGACTTCAGAACACACGACACGAAGGGTTGGGATAAGTGTGTTCTTTTCAAGAATATTACTGTTCACGATTCACTGACTCAGTTGTTGGTTTATTGCAGGGTGCATTACGTTGGTTATAAAAATAATCATCGTCTTAAAACAGTTTCTATATTGTAGGTAGAACACTTTGCTGCAAAAAATGTGTTCGAATCCTTCCGCGTTTAGGTTTTCTTAAACCCAATAAAGGGACCACAACCTAACGACAGAAAACGCTTATTTGCCGAAGTACGATCTCCTCCGTACTTCGCCGGTGGCACAATACATAATGACAGATAACGTTCTCCAGTCATTCGCTAAACACAAAGGATTCCATAGAACTGCCGTGTGAAAACTCGTTTCCAGTCACTCACTGTTCACTGACATCGCTCCTTACACTACCTCAAGCGTTGCTTAACACTGACTACAGAAATGTTTGGCTTAGGAAGACCTGTTCGACCTTTGTACCAGTTTATTTTTAACACTTAGGCACAGTAATTGCGCTCGCTGGATTGATGGTAGTACTTTGGAACTCACGAGTAATTCCTTTCGCTGATCTCATGCGAGTTTTTACAAACGCCTTCGGCAAATGCTCGCCGGTACTCGTGCGTCAGCATATGTCTGCCCGGTTTCGATTTAATTGTGGTTGGTCCTTCACGTTTCCGTTTCACAGTCACATCACCAACAGTCGGCATGGGGAGCTCTAGAAGGTTTGAAATGTCCCCGATAGATATGTTACCCGGCAGACATCCAAAGACTGCCCTCTTTCATAGTCGCTGAGCTGTCTTGAAATGGTTCAAATGTCTCTGAGCACTATGGGACTTAACATCTGAGATCATCAGTCCCCTAGAACTTAGAACTACTTAAACCTAACTAACCTAAGAACATCACACACATCCATGATCGAGGTAGGATTCGACACGCGACCGTAGCGGTCGCGCAGTTCCAGACTGAAGGACCTAGAACGGCTCGTCCAATCAGGCCGGCGAGAGCTGTCTTGGGCAACGCTTTCTGCTTCTGCTGCACCTCTCTGGCAACACACTACTCCGTGCCTCCTGTTATACTGGCGAGGCTTCCTTTCCTGATATCTAGTGGTCAGTTCTGCATTACACAAGGCTGACCGGTTGCTTAACCTTGAGATGTAGAGTCTGACATGCTGCTTAGTAATCGTATCAGCGCCATCCCTCACCGACAGCGTAATTGTCGGTGGCGTCAGCGTGAAGCGCTTGTTAGAGCGATGGCTAGGCACCGGCAACAATTGGGGACGAGTCGCCCCGCCCACCGCGCCCTGACGCTAGCTGCGAGTAATTCGGCGCGTCCCGCAGGATTCGCGATAATCAGTTCAGCTATCGATTCGTGGGCGACGCCGCGGCGTTGTTGACAGCGCGGCTAGTCCATTAAGCGAGTAACCGTGACTGGCAGCGTCCGCGTCACGCCGAGGCGGCAGCGGCAGCCGGCGCCGAGTCCGGTCCTCTGGGACTCACTTCACAGGCAACCGGCGCGCAACGCTCCAGCCGCGGCGCTGCGCGGCCTTCGGATATGTAGCGGTAGATCTCGCACTGAACACCTCTGCTACAGATTTGAACACTTTATATTCTCATACTATTAACCCACAGCCTACTAGACCTCCTAAGGCCAAAATAACTTATGGTAACTATTATTGCCTTTATAAAAGACATCATATTTACGCTAGTGACTGTAACACTTTCTTTACTTCACGATTGCAATTTCGGTCTTAGGTTATTATCAAGTGCAGATTTTAAGCCATGTCGACTTAAAAGCCACAAAAATATGCACTTGATAATGGCCTAAGGCCTAAATTGCAATCGTGAAATAAAGGAAGTCTTACAGTCAGTGGCGTAAATACACTACTGCCCATTAAGGGGTGTAGGAGGTCAAACGGGCCGATTTGGAGCAGGAGAGGCACCACAGGACATTTTAATTTCCACTTTCTATACTTTTACAATTAAATTCATAAAAATTTGTCAGCATAACCAGGAACGATTCAAGATTCACATTCGTAGCAGCGGAAGTTAAAAAACATAACAAAATAATTTTTTTACATGTGAAATTTCATCATTTTTTCACTTACTATTGGCTGCATTTGTTGCTATAGGTACAGTTTTCTTCCTAAGTAAGAGAGACTGTTCGATGAATTATTCGCAGCATACAAACCATACTTACAGGTGTCTGAAACTCTAGAGTCTATTTAATTTATGAAAAAATAAATGAGCTGTTACGTTTTAAACTTTGTTTAGAAAAAATCAAATTTTGTAGTTAATATCTCAACTTTTACCACAGTTTTTAATTGATTTGCAAAATTCTAGAGTTTCATACACCTATAAGTATGGTTTGTATGCTGTGCAAAATTCATCCAAGAATCTCTCTTACTTGTGAAGAAAAATGTACGTGTATCAACAAATGCTACCAACAGTAAGTGAAAAAATAATGAAATTTCATATCTAAAAAAAATTATTTTGTTATGTTTTTGCACTTCCACTGCTATGAGTGTTAATCCTGAATTACCTTCCTAGTCATGCTGACAAAGTTTTATGAATTTATTTGTAAAAGTATAGACAGCAGAAAATAAAATGTCCTGTGGTGCCTCTCCTGCTCGAAGTCGGCCCGTTTGACGCGTATTCATTGGACAAATATATTATACTAGAACTGACATGTGATTACATTTTCACGTCAATGCGAACAAGAGGTGACAGAGACGTGTAACCAATGGCACCCCGTACCATCAGGCCGGGTGATACGCCAACATGACGATGACGAATGCACGCTTCCGATGTGCGTTCACCGCGATGTCGCCAAACACGGATGCGACCATCATGATGCTGTAAACAGAACCTAGATTCATCCGAAAAAATGACGTTTTGCCGTTCGTGCACCCAGGTTCGTCTTTGAGTACACAATCGCAGGTGCTCCTGTCTGTGACGCAGTGTCAAGGGTAGCCGCAGCCATGGTCTCAGAGGTGCTGCAAACGTCGTCGAACTGTTCGTGCAGATGCTTGTTGTCTTGCAAATGTCCTCATCTGCTGACTCAGGGATCGAGAAGTGGCTGCACGATCCGTTACAGCCATGCAGATAAGATGCCTGTCATCTCGACTGCTAGTGATACGAGGCCGTTGGGATCCAGCACGGCGTTCCGTATTACCCTTCTGAAACCAGAGATTCCATATTCTGCTAACAGTCATAGGATCTCGACCAAAGCGAGCAGCAATAAACTGCAATCGTGATAGGCTACAATCCGACCTTTATCAAAGTCGGAAAAGTGAAGCTATGCATTTCTCCTCCTTACACGAGGATTCACAACAACGTTTCACCAGGCAACGCCGGTCAACTGCTGTTTGTGTAAGAGAAATCGGTTGGAAACTTTCCTTTTGTCAGAACGTTGTAGTTGTCGCCACCGGCGCCAGCCTTGTGTGAATGGTCTGAAAAGCTAATCAACTGCATATCACAGCATCTTCTTCCTTTCGGTTAAATTTCGCGTCTGTAGCACTTCATCTTCGTGGTGTAGCAATTTTAATGGCCAGTAGTGTATGATGTCTTTTATAAAGTGTGACTGTGAATCCCAGGTATAAAAAGTTTATTACTGCCTTTGCTTTCCCAACCGTTCAAGCCATCTCTAAGGGTTAGTTCCTTCTCTACTACGCCTAGCATTTTATCAAAAATGGTTCAAATGGCTTTGAACACTATGGGACTTAACTGCTATGGTCATCAGTCCCCTAGAACTTAGAACTACTTAAACCTAACTAACCTAAGGACATCACACACATCCATGACCGAGGCAGGATTCGAACCTGCGACCGTAGCGGTCACGCGGCTCCAGACTGTAGCACCTAGAACCGCACGGCTACTCCGGCCGGCAGCATTTTATCGTCGCTCGTTGTTCGTGTATGCGTGTGTTAAGAATGTCTCGTAGTAACATTTTCACCTACACTGACGGAAAATTAAAGCCCTACACCATGAACGCCTAGACAGCAAGCTACGAAACTGATACTCCAAAATTTCAAGACATGTGGGATACACACTGGTGGGCAAGAAACTGTTTGCTCCCATGGTGCAACTGATACAAGAGTGTCTTCATATCTGCAGTGGTCACACCACGTGCTGTTGTTGATGATAAACATCAGTTTCGAACGACGTGGAAAAAAAAAAATTGTGGTGAGGTCTTATGGGACCAAACTGCTGATGTCATACGTCCCTAAGCTTACACAATAGACTACTGGAAGCTAGGTTGGGATCTTGACTTTGTAACGGAACATATTAAAGGCTTTACTTTACCGAAGTATGCGATACCCTCCAAATTGAACCAGTTTAACGAGTATTTATGATTATAGAAAAGTTATTGTGTATGTTAACAATGATTGCATAACATGTCTCCATAAACAGTCAACCCATTAAATTATACTGAATAACTGACCCACACAAAAGTTAATATCACTTGATCACTGATACAGCAAATGTCATCATGTAAAAACACTAAGTTCATCTTAAATAATTAATATGAAGTACGAAAGATAGTGGCCAACTTAGGTATTTTGGATCCCCTTAAATAAAAATCACCCAGTGAAACCTATTTGTTCACTAGGAGCGTCTTCACTCAGTATTCACGTAATCAATCCTATTTTAGACGAAAACCAATGTAATTCTTAATAATTCATGTTATTTACTTATTTATGCAAATTAGAGAAGTCAATTGACAAACTTCTAAAAAACGACCTTTTTGTAACAAAGAATTATTCTGTCAAGTCAACAAATATGTCTGTCATTTTAATAACATGTTAAATTATGTCACTCGATGTAAATTAATAACTTTTCTGCACAAATTATGATAACAGATGTACATGTGACTTATAAACTATATCTCTTTTTAGTAGTTCTTTGACAATGTTATAAATACAAGCAGCAAGAAGGGTCAGGGGTGCAGTCGGAATGTCACTTTGGTAAAGTGTGTACTATGTGTGTTCTTGTCCGAGGTGGATAAACAATGCAAAGAACATGTAAAAGAAGTACCACTTTGTGTTATATCATTGTCTTTGGTGGACAGTGGAATTAAGATGGCCACCAGAGTAATAAATATTTGAAGTTTAAATATTTGTTGGTGTTGCTCGTTATTTATCATCAAAAGCACATCAAAAGCACAGGACCTCATCTTTATAACCCTAGACAACCAGATTTAGAGCCAGCATCAGCATCGAGACACAGCAGCGATCCAGCAAGCAGCAGCTGGTGGGCAATGCATTTTAATGGCGCCAACCTAACATCAAGTGCTAACAAGCTCCGTAAATGGGAGTGAAATAGTGTGATTTTAGCAATTAGCAATATCTACGACTAGGCGACCATTACAACTTGCGATGCGTTCTTTCCCGATCACTTTCCCTTAATCTAACTTAAACTAACTTACGCTAAGGGCAACAGGCACATCCATTCCCCAGGGGGGACTCGAACCACCGACGGAGAGAGCCGCGCGGACCGTGGCAAGACGCCTTTGACAGCGCACGCGCAGCTACACCCCGAGGCGAACGTAGTGGAAATTTAATCATTCAGTACTCGTAACGTGATAAACATTTTCGCATAGACTGATAAGTAGCGGACTAGTAACTCACGGTGAAACACTTCCCATTTCTATTAACGTATTTTATTTTTAGTCTAGGCCGATTGTCATGTAAAATTAACAGCAATAGCAGCGCTCTGTCACAAAAAAGGAGTCTTTTGACCCAGGTTTCGCACTGCTATGAGCGCCTTCATCAGAAATAAAACACTCAAATTTGTCTATAACATAAATACAAAATTACAGGATCTTTTTAGTGTAATTACTAGCTAGTAGTACGAAAAGGAAACATACCTACATGTCACAAAATTTGTAAAACAGAATACATAAAAGGCAAGCTACTATGGGCTGCTCACATGCGTCATGCTACGGTAGCATCAGACAGAAGCGCCCGTGTTAGCAATTGCGGGTAGGCGAACACTACGCCAAGAGTGCCATCTAGTAGCCCCAAATACAAACAGACAACTTAACATTCTAAATATAGACAGACGAATGTTTCGATGTACATTATTTTGTACATGAAGTAAAAGGCAATGGTAACAAGTTGTCTACATAAGAGCTTCTAAATACAGAAACGCCATTTTAGAAACACAAAACGAGCTGAACAACGCAGCGAGCAGAAAAGAATGATATAGCAGTTGATATAAACTTTTGAGAAACAAAAAATTATGAGTCGACTTAGGTAGAAAAAATAGTTCGGTAACTGCACGAGGGAACACGAAATCAAATATCAAGTAACGGCTTTGTACCACTGAAGAAGATTTTATTACGTACTTGTAGCTGCTCTCTAAGAATGAGACCATTATTACGAGAAATGTGTTTAAAAAGATTTCTAATTCTTCGCGATCATCTAATCTACGGTCTTTCTCTTCAGTGTGCAAAATGTTGATATCGTGAACAGCTTTGGGTGCATGACGTGTACAGAAAGTGGTCGGCAAAATACGAATTCTGGATGCTAGTGCCGTTTTTTCTTAAAAAGATATCCTTTTTATCTGACTGTGAAGGCACGTCTTATTTGTCCTCTGTAGTAAGAAGAGCAAGTGTCGCAAAAAATCTTACAGACACCGAAGTTTTTCAAAGGGGAACGGATAGATTTTAAACTGTGAATAAATATTTTTTTCAAATTATTAAAGACAATATTACAGTTGTATTTATTACGAAGAAGGCGTTGAATCTGATAGGAGATGGGTTCCAAGAAAGAACTACTTCTTTTGGTTGGACTCAATGATAGATGTGTCGAGTGTCGCAATTCTTTTAACAGCTTTCTTTTTAAGGATGTCGTCAACTATGGAAAGTTAGTATTCGTTATTAACTGCTATAGTTTTGATTAAATTAATTTCTTCCTTGTATTTTTCTTTCGAGAGTGGAATAGAGGTAGCTCTGTGAATAGCACAGTGAAAGGAAGCGTTTTTATGAGATTGAGGGTGCATGGAAGCGGCAGGTACGATCTGATCGGTAAATGTTTCTTTACGAAAAACATTAAAAGAGATTTTATTTTCTCCTACTGTTAGCTTCAAGTCAAGAAAGTTCAGTTGGCGGACATCGTTTTCGAGTTCATCGGTGAAGGATATTTTCGTGTGAAGTTCATCAAAGAGATTGAAAATACGGCCAATAGCATCAACAGGTCCTTTGTAGATGACTAAAATATCATTGACGTATCTGAAACAGGAGAGAATGCCCAGCGCTGTAGCTGAGAAACAGGCGAACAACTTTTCTTCCAGAAAGTTAATGGAAATGTCAGCAAGGATACCAGCCAACGGATTTCCCATAGCGAGACCATCCGATACAACTATTCATTAAATTCAAAGTAGCTGTATTTGACTACGACTCTGATTAGATTCATAAAATCAGTAATTTGTTCATCTGAAAGTTCTTTTTTGAAATGGTGTAAATTTTTTTCTACGATCCAAAGAGTTTCTTGCACGCGTTTCTTTGCAAATCAAAAATCTTTATACAAAAGTTCCCGTGTTGTTCCACTCGCAGACAGAGTGAAGGAATAACAGTTGCCTATATGCCTTCATATGAGCCCTAATTTCGCTTATCTTTCCATCGTGGTCGTAACGCGAAATGTAGTTGGCGGAAGAATGGTAGTTCTGCAGTCAGCTTCAAATGCCGGATCCCTAAATTTTCTCAGTAGTATTCCTTGGACAGAACGTCGCCTTCCCTCCAAGGATTCCCATTTGAGTTTCCGAAACATCTCCGTATACATGCGTGTTGTTCGAACCTGCCGGTAACAAATCTAACAGTCCGCCTCTGAATTGCTTCGATGTCTTATCTTAATACGACCCAGTACGGATCCCAAACGCTCCAGCAGCCCTGGCGTCCTATACGTTGTCTCCTTTACAGATGAACACAGTTTCCTAAAAAAATCTCCCAATAAACCGAAGCGACCATTCGTCTTGCGTACCACAATCCCCACATGACCGTTCCATTTCATATCGCTTTGCAACGTTACGCCCAGGCGTTTAAACAACGTGACTACTTCAGGCAGGACACTGCTAATGCTATATCTGAACATTACGGGTTTGTTTCTCCTACAAGCAAGTATTTGTGATAGCTCATCTTTGTATAGTAATAACTCGCTGAAAACGTATTCGAAATCGTACTTAATGTGCTATTATTGTAGTAAATAATTCACAGTCATATGTAAAACTACTTACAGTAATATACTTCGCGTGAAATGACAGTAAATTCGATTGTAGTACTATGGAGGTAAAAAAAGATATGCTAACGTACTGTAATATTATTGATATATGCAAGAAGATCTACTAATCTCCTCAAAAAGCTGATTTTACATCACGGTGGACTGAAAACCATTGGTAACTTTCGCAGTTCGAGATGTAAACTTTTGATGTTAAAGTATCTCCGTGTTCACTGCCCATTGGTATTTTCTTGCCTGTAAATAGCGTCTGAGTATTTCATGTAATGCAGTTAGAGGTTTTAGTCAGATGAACGGCGATGGTGACACATGTAGCAGCTTACTTCGAACACGAACCGGTGGTATAACGATGCTTATGGTGATACTGTTTTAAATGTCCAACACTAGGAACTGTAGTTCTGAAACAAATAGGTCCGTCGCAGACATACAAATAAATCAACTGATCCCTTTGGTCGAGATGCTGCTATAATATAGAATTAGTAATTTCTCTTTACTGAAATATGTGATAGTGCTGTATGTTCATATCTTTCAAAAATTCATTCGTATTGCGGATCGCAGCACCTGTCGACCAAGAACTGGAGCACAGTACGGGAAGATTACAACCAATATAGAGCAATAATAATGCTTTCAGATCATATAACTGCAATATAATTCACTACCAGCAATAATAAATTGAATGATAGTTCAGATTCTGTGTTCGAAAAAACTAAACATCACTAAAGCGGTTACCCGTGCTTGTGCGACAAAACAAATGGCCGAGCAGCAGAACAGAACAGCTGAATACACGAAACAAGCTGCATTAGCGATGCGGAGCAGCCAACTGCAGGCCAGGATAATGGGCTGAAAGAGAACTCCGATATCGGTTCTGGAAGATTAATTCGCCAGTTAAATCTCCACCAGGAACCAATATCCAGCATTCACAGATACCTACCTAATCCTCGCTTCCAAACGAGTTGCTTTCCGATTGTAATTACCTCGGTACTCGAATGTCAGAGGGCATTTCTTTCAATCGTAAAAAATCAAATACAAGCTTATAACGGTCATGGATGTATTTACAAAATGTGACAAAACACAGCTTCGCGTTCATTTATCATCCCGGAGTGATATTCATGGCTATTGTGCTGCGTTTTATGACTAATGGGCTCAGAGAATGATTTCAAATTGAAGGAAGATACTTGGCAAGGTGAACTATTATTTGAATGTTTTTTTACGCTTAATTTCTGTTAACTGTATTACTGATTTTTCAAGAACGAATGGAGGAATCTTTTAAAAATAACATTTTTCACAAAGACTGTAGTTATCGCATATTCGGCCTGTTATGACATATTAAAGAGACAGCTAAGTTTTAATTGCGTCATGCTTCGTTCCTTTTAACGCTCTGATGACCGAAACTCATTGTACACCTATGACATTGCCAGTATAAAGGTTTTAAGTTGACAGGTTTGGAAGTCATTGTATGACCTTGTGACCCATGAACCTCACCAGGTCTTTGTTTTCATTTGAATATACGATTTTAAAAGTTAAATTTTTATTTGAAGACAGGCGTCATCACAATGGTACAGCAGAAAAGTACAACAATTCATTATCAAAGCGCATGTATTCTTATGAGAATGAAAAACATGAAATGTTGAAAACAAATTTTCGATATGAAGTTTGAAGATGGCTTTGGCATTGAACATATCAACGTTTTCGTACATCCTACTAACTTTATATACGTCGCACTAATTTTAGGTCATATACAAAGCAGCAGAATCACTGCGGAACGTAAAACTGTGACGATAATAGCAATAAGGCTTCAGAAAAGAAAGAGCCTCTCTGTCTGAAAAGCATCCTCAGAGTAAAAGTAGTAAGAGGTTAAAGTACTGCAGGTGCATTTGTTTTTAAACGAAGCATATGACTCAATCGACCAACAGTCGCTCCTTTCGAAGAATTTGGAATAGGCTGAAAAACTAGGGCACCTTTAAATCAAACGCCAATGGAACCCATCTCCAAATAATATTGCATGGGAAATTTCAATGCCTATTAAGGCAGAAGTTAGGCAAGGAGATAGGCTGTAACCCAATTTGTCTAAAAACATCATGGAAAAAATAATGAGAACGTGAAAGGAAGCCATGAAAGAAGTAGAAGCAATCTGTTGAAGTGAATGCTGATAAAACATGACTTAATTTTAATTCCATCGATCGTAGCTCTTGACGCGTGAACGAGCAGTGCTTTATGTGTCACATTTGACTCGAAGTATGTCTGATAAGAGATATGCCAGAGTTCTGGTTTGGAGCAGATGAAAATATATTCTTAAAATTCCGTTTGCATAATATTGGGTTAGTGCATAAGTTCACGGCATCTTTTCCATAAGTTTAATAAACATAACAGATACACTTAACAGAGACTTAGTCGTCAATAATACGTTCTCCTTCACTTTCTATTAAAGTCTGGCAACGATGGGGTGACTTTTCGATTCCACGTGGTTTTCAAGCGAAGAACTCGTCGAGCCACTTTCGGAGTGCATTTTCATTTCGAAAGGACGTTCCTTGATGTCTGTTCAATAGCGAGCGGAAAAGGAATCTCGGGTGAATAAGGTGGATGCAAAAAGACCTTCCAACCCAACTACTGTATGGTGTTTTTTGTTAGTCTAGTAGAAAGAGTAGCTTCACTTCCCGCAGTCTTCCTGGCGGTTGTTCCTTGATTGCGTCTGCAAGAAGTCTCAGTCGTTGACAGTAAATATCAGTAATGATACACCTTGGGGAAGCAGTTCGTAGTATACCACACCGTCGTTGTTCGTCGTTGTTCCACGAGATGCAGAAGTGTGGACGCGCGCAGATAGTTGTATTGGGAAGTTGCTGCTTTGTTCGGGCTCAACCATTCCTTTCTTTACCTTACGTTAGCATAAATCCACCATCGATCGTCACCAGTAATGTCGTAGGATGGGAATGGTCCTCGTTATTCACCAGCTAATTGATGACATTCAAGCAGGGATGCTGATTTTTGTGATTTTGGCTTAGAGCATTCGGCAGCCAAACACTCGATTTTTGAACCTTCCCCTTTGCATGCAAATGTCGCACCATGGCAGAATGGTCACAGTTCATTGCCATATCCCGAGCACACTGACAATGATAATTGTGGATTAATGCCTTAAACGATCTTCATCAAACTCCACTCTTGTTGGACTTGGAGAGTCACTAATGTCAAAACGATCATCCTTAAAAGAAGAAAACAATTTCCTTACGGTACTCTGTCCATTGGCATTATCCCCATATTTCGCACGAATGCTTCTGGGTGCCTCCACTGCTGTCACATCGCTGTTGCACTCAAACAGAAGAACATGTTAGAAATGTTCCGATTTATCCATTTGGCGCTTTGTGCTCTAGCGTCCACAGCTCCACTATCTCCAAATCACCAACTGGCAATATGTAAACTCAAACAGCAACCGTGAACTACAAGTAAATGATGGAAATTGACAAATAAACCCATAGAAACAGGAATACCAACAGGCAAAACAAAAATGCTACGAACTTATGCACCTAACTAAAATGTCAATAAAGTTTTCTGCTTGTCGAAATTTCCCTGTCATCAGAAAATAAATTTTCATAAATTTACGTGTACCATCTTAAAAATGTGTTGCTGCAAATGAAATTAATACGAAAGCATAGCGCAGCTCTTCCAGAACTAACTAATAGTTGTTACGTCTTTGTACATCGAACAGGTTGCTAGTTTCAGCGTGATGAATGAAATGAAAGATTGTTGTTGTGGTCTTCAGTCCTGAGACTGGTTTGATGCAGCTTTCCATGCTAATCTATCCTGTGCAAGCTACTTTATTTCCCAGTACCTACTGCAACCTACATCGTTCTGAATCTGCTTAGTGTATTCATCTCTTGGTCTCCCTCTACGATTTTTACCCTCCCTGCTGCCCTCCAATGCTAAATTGGTGACCCCTTGATGCGTCAGAACATGTCCTACCAACCGATCCCTTCTTCTGGTCAAGTTGTGCCACAAACTTCTCTTCTCCCCAATCCTATTCACTACTTCCTCATTAGTTATGTGATCTGCGCATCTATTCTTCAGCATTCTTCTGTAGCACCACATTTCAAAAGCTTCTATTCTCTTCTTGTCCAAACTATTTATCGTCCATGTTTAACTTCCATACATGGCTACACTCCATACAAATACTTTCAGAAATGACTTCCTGACACTTAAATCTATACTCAATGTTAACAAATTTCTCTTCTTCAGAAACGCTTTCCTTGCCATTGCCAGTCTACAATTTATATCCTCTCTACTCCGACAATCATCAGTTATTTTGCTCCCCAAATAGCAAAACTCCTTTACTACTTTAAGTGTCTCATTTCGTAATCTAATACCATAAACATCACCCGACTTAATTCGACTACATTCCATTACCCTAGTTTTGCTTTTGTTGATGTTCATCTTATATACTCCTTTCAAGACACTATCCATTCCGTTCAACTGCTCTTACAAGTCCTTTGTTGTCTCTGACAGAATTACGATGTCATCGACGAACGTCAAAGTTTTTATTTCTCCTCCATGGATTTTAATACCTACTTCGAATTTTTCTTTTGTTTCCTTCACTGCTTGCTCAATATACAGATTGAATAACATCGTGGAGAGGCTACAAACCTGTCTCACTCTCTTCCCAACCACTGCTTCCCTTTCATGCCCCTCGACTCTTATAACTGCCACCTGGTTTCTGTACAAATTGTAAATAGCCTTTCGCTCCCTGTATTTTACCCCTGCCACCTTTAGAATTTGAAAGAGAGTATTCCAGTCAACATTGTCATAAGGTTTCTCTGTCTACAAATACTAGAAACGTAGGTTTGCGTTTCCTTAATCTTTCTTCTAAGATAAGTCGCAAGGTCAGTATTGCTTCACGTGTTCCAACATTTCTACGGAATCCAAACTGATCTTCCCCGACGTTGGCTTCTACCAGTTTTTCCATTCGTCTGTAAATAATTCGCGTTAGAATTTTGCAGCTGTGACTTATTAAACTAATAATTCGGTAATTTTCACATCTGTCAACACCTGCTTTCTTTGCGATTGGAATTATTATATTCTTCTTGACGTCTGAGGCTATTTCGCCTGTCTCATACATCTTGCTCACCAGAAGATAGAGTTTAGTGACGATTGGCTCTCCCAAGGCCGTTAGTAGTTCTAATGGAATGTTGTCTACTCCCGGGGCCTTGTTTCGGCTCAGGTCTTTCAGTGCTCTGTCAAACTCTTCACGCAGTATCGTATCTCCCATTTCATCTTCATCTACATCCTCTTCCATTTCCATAATATTGTCCTCAAGTACATCGCCCTTGTATAGACCCTCTATATACTCCTTCCACCTTTCTGCTTTCCCCTCTTTGCTTAGAACTGGGTTTCCATCTGAGCTCTTTATATTCATACAAGTGGCTCTCTTTTCTCCAGAGGTCTCTTTAATTTTCCTGTAGGCTGTATCTATCTTACCCCTAGTGAGATAAGCCTCTACATCCTTACATTTGGCATCTAGACATGCCTGCTTAGACATTTTGCACTTCCCGTCGATCTCATTTTTGAGACGTTTATATTCCTTTTTGCCTGCTTCATTTGATGCAGTTTTATATTTTCTCCTTACATCAATTAAATTCAATATTTCTTCTGTTATCCAAGGATTTCTAATAGCCCTCGTCTTTTTACCTACTTGATCCTCTGCTGCCTTCACTACTTCATCCCTCAGAGCTACCCATTCGTCTTCTACTGTATTTCTTTCCCCCATTCCTGTCAATTGTTCCCTTATGCTCTCCCTGAAACTCTGTACAACCTCTGGTTTAGTCAGTTTATCCAGGTCCCATCTCCTTAAATTCCCACCTTTTTGCAATTTCTTCAGTTTTAATCTACAGTTCATAACCAATAGATTAGGATTAACTATTCAAAATGACAGTCACAATCGCATAATTTATTTAGCCGCCAACCGGTTTCAACCCGCTATGGGGTCATCTTCAGGGCAATTTACACCATTTGGTCGCTCGCTGGAGTCGTCACCCTTATCAGAAACTATTGGGAATAAAAATTTGTAAAATATATGACTTGTGGTTACACATTTCTAACCACTATAGACTCTAAGATTTTGAAAATAAATATAAACAATACTCAGCGTAGTGTATCGTAATTTTGAACAAATTCTGGCAAGTAGAAGCTGAGAACAAGTACATTTTATTCTTAAAAAAATACAATTAACGGGAAACAGCCATTAAAGTTGTCAATGCATTCCCGCTCCATAAGATTGGTCGTCTGACTCCTCTTCCATCTGATGGCCATGAAAACATTTCTTCAATGGCCTCACATCTGACAAAGCCCTGAAAGTTTCGTTCAAGACATCCGCTACAGCGAAAGGAATAGCTTTTTATGAATAAATTTCGCACCATTTTTGTATGCTTTGTTGTATTTGTACCATGAATCACTTGTTGGGTGGCTCAGACCATGAATGGGTTTATCATTTGTTGGACAGAGGTGGAACAAAATTGCCGATACTGATTTTCTGATATCTTCTATGCCACTAATATTTTGCCCGATAGCTACGCAGTAATAATTTCGATTTTATCTGTTCTAGATTCTGTGAGTCTATTCTTACCCTCTAATGCTCTGCCTTCCTCCAACTTATTTCAATTGTATGCAGTTTGAAGTCGTCACAACCTCGTACTTATTCACGTTTGTATATGACCAATGCACTCCAGTTTAGCGACAGTTACAGCTTCTCCATACCATTTCTCTTCCTCAACTGCTTTGAAAGCTTTTGAATCCCTATATCCTAAATAACTGACTAATCTTACATTCTTCAACTGTTCATATTCTTGGAAAATGTCTACGCTCACACAATGTATTTTTTAAATGAATGAATAAACTAGAAATAAGGCAATAATACACGTGTATTATATATCAGTGGAAAGGGGAATATTAGGCAGAGTAAGATCAAACAAAACGATATTCAATGTTTCAATTCGTACGGACCCCATAAAGTATTGAATATTCCTTATCCACATGTGTGCAACTATGAACTGAACTGTCATGTTGGTAATCCTCAAGTCAACAAGAACGGTGCGCAATTTCAGAGCAAATGCCGGGCACCAGCTAAAGGGTTCGGTATAGGCCTACGTCACGGCCAGAGAAGGACGCTACGGTGCGCGATGAGCAGCAAAAGAACATCAAAGTCGCTGCATACGCAAAGGAGCTGCCCTGCTTCTGGGATCGGAAATCAGACCGTGGGGCTAAAACTATCCAGAATGGAAGTATCTGAACCATATGTACACAAGAGTGAAAAGAGAAAAACGACTCGATGGCGAAGGAACGGCTGCACAAGTGGTCGGCCTTTCGCTGGGCTTCGGTGCAGCGGACGTGAAAGGGCAGGCGGCCTACTTTAAAAGAGAGCTGCCGGCGCATTTTTCTGCCCCGAAGAGCCGCCATTACAACGCTGCGCCGGATTCAGCAGACTGCTGCGGAATGGGAGAGGGCGGTGGAAGGGGGCTGGTTGTGGGTGTGGGGGCAGGAGAGTTGGGCGTAGAAAGTGAGTACACAAGTCCGCCCCCACCCCCTCCTCTCATTCCGCCGATAGCCGCGGCTGGGCCAGCGCGGGCTTAGGAGGGCTTCTATAAACATGAGCCGCCCGTACTCCAGCTCCCACACCACGAGTTTCGTGAATCTCAGCGCTACACACGGGCCAGGTCCTGAGAAATATTGGGTGATAGTACAGTAGAGGCTTTGACAGAGCATTCGTGTATTTCCCGGTAGAGTACGTACTGACCGGGATCTCTTTGAAGAAGAGTTTTTATATCTTGTCTTCATATACGTACTAGTCGGTGTTCTCGACATGGAATATACACTACTGGCAATTAAATCTGCGACATCACGAAGATGACGTGCTGCAAACGCGAAATTTAACCGAAGGGAAGAAGATTCTGTGATATGCAAATGATTAGCTTTTCAGAGCATTCACACAAGGTTGGTGCCGGTGGCGACACCTACAACGCGCTGATATAAGTAAAGTTTCCTACCGATTTCTCATACACATCATGTAGGTAACCCTCAAGTCAACAAGAACGATGCGCAATTTCAGAGTTTGACCGGCGTTGCCTGGTGAAACGTTGTGAAGCCTCGTGTAAGGAGGAGAAATGCGTACCATCACGTTTCCGACTTTGATAAATATCGGATTGTAGCCTATCGCGATTGCGGTTTATCGTATCGCGACATTGCTGCTCGCGTTGGTCGAGATCCAATGACAGTTAGCAGAATATGGAATCGGTGGGGTCAGGAGGGTAATACGGAACGCCTCGTATCACTAGCAGTCGAGATGACAGGCATCTTATCCGCATGGCTGTAACGGATAGTGCAGCCACATCTCGATCCGTGAGTCAACAGGTGGGGACGTTTGCAAGACAACAACCATCTGCACGAACAGTTCGACGACATTTGCAGCAGCATGGACTATCAGCTCGGAGACCATGGCTGCGGTTACCCTTGACGTTGCATCACAGACAGGAGCGCCTGCGATGGTGTACTCAAAGACGAACCTGGGTGCACGAATGGCAAAACGTCATTTTTTCGGATGAATCCAGGTTCTGTTTACAGCATCATGATGGTCGCATCCGTGTTTAGTGGTATCGCGGTGAACGCTCATTCTAGGCGTGTATTCGTAATCGCCATACTGACGTATCACCCGGCGTGATGGTATGGGGTGCCATTGGTTATACGTCTCGGTCACCTCTTGTTCGCATTGACGGCACTTTGAACAGCGGACGTTACATTTCAGATGTGTTACGACCCGTGGCACTACCCTTCATTCGACCCCTGGGAAACCCTACATTTCAGCAGGATAGCGCACGACCGCGTGTTGCAGGTCCTGTACAGGCCTCTCTGGATACAGAAAATGTTCGACTGCTGCCCTTGGCCAGCACATTCTCCAGCTCTCTCACCAACTGAAAACGACTGGCCAATGGTGGCCGAGCAACTGGCTCGTCACAATCTTGATGAACTGTGATATCGTGTTGAAGCTGCTTGGGCAGCTATACCTGTACACGCCGTCCAAGCTCTGTTTGACTCGATGCCCAGACGTATCAAGGCCGTTATTATAGCCAGAAGTGGTTGTTCTGGGTACTGATTTCTCAGGATCTATGCACCCAGGTGTGAAAATGTAATCAAATGTCAGTTCTAGTATAATATATTTGTCCTATGAGTACCCGTTTATCACCTGCATTTCTTCTTGGTGTAGCAATTTTAACGGCCAGTAGTGTATTTATCACAAATTTATACGCTGACGGAAAAAAATCACAATACCAAGAATTTAGCGATATAAACAAAACCTGGTAGGTGTGTTTGAACATCTGGTAGATGATGTACACTTACATTTTTCTCCAGCGACGCTAGTAGAGCCACCACGGGGATGCAAATCAAGTTTGCCTTAACTATAGTGAGCCTTAGTTACCTATGAGATTGGATGTGGTGAGTTGCTGATAATCAAAAATACCTTTAAAGTGACAAAGACACTATTATCAACACCTCACTGAGTTTGAACGAGGGAGTGTAATAGGGCTACGAGAAGCTTTATGTTCCTTCTCTGATATTGGAGAAAGACTTATAAAGGACTGTAGCCAATGTACATGTAGCCAATGGTCTCGAGAAAGGACAGTCACAAGAAGACTGTGTTCCGAAAGGCCACGTGCACTACGGAGAATGAAGATCATCGTGATCTGCGTATTACTCTGGGGCATTGTACTGCATCTGCAGCAGCATTATGACCAACAGTTGCAACCAGAGTGACACAACGAATTGTTAAAAATCGGTTACTTTGAGGACAGCTCCGAGCCAGATGCCCTGTACAGTGCATTCCAATGACCCCAAGCCACTGCCATCTGCGACTTCAGTGGTATCGATTAATCCCAGTTCTCAAGGCTAAATTGGTTTTTCTCAGTAGGCTGCCGCAGTAATAGTAGGGAGGACGGGGGGGGGGGGGAGGGTGGCAGGAGTACAGATGTGGCACAATCAGGCCTAGGATTTTAGGTACTGTACTTCTACTGTCTTGCGTGCAGGATCTCTCCAGTCTGCGCAGTGTTTATGCGCCACACATGAACAGCAAGGAAGAAAACCGATTAATTGTGTGAGCAGAGGGCCCGGTGCTGATCGAAGATTGAAGCATAGCTACAAGCCGAGAGCTGGACTATTAGTCTGTGGTTGTCATACGTACAGCCTGGTTATACCAGTGGCGCTTTGTAACTGTACTCTGAACGCCAGGGAATAAATTGACATACATTGACAAAGGAGAGAGAATTAACTCACTGTTCATATTTCTGTTAAGCATGACATAAAAAACTCGCTCGTGTCACTGCAACATCTACTCGCAATAACACCAAAACATATACACAGACAAAGTATTACTCTGCAGAGTAAAACAAATTAAGATGAACTGCATATATACATACGTAAAATGTAGTAGACCTGCCTTACTAACCTTATTCAGCAGGACCGATGTTAACGCAATTCAAATGTACATCTGAATTTTGATGAAGTGCTAACCATTTGTGCAGGAGCTCAGAATTTCTGTCTTTAATGTTTGCAAATTTTTCACTCTTTGACTCAAATCAGAAATTTCTAAAATGTGGTCTCATTCAGTAGAGAAAATTTAGAGTGCTGATATTCTTTCTTGGACTATAGTATTTAGCAAGAAGGTTTTGATACGTTTCAGTGATGAAAAACAACTTTAAGTCATACTGGACTTATTTACAGAAAGGACCATATTTGCTATAAAGCAGGATCACTTAAAGGTATAGAACTGGGATTATACTCTCTCACGAACCTCCAGATTAAAGTAAGTAAAAGGAGGGCATGTTTTCAAACTCTGTGTCAGAGTTCATCAGTTTTAGTGGATGGCGACTGTTAACATGCCAGTATCTCGTCACCTCATGTTCAGATGCTTTCAGAGGGCTATGTGTCCAGAAAACGTGGAGACCAGGATAACAACCGAGCAACCTCTGTATCGAGGGAGCTCAGGACATCAAGGGTAACATGCAGTCTTGCGTAATCTTGTTGTAGGATTACATTACGGAAAGCTCGGAGATGGGGCTACGCTAACGGCCTTAAAATGCTGGAAATGGCCTACATCTCGTGGTCGTGCGGTAGCGTTCTCGCTTCCCGCGCCCGGGTTCCCGGGTTCTATTCCCGGCGGGGTCAGGGATTTTCTCTGCCTCGTGATGGCTGGGTGTTGTGTGTTGTCCTTAGGTTAGTTAGGTTTAAGTAGTTCTAAGTTCTAGGGCACTGATGACCACAGATGTTAAGCCCCATAGTGCTCAGAGCCATTTGAACCATTTTTTTTTCTAGAAATGTGATGACTAAGGTCCAAATTACTAGCTATGCGAACAATAGCAGATCTTGTTGTGTACCCAGTGGCACACATACAATCAAGCCAGTTACTGGGTATAACGATGAAGAACGAAGGTGGACGCACCGCTATCGGCACACCTGTCTTTCTACCGCCGTGTAAAGGGAAGCCCTAACAATGATATCTGTGCTGCCATTTCCTGTAGCTGCAGATGTCATCCATGTGGATACTTGCCCTGCTGGAAACAAGACACTGTTCTAAGTCAAGGAGTATTACGTGGTTGTGCTAACGAACAATGTGTATGGCTTCTCGAGCGCTAGACCTGTGGAGCGGTTGACATTTCTCATAACGTTAAGTATGGCCTTCCTGAACCCATGAACTCCATATTAACATAAGTCGTGGGATCTTGACCGACGCGATCAGCAATACCACGAAACGGTAAATTGCGGTATCGTTAAGCCACGAGGTAAGATAGATGTTTTTCATTCTTACAAGAGGTGTAACACGATTACCTCACAAAACAAATAGCAAATGTGATTTCTGAATGAGAAATCACCTATATAATCTTAATCATAATCATAAAATCTGATTCTTTAGAATAAGTGTCTAGCTTCTACATCCAAGTGGATCCTGAGCAGATCACTTGTACTTTCAAATTAGTGAGACATGTGTAAGGTGTCAGGCAAATCCAACACCTTCCATGAAAACCCTGACATGATAAGCAAATACAGTAGTATGTCACATAGCTCCGAATAAACCGTGACATTAAATTAACCAAAGTAATACGAGTAACGAGTGAGCAAATGGAATAAAACAGACTAACACAAGAATGCCTAAATGCATGTCGTACCTTCCCACCGTGAGACCGACGCAGTTCCGAGGGGCGAAACGAGGACAGAAGCCGAGAGCAGAACCGTGTTAAGCTAGAAGGCCCTACGATAAGGGACGGACTTGACACCCACGGCGCCAGCTAACCAGTAGGGCCACACAACCTGCACGTTTTAGCGTGAGACTTTTTCGCGTCTCAGGTACGTCAAGGACCACCCCCCAGCCCATGTTAAAAGATAGAGCCTCCAGAAGAACAGTATAGATCTTACGATAACGCTAAAAGGACCACACTAGCTGCAGGTTTTAGCGTGAGACTTTTTACCGTCTGTTACGTTGCAAACTTTAAAAACATTGCCCCACCACGAAAAGTATAACGTTTCTCACTGGATAGAAAGAATTTTTGTAGGCGGAGCTTAAGGTTAACATTGAGACCCTGATTGGTCAGATGAATATACAGCCAGATAGCTTTTTTAAATCTACTTCAGTAAATTGTAGTAAGCAGAAGTTAGGAGTTAGTTCCGAGAAAGCGAGCTGGATGGCTGGTGCGCCGGCCGCTGTCGCCCTGACGCTGCCTAAACACCGACAAGGTAATGAACGCACGCGATGCCGCATTTTTGAGCGCATAAGGCTTCACTCAGAACTGCTGAAGACTCATCTGTTACACCCCTTTTTTGCGTAATACTAGTGTCGATCGTTAATTAAAACTCATGGTGTTCACATTTGCCACTTGAAGTAAAGATCTGAAACGCGATGATTTTTCTATTTTATAGTTATTGAGAAGCCACATCAGCCACTGTAATTTACAACAGGTTAGATTAGTAATTAAAGATAATTGAGGGTCACTGTAGACCATTTTGATAGTTTTCTCTTTTGTGAAACTTAATTTAAACATAGATTATAGATGTGTTATGGCATAGGTCATCCTTCGATCCATTGTAGAACTTGGAAAACCACTCAGGGAATATTCGTCCACATTTTTGTTGAACGCAGCTGGTTTTTACCATCCTGTATTGAAACATTTCCTTTTATCTATATTGCAATTTATAAATGATGTTTTGTGAGTAGAATAAAATTATCAATGGTAAACTTAACTGATTTTTCTTCGTTATTTTACCAGCTAACTAAAAATAGGAAAGCCTTGAACCCTTTCCACTATATTTAGTTATTATTAAGATTCTTTTACAGGGAGTGCAGTGGAGCTGACGCTGAGATCATTTAGTATTTGGTTATATCATCGCTAGTCTCACTGAACTCTTCTGAATTCTACATGTCATGTGTGGTCTGGCGTCTCCTTACCAGCAACAGGTCCCAGGTTCAAACTAGTTAATTCCCTAAAAAACACGCTCAGATCGTCGTCGCGCGAAAGTGGTAGGGAGACACGATATAAAACAAACAGACACCACCATGAATGTTTAGACATGTATGAAATGGGACTTGCATACAGACTACCAGATTCCAAGTCAGAAAAATCAAAAGGATGATATCCAACTGAAACAGAGCAGAGCAATGTACTGAATTCTATTATATATATTTAACTGAAGTGTAACCCCCCCCCCTTAACCCCCCCCAACGCATAAAGTCAAGAAAAAAAAAGTCGTTAAAGAAACTAGCTCGGAAATAGCCTGGGGTAATAAAAGAAAACCACGAAATCTCTTGGCCAGGCTGTCTTAATCACAGCACCGCCTCGGCCGTCGTGTAATATTAAAGAGATAAAGGCACTTACGAAGAGTGGTACCGGTACTCCATATCGTTGTTTAGCACTAAAAAGCTCCTGGATCGATACAACAAGTTTAACACAGCACCCACTCGCTGTCGGGCGCCCTGTTTTACAGCTCGCGTAATGAGTTAAAAGCTTCTGCGTCGCGCGACATAAAATCTGCGTAACTGTCGCGGTTCTGGGTTTCTGGACACCACAAAAACAGGATTGCAGTACCAGCGACAACTGCTCTTGCATCGAACGACCCTTTCAGTTCCTCTTTATTTTCATACGACTCACACAGTACTTCCAAAACGTCACGAAAATGGTACCAGTAAAGTGTAATTAATAGACAGCATACAGAAATACACCCAGGGGAAGTAAGCACACCAACCGAAAAATTAGTCACCGCCAGGAGACACAACACTGATACCACGTCCTGATTCACACATGTCATATTCAGCCTGTTATACCTGTTCCTTTGCTGTTGTTGCAACAAGAAGGTGATGTATTGGTCCGACAGACAATTCTCGCAACTTTCCTGGCCAGCACGTCCAATCGAGCACGTGTGGGCTATGATGGGACGAGTAGTGGCTCGTGCGACTGCTCAACGAACTACTCGTACAGAACTATGTGACACAGTCGAGCAGGCGTGGAATAATGTAGCGCAGGACAGTATTCGCCATCTTTTCGGTCGGCTCAATGCCAGAATCAGCGCCTGCATTGCCACCTGTGGAGATTACTGTGGTGTCACCGCCAGACAACACACTTGCTAGGTGGTAGCCTTCAAATCGGCCGCGGTCCGTTAGTATACGTCGGACCCGCGTGTCGCCACTATCAGTGATTGCAGACCGAGCGCCGCCTCACGCCAGGTCTAGTCTAGAGACTCCCTAGCACTCGCCACAGTTGTACAGCCGACTTTTCTAGCTATGGTTCACTGTCTACATACGCTCTCATTTGCAGAGACGACAGTTTAGCATAGCCTTCAGCTACGTCATTTGCTACGAGCTAGGAAGGCGCCATATTCAGTTACTATAATTACTAACTTCAAGAATAATTACTTCCTTCTGAACAGATAATATTGTGAATCATGTACCGTCAAGAGCGACGTTCATCATTAATGGATTAAAGTTAAGTATCAAACTAATTACGTCCGCTTCCTGAATTCTCATTCCTTGTCATGTTCCAGACCTCACGTCAGTACAGTTCTTCCCTCCTCACTCCAGCCTGCGTGAGCTAAAACGCATGCATTTCGGCCTCCACTCGTAACATGGTGTTGGCTCTTCTGCTAACACAAAGATTACACTACGCACTAATATGGGTTCTACAGCACAGATCGATACCTGGAACCTCAGAACCGCTTGTACTGTTGATCTGTAAATGTTATCATTTCATGTACTCCATATGCACTGTTGCAACAATGTATCTTGAGTGACCTAGAAGGCTCTAAAAGAGTGTACTAATTTTTCCAGCTGTCAAGTCTCAGATATTTTTTATGTGATTAAATTTGAGTTGTTTAGCGTTCCAGTCACGGTGCGGTACGGTATCAGAGTGTTTGTCAAACTGAGACTGCGGATGTAGCGTTGTGAAAACGGCCGCTGTTATCCTGGAAGACGGAAGTGTCCACAGTCCTCATGTAGATGTGTACGAAAAACTAGATCACCGAGAACGTCGACACAAACATCCTAATTCATGTTCTCAATAATAATGAGCAGGCTCAAGTTGTGGTACAAAAAACAGCCTCAGTCATCACGGAACCACCTCCTATCTGAAATAATCCTCCAAAAACCGTGTCTTAAACGCTTCATTGTGGTGTCCGCCCACTTGACTTATTGCATCATTTGAAAGGAAGCAAAACCAAGTGTGGTGCAAAAATAGAACTATGCTCATTGGCAAGTTAGAAGCACAGGGGACAAGGTGGGGGGCCCTGTTTCATTTTAATGGACAGCAATATACTGGGATATGATCGATTACTTCACTTTAATGGCCGGAATACAACGTGGCTGTGACTGAGAGATCTAAATATCGGCATGATGGCTTAGATATTCTTTGGTTGCTCCATTTCCAAGTAAATGGACCTACGTTACCACCTTACCACCATGCTGGATTGTGCCATCATTAGCTTACCCCTGCATGTAGGCATCCCAAAGGTCAAGTTTTTCCCTAAAACCCCTTTGCCCTTCTACTAACGAAGAACAGAAGTTGGAAAATTTACATTGATCGCCTGTTGAAAGAACTGAATGCCAAAGTGAATTGTTATGAAGGTTACCAGGAACTGGATGTTCCGACCGGGAAGATTAGTGAAGACTGCGTCTTTAGGAGAATGAATACCCGACGGGGATTGACTATCTGATGATGACTTAAGCGTAGAAAGCGGTGGTACCTAATTTATTTTGCGATTGAAACTGGAAATAAAATTGCTGTACATGTGTTAATAAGTTAAGCAACTATGGATATGGAATTAAGAAAGTATGTTGCAAGAGAGATTATTGGAATGAAGGCTAACTGGAGATCGAGCTGTAAGGATCTAAATGAAGCATGTGTAGTAAATGTGCTAAAAATAATTCCCTGTCTACTGGAACAAAAATAGTCTTCAGTAATTTTTCATTCACATAACACAATACACATGTTAATAGGTAATCAGAGCTGCCGCACATACCACCTTACGATTTACACAGAATTAAAATAGAAGCAAATAACCTCAATGCAAGAAGGAAGTCAGTACCAAGACTAAGTTATCTGTGCATCGTTCAATCTTTTGACCAACTTTGTTGTATGGGAGCGAAAGCTGGGTGGATTCAGGTTACCTTATCAACAAGGTTGAGGTTACGGATATGAAAGTAGCTAGGATTATTGCAGGTACTAGTAGATGGGAACAATGGCAGGACGGTGTCCACAATGAGGAAATCAAAGAAAAACTGGGAATGAACTCTATAGATGTAGCAGTCAGGGCGAACAGCCTTAGATGGTGGGGTCATGTTACACGCATGGGAGAAGCAAGGTTACCCAAGAGACTCAAGGGTTCAGCAGTAGAGGGTAGGAGGAGTCGGGGCAGACCAAGGAGAAGGTACCTGGATTCGGTTAAGAATGATTTTGAAGTAATAGGTTTAACATCAGAAGAGGCACCAATGTTAGCACTGAATAGGGGATCATGGAGGAATTTTATAAGGGGGGCTATGCTCCAGACTGAACGCTGAAAGGCATAATCAGTCTTAAATGATGATGATGATGATGATGACGATGATGATAAAATAGAAGCAAATAACCTCACTGTTTTACAAAATGTGTTTACAGACAACAGCTACAGAAGCTCCACAAAGATGCCTTCCATTAGTAAGATTGCTAACCATATGGATCTGAATCTAGTTCACTGTTCCTTACAGAACACCATCTGTATGTTGCAAGGCGGTTTGAGTGGGTGAGCGTCCAGAGAAGTTTCCCAGTTTTGGCGGTGCTTTCATGAAATCATCTTCGAATTGTAATTATCAATAAAGGTTGCATATGACAGACAAACTGTCAGTACACAACTTAGGACAAGGGTAAGAAAAGCGATCACTGTTCAAGGAAACATTTCAGCGGTTGTGTGGGGTCCTATACAGAATCCACGGAAAGCCAAAATAGGGGCGGCGGTGGAGCAGATATTTTAATGTCTCTTCTCCTAAACATGTGTTTGTTTGTGAAGTCCTGCATGAAAGGATGAAAAATATAGGGAAGTGCGTTATTACGACAAGAGAAGAAAAGATTGAAGAGCAGTTCGAAAGTTTAGCAGGGATCTCCAACGCAGAATCGTAGCTCCCGGAACGTCCTAAGCAGCCACTCCCGGGTACTCGCGTAAGGAGCAGGTCAAGGTAATTTCACACCGTTTCGGAAGGCCGTAACTCTCAGTAAGCCCTGTCGTAAACTCTTTGGGGATTCTCAGGTAAGCTGAAATGGAAACGTTCCACTTTCACCAGCCTCGCCGAAGTGGTCGGAGAAAACAACTGTGCAGGACGTGTGTTAAGCGTCCCATCGGTGTATACTTTTGAAAAGAAAAGCTGGATCGTAATTTCCTCTGACAAGATGAATCTGCTATGAAAGAAAACTGAGTAAACACATTGGTAACGTTTGTAGGAATTATCAATTACTTTTCTTTTTTAAAATTTATTTTTTTCCTGTTCAGCCTTCCAAAAGAAGTGAAGCAGGCGTCATCCAGCCAGTTTCTTTGAGTAACAGAGGCCCTTACTGGGGATGATAATTATGGTGGAGGTATGGTAAAACCTCATTACAATCTCACAGCAGGGTCATCGAGCTACTTAGGGAAGAAAGGAGTGAGTAATGACACAGGGACAGTGAGAGGGGAGGCGTTGGGGGGAGGGGGGAGGAAGGGGTCGAGTTAGACTTTATGTTTAATATACAATTAAAGTTGTCATGTAACTGCGTTTGCTTGCCATGAAAATTGTTAGCAGCCATGAAGATCACGTTACAATGAAGAAAAAACTAAGTACAAACTGAGTATGGTTATCAGTCATTTCAAGCTGTAGTCTTATTAGACTATTCAGCTAGTCAGTCGCTCATAATAAACATTAAAATTGTTCTTATGAGTCTGCTTAATTTAGCCATCTTCTAGTAATGAGACAAGAGCAGATAAATTACAGCTCGTGATATTAAACTCCATAAAAAGGAAGCTAAAGACAATTAATAAGTATTTTGGGAAATTTTTAAATAGGTCATTTTATTTTCAGTTTTGAAGCATCAGGCTGAGTGTTACGAAAGGCGTATGAGGGCTCTGGGGCTGTTTTATAGTCTGTAACGAATATGTGTGATGATGACCTGTTTATTAGGTTGAAACCAGCCAAAACACTGGAAAAATTTAAATGCGATCTGATCATCAAGTAAACCTGTTAAAAATTACTATAGCAATAAATGAAGGTATTATGCATTCAGACTACTGATACAGTCAACACGCATACCAGTAAGTTACGAGACAGGAAAATGAGGCCGACACGAATTAAATCTGCACACTCAGTTACAGTCATTTCATCTTGAAAGCATATTACTGATACAACACAGAAACAGCAGAAAAAACGTAAATTTTTAGACGATTGTGGTACGTAACTTTCTCCTCCATTTTACGGAACAAGTGTCTGTGACGACGGGAATGACATCAATCAAAATAAAATGCCAAACCCATGGTGGCTGTGAAAGACAAAGTGTGTGTGTGTGTGTGTGTGTGTGTGTGTGTGTGTGTGTGAGAGAGAGAGAGAGAGAGAGAGAGAGAGACACGCATGTCTACGTCGACGATCCACAACTGTTTGGATCAGTCTGGGGAGCGTGCACGTGCGACGGTACCTAACGGTTACTGCTAGTGTAGCTGCTCTTCCTAACAGAATCCCATACAAGCAAGAAAGTTGCGTCTTTACCTGCGGTTACTCATACTTTAGATAATGTTTAAAAAGAATAGGTCGATGTAGACAGGGTCAGCCGCGCATGTCTGATTTCATGCCCTGCAGCTCATTGAAAATAAGAACCTCTAGCTGCGATCTTGTAGTCCAACATTCTACGCATTGACTAGAACTGCGACTCAATAAAATACACGGAAATATAAAACAAAAGTTACATGAATAATTCATTAACAGGGGCTCTATTCTAACGCCTGTATTTGATAAAAATGAGAGAGAATTATGTTGAATAATGTTTATTCGAAAAACGACATCAAGTAAACGTGAAGTGGTCCTATGATATTCAGTTAAAATGCAGACAGTAAGAACTCTTATCAAACGAAAGTGAAGTTACGTCGAGAACACTTCCAGAATAGCTGCAAAATCCCCAAACGAAACAGTCATCAAAGATATGAGAATACTATGTCACTTTCGTAATCACAATAAACGAAATATTCAACAGTAATAAACAGTTCAGAGTTGAACACGATGATTTACAAATTAACACACGAATAGAAATTCAAACTTTTGGAAGCTAAAGCACGGTAACAGCCGTTCACTGTTCAGATTGAATACCATTCAGTTCCACAGGCAGGTCTGCCTCCCTCAAGCGCAAAACGTCAAAATGTCCAGAATAGCTCCCATGAGCTCTTCATTCGAAAAGTTCCAGTCTCCACCTGACTCCCGTAATGTTACGATACTGTCTGCTCTTCCATTGACCGAAGGCCTTCCCCACCAAAAATACATCGTTCTTAGGTTCTACAGACATGATTTGACTCAATCGTTAGGGAATTCAATATTCCGCGATCCACAGTGTCAAGAATATGCCAAGAGTACCACATTTTAGGTATTACCTGTCACCACGGGCAAAAACAGTGGCCTACGGCCCTTACTTAACGACAGAGAGTAGCAGATTTGCATAGAGTTGTCTGCGCTAACAGACAACCAACATTGAGTGAAATAACAGCAGAAATCAATGTGGGACGTATGACGAACTTATCCATTTTGACAGTGCAGCGAAATTTGGTAGATCACTGACGTGAGTGGCTTTGCTAACGGCGCAACATCGCCTGCAGCACTTCTCCTGCGGTCGTTATTATATCGGTTGGGCCATACGCAATTGAAAAATATGGCCTGGCCAGGTGAGTCACGATTTCAGTTGGTGAGAGCTGATAGTAAGGTTCGATTGTGACACAGACGCCTCGAAGCAGTGGACAGAAGTTAGCAACAAGGCAATGTGCAAGCCGGTGGTGGCTCCGTAGTGGTACGGGCCGTGTTCACATGGAGTGGGTTCGGTCTTCTGGTCCAATTGAACCTATCATTGAATGGAGGGGTTTATGATCGGCTACGTGGAGACCATTTGGAACCATTCATGAACTTCGTTCCCAAACAACGATAGAATTTTTATGGACGACAATGTGCCATGTCACCGGGACATAATTGTTCCCGATCGGTTTATTGAACATTATGAACAATTGGAGCGAATGATTTGGCCACGCAGATCACCCTACATGTACCTCATCCATCAGCTGTGGGACGTAATAGAGAAGTTAGTTCGTGCACAAAATCCTGCACCGGCAAGACTTTCGCAATAATGGACGGCAGTAGAGGCAGCATGGCTCAGTATTTCTGCAGGGGACCTCGAACGACTTACTGAGTCCATGTCAAGTCGAGTTGCTGCACTACCCTGGTCGTTGTGACCGAGCGGCTCTAGGCGCTTCAGTCTGAAACCGCGCGACCCCTGCGGTCGCTGGTTCGAATCCTGCGTTGGTCATGGATGTGTGTGTGTTGTCATTACATTAGTTAGATTTAAGTAGTTCTAAGATCTAGGGAATTAGATTCAGAAATGAGACACTTAAAGTAGTAAAGGAGTTTTGCTATTTGGGGAGCAAAATGGCTGATGATGGTCGAATTAGAGAGGATATAAAATGTAGACTGGCAATGGCAAGGAAAGCGTTTCTGAAGAAGAGAAATTTGTTAACATCGAGTATAGATTTAAGTGTCAGGAAGTAGTTTCTGAAAGTATTTATATGGAATGTAGCCATGTATGGAACTGAAACATGGACGATAAATAGTTTGGACAAGAAGAGAATAGAAGCTTTCGAAATGTGGAGCCACAGAAGAATGCTGGAGATTAGATGCGCAGATCACATAACTAATTAGGAGGTATTGAATAGAATTGGAGAAGAGGTTGTGGCACAACTTGACGAGAAGAAGGGATCGGTTGGTAGGACATGTTCTGAGGCATCAAGGGATCACAAATTTAGCATTGGAGGGCGGCGTGGAGGGTAAAAATCGTAGAGGGAGACCGAGAGATGAATACACTAAGCAGATTCAGAAGGATGTAGGCTGCAGTAAGTACTGGGAGATGAAGGAACTTGCACAGGGTAGAGTAGCACGGAGAGCTGCATCAAACCAGTCTCAGGACTGAAGACCACAACAACAAACAACAAGATCTAGGGGACTGATGACCTCAGATGTTAAGTCCCATAGTTCTCAGAGCCATTGTTTTCTGCACTAAGCCTGGCGAAAGGGGGTCCGACTCGATATGTGGAGGTATCCCATGACTTTTGTCATCTCAGTGCACTTTCATCTGTGTCAGTTTTCGGTGTTAAATATGATACACTGTTTACAATGAGGGGACCTCAGGAACAACGCTTGCCTCATGAATGAGAGAGAAAGACAGAGAGAGAGGGAAGGAGAGAGAGAGAGAGAGAGAGAGAGAGAGAGAGAGAGAGAGAGAGAGAGAGAGCTAAGATATCGACGAATTAGAAATGTTTCCATTATCACTTTAAATGTTGAGCTTTCGACCTGCCTGCAGGAAACGATGCAGAATTGGCTGGCAAAACTTGCTTTTCGGACAGCGTCGTACGTAGATTGCCTCATGCTGATGTAATATAATTCCCCCAAATCAATATGTAATATCTCCCAGTGAGCAGTCAATGTCAGCTGAGAGGAGGCGAGGGACTCCGTGAGTTGCAGCACCAGAGAGGGGATCAAGTGGGGCGGCTGAGGCGCAGTAATTAAACTGTGTCTGGGGGCAGCGCCGCGCTGGAATTTAAGCCTGACGCGGAAGGCGGGAAAGATATTTAACTGAGATATTCCGCCGCTGAATGCCACCCGAAGCGGCTTCCGCGGGAACCAATTTCGCTGTTCGCCGTCGTCGACTCAATATCGTGAAAGGGGGGAGGGGGGGGGGGACGGGGGCGGAATTTGTTTGCCGCCAGAGGCTGCTTTGCTCCTGGAGCGACGGGGTGGCTTCGATAGCTCAGCAAACGCGTCCGCTGCTAATGGAATTTAGTTACTGCTGGTTATGAAACTGAATGAGGCAGCTCAATGTACCCCTCGTCTGTCGCTTGCGAGAGAGAAGAGGCAATAGTTTAGCGACTGAACCCGAAAGTAAGACCTAGTATGTAAACAGGGTTGGCCGTTACACTTTCCACAGCCATATTTTCGACTTTAATGCTTCCAGTTATTCAGGTGATGCCAACGGCCTTGCCACTGTGGTAACACCGATTCCCGTCACATCACCGAAGTTAAACGCTGTCGGGCTGGGCTAGCACTTGGACGGGTGACCATGCGGTCTGCCGAACGCTGTTGACAAGCGGGGTGCACTGAGCACTTGTGAGGGAAACTGAGGAGCTGCTTATTGAGAAGTAGCGGCTCCGGTCTCGGAAACTGACATATGGCCGGGAGAGCGGTGTGCTGACCACATGTCCCTCCATATTCGCATCCGGTGGCGCCTGTGGACTGAGGATGACCCGGCGGCCGGTCGGTACCGTTGGGCCTTCATGGCCTGTCCGGGTAGAGTTTAGTTCAGTTTTTAATTATTCAGGTGATAACTGCTTATTGTCAATGACAATCTCAACTGTTAGGACAAATAAATATGCTGATCTGATTTCACCAATGTTAGTGAGCACTGCAACACGTAGGCAGAATGACCCGAAATGCAGAACATACTTCTTTGGCCTGTTTAGACGATATGGCTCCCGGTAAGGGAGCCATTTATATAGTTGTCGATAACTTATTTCACCAGGTCGACATGGCATCTTGTTTCCGTTTTGTCCTTGTTGTTGCGGACTTGTCCAAAGACTAGTTTGATGCAGATCTACACGTTCATGTGAAAGTCTCTTCAACTCTACATAATTAGTGCAGTCTAAATCCATGTGAACCGGCTTTCTGTGTTCGAGCTTTGGTCTCTCCCTACTTTATATATTCTCACACTTCCGTTGCTAAATTAAGCATTACTCGATGTCTCACTATCTACGATGTATACATGCTCACTGAAGCGCCGAATGAAAATTTGCACCATGGACAGGATTCGAATTCATTTCTCTTGCAGATGCGCGTACCACTACCCCGCTCCCCCTCGCATAGTTACTTTGCACATCTGCGCACGATCTACCATCAATCCAAATTCCCATTCACGCCTCAGTCCACCCGGAACTTCTGCCTAGTGAGCACGAGACATGCGTTCGAATCCCTGCATTGGTGCCAGTATTCATTCGTCAAATGGTTCAAATGGCTCTGATCACTATGGGACTTAACTTCTACATGTACACCTACATGATTACTCTGCAATTCACATTCAAGTGCTTGCCAGAGGGTTCATCGAACCACAATCATACTATCTCTCTACCATTCCACTCCCGATCAGCGCTCGGGAAAAACGAACACCTAAAACTTTCTGTTCGAGCTCTGATTTCTCTTATTTTATTTTGATTATCATTCCTACCTATGTAGGTTGGGCTCAACAAATTTTTTAGCATTCGGAATAGAAAGTTGGTTAATGAAATTTCGTAAATAGATCTCGCCGCGACGAAAAACGTCTTTGAGTTAATGACTTCCATCCCAATTCGCGTATCATATCTGCCACACTCTCTCCCCTATTACGTGCTAATACAAAGCGAGCTGCCCTTTTTTGCACCCTTTCGATGTCATCCGTCAATCCCACCTAGTAAGGATCGCACACCGCGCAGCAAAATTCTAACAGAGGACGAACGAGTGTAGTGTAAGCTGTCTCTTTAGTGGACTTGTTGCATATTCTAAGTGTCCTGCCAATGAAACGCAACCTTTGGCTCGCCTTCCCCACAATATTATCTATGTGGTCTTTCCAACTGAAGTTGTTTGTAATTTTTACACCCAGGTACTTAGTTGAATTTACAGCCTTGAGAATTGTACTATTTATCGAGTAATCGAATTCCAACGGATTTCTTTTGCAACTCTTGTGGATCACCTCATACTTTTCGTTATTTAGCGTCAACTGCCACCTGCCACACCACACAGCAATCTTTTCTAAATCGCTTTGCAACTGATACTGGTCTGCGGATGTCCTTACTAGACGGAAAATTACATTATCATCTGCGAAGAACCTAAGAGAACTGCTCAGATTGTCACCCAGGTCATTTATATAGATCAGGAACAGCAGAGGTCCCAGGACGCTTCCCTGGGGAACACCTGATATGACTTCAGTTTTACTCGATGATTTGCCGTCTATTACTACGAACTGCGACCTTCCTAACAGGAAACCACAAATCCAGTCGCATAACTGAGACGATACCCCATAGGCCCGCAGCTTGATTAGAAGTCTCTTGTGAGGAACGGTGTCAAAAGCTTTCCGGAAATCTAGAAATACAGAATCAACTTGAGATCCCCTGTCGATAGCGGTCATTACTTCGTGCGAATAAGGAGCTAGCTGCGTTGCACAAGAACGATGTTTTCTGAAACATTACGTATCAATAGATCGTTCTCTTCGAAGCGATTCATAATGTTTGAATACAGTATATGCTCCAAAACCCTACTGCAAACCGACGTCAATGCTATAGGTCTGTAGTTAGATGGATTACTCCTACTACCCTTCTTAAACACTGGTGCGACCTGCGCAATTTTCCAATCTGTAGGTACAGATCTATCGGTGAGCGAGCGGTTGTATATGATTGCTAAGTAGGGAGCTATTGTATCAGCGTAATCTGAAAGGAACCTAATCGGTATACTATCTGGACCTGAAGACTTGCCCGTACCAAGCGATTTGAGTTGCTTCGCAATCCCTAACGTATGTACTTCTAAGAAACTCATGCTAGCAGCTGTTCGTGTTTCAAATTCTGGAATATGCCATTCGTCTTCCCTGGTGAAGGAATTTCGGAAAACTTCGTTCAATAACTCCGCTTTAGCGGCACAGTCGTCGGTAACAGTACCATCGGCACTGCGCAGCGAAGGTATTGACTGCGTCTTGCTGCTTGTGTACTTTACATACTACCAGAATTTCTTCGGATTTTCTACCAAATTTCGAGACAATGTTTCGTTGTGGAATCTATTAAAGGCATCTCGCATTGAAGTCCGTGCCAAATTTCGCGCGTCTGTAAATTTTAGCCAATCTTCAGAATTTCGCATTCTTCTGAACTTCGCAGGCTTTATCCGTTGCCTCTGCAACAGCGTTCGGACCTGTTTGGCGTACCACGGGGGATCAGTTCCATTTCTTGCCAACTTCTGAGGTCATCGGCCCCTTAAACCTACCTACCTAACCTAAGGACATAACTCACATCCATGCCCGAGGCAGGATTCGAGCCTGCGACTGTAGCGGTCGCGTGGTTCCAGACTGTAGCGCTTAGAACCGCTCGTCCATCCCGGCCGGCATTCATTCGTCACTTCAGTCTGCATATATACTTAACATCTGAGACTTGCAAATGTCTCTGGAACCATGCAGTTACATCTGATGAAACACCTATGTCTGGGTACCATGCAGGATCACCCGTTTCATTCGATGTTGAGGTGTAGTTCCAAAACACTTTCAGAACCTCTGCAATGCTGTTCGAGTTTAGGGGGAAAGCCAAACGATTTTACGCTTGAATGGGAACTTTGATTGAGGACGAAAACGTGCAGTTGTGCAAATCCAGGATGGCATAGTGGTTAACGCCTGTGTGTAGTAAGCAGGGGACCCAGGTTCGAATCCTGGCATGTAGTGAGCACAACCCTCTCCTGCCTGTTGTCAGCTTTCGTGACATGGGCCGCCACTCCTCAATCAAGTAGCTCCTCAATTGGCCTCACAAAGACTGAATGCATCCCGCTTGTCAATAGCGCTGGGCAGACCCGGACAGCCACCCATCCAAGTGTTAGCCAAGTCCGATAGCTCTTAACTCCGGTGATCTTCAAATGGTTCAAATGGCTGTGAGCACTATGGGACCTAACTTCTGAATTCGTCAGTCCCCTAGAACTTATAACTAACCTAAGGACATCACACACATCCATGTCCGAGGCAGGATTCGAACCTGCGACCTTAGAGGTTGCGTGGTTCCAGACTGTAGCGCCTATGGAAGAACACTAAGAAGATGCAACGAATCCACTAAAGTGACTGCCTACACTACGTTTATCCCTGTGCAATGATCGTTTGAGGAACTTGTAAAATACTAGTACTAAAATAATTCCCCTTTCAGTCATATTGCAGCGGCCTTCCTCAGCGCTCAGACTAGCTGGGGTCGGTGCTTCAGTATATTAACATTTGTAACGGTGTCACGAGACGATAAAAGTCACATTTATTTATTTATTTTAGTGTCCCTAAAATACCACTAATTAGTGTTAGGACAAAGGGAGAGGATATGTAGCAGACTATCCGTGCGTTATATGGTTTGCTGTTAAGTGGTAGTCCGCTACGATCGGTAACGACGCTGTGTTTTCCCACAATAATTGTCCTCGTGCTGTTTGCTCAATTATTATTAGTGTCATTATTATTATTGTTATTGATATCAGCTATCATCAGTATCATTATTATTATTATTATTATTATTAGGAAGGTTTTCTAATATCTTTGGTATGTGTTGCTCCAGGGCAGATGCAAGAGTGAGCTTTAAGGCCCTAATCTGGTCAAGCTAAAATAAACTAGTGGCTGAGTCAGCTCCTCTCTTAACTAGTGTATACCGACGATCTCGAACAAAATGATGTACTTAGTAGCTGCAAGAAACCTTAGGTCACAGGCGTCTGCAAGAACTGCAGCAGAATCCTACAACGAATTCTGAATTCAAATGAAAGGAACCGTCTCGGATAGAATGACGTCCTCGAAGCCAAGCACCTATGACCCCGAAAACATCGATGACGTGAAACCCAGCTCGTGGCTTTTTCACATGAAATCGTGAAAGCTATGGATCAAGGCAATTACGTAAGATACGGTATTTCTTGACTTTGAAGAAACTTTCCACACAGTACCAGGCATACACTTACTGTAGCAATATACAGAGTGTCCCATTTTAACCTATACCGGCCCATATCTCTGAGGTGCCACAAGTCTGCAAAAAAGTTATAAGGTTTGAAGGGTATCATGGAGTGGTTATCTCGGAATTACCTTGAACCCTATTTTCAAGGTCAAACTAAGCTCAAGTTAATTTTCGCAAATGGCAACTCCTATATTTTATTCCATATTCGTATTCAACGGGAAAAAAACGTTTTGTTTGTAAGGAACATTTTTTTCGAAAGACCAGTGGTTTGTCGACAGAGATCTCAGTGGTTTGTCGACAGAGAGCTCTTCATTGTAATTTTCTCAGGTAACCAGATTCTCGAGTACGAAGTGAGATCGGGAAAAATTTTCACTGAAAATGCATGTTTCTGAACTCTGACCACTTTTTAAATTTTCATGAACTTGAAATGACCTTGAAATTCTTTAGTAGGGATTAACCTGAAAGCAAATACCGTCGGCATTAGCGGAACCCAATGTGTGCACTTCGCAGTGGTAACCCAGCGGACTTCGCACATCGTTAGCTCTGAAAAGGGCTGATTAACATAGTTTTTACTGGAAATTTAGGATCTCACATGCCCTAACAACTGCCAATTTTTCCTTATACACATTTGCAGTCTCTGTCGGAAACTGGTCTCTACATAATTCAATGTCCGATCAGTGCCTGAAAAGCTGCCAAAATCCTTTCTCTCATATTTTATGGCGTCGTCGGGGAAGTGGAGTACCCCTTCTGCTTGACAGCTCCCCATAAGAAGTAGTCCAATGGTGTTAAGCCTGGCGGTGTTGGGGGGAATACACAAATTGCGCTTCCGATGCCAGTCCATCGATTCGGGTAAATTCCTTTATGGTACCTTCTGATAGGTAAGCCCTGATGTGCAGAGGCGCCGTTATGTTGAAACCACACACGTGCTCTTTTGTCTAGAAGGATATTTTCTAGTAAAAGAAGCACCCGATTCTGGAGAATATGAAGATAACGCAAGCTGTTCAACGTTTCGCCATAAAAAAAAGGACCCATCACGTAATTTACAACTAATGCCCGCCCTGACGTTGACTGACCACCGTCTCTGTGTTCGATGATCTCGTTGCCAGTGAGGCTCTGCTTCCACCCAGCAGTGTGCCTTGTCGAAGTTTACCTCGTCTGTAAAGACAGTGCGTGCGAAGAAAAACGGATCTCGACATATTTGCGTATCGGCCCATCGACAATATGCCAAGCGTCTCTCAGGATCCCCAGGCTTAATTTCTTGGGTGATACGAAAGCGATACTTGGTGGAATTTAAAGTATCTTAAAGCACGAGATATCGTTGATCGAGGCACGCCATGAATTCTCTGAATTTGACAAGTCCAAAGGTGTGGATCTTCAGCGACGTCAGCAAGAACCTCCAGCACATTCGCCTCTTTCGGGCCCGTCTTTCTTCTCTGCCTTTTCAAGGTCCCTATTTTAGCTCGTGTTACCAGAGATGTAATTGTAACATTTGTGGGACAATCGGCATCGGGATATCTTTCGATGTACAATCTTGGCGAGTGTCACGATAATTATGCAGCCGCGCAAACAATTTTTATCTTTCTCATTATTTCTAACGGCGTGTAATCAGCCATTTCGGACAGATTGGAGTCGAAAAATAAATTGTAATGTTCACTTTTACTATTATAGGTTTTCTTAGGTTTTTCCTTCAACGAAACATCCGGCAAGCCTGTTGCAGAACAACTGACTTATTACAGTGTACGCGACCCGCTTGTTTAACATGATCGCTGTTGTTTACGCCACAACGTGAAGCCAAAACATTTAGTATTCGAGTATGCTCTTTCAGAAAATTACGTAGGTGTCTAACGAATGTGTCTTTCAAGAAGGCACCTCCAGATATCTCTATATTGAAGCAAACAATAAAATAACGAAATACCCATTGTAATCCGTCTTTCCAAATATGGAGAGAAGGCAGAAACGAAATACGGGTCCGAGAAAGTCGGTTACGTGACAAAGTGGACTGCAAACAATCGCGTTGAGAATAATACTGATTCTACGGATTTGGAAAAATTTCACTTTGCAGGAAGTCATTAGATTCTCGCGAGACAAGATTGCTCTGAATTCCACGAGGCGAAATTCATCAGAGTTCGAAGAAGTGGAATTTTTCTAAATCCCTCCACACACATTTTTTCTAAGTCCGTAAGAGGATAATTTATGAAAGTCGCGCCAGTCAAGCATCATTCTAAGTAAGCACAGCCGAGAAATTTTCAGAATATCCAAAAGTAAAATTTCTCTGAAACCCCATTCATGATTTCAGATTCCGCAACAATGACGCTTATTAGTTAGCCTCAAAGCTCCAACATTCTCTTCTCTGATTGTGCCGGCACAAGCACAGTGCTGGTCCCTGATTCAGCACCCTCCAAGTGGTGCACATTGGGTGCACCACCCGTAGTCTACGGGTAGCCGGCACGGTGGCTCAGCGTGTTCGGTCAGATTACGCGCCCTCTGTAATAAAAAAACTGAGTCAATCGATCAACAACTAACATAAATGGATGACTTACGACGTCCGCCCAGAGCAGATGCAACGAACACATGCGAACAAAATGAGATTAAAAAATATATATATATAAAAAAGGGGTAGCGTGTTTGATTCATAATCAAAACGTCTTCGGCCCCAGGTTCGATCCCCGCCACTGCCTAAATTTTGATAAATAATCAGCATTAGCGGCCGAAGACTTCAGGCATAAGAAGTCAGCCTCATTCTGCCAACGGCCTTGTCAAAGAGGGCGGAGGAGCGGATAGAGGTTCAGGGCACTCTCTTGTCCTAGGGGTGAGAAATTGCCCCTAAAGTCGGAAGAATCAACAATGATCAATGACATGAGGATGCAGAAGGCAATGGAAACCACTGCATTAAAGACACGTAACGTGTATCCACAGGACATGTGGCCTGTAGTTGAAGAAGTGTCATGATTATCTCTCCATTGGCAAAAGATTCCGGAATAGTCCCCCATTCGGATCTCCGGGAGGGGACTGCCAAGGGGGAGGTTACCATGAGAAAAAGATTGAATAATCAACGAAAGGATAATGTTCTACGAGTGGGGGCGTGGAATGTCAGAAGCTTGAACGTGGTAGGGAAACTAGAAAATCTGAAAAGGGAAATGCAAAGGCTCAATCTAGATATAGTAGGGGTCAGTGAAGTGAAGTGGAATGAAGACAAGGATTTCTGGTCAGATGAGTATCGGGTAATATCAACAGCAGCAGAAAATGGTATAACAGGTGTAGGATTCGTTATGAATAGGAAGGTAGGGCAGAGGGTGTGTTACTGTGAACAGTTCAGTGACCGAGTCGTTCTAATCAGAATCGATAGCAGACCAACACCGACAATGATAGTTCAAGTATACATGCCGACGTCGCAAGCTCAAGATGAACAGATAGAGAAAGTGTATGAGGGTATTGAAAGGGTAATGCAGTCTGTAAAGGGGGACGAAAATCTAATAGTCATGGGCGACTGGAATGCAGTTGTAGGGGAAGGAGTAGAAGAAAAGGTTACAGGAGAATATGGGCTTGGGACGAGGAATGAAGAGGAGAAAGACTAATTGAGTTCTGTAACAAGTTTCAGCTAGTATTAGCGAATACCCTGTTCAAGAATCACAAGAGGAGGAGGTGTACTTGGAAAAGGCCGGGAGATACGGGAAGATTTCAAATAGATTACATCATGGTCAGAAAGAGATTCCGAAATCAGATACTGGATTGTAAGGCATACCAGGAGCAGATTCAGCTCACAATATAGTAGTGATGAAGAGTAGGCTGAAGCTCAAGACATTAGTCAGGAAGAATCAATACGCAAGGAAGTGGGATATGGAAGTTCTAAGGAATGACGAGATACGTTTGAAGTTCTCTAACGCTATAGATACAGCAATAAGGAATAGCGCAGTAGGCAACACAGTTGAAGAGGAATGGACGTCTCTAAAAAGGGCCATCACAGAAATTGGGAAGGAAAACATAGGTTCAAAGAAGGTAGCTGCGAAGAAACCATGGGTGACAGAAGAAATACTTCAGTTGATTGATGAAAGAAGGAAGTACAAACATGTTCCGGGAAAATCAGGAATACAGAAATACAAGTCGCTGAGGAATGAAATGAATAGGAAGTGCAGGGAAGCTAAGACGAAATGGCTGCAGGAAAAATGTGAAGACATCGAAAAAGGTATGATTGTCGGAAGGACAGACTCAGCATAGAGGAAAGTCAAAACAACCTTTGGTGACATTAAAAGCAACGGTGGCAACATTAAGAGCGCAACGGGAATTCCACTGTTAAATGCAGAGGAGAGAGCAGATAGGTGGAAAGAATACATTGAAAGCCTCTATGAGGGTGAAGATTTGTCTGATGTGATAGAAGAAGAAACAGGAGTCGATTTATAAGAGATAGAGGATCCAGTATTAGAATCGGAATTTAAAAGAGCTTTGGAGGACTTACGGTCAAATAAGGCAGAAGGGATAGATAACATTCCATCAGCATTTCTAAAATCATTAGAGGAAGTGGCAACAAAACGACTATTCACGTTGGTGTGTAGAATATACGAGGGTCGGTCAAAAAGTAATGCCTCCCATTTTTTTCTACTTAAAAAAATTAAGTTAAGTGAAAAATTTGAATTTGGCGCCATTCCTCAAACCTTCTGCAATCCACTGCAGTAGTAACTTTCTGTGTCAACAGGTGGCAGCACAGCAGAAGTTTGTAAGATGGCCGACATCGATGTTCGTTTGAGACAGCGTTGTGTGATTGAATTCTTGAATGCAGAAGGTGAAACGCCCATACGCATTCATGAAAGACTGAAGAAGGTGTATGGTGTTGTGACAGTGGATGTCAGCACTGTTAGACGATGGGTTCGTCGTTGTAAGGAAGCTGAAGGGCAAACACCGTTGACTGACGAAAAGCGGAGCGGCAGGCCGGTGAGTGCAGTGACTCCACACAACATTCAGCAAGTTGATGACATCATTCGTGGTGACCGTCGGGTGACTGCAGATGAAGTGTGTCGCATTATTTCTCTTAGTAAAGGCAGTGTGATCACGATTATTAAACAATTGGGGTACTCAAAAGTTTGTGCACGGTGGGTTCCAAGAATGTTAACCGATCAGAATAAAGAGGCAAGGAAAACAATAGCCTCCCAACACTTGCAGCGCTTCCGTTTGGAGGGAGATCAGTTTCTGAAAAAAATTGTGACCGGAGACGAAACATGGGTGCATCTTTTTGAACCCGAATCACAGAGGCAGTCAATGGAGTGGCGTCACACAAGCTCGCCGAGGAAGAAAAAATTCAAAACTGTGCGATCGGCAGGGAAAGTTATGGCAACAGTTTTCTGGGATACAGAGGGTGTGATTCTGGTTGATTTTTTGGAGCAGGGATGCACAATAAATTCTGTTCAATACGTCACAACCCTCAAAAAACTTAAAGCACGTCTTCAGCGAGTTCGCCCAACAAAATCAATGGCAGATGTTCTTCTTTTGCATGACAATGCAAGACCACACACCAGTCGTCACACCTCTGACGAGATTGTCAAAATTGGATGGGAAGTTTTGCCTCATCCCCCATACAGCCCTGACCTGGCACCATCAGACTTCCATCTGTTCGGGCCACTAAAAGAAGCTCATCGTGGGATTCATTTTGAAGATGAGGAGGCCGTCAAAACATCCGTTCATCAATGGCTTAGGAAGCAGAGCTGTGATTTTTATCGTGCTGGGATACATGCCCTTGTTCAAAGATGGACCAAAACTGTAGAGATGGGCCGAGATTACATTGAAAAATGACAAAATGATCCTCAATGTTGTGGTTTTCAACCTATGTAATTGCATTTAAATTTCCTGACAATTAAACGTAGAAAAAAAATAGGAGGCATTACTTTTTGACTGACCCTCGTATGAGTCTGGCGACATACCATCTGACTTTCGGAAAAGCATCATCCACCCAATTCCGAAGACGGCAAGAGCTGACAAGTGCGAGAATTATCGCACAATCAGCTTAACAGCTCATGCATCGAAGCTGCTTACAAGAATAATATACAGAAGAATGGAAAAGAAAATTGAGAACGCGCTAGGTGACGATCAGTTTGGCTTTAGGAAAAGTAAAGGTACGAGAGAGGCAATTCTGACGTTACGGCTAATAATGGAAGCAAGGCTAAAGAAAAATCAAGACACGTCGTTCATAGGATTTGTCGACCTGGAAAAAAGACAGGTTGACTGGTGACAAAAAAATTGGGACCAAAGACGTGAAGTAAAGGTAATTTATTCTATTGCACATTCGGGTCAGAGTTCAATTTGCGACCAGGTCAATACTTTCTAACACCTATTTTGCCCCACCCTGTAGTTGCTCCACAAAGTCGGAACTGTTTGGACTCATACTGTAGAGTTTGTGGGATTTTATGCGACTGCAGGCTTTCTCGGCGTATTTGAGCTATGCAGCCTTCACATGTTATCAGCCGAGTTGCGACTAGAAGACGACGCCACTCGGCTGATAACCCGTGAAGATTTCATAGCTTCGTGGGATTTGTTTTCAGGTTGAGACAAAACAACTGAAAAATGTTTGATATTTATATCACAGTAAGGCTGCACCCTGCATTGTATTTTGTTTTTCAGTTTCTTCAACGTTAAATAGTAAGAAGCCACAATAATATGCTCTTAGATGAGGTCATGACTGCAACTGAAACTAAATTAGAATCGTGATTCGTACAGTCCTGTTGCTTGTCATCTGACAAGTCTAATGGGACATTGTATAGCAAGTAGCGTGATCCCAGCAAGAACACGAGTGTCACACCGATGAGCGTCAATTTGCGCGACATTTACTGCAAAGTATCGTATTGCATATCGTATAGTATCAATGTAAACCGTGCCTTAGGGTGCAAGGTGTCTTTCGAAGCGCATTCTGAGATTGAGTTTTGATGTTATGTAATGGAAGTAGGGCTATTTTGTTATGAATACAGAATGGACTGACATCGATTTTCACATTAGTGATCAGTCTTAAATGTAGCACTATTGTGAAGAGCTCGGGGGAGGAACGGTACCCAGGTATCTCGGCGGGAGGGCAACCAGAAGCGGGCGGACGGGGAAGATAGCGTGGAGTGAGCCGACTGCTGGGCGCAGAAAGCCCCTTTCGGCGGTGGTATCTAGAGATTCTACAGCAGCACGGCTCTTGTAAGAGAGTAGTCGCCGATCCCGAAGCGGACGTTGGCGCCAGGTTTCACGATGACGTGGCCGGAACGGAATGTGAGGGCTGGCAGCGTACAACGATGGCCGCGGCGAATTTTTGCAGACAATGCAGAAGCCGCCTGGAATGTGTTGGGGATCGGGATGGCGCCACCAGCCGTTAGCACAATCACGCCTGTCAGCCTGTTTTCCGCGATTTTTAACGTGGATGTTTGCTGTTGGTAGATATGTATTACGCGATGGGAGAGGAAATTTGTTCTAGAAGATTTAGCAGGAGAAACCAGAGTTTGCGGTTGGTTGGAGCCTTTTAGAGCGAACGGAGTGAGAGTACGAACAGGGGAGTACTCAGGGGAGAGGCAACTAGAGGAGACTGGAAAGCTTGCAGTTTTTGAGAAAGGAGAGAGCGGTCCAAGCCATCATGCTGGGCAGTCTTCTGTCTGAGCGACTGAGATATAGAGACCTTGGGCTGGACTGAAAAACTGTTACAGGAGGTAGTTCTATATAGAAAACTTTGTTTTTCGTATAAGACGATTCTGAACTCCTTCCCTTGGCTGGGAGTTCTCCGTCTTGTGTCTAGCGTACAATTTTCTTTTGAGAACATTCTCTGTTGTACACTTACAATTAAAACATTTCTTAATTTCGCCTCTTTGGCTGGTAGTGCATAGTGCACGTCTTACGTTGTTTGCTGGCAGTGAAGCTTGGGCTTAGCAGTTTCTGGGTAGTAGTCTGATGTCTGAGGATTTAGATTTCAGCACTGACGACATTACTGGCTGCCACCTTGCTTGCATCACACAATACCTCGAGAGTTTTCGCTCCATATCAATGGCACACTGCCTGAGACTGTGAAATCGCCACTCGTTCCGGCATTCAGGGCAGACATTTTAACTGACTGGGGTCAGTTGTATACAGATGCTGCCCTGAGGATTCAAGTCAATTGTTTGGAGTAGATTCATCAGTCTTTTCAGTACGGAAGTGACGCCAGCCATTTCGTGTAGGGAATGTCAGGTCGCATTATTCACAAGCTGGCAGAATTAGGCAGAAGATACACAATATTAATTTATTGCAGTCGCTTACGTCTCTGTGTCCGCTAGACGTTCTGTACTTATTGTTCATATTCATCATATGGGTTTTCTCCTAAATAAATTGTGGTCAAGACTAGAATTTACAGTTTCAGTAGAGTGTAGCTAATCCTCCTGAGCCGTGCGTGGATCGTGTTTCCTCCATCATGTATTTTACACCCTGCTTTTAACGTACTTCCACCTCACTACGTTAATTTAAATTACTACTGTCACTGAGTTCCTAGCTAGCAGCGCCTATCGATATATCCCCTCTCGTAGTATCTTTGCTCGAGTGCTATTACTTCTCGGTCGTTGTATATCGTAAACCAGTTCGCGACACGAGTTCGGGCTGCAGTCGGTTGTAACGCGTCTAGAAAGCAGTCCGGAGCTGTCAGTCGGGGAGTTGCAATGCGGCACTAGTGCATTGGGGATGGAGCAGCAGTGAGGTCTGCATCGACATGGCACGCCCGACCACTGCCGTCACGCAGCACTTGAGCCGGGCCACGGTCTTGGTGGATCTCGCTCGGTCGTCCTACCGGAAGACGAGTTTTGCCTGGCCGATCGTTCATGTGTATGTGCGCGCATCGACTCCCGATTTGTCTTCGTGAGTGTTAAGTTACTGCTGAGTGTCGTTTAAGTCTTCGTCCAAATGTTTGTTAAACTGTGTGTGTAGTTGGTGTCATTTTCACTGAGAAATCGTTTTAAATATTGTCGGCGTACTGGCAGTGGGTCGGTCGGTTTCTGCGGATCAGGGTGCAGTCGGCTTGGTCCACTGACGGTCCCTGCGCAGTGTCGGAGTGTGTTCAAAATGTGTGTGAAATCTTATGGGGCTTAACTGCTAAGGTCATCAGTCCCTAAGCTTACACACTACTTAACCCAAATTATCCGAAGGACAAACACACACACCCATGCCCGAGGGAGGACTCGAACCTCCGCCTAGTCCAGCCGCACTGTTCATGACTGCAGCGCCCGAGATCGCTCGGCTAATCCCGCGCGGCCTCGGAGCGTGTGTGGAGCCTATTCGCTACGAGCTTAAGGTTCACCGACCCAGGACGTCAAAGTTGAGTAGCGGTTTCAACTACCCAAGCCACGTCCAGTCATGTTGTGTAGTTCGTTTCAGTGGTTCGCTGTTTGGGAGGTTTTCCTGTGAGCAACGCCGAGTGTTTTATTGCTGAAATGAAGCCGCCATGCGGTGCAATCAACTACATTGGTTGACTACAATTCGACTGCACCAGCGGAATGTTTGCCTTATGGCCGTTAGCTTTCTGGTTACCTGCCCTGGCCACTAACGTAATTTCAGGCAGCGTCCTTTCGTCACCTGTTGTCGCTGTCCAACATGGTGTGCAGTTTTGACAGCTAATACATATTGCGCTGTGGATAATCACGTTCTTAACTTTTGTGTTCGAGTTCTCATGTACTGACTGGTGGTAACCAAGTCGTCGTGTCGGTCGCTCCGTGGCTGTCCCCTGGTTGGGTTCCGATGGATCTAGTCTAGTTGGGCTCACCACCTGTTTCACGTAAGTGAATGAGGGCAGACAGACCGCCTGGAGGCTTCTGAGTTCCGTTGTCTTTATTGTCTTTCTCACCGGTGTTTAATTATCTGTTTTCAGCTACTTAAAATTTAAGGCTTATGGTAATATCTTTTTAAAATTTTGAAAAATTAATTGTGGGCTTTTAGCCGTGGTAGTTTATTCTTAAAATTACCTTTCAAGCTTAAACATTGCGCCCTTCTGCCTTTAAAAGATTATGGTCATATATTTTGAAATTTAATTGTGGCCATCAGCCATTTGTATTGCACCTTGCATATGTTTGTTCTATCTACTTTGCGTTGAGGCTTTACACCTAGCTGTGAAATATGTTATTAATTATTTTATTTGCTATTTTAAATGCATTTTTATCTTGTTGATTTTTAAGATTCCTTGCTTGAGGTCCTTCAGCCGCGGAAGAGTTTCATTTTGAAATTCGTAGTTGTAAAGTTTCGGCTATGTGCCACTTTGGCTCAAAGATATTATTAAATTTACAATTTTGAGTGAACCTGACCGACACCTTACTTGGCCCTTTCCATAATCCTAATCACCTGTTCTGCCCTGCGTTTTAGCGGGCGTCTCACCTCCATCAATTTGTTCATACGTTGTGTATTTACAAAGCATCGATCTGAGGAAGTATTGGATCTGTGTCAGCAGAGCGTGAGATAATGTTTCATTAACTCCACACTGACTGGAATAACACGTTGGATAATTTGATATTGACGAGCACTCTTGTTGGGTCGCAGTTAATGTTTTTTGTCACCTGTACTCTAAAAATTTCCTGGAAAGGGGGGCGGGGGTATTTATGAGTGATAGGGTCAGTTGTTAAGAAAGCGTTTTAAAATTCCCACTGTGTAATTAATACACACATACCCTGAGTATCTCGAAACTGCACAGTAGAGCAGTATAAAATCAACAGACTTAGATAACTAAGTACAGCGACTGCCTGGAGGGAGAGTTAGAACGGACGTGGAACACTAGAAGGACGCGGCTGTGCTTTTTATGCGTGACAGGCAGGCAGCGGGTGGCAGAATCCGGTCGGTGGCCGCTGGCTGGTGGAGGAGCCGGGGTCAGGGGTCGGCGGGCGGCCGGCGGCAGGCGTCGTCCGTGCCTGGCATCCGGCAGCGGCGCCGCCGACATCACGCGCCGGGCTGCGCCGCGTCGATAGCCCCAGGCGCCGCCGCCGACGCTGCTACCTAATGACATTGGCGTGCAAATTCCGTCCAGCGGGGCGCCGGAGGCTCTGGGTCGCAGCCGCCTCTCGCTGCCTGACGTACATGCCGGGGCGGTCTGCCGATTCACTGCTGCCGCACGGCTGGACCTGGCGTTCTGCATCTACATCCACACTCCGCATGCCATCTTGTAGTGTGTGGCCGAGGGTACTTTGTGTATCATTGCCTCTCTTTCCCTTTCCCGTCCAGCCGCGAACAGTTGGGAAGAACGACTGCCAGAAAGCCTCCGTGTGCACTCAAATCTCTCTATCTTTTTTTACATGTTTTTTCCGAGAGGTATACTGGATGATTACAATTAACGTGCAGCTGCACACAGAGGTTATTATTGCGAAACTTGATAGATATTCTAATGTGTTGACGAGGAACTTGAGAGGTGGCATGCCTTTAGATGCACAAAGTGACTTGCCCCCTCTGATATTTATATCTTATTCTGAGTAATTCGATTTGGAGAAGTATGGCCGAGAATTGTCATTACATGGCTAGTATTGAGAACTCAGAAGATATGAATATTTTCCTCTCTAATTGCATGACGTGAAAAGTTGCTATTGATTCACACGCAAACTTCCCACGCAGCGTCTCTCATCACTCGGGTGGTCCGGTGACAGGCAGGCTCTGCTGATCTTGAAAGGGTTATGCCGACGGGTGTGAGGGAATCGAGAGGATGCTGTCCAGACGCCGACATTGTCTGAAGCGCGGGGGCGACACACCCACAGGTGCCTGAAGGAGCGGCTGGGGCTATAGATTCCGTTACTTCACAGAAACTTAGCGAAAACACTTTCTGACGGGCTACCAGCGCGGCGTGGGAATGACTTGGGTTCCCAAGCAGTCTTGGCGCGCAAATTCCCGCGTTTTCTGCAAAATCATAACTGTGTTTGGCTTGCTCAGGGGATAGCTCGATCACGTAGCAACACCGGCGCAGAAATTGGCGCCAAGTATCTCCATTGGTGGATTAGTAGTACTTCGGATATAGAGTGGAATTTTCCGCCGGTTTTCGAGTTGCTGATTGGCACGTTTCAACCACGGCCACTGTCGTGGGGGCGGGAATGTTCTGTGTTCGGCTTGTACGAGTGCTCTTGAGAGTCGGCTCTCGCTTTTCGGTCGGAGTAGGTTAGAAGACTGAGCTTTCGCTGCTCTGGACAGTCTGCCTTCCGTTGGCTGTCTAATATACTTTCATTTAATTGTAACTGTTTGACGAAGTTGCTGAAGTTTCGACCTCAACGTAACTTTCCGAGTACAGTTGGCAATTGAACGTTCTGCGTATAAGTGCCCTATGTTGTCCGTTTTGAACAGTTTTGACTGAAGTTGACTGTATCGCAGACACTGTGTGACTTCGCTTGTTAATGTCAATCACTGTACCGTCAGTGGTTGTATAGCGAGCCTTCTTCGTCTCCCTCAAAGTCGCATTTGTGTTGCTAGGAAGTCTTTAGTCTGGAGCAACCAGACCAGGATAATTTGTTTCGGGCTATACTCGCGATATTATCATCACCACGACAGGACGTCGAAGTAACCAGCCATCGCCTCCAGTACGCCAGATCGTGTCCTTGCAGTTAAGAAGACAGCTTGGTAATGTATGTCCGCAGCACCGGCAGATTAGGGAATTTAGCTATGCGACAATCAGAGCTCAGCAGAGCGCGCCTGTTCCCATCTTTTCTAACGTGGTTGTATCTTGGGTGTTCATTGTCAGAGTTCTCACTACAGTAGCAGCAATTAATGTTGGATTGGCTGGGTATTTCTCTTAAGATTTGAGTTGCAAGGAATTGGCTCCACATACCATTTAGTCATAAATGTCACAATCTAGTTTATGTACAACTTCACCTTCACAGAATTTATTAGAGTATCCAATTTGACGTATTGTAAATGTTTCATGTGTTTTGTTTATTATTTTGAGTTTAGTCATAATAAATCAAATTGTTATTTTGGACAGAACTTTCATTCTGTTGATCGGTAGAGCAACCCTTTCATTTCCACTACGTTCATGAAACTTTCCTTTATCAAATTCATTTCTATCAAATTAAATTATTGCAGGTGCCAAACTCTTTTCTACTCCACTTGCAGGGTCGATTAGTCAGTTTGCGTTTCTTCTTAATCCATGTGTAACAACAAAAGTCGGAGTTAGAAAAGGGGGGCTTAAAGAATCATTTCCATTTGAAGATTCTAAAAGAATTTAGTGTTAAATACACTGCTAGCCCCGGCACTTCACAAACTGATTTACAAGGGAAAAAAATTAGTTCCCATTTTGGCCAACAAGTGCATATGTGGCGTTGTGAATGCAAGAAAGAAGTATCAAAATGTTGCCGTAATTAACGGATTACGAACGGGACATGGGTGGAAAAGTTCAAACAAGTGAGAAAGGCATTATGTTGATTTGATTATTAACCACTGCTGACACGGTTTGTTCAATATGAGCAGTGGAGCCAGCGACGAGATGCTGTACAGAGTCAGATTTGCATCTGTTATTTAAATTTTGAACTAATAATTTTCTAGCGTAAATCGGTTCTGCATTAACATATTAACATATCTGCCAAGTTTCGCTGACATACGATAATTACAGCCTACACTCGACCTCCGCTAGTAGCTGCACTTAAATTGTAAAAATCCAGCACATTGGAGGAAGCATTATATTGTTGACTCTTCTAGGAATGTACGCTCTCGGAAGTTTAACAGTAAGCATCGCCATGATGCAGGACGGCTCTCTTGCAGCGTCTGACACTGGAATTGCTTGATCATTTCTACGATGCTTTTCTGCTAGCTCAATGAAGCTGTTATGAAACGCGCTGTTCTTCTTTGCATCTTCTCTATTTCCGATATCAATAAGGATTTCATACTGGCGAACAGTATTAAAGTACTGCTCGAATAAGGGTTTTGTAAGGTAGGTTGCACCCGCTGTTTGACTTAGGTCCCTTTTTGCCTGTTGCATAATGTACTGGTCATCTAATGCTGTAGTTGACTGTGGTCGACCAGAATCTCTACTTTGGGCAGTAGCGTCTGTGGTTCGGAACGCTCCCCCTGTACGTGAAACAATGCTGTGAGCTAACTCCTGGGCTACACTCTTCACACTTTTCCCTTCTAGTTTCGCAACGATTCTTCTCCTTGTGAAGTCATCTTACCTGTCTAGTCCTTAAGTTCGGCAGAGCAGTGTCCTTCGCCAACTCGAATGAAAGCGTGAGATTTAGGCAAAAATAAAACAAACATGAATATTTGTTCTAAGAGCGGAACAATTTAGCAGGCGTATTCACGCAAGAGGTATCATTTTCATTTCTTCATACTGCCATAAAACCTGCTGACACAGCCAGTTATAGAGGATCTTGTAAATTTAACAAGTAGTACATGCCATGGTGTGACTTAGTAGTTGACACACAAAACGTATTAGTCGGGCGGTAAGTCACCTCAACAGCCAGGAAAATTCTACGATAAACAAAAGGTAAAATATCAGGCCTCTGGCTTAATAACGTTGTGTTTAAGCAGTAAAGATGCTGAATGATGCTTGTGTCTTACTATGTTATTCTTTAGTTTTCAAGCAGAGTAAACTACAGTTTCAGTAAAGCTGTTTAGATGGGGGTGGGGGGGACGTGTTTTTTCAATATGAAACACATGGAGAAATACCAGTCAGATGAGATGTGACAATATGATCATACGAATACTGGAGATAGCAGTTATTTTAATTTCAAATCGTTAACTACGTTTGGTCTTGGAGATCTCAGTTATTTTAATTTCATATTGGTACTACGTTTGGTCTCAAATAATATTTCTCCTTGATTCATGTTTTGATAGTTGTGTAACGTGACAACTCACGAGCGATTAGAGTCTGTTTGTTTTTGGTTAAGAACATACTGATGCTTCTTAGATATCAAGTTACAGACTGTAGTAATTTTTCGGCTTCAGCTAAAAAAAAAAGCTCTGAACACTATAGGGCTTAATTTTTGAGGTCATCAGTCCCCTACAACTTAGAACCACTCAAAACTAACTAACCTAAGAAGGACATCACACACAGCTATACCCGAGGCTGGATTCGAATCTGCCACCGTAGCGGTCGCGCGGTTCCAGACTGTAGCGCCTAGAACCGCTCGGGCATCCCGGCCGGCTCGGCCTCTTCTAATAATATATACTTTGTCTATAAATTTTTTGCATGGACATGTAAACATTAGTCGAAAAGCTTTAGTGTGAACTGAAATGTTCTGCGATAAAGCTTTAAAGTTACACGTCAAGGACAAAGAACAACTTTAGCATTAAGGAAACGGATTATGAAATAATCTGTCGTTGTCGAAAACAAATCTGCTTGAGTGCATCGAATTCTTCCATCCATGAGAAATTATATTTTAGTGCATTAGTTGTACTGAACATGGTGCAGAATTACTTTTAGATACAACAGCTAAAAATGTGCATCATTTAACGTGGAAAATCATCACTTTATTATTTCAGGGAGATCAATGACTGGCTAAAATGAAAGAGGCTGTGAAACTATATACAAAAAGTCGTTCTAGGAATAATCTTTTGATAGTTTTTCACTTTTCCCAGACAGACGGGGACTGTGCTCTGGGATCTGGACATGATTAAAAATTGTTACTTCCCCAGTATAAAGAACATTCAAGCGGTGGACATATGTAGCAGCTTTAGTGACACCTTAGTACCAGGCTGCCATTTCTACTTTCTGTTAGTGTTTTCGTAATATACGGTATCGTTATGTAATTTGAATTAAGCGCTAAGTATTCTCGCAGTGTGCAACCGATTTACCGCTCTTGGAGTCTTCTGTTCAGGTAACCAGGCTATGCCACGTCACATGTCGATACCGTCGCGATTGATTTATGAGCTGCGGCTGTGAACGTGGAGGACACGTAGGAGCCACGCAACCCCTGCTTCGTCTGACGATAAGGACTAGAGACTACAGGCGTTGCAGCAAAGAAACAAGCCACCCTGCCCATGTCCTATCTGACCGCCTCTATTGAAGTTGTTCAACTGTGTTAAGCAACGTTCCATAACTGACATTGATCACGCCTCTGTAAAAGTTATACTTCAACCGCCAATAACTGTTGATAATAATTCTTTATTAATAACCCTTTCGATATTGACACCGTATTCATGTGTAACACAGCCGATACAACAACACTATCACCGTAAGGCCGTAAGTAACTTTAAATTACCTGAAGACCAAAACTATCAGTAAATACAAAATTATCAGAAGTTCTTGACGGTTCAAATATGACATTTTCCACATGCCTACTCTCTGTAGATCACCACCTGCACAAAATACGTCGATAAAGTCAGTTACACATATTTTTCATTAGTGTAAATAATGATGTAGTATTTCTGAGTTTCTTCAAAATAAAATCGATATAAATGTCTCTGTAATCACTTAGTTTAAATCTGCGAATATTATAAAGGCGCACTCTGTTGCCGAGAACACATGTTCGTACTCTTGTAACGCAGAAACGCGTAATTTGCGACAGCAACACACTGGAAATTAACGTGTCTATGCAGACCAAAACTCCCAACATAGGACGAAACACAGACGTCACAGCATGAAAAGCATACATCTTGTTATTATATCTTTTTTAAAATTCTTGTCATGGTTTACTTAAAGTATGCAATAGCAAAAACTGAAAATTAAGAAACTGCCGCTAGAAGAACTCACGTGAATAATTTTGGAGCGAAATATTGTAACAACCAATCTGAATAGAGTATGAGTACGATTGACTGAAATAAGCAGAATAACTGTGAAACGATGTATGCACGACAAAATACTGTCAGCTTCTTAATCCAGCATGAACGTTGACGAAATAAAGATTGTTTTATAATTTTTTTTTACAAGATAGCATAGTAGTTTTTGAAGAAAACGCTCTAAATATTTTATGCTAGTTAGAAATAAGGTGGCCTTTCCTGACAGTTACATTTATAGCAATTTCGTATTGACATAGCAATTTTCTGCGTGGTCATCAATAAAGCTCTAAATGCTCGATCAAATAGTACGTCATTTTGTACAGGGCTAGGCACAAGTCTGGTTTATTACAAGCATTGTTTTGTACGTACAAAGATTTTTCTATTATTTTTAGCTTATAAATAACAAAACGATGATAGACTGCAACACATATCTACGAAAACTGTCCCATGTGCTCTCTATAGCAAGAAAAGTACACCACACTTGACAGCCAATGAGTAGGCCGCACCGGACTGTACGCAACCAACAAAGCGCTGCTGTGTCGCAGGTCCTCTAAACCCTTTGCAGTACAGTCGGTTGACTATATACAATGGGTTCCACAAGAAAAATTGTTCAAATGGCTCTGAGCACTAAGGGACTTACCATCTGAGGTCATCAGTCCCCTAGAACTTAGACCTACTTAAACCTAACTAACGTAAGGACATCACACACATCCATGCTCGAGACAGGTTTCGAACCTCCGACCGTAGCGGTCGCGCGGTTCGAGACTGAAGCTCCTAGAACCACTCGGTCACACCGGCCGGTGGTACCACAAGAGAACTACAGAACACTGCAGTCAAACCAGATGACAACTAAAATAGTCGTCGTATAAAACATACAGAAAACATGTTGTTAGTGACGAGACAGTCCTTAACGCCCGAAAGTTAAACTACATTAGATTGGACTATTTGGGGGAAGAGACCAAACAGCGAGGTCATCGGTCTCATCGGATTAGGTAAGGAAGTCGGCCGTGCCCTTTCAAAGGAACCATCCCAACATTTGCCTGGAGCGATTTAGGGAAATCACGGAAAACCTAAATCAGGATGGCCGGACGCGGGATTGAACCGTCGTCCTCCCGAATGCGAGTCCAGTGTGCTACATGCGAGTCCAGTGTGCTACCACTGCGCCACCTTGCTCGGTAAAACTACATTAGAATAAGAGACACTGCAGACGTTTTATCACAGTCATTCGATGAAATGACCAGGTGTTATTCGCGATCCGAATCTGAAACCACTGTTAACTGAACGAAGCTTTCTTATCTGATCAGTCTCGACTAGACATATAGAGGCGTAAAATATCGAAAGTTTCACCAGTATCAGTTTACAAGGATGAATGTCCGAACTTAGGAATAGATGACAATTCCTTTAGCACTGCACTGGGAACCCCATGATTATATTGCCGCTGAGAAGTAACCACGAAAGATATGTAAGAAAGTCCAACGCACAAACGCGAATCACCACGAAGTAAAGTTGTTGAGATGGATGGGGAGTAGATCCTAGCAACTGTATGAATTTGTTGACTAACCACAATCAGATGTCAGGTATTAAATATGTTCACCAGTAGCGTGATGCTGGAACCTGAAACGATGATACAAATAATTTATGCCTGGCGGCGTTTCTAACCCATTTAAAGCCAGAAATAAGTATGAAATATTTATTGTTTCTCCGCCAGTACGAAGATGTGCACATTTATGGCACGAGGTAACACAACACATATTTTTGTGCTGCCTGGATCTCCAACACCATGCATATCGCTCGTTGTAGACCTCACATGAAGCTGTGTCAACTATTAAATTCACTTTCAATAGTAGTTAGGATCATGGAATTAGTAGAGACGTGGAGGAGTTTGGCATCGTGAGGAAACAACGAAATAATTGGATAGTATCATCTCGAAGGGTTCAAATCCAGAGAAAAATTAAAATGTGAGCTCCAATCCCAGTCAGGTGCCTTTATTTTCAGAATATCAAGGTCACTTAAAACAAAAAATGAGGGTCGTATGAGATTACATGAAATTTGGTTCGTCAACTAAAACAGCATTGCTAGAGAAAGAAAATTTTTAGAGACAGAGTTTCTGCAAGCAGCGACTCCTGCCTCTGATAGACAAAACTGATCTAATTCCATTCAGGTCAGTAGCGAATGGACATCTTTAATGTTGGTCGGAAGCACGGGACAGTCCTGCTATCTTTAATTGACGTTACTGAAAGTGAAGAGGGTATGTTTGTTGCTGTTTAAGACTGGATTCGACAGTGGGAATCGAACCCACACCTCAGCCATTACAAGTTAGCATCATTCCTACCAACCACCGAACTTCATGTTTTTCTCATAATGGGGCATTCATCACACGGTGCAAGAAGTATTGCATTCCACTTAAGCTGTTGTTGTGAGTAATCTATTCGTGGTCTAGTAGTAAACGTCATGCAGTGCGAACGCAAAGCCGTGATATCAAACCCATCCTTTTCCTATCTTTTTTTAAGTTGTATTCTCTCTGCCTGCTAAGGGCATCAGTCTGACAGAAGGTCAGAGACAGTTACGTTCATTTTCTAACCAGCCAGTAATAGAAAAATCTTGCGGGAGCATGTATGTGAAAGGGTTCGTGGATGTCTGTCGTGGTAAGACCAATTTCAGCGCTATCATCCAGTTGTCGCTTGATACAGACCGGCGTGTGCCCAAGTGATCGCGTCGCATAGGGCATAGAGCCTTTGATTTTCGGCGCTCGAATTAGCAAGTAAAACATGACGTAACGTTGCGTATGATATAATATTATGTTTCAGCTACTCCTGGTGATTTTTGTATGACACGTTGCTATAAGCGTATTTAACTATGGTCTCATTTTGCTCACTTTTGTAGCATAGCTCGTGCCATGAGGACTTGATATTTCCTATTTTTAACGTTATGAGGTCCGTCGTTTATACATTAGAAAATGGAGTCTAAAACGGAGTAATGTCTAACATTTGTGACATTCTTTTCCGTTTGTATTTAATAAAAGGGCGAAAGCAGTGGAGGCAATCGGAACATCTGTGCCCCGAATGGAGTCATGCTATCGAGAAAGTCAAATTGTATAATGTGAAGTACGATCGTTTTAAGATAAATTAATCACCACATTCGGGAAGACAAACAGATATTCATGAATGACATTTCTGCGATTTACTATTGCGGATAGTGACAGTGTATCCGATAGCTGACAAGTGTGATAACCAATTAACTTTCGTGGAACACTTGCATTCATTAGTTATATTTAGGTTAAATGAAAAGTAGGATTATGTTTCAACATCTTGCCGAGAACGAGTCTGACGTGAAGCAGAGTCTCGAACTTGAAAGGATGGGGAAGTAAGTATGCGTGATTTCCAAGGACTGATCCTGGCTTTCACCATCATAGATTTATGGAGGTCACCATAAATCGAAATCAGTGCAGTCTGATAGCGAATTGAAGTACCATATGGTAACTTCATAGGAGAAAACAGTGAATTGGCCTTAACAAATGTTATCTCAAACGATATATGTCCACAATTTTTTTTTTTTTTGCTATATATTTGATGACACAAAGAAGTTATTATGTGTTACGATCTGCTTCACAGGGATGTGTCCCACGCAGTTGACATTTATTGGCAACAAATGAGATGGCTTGCAGTCGCAGAGTAACAAATGTGACCTGGAAGACAGCACCAAGGAGCTTGGTTGGCTAACAAGCCTGCTGCACCTCTTACAATCTGCCGCTTAGGGTGTTTTCCTTTCTTGCCACTTATCGATCAACATCAAGAAAGTTAGTTTTTGTTTTCCTTTGTTTATTTTTGTTTGTTTTCTCTTGGCGACTGCACTTTAAACGTGGCTTAACTCAGAATCAGCAAGTCACTACATGCTGGGGTCGTAAAACTACCTCCGCTTCATTAGAGTTTCTGATAATGAGGTGGAATATATTGTTGTCAATTTCTCTGATATTTGTGACTATCTCGTTCAATAACCTAACGGGAAACGCTATTAATATGCACTACACTAATACAAGTGCTGTGACATCATAATACCATATAAGGAATGGCTATCTTAATTAAAGGTGAAGTTTTTTGTCATACTCAAGTAGCTTCACTGGACTATAACGTAAATACGCGAATGTGCCAATTAAACAAAGTTAACAGAGTATTCAGCGATACAATTTCATTAACAGATTTGCGTATTTTCAGTAGCTGTTCTGCAGAATTTCATGTTTCTTACCCCTAGATCTGCTGGCTACTGAACATAGCGGGACGTCTTATGATGACCGAATGTCTAAAGATGACGTTCTCAGTACGATATAGCTGTTTGTAGCTCTCAAAGTGGGTGAAATGTTCTCGCGCCAGTTTTGAACTGAGATTTACTACCTCTTGCTCCTTACAGTGCTTCGATGTTTTCATTTAGCAAGCAACCAACTGCAGCATTCATCGTCTCCTCATTGCCCTTGTGATGGTTGATACAGATAATTTGCAATGAGGACAACGAGATTAGTTGTAGTCACTGCGTGATAGTAAGCCTTCCTGTCGGTAAACATTTATTTGATAAGTCAATGACACACCAAAGAGGAATGCATTCAGAATCTTTGATTGGTATTCCATGAATATATCAAGTGAATCTCGCAAGATAATTCTCTGTCATTCAGGAGGGAACAAAACTATCAGAGGGTCGCCAGACATATTCCACTATGTTGTCATGATCCTAGAGGCAACGTCTGTCTTGAGCTGTAGCAACGATGTGACGCCTTAATTAGTTTTGCTATGACGTCTTGAGGAGTCTTCTAGTATTTAAAAGGAATGAAGAGGAAGGAAAAGTTGCACAGACCATGCAATGCGTACGAAAGTAAATAAACGTAATCCACGGAGTTACAGATCCATTTAATTGACATAGATATCAAACCAACGTGGATTTCGAAAGCATCACTCTTTTGAGACGCAGCCGATACTTTCTTCACCTGACGTAGGCGTACAGGGGCTCTCAAATTATTCCGTATTTGTAGAGTTCCAAAAAGGCTTTTGATATCATTCCTCATAAGCAGCTTCCAACCTCATTGCTTTCTTTTGGAATATTGTCTCAATTGTGGACTGGATTCGAGATTTCCTAACTGACAGGTCACAGCTTGCAGTAACTTATGGAAAGTCACCTAGTGAAACGGAAGTGATGAGTGTTATTCCTCAAGTAAAGTGATGTAGTTCTTCTGCTGTATCTAATATATACAAGAAATTAAGCAGACAATGGGAACATTTATCGTAGATTTGTGGCAGATAATGCTGCTGCCTCGTAAACTCCTCGGGAGAGCAAAGTAAATTTCAGAATGAAGTTGAAATATATCTTCACTTTTCAAAACGTGACAATTGACCCTAAACAATGAAATGTGTGAGGTTCTCCACACGCATACCAAAGCAATTTCGTTAAAGTTCAGTCAAACTTAAAGGTTGTCCATTCAACGAAATGTGTAGGAGCTACGATCATGAACTACTAAAACTGGAAATGTAAATTGGGATAGTACTGTGGGGAAGTAAACCCAAAGACCGTGTTTTATTTGTAGAGTACATAGAAGATGCAACAAATCTATTAAAGTGACAGCCTACAACACACTTGTCCTTTCTGTTTGTGAATATTCCTGCGCGGTATGGTATCTCGAATTAGACTTACGGAAGACACCTCGAAAAATTTCAAAGGATTGCTCGTTTTCATTTGAAATAGGAGAAATTGTATCACCAGTTAGCATATAATCATTGAAACGTAGGCGTTTCACATTGCGGAGGGATATTTTCACTAAATTCCAATCGTGAATCTTATCCGCTGAATGTCACGATATTTTTTTCACCCTGACATACGTAGTAGGCATGACCACTGTCAATGCATGGTAAGGTTTAGTTTTTCATTATTTCCATGCGCTTTTTTAGAGTGGAACTGTAGAGAAATAATGTGACAGCGGTCAACAACCTCCTGCCAAGCACTTAAATGTGAATTGCAGAGTACTCATGTAAGTGTGGATGCAAATGTCAAGGGAGGGGTAGTAGGAAGAAGGAATGGGTAATAGTTCAATAGTGCAAAATAAAAGAACGGAAAGCTTGCAAAGTATTCCTTACTGACACGTATGCCACTGTTAGTTTTATCTTAAGAGAGAGAGAGAGAGAGAGAGAGAGAGAGAGAGAGAGAGAGAGAGAGAGAGAGAGAGAGAAAAGGAAGGAATGTTTGAATGTTTAGAGAACAAAGAATGAATTATAATTAAGGGGATATGAAAGAATACGAATTCTTATTTACTGAGAGGAATGGTAGAGGACAGTAAAGAAAGCAGAAATTCGATAACGTATAGTTTCAACGGAAAACGATGGATTTGTTTATAACGTTTTGGAAGAATGGATTAGAAGGGCAATTGTGATTATGTAAGAGAGGTGAGAGAGAGTGAGAAAGACAACAGAGGAGAAATTAACAATGAATAAATGTAAGATGAAATCGTTTGCATGGTTTTTGGAAGATGGAGGGTCTATTAATGAATGGAGGAGAAGAGAGAGATTACTTGAAATAGCACAAAATGCATTTATAGCGTCCATCTAAACTGATTACTTTGTAAGTATCTGGACAGGGTTAAATGAAATAAAAATGGAATATTTAACAAACTTTATATTCAAAAGAAGCTCACTTCAGTTTAAAAAAATTAACTCAAATTTTATTTGATGTATTGGCAAGTGATCTTCCATTGGCTCTCAATGTGGAAAAATGAAGGAAAAGACATCTCAAAACGGTTTAAAGATTCTAATATTTTATTCTGATTTCCGCACTATTTTGCACTTCTATAACGCGTCTTGATATAGAATCTATAAGCCTTCGAACGTAACAGCCAGAAGAACCAACTTCCTCCCAGACTTCAAGAACATAGTCCCAAAAAGCGTCAGCCATAGTTGGTTGATTTCGTTGTCAGTTCTCTGTTAACGTTCTGGCGACCTCAGCCCACATGTTTTCCATATAGTTGATATCAGCAGTCCGTGACGGCCAGCCCATGACGTTGACGCCAATTGTGGAGAGCTATTGCTGAACGAATGCAGATTATTGAACGTGAGAGGGTCTTCTTGAAATGTGAAGTCCTCTTCTCCGTACAGCATTCGTACTGATGGAAGCATCACATTTTCAAATATGTGGGCGTACTGCTCGTTGTGGAGAGTTCCTTCTATCCTGTGGAGAACTCTTGCTCCTCTCGCAGAAATCTGTCCCCAGCAGGAAACAGATAGCAGCCCAATTCTCCTCATCGTGATTGCATATTCGCGTCGATGACGAGTCCGTTTCGGCCTGTAAACGTCTCTGGGACCATAGTAAGTAGTGGAAAACTCCTTTCACGTCAGCCAGCGAAAATGACGTTTTCCCACGACGCACTCAAGTGGAGCTCCGCAAATGGCCGCCAATGTACAGGGTGAAGCGAAATTTGCGCACTCGAGCTTCTCAGCGCGATTCCTCGCATGCCAGCGATAAAAAAAATGTCTTTCACGAAATTTCGTCTGAAGAGTACATTCGGCAGAAAAAGGACGTAAAAGAGTGGCAATCTGGCATCATTGTAACCACATGTATGGTAACTACCTGTGACAGCACATTTCAGTTCTGCACCACAGTTAGTGCACTGGATAGCGTTTTGGGTTAGCAGGCAGGATGTCAATAGTTCGATCCTGGGTCGAGGCATATGATTTTTATTTGGTGAATGTAGTCCAGGTGGTATGGTATCTTAATCGTCAACAGCGATTGCAGCGAGTTCTCTAGAAAACATTTATACTTACATACTACAATCGTAGAAATGGAAGATTGGTCAGCTTTGAAAGATCTTTCAATGTAGCGGGCGTGACTTTATTCCCACTAATTCATCTACTAGATGCGAAACTTGTTTTCTTAGTACCCTCCTCCAGTGGTCCCATAGATTGGTACCAACTATTATTCTTGCCTCGTTCAGATACATTACATTCCGTTAGGGCCTTACGTCAACAGTAGCACTAGCAACGTGCTTTGCGAATAATGTCAAAACTCGGGTATTATTTGTATGTGTTATCACCATGGTCCCACTAATTATGTCTTTCAACATTGAGCCTGATAATCGCATGCTTTTTAGTACGTTTATCAATGTATTATTATTATTATTATTCTATCGATGGGATTGTGGAGACACCAGATCTATCCCCGTTATGGATTCGAAACTGAACATTTCACAATTAGCGGTGTCGGGGTGAATCATACAGAACAATATATGAACAACGCGCAGGACTGACGGCGTGTTTATACTGTATGCGCTGCACACCAGACAGGGACTAGTTGCGAGCGAATTAACACCCCCATGACAGATTGCAACGTACATGCGTACACGTATCGAATTTTGTCATTGTAAAACTCTAAACCAGTGTGGCAGACGCATGGCATACACAAATGATGAATATGTGGATATGCTTCTGGTCCTTGGTGCATCTGATAACCGGGCTGGTGTTGTCACTCGTGCATATGCTGCTAGATATTCTCGTCGACGCCTTCCACATAAAAATGTGCTTCGTCGTCTGGAACTCCGCCATCGGGTGTCAGGTTCTCTCCTTCCACCATCCTGTGACAGAGATCATCCACGGACTCGCCATACTCCAGCTTCTGAGGGAGCTATTCTGGAGGTCATACGCCAGGAACCTCAGCTATTCTCGAAGTTATACACCAGGAACCTCAGAGAAGTACACGTAGCATGCGTGTCTCGCAATGCTGTATCGTTAACGTGCTGCACAAGCATGGGCTGCATCCCTGTTATCTAATCTAATCTAAACCCATGATGCTTTCACGCAACACCTACACGTTGCAGATCGACTTCAGCGGGCGCAAGTCTGTGAATGGTTGCAACAATAACAGGGAGCCAACGATAACCGTAGTATGGTCGGATGAAGCAGCATTCACTCGTGAGGGTGTGTTCAATATGCACAGTGCCCACCATTGGTGTGAGGTTAACTTGTATGTCACCCGCGACCGTGGATATCAAGTAAGATTTGGTACTAACATCTGGGCCGGAATAATGGGCGAAATGTATTTGGGCCCCTACATGTTGCCTGACTGGTTGACTGCACGAAGGTATCATGTATTCGTGTCAAACTATGTCTGATGCACTGCAAGATGTTACACTACATGTTCGGCGGAGGATATGGTTCCAACATGATGGTGCACCTCCACACTCTGCAGTTAACGTGAGACAGTATTTGGACAGAACATTTCCAAGGAAATGGGTCAGACGTGGAGGTCCAGTTTTATGACCACCACATTCGCGTGAGCTAAATCCCCTGGGTTTCTTCCTGTGGGGACACCTGAACGAGCACGTGTACTCTACTCCGCCTACGAATGTGGAAGAATTGGTAGGGCGTGTTCATGCTGCTCTTGTTACTGTGGACGGAGCATTGCTGCAAAGGGTCCAGAGCTGTAAGAACCGGCGGGTTGCGCGATGTTTGGACGTGCAGGGAGGTCGCTTTGACCATCCGTTGTACTGAGGGCAACGTATTCTGTTGTGAAGGTCATGCGATCATTAATATGGATATTATTTTTGTCACTGGATACTATTGTACGACACCTGAGTGCTCATATTACATATAGTATAAATGTCAAGTAGATGTTGTGTTACTACAGTATCATCTTTACCATCTAGAAACTGATATTGATATTTTAATTATTCTGACGTATAAAAGGTTATTTGTTTCAAATGTCTATTTCTTATTTGTCTAACTACGTATTTGTTATGTTCAGCAGTACAAAATCTCGTAAATTTAGGGTACACGTGACCAAAGAAACGGTTTATAATACAGCAGGAAATATCAGAATGAAATTAGCAAATAAAAATATATGCGCCCCAAGGCAATATTGAACCCTCGACCTCCTGCATGCTAACACAAAACTCTGTCCTCTGCACCAATTGTACAGCACAACTACTATATGCCGACAGAGATAGTTACCATACATGTGGTGACAGTGTTGTCAGATTGCCACTCTTTAACGTCCATCTTTTGCCAGATGTACTCGCCAGACGAAATTTTGTGACAGACGTTATTTTATCTTTTGCCTGTGAGGGTTCGCGCTGCGAAGCCCGAGTGCGCGAATTTTGCTTCACCCTGTATAGCATTGTCTTCGCTGAGCTCTTGTTTCACGGCGGATTATCACGTTTGCAGTCCGGCATACCTCAGCCTTCGGCGAATCATATCACTGAAGCCGGGGGAGTTGGTCTCTTGTCGCAACTACTTCACGTTCAGAAGACGATTTTCTTTGTTCTTAGACACTAGCTCCCTGTCATATTGTGAGCTCTCTCTCTTCCTGCCTGACCCTGGAGATCTGTTGGTAGGCGTCTTTCAAGGTAGTTCCCCCAGCATCTCATTGCAGTGGTATGTGGCACACCATGCATTCTGCCAGCTTCTCTAATGGAATATCCATCTTCTTCAATAAGAGCGTCTGCAAGCTTCTCTAATGAAACATCCACCTTCTTCAATAACAGTGACGATTCTATCTCGAGTTGATCTCTCCCAGAGAGCCATTGCAACATATGGCCTTATGTACACTACTGGCCATTAAAATTGCTACACTACGAAGATGACGTGCTACAGACGCGAAATTTAACCGACAGGAAGAAGATGCTGCGATATGCAAATGTTTAGCTTTTCAGAGCATTCACACCAGGTTAGCGCCGGTGGCGATACCTACAACGTGCTGACATGAGGAAAGTTTCCAACCGATTTCTCATACACAAACAGCAGTTGACCGGCGTTGCCTGGTGAAACGTTGTTGTGATGCCTCGTGTAAGGAGGAGAAATGCATACCATCACGTTTCCGACTTTGATAGAGGTCGGATTGTAGCCTATTGCGATTGTGGTTTATCGTATCGCGACATTGCTGCTCGCGTTGGTCGAGATCCAACGACTGTTAGCAGAATATGGAATCGGTGGGTTCAGGAGGGACGCCGTGCTGGATCCCAAAGGCCTCGTATCACTAGCAGTCGAGATGACAGGCATCTTATCCACATGGCTGTAACGGATCGTGCAGCTACGTCTCGATCACTGAGTCAACAGATGGGGACATTTGCAAGACAACCACCATCTGTATGAACAGTTCGACGACGTTTGCAGCAGCATGGAGTATCAGCACGGAGACCATGGCTGCGGTTACCCTTGACGCTGCATCACATACAGGAGCGCCTGCGATGGTGTACTCAACGACGAACCTGGGTGGTCGAATGCCAAAACGTCATTTTTTCGGATGAATCCAGGTTCTGTTTACAGCATCATGATGGTCGCATCCGTGTTTGGCGACATCGAGGTGAACGCACATTGGAAGCGTGTTTTCGTCATCGCCATAGGGGCGCATCACCCGGCGTATCACACGTCTCGGTCACCTGTTGTTTGCATTGACGGCACTTTGAACAGTGGACGTTACATTTCAGATGTGTTACGACCGGTGGCTCTACCCATCATTCGAGCCCTACGAAAACCTACGTTTCAGCAGGATAATGCAGGTACTGTACGGGCCTTTCTGTACACAGAAAATGTTCGACTGCTGCCCTGGCCAGCACATTCTCCAGATCTCTCACCAATTGAAAACGTCTGGTCAATGGTGGCCGAGCAACTGGCTCC